>NC_086450.1:481841828-482564328 GCF_028390025.1 Pseudophryne corroboree
GTATATAAATAATTATAAACAGTAAATGACAGAATTACCGATCAAATACTGTATGAAGAAACTGTGTAAATGAGCTGGAACATGTGAGGCTAGCAGAAGTTTTCAACTGCAGAAACAGAGGACAAATTATCAGGAGATTTCTCAAAGGTCAGAGACGATCCACACAGCAAGTCTGATTACGAGGAAACAGCTTTGCAAAGTGGGTAGCGGGCTGTGACTGAGACGCTCTTTTATTCACATTCAAACAAAGTGAATTCTTCCCGCTCAAAGTTTGCTCTGTGATTGGTGCCAGTACAGGCGCATTCATCCTTACACCAATCACAGAGCATGCTTTCAGCAGGAAGAATTCCCTTTGTTTGAATCTGAATAAAAGAGCGTCTCAGTCACTGCTCGCTACCCACTTTGCAAAGCTGTTTCCTCGTGATCAATTTCATGTGTAAAAGTGCAGCAAACAGCGCCTGGCCCCCTCCCCATTGGTGTTGGTTTATGCCTTAGGGGACTCGGACGCTCGCATTTCCAAAGCACGGTATTTTTCACCGCCTCCCGCTAGCCCATCGCCCTTCCCCCCTGGGAGCCTGCACAGGTCATGCAGTAGACATGGAGGGAATTCAGGTCATGTGAAATACACAAACGCCGAAGAGCTACAGTACAGTTTTGCTCAGCCAGAATACACTCATTTCTACTCATTACCGCTGTGTAGTTGCATTTAGCGTAAAGAATCGCTCCTGCAGATCTACTCTGATTTATGTGAAACTTGTGTGCATCCTTCCATTGGATGTATTAGAGAGAAAAATAATAATAAGTGAATGTCACGGGAACACATTAAAAAAAAGGTTGCACTTCCTTCCCATTGGTGTTGGTTTATGCCGTAGGGGACTCGGATGCTCATGTAATTGCATTTCAAAGGCACGGTATTTTCCATCGTCTCCCCCTACCCCCATTGCCCTTCCCCCCTGGGAGCCTGCACAGATCATGCAGTAGACAGGCAGGGAGTTCAGGTCCTGTGCAATACACAAACGCCAAAGATCTACAGTACTGTTTTGCTCAGTTAGTTGCGTCAGAATACACTCATATCTACTCATTGCCTCTGTGTAGTTGCATTTAGCATAAATAATCGCTCCTGCAGATGTACTCTGATTTATATGAAACTTGTGTGCACCCTTCCATTGACTGTCTTACAATGAAAATAAAATAATACAGTATATTATTACAATTAAAAAAAAGGCACATCAGGACTCGAACCCTGGACCCCCAGCGTGGGAGGTGGGAGACTTCATCACTAGCCCACGAAGCCTCATGAGAGATTCACAATTTCATGTGTAAAAGTACAGCAAACAGCGCCCGGCCTCCTCCCCATTGGTGTTGGTTTATGCCTTAGGGGACTCGGACTCTAGCATTTCTAAAGCATGGTATCTTCCACTGCCTCCCGCTAGCCCACCATTCCCATTATGCCTTAGGGAACTCAGACGCTCATGTACTGTACATGTATTTTAAAAGCACAGTGTTTATACATTGTAATGTACATTCTTCCTTTTACACAATTAGTTGCGTATCCAAAGGTCACCATCTTTTTCCACCGCCTCCTGTTACGCCTACAGTATTAACATCAGTCATCACTGACCAATTGTCAGAGCTGTAGATCAATCTGCCGCTATACTGTACGATCAAAAGTACTGGATTAGTGGAACATTACTCACCCAGTGGTGGAGATGTGTAATGCATGCTGAGTATCTAGAATCGCCTCAACGCACCTGCCTGTGATTAAACTCAGCTATCGCCTTAGCGTGACTAAACGTCCGTCTAGGCGGAGAATCGGTCAAGATAAAGGTGGCTACATCTTTATCTCTGATTTTTCAATATTAACTTTATAGCCTAAGATAGCGCCAAAGGTATCGATTGCAGGAGTTGAATTTAGGGGATCGGAGACAAAGAGCAGCATGTCGTCTGCAAACAGTGAGACTTTAACTCGTAGGTAGAGATAGTTATACCACTGAATGCAGAGGACTCACGGAGCAATATAGCCAAGGGTTCTATAGCAATAGCAGATAAAAGGAGAGAGGGGGCATCCCTGTCTCGTGCCTCTATGTAGGCAGAAACGGTCCGAGAAGTGGCCGTTGCACATAATCTGGGATAGAGGGTCTGTATAAAGTATTTTAATATAAGAAAGAAAAACCGGGGGGAGACCAAACCTTTCAATGGTATCAAATAGATGGGGCCATAGGACAAGGTCAAAGGCCTTCTCTGCGTCTAATGACATGATCACTCCAGGGGGGCGGAGTCAGTGGACTGTTGAAGATGTTGAACAGCCGAGATGACCTTCCTGACATTAAGGACTGAATGCCTCCCAGCTATAGATCCAGTTTGGTCCGGATGTATAATCTCTGGCAGGATATTTTTAAGTCTTTCAGCCAGAATTTTTGCCAAAATTTTGTAGTCTGAATTTATTAGCGAAATGGGCCTATAGGAGCCCGGGAGTGTAAGGTCACGGTCCGGTTTTGGTAAAAGTTTAATATATGCCGCATTGAAATAAAGCAGGGCTACACCTGAGGTGAGCATACGATTGAAGGCAAGGACAAGAGGGACCAGAATGTCAGGAAGCATCATTTTATAAAAGTTCCCTCCAAATCCATCGGGGCCAGGGGCTTTATTTGTCTGCAAGGATTTAATTATCTTGGATAGTTCCCCTGGAGTGATCGGTGTTTCCAAAGCCTGCCTCATGTCCTCGGTCAAAATAGGAAAAGAAACGCTATGCCATGGGGGTGAGGGTGGTGTAGGGGATGAGGGATGGGTCTCAGTAGCAGTGGGAGGGGGGAGTACAACTGTGAATAGAATTCTTTCATATAAAACGCAATCTGCTTAATAGAGGAAGTGAAAGAGCCATATGGGTATCGAAGGGGATAGGGGCTGACTTGGCAGTCCTAGAACCATTCAAAATGTTGGTGAGCAATTTGCCGGATTTGTTCCCAAATCTGTGATATTTATAGTTAATGCTGTATAAGTGCTAGTTGCCTTGCTTGTTAAGATATTCATTGAAGTGAATCCTAGCTGTATTGTATTTTTGTTTGTTAGTTAAAGTGGGCAATCGGCAAAACCCGGTGTAAGCCGAAGTGAGGGTGTGCTGCAGGTAAGTAGCAGCATAAGTTTTATTAAGCTTGGCCGTATAGGAAATTATATTGCCTCTTTGGACTGCCTTGGTGGTATCCCAAAATAGGGGGGGTGTCAGAGGTGGCCTGAGACTGGTTGGTAGAGCAGTAGTCCCGCCAGCTGGCTAATAGTACAGATTTAAAATCCTGAGAAGCCAGAAGATGAGAGGGGAAGCGCCAGGAAATCTGTGAGGATTGTTCCATAGAAATGTGTAGTACAAATCTTAGTAGGGCATGATCGGAGACGGAAATGGGTTCGATCTCCACAGAGGATACTCTTGTGAACAGGGTCTGAGATATCAACACATAATCTATTCTCGACAGGGTCTGGTGTGCTGCCGAGAGGCACTTAAACTCCTTGCAAGTGGGGTTGAGTGCCCTCCATACATCCACTAATGTCAGCTGGGAGGCAAATTGGGGTACACCTAATTTTGGCAGGGAGAATGATCTGTTGGGGGAAGCGGAACTGTCAAGGAATTTGTAAGAGATTAAATTGAAGTCTCCACATGCTACTAGGGGGTCAATTGTGTAGGGAGTTAGATCAGCAATCAGTTTTATAAAAAATTGTTTATTGTAAGCCGTAGGTGCATAAACATTACAAAGGGTATAGGGCTTGGAGAATAACATAACTTGCGCGATAGCAAAGCGCCCCTCAGGGTCTGAGATAATTTTAGTGATGTCTAGGGTGATAGCGCGCTTCAACAATATTACCACTCCTCTGGCCTTAGAGGTAAAGGGTGCATAGGCTACTAGTCTCCACCCCAGCATTTGGAGCTTAACCATTTCAGAATGTATTAGATGAGCTTCCTGCAAAAAAATTAAGTCAAGCTTCAATTTTTTTACAGTATACTAGTATTTTCCTGCGCTTGGCCGGTGAATTAAATCCTCCCACATTCAGAGAGCCTACCTTGAGTGATGACATAATTTACAAGATGATATGAGTCCGAAATGTTTCAGGCAGCAAGGGGAGACAATACTGTGAAGGAAAGAGTGAGATAGAGAGAGGTGGGGAAGAACACCAAGGTATGGGGGGAGACACAAGACAACATGATCTAACTTAAACAAAGTAACACATGACACGCACAGCGTGTCCAAAGTATATAACTTATTTTCGCATAACTTCTGGATAAATACCAAAATGTGTAACCTTAACAGGTATAGGAAGAGTCTCGACATAACCAGGGGCATAACTCCTATCCCCTCCGGCTGAAGAGACCAACATTCTCCCTTATGTGTGGAGCCTTCTGAGAAAGCTCCGTGCGGACACAATAGGAGTGCAAGGAACCCCCATTAAGGGGTCGGTCAAACAGACAATAGAGAGATAAACAATCAAACTGATTACATAATACTATAATTGTGGAGACAATAGTAAAACATTTTAAATACAGTCAGTGATATCTGCGTCTGTGGCTTTCTCTTTGTCACAAAGGAAGTCTTCCGGGGAGAGAAAGTCAAAATGCTTATCCTTGTCAAAAATACGCAGCTTGGCAGGGTAAATCAATGCAAACTTCTGCTTATACGCTATCAGGCGAGAACAGATGGGGGAAAAGGCTCTGTGGGCTTTAGTTAATTCAACCAAAAAATCTTGAAAGAGGCGCAGGTTAAATCCTTCCCATTTAATAACAGGATTATTTCCTGGAGGCTCTCCAGATTTCCAGTTTATGAACGTAGCTGAGGCAATTGAAAATAGTGATCCTGGGGCTGGAATCATTTGGGCGAGGCAGGGGGTCCAATTCTGTGAACCCGCTCTATAACCATATCTTTGCACAGTTCCTGTATCCCCAGGATTTGGGGAGGGTATTTTTGACAAATTGCGCTAATGATGGCCCTTTAAATGTTTCAGGAAGTCCGACCACCCTAATATTATTACGCCTAGAGCGATTTTCAATTTCTTCTAAGCGATTGATTATAGCATAGTTCTCTTTCTAAAGCCTCTTAACATCAACTTGAAAATCTGCCAAGTTATGTGCCATAGACCCTATTCTGTTCTCAGCAGTGGAAACCCTCATGTTCAATTGTTGAATTTGAGTAGTGATATCACTTACTGCTTTAGATAGAAGCGGGCCTACTATGGAGGATAAAGCATCCACCATGTCTCCATAAGACAGCGAGGTGTCGCGTTGTGGGTGCTGGGAAGCGGTATCTGCGTCTGGGGAGTCCGTGGCCTGTTTCTTAGAGACAGGGTAGGCCGCCAGCGTTTCTTTGTCCGGCGCCATGACAGGGTCAGGACTCCTCTTTACCTGGCGCAGCATTTGCTGCTGCATCCGCGGCGGCTGGGAAGAGGTAATATATTTATCCATCTGTGAGCGGGGGGTCCGGGGGGACAAGTCAAGGAGAGTGGAGGCTATTTAAAGCTGTGTAAGAGCAGCAAATCAGCCGGGGAAGGAGAGGAGCTGCGAGACATGCTGCTCACTCCATGCAGCCGGAACCGAAAGTGAGTTGCACCACTTATTAAACCCACAGACTACGCCCAGTCATTTGCATCCATGCCATGCCTAGTCCCGCCGCCTGGAACCTGCTGATCCTGAAGAGGCTATCCAGAGCCGGCTGCAGAGAATGTCTTGCGAGGTGACGATGTCATCATCTTGCGAGATCTTACCATTGGTGCAAATTCTTGAAGTGGCTACAAGGGATGTCCATAACATAGAACACAGCCAGGTGACACCCACATACACCCACCTCACAGCAGTCCCACCCACCGCCTGCACATCCACCCACTGATTTATAATTTAAAAAAAAATACAGAAAAAAATGGATACTGGTGTGCTCTGGCATGTGCCCCCTGGCATGCCCGGGCCCAGGTAAACTGTACCCGCTCCCCCTCTCTCAGTGCCACTGGCAAAATCATCTGACCGCCTTGGTCACAGTATAGTTTTTAATGTGTCGATTTCTCGGAATAAAACAACATCTACATACGCCATATCATCTACAATCCAGTGGGAAGTTAAGATGTTATAACGAGACAATAAAAAACAAACTAATATACAGTATGCAGAGTAACTAGTTACAAGCTTTGCCATTAGTAAAGTATTCTTGCAGAATAATTCTTGAGGAAATGAAATATTTTCCCATATGAGATACTGTTTGGGAATCCACCCAGTGTCATTATTGCACCCGCACATGTACTAAGTAAGAGAAATGACAAAATTGTAAACATTCTTATCTCATTAGGCAACCAGCTGGAGTAGAGACATCCTGCTATGATTGCTACACAACCAATACCTGTGAAAGGTGTTTGACTTTGTGTAATGAGGTGATGGTCTGAAATTACCTGAGATGAGGCTCACTGACAGACCAGTGGAAAGGACCTGATCAAGTCCTGCTGACAACTGCAACTCCTGTTAAAATAATGATGTGGATTCACGCTACACATTGGGCAAAAATAAAATCTCCTCAGCTGAATCGGAGAACATTTCTCAAGATGCAGCTAGTGTACTTCACCAGCAAACGTATCAAGTGAGTGGTTCTTACAGATATCTGCTGGGCCACTTACCAGTACAGTTAGTTGTTTTGGCTGGTCATAATAAAACTGGGCCATGTGATGGAGATCCTGGCCTCGTCCTTCCCCCGCAACAGCAATGACATGCCTCCATTTTGAGAAACAGGAAGTTGCTGCCCCCTTCCTGCCCCTAAACAGCATCAGACTGTGAATAAATGACAATCTGATGCTGTACTGTGTCCACAATCACAGAATCATACTGCACATGTGCAGTATGGGTCTGGCGCATGCACATAGTACTACCAAGCAGCAGTACTTTGGGGTATGTGCCGCAAGTATGCTGGGAACTGAATCAAACCCCATATTTTTGCAAATATATGTAACTAAGATCTCTGCATTACAACAATCATATAGGTTGTAAATTGGATTTACTATTCCATTTTAGTGTGCTGGGGGAATTTTGCATTATTTATTAGCTACAGTAAGTCACAGAGCAGCCTAACCACTGGCATAGGCATATAGATACTTACTAAATCATCCTGATTCAGTGTAATGATGCAGATGTTTTCTATGGTGTATGCAGAATGTGCTAAAACTTTTAGATTCTGACACATTTGAACCTGATTTTTACATGGATGCAGTGTTGCATTAATCTATGATTTACTGTAATATGTTTACTATTATATCAAGATTCATGTGAAATTGGCACTGCAGCAGGGATCCTGGCCTCTCGCTAGCCAAATGCTAGGACCACGAGGCAGAGATGGTGCTGCCCACTGTGTCCTGCGCTCTGTGTGGAGGCAACGCTCGCATACCCTAGTTACGGACCTGTCGGTGGCAACAAAAGAACATGATGGAATTTGTTGGCATAGGATTTAGACTGGGAGCAATTAAAGTAAATGGAGGACATAAATGACAGGGTGGAATACATTTCATCTAATGACCATTTTGTCTCCAGTGATCATCTGACAATCCTGCTGTACTGCCAGTACCCTCTCATGTGCAACAACATGGAAATGAACCTTAGCTGACTTTAAAAGGAAAATTATTTTGCATGTGGTTTTCATTTAAATGAATTCAAATAACAACAGAGATACAGAATCTCAGCTGGTGCAGAGATTATATAAATACACAAGGTCAGAGCATGGTATATAGTAACATCTCAGCACTGTATATGCTTAGGCTTAGCAGGAATATCACCAAAGCAAGCTGTGATATTATACTGATGACACTTTCTGGATGTGACACAAGAACCCATCTGCAGGTGTCTCCACAGTGAAACTCTGAGACCTGAAGACAGATCAGCAGAGAAGTGACAGCAACATTCAAACCCAATGGATATTACTCTGAGGAGCCCCGGTATTGTGACCTCTCTAATCATTCTGTCGATTGAGGTATTTGCTGCCATATTCACCTATGCCTTTATTACATATGGCATTTTATGTGACTTCCATAAAAAGAAACATTGGCCTCCCGCTAAAAAAATCCAGTGTGCTGTTCATTTGTCCAGCATCTGTTTCACCATTGTGTCGTATGCCAATTTACTCTGTGAAGTATTGTGGCCGGATCTCTGAAAAACACTGTATACAGAAGGCGTATTTATCTCTCTTACCATATACAGCGTGAGCTCTTGCGCATGGTTCGCTGCCCTGCTCTGCTTCTTCTACTTCACAAAGATTGCAGATGTCAGATCTGGCTTTCTTGGTTGGACCAAGAAGATGATAAACTATTTTGCTCACTATCTGATAGTGGTGATACATGTGTTGTGTCTGGTCATCAGCTTCCTAAATATGTTACTTTTAAGATTTCTTCAAGACCCTTCCACAAACAGCTCAGTCATCCCACCAGCCAGCTCTACATTTGGAACAAAAGCAGCAAACTTAATAGTGGCAAAGTTTACTCTGGCTATGATCAGCGTGCCGTTTCTGACTATGATAATAAATGTCCTCTTAACTGGTCGGTTTCTGAAGCTTCATGGACATACGATGGGGAAGAACATGGGAAAATCTGGTAATGACACTCTGAAAATCTACCAGAACATTGTTTCTCAAATGACACATTTCTTATTTCTTTATGCTGCATTTTATTTGTTTTTTTTTCTTTTCTATTTTTCGTCCTTCTCTCAGCAAAGTCCGGGGTATTGGGTAACTATGATACTGGTGTTCTCCTTTACTCCAATACAATTTATTATGATTATTATTCATTATCCAAATGTAAACAAAAACTGGAAGGAGTTGCTCCAGTATTTCATGTGATCTAAACATTTCAGGGCTCACAGTTGATTTATTATTTTATTTATATAGTGCACACATTTTTCGTAGTGCTGTGCAGAGAATATTTAGCCATTCATATCACTCCTTTCTCCAGTAGAGCTTATAGTCTATGGGGTTGATGTATGAAGCATTGAAAAGAGTGGATAAGTGGGCCATTGGGAAATTTTCCCGTTGCACTAATCAGCTTTGAGGCAGCATTTATCAAGTAGTCTATAAAATGATACATAGTAGCTGCTTGGTTCTATGGGCAACTTCTCTCTTTTCTCTGTTTGATACATAAACCCCTATGTTCCCTACCACATGTCACGGTCGCTGGTGTTTCACCTGTTCTTGGCCACCTTAGGTGCAGGCCCCTGCACTCTGGTGATATGCAGCCCATGCGGCCGTTGTGGTACTTCTGGGATCAGTGGAGGCCATGGAGCATGGTGCGCAGGGCAGAGCGGGCTCCAGGGCACAGTGCTGCGGCATCCCTCATGCTGCTATTCATGCTGGAACAGCAGTGTGGACAGCACCATCTTGCTACTGCTCAGGTGACCGGGTCCAATCTGATCCTGGCCAGGCTTTGGCTAAACTGATTTCTCCAGCCAATCCAGGACAGCACAGCCCAGCGGTATAAAGCTTCCAGTTTTTCAGGACACAGGTTGCCAGTATCATAAGTCACACAGCTCAGTGTATGAGCCTTGTAGCTTCACTCCTCAGAAATTATAGAGCCCTAAACCTGATAACATAGCACCATTGCATTCCAGTCCCGTTCCAAGTCTGACCGCATTGCATTCCAGTCCCGTTCCATTTCCAACCACATTGTATTCCAGTCTGGATCCAAGTCTGGCTTCATTGCATTCCAGTCCGGTTTAAAGTCTGGCTACATTGCATTCCAGTGCCATTACATGTCCAACCACATTGCATTCCAGGCCATTTCAAGTCCGACCACATTGCATTCCAGTCCTGTTCCAAGTCCAATCACATTGCATTCCAGTCCCGTTCCATTTCCAACCACATTGTATTCCAGTCTGGATCCAAGTCTGGCTTCATTGCATTCCAGTCCGGTTTAAAGTCTGGCTACATTGCATTCCAGTGCCATTACATGTCCAACCACATTGCATTCCAGGCCATTCCAAGTCCGACCACATTGCATTCCAGTCCTGTTCCATTTCCAACCACATTGCATTCCAGTCCCATTCCAAGTCCAACCACATTGCATTTCAGTCCCGTTCCATTTCCAACCACATTGCATTCCAGTGCGGTTCCACGTCCGGCTCCATTGCATTCCAGTCCGGTCCTAGTCCAGAAGTGTCATCATTTCAGTCCCAGCCAGGTCAACTCTCTAGTTTGGTTCATGTCCAAGAAGTGTCATCATTCCGGTTCCAGCACGGTCAGCATTTGAGTTCAGTTCTGAATTTATAACTCCAGCTACCATCTCAGGTGACCCCAGTCAGGAGGCCGCGACTGGTCTGCCGAGTGCAGCAAAACCCATATTCCCTTGCAGGGATCCCTGGACAAGACCACCAGTGGGGTAAAACTATGCACCGCTGTCCTGGGTCCAGCCAACTACCGGATGCTTGTTCTGATTTTTCCCTTCTGGTCTAAAGTCCTCTCATACATCCTATGTATAGAAACTACATCAACCACCAAGTCTCCAACATAATACAGCACCAAGTGCCAGTACTTCTGCCATGAGTTCAGAGTTACCCAAACAACAAACTCAGACACCACATACACAACAGGATACATTTTTTTGTTGGGAGACCGTTGACCTACCAGTATATATTTGGAGTATAGAGGTAACTGGAGCACCTGGAGGACATCCGTAAAAGATGGGGAGAATATACAAACTCCACATAGTTGGGGCCATGGTTGAAACTGAACCCAAAACCTCAGTGCTGTGATATTTAAATAAGTTAATATTTAAGAGCCTTGGAATATTCAGGATTTCTTTTGTAAATTTCTAAACTGATTCAGTGATTTTAATATTGCCTTGTACAGTAAACCAGGGTTGTAGCTAAATTCAGATAACATTAAACACCTATAACTGGTGTCAGCATTTCCACAAATCTATTGCAGAACCATTTCCATACAGTATTTGCATTGAGTCATCAGACCGGTAAACCTATACAGTCACACTTTTCATGCATTATGAGAAAGTCATTGCTATTGTCAACAGAACTTGAAAGACAGTTTGGTTGTATAGTTAATACCAACTTTGAATAATTGGAGTTAAAAGTAAAATTTACATGTTCATAAAAATGTTTATAAAGTGATAATCAGTATATACCACACAAATAAACTTCTGTGAGGGACATATACATCAAGAAATATTTAAAATTAACATAGTCCTTATCTCAAGTTCTCGGGAATAGGGAAGACATACTTATGAATCTGGACTGCATTGTACTCCTCATAGCTCTTGGCCTGATTACTCCTCATACTGAGCCTGTTTTCCTGTATTAGCACTTGAACCTATCACTGGGATATTTACATTTTTCTATGTACTATACATACTGTGGAAGGCATATTTCATTGGGACATAGGGCATAGTGTGTTATTTACCGGGAATGGTGCAGACTCACACACATGGCCACGAACAGATAAAAGTGCCGGTTCTGTCCATTAACAAACAGGTTTACGATATGTATTGAGCCAGACTTGTTGAGTGAAAATTATATTGGGTCAGATGTACTAAGCCTTAAAAAGTCATACATTTCATGGTGATAAAGTATCAGCCAATCAGCTCCTAACTGCCATGTTACAGGCTGGGTTTGAAAAATGATGGTTAGTTGCTGGCTGGTTGATATTTTATCACAGTGATATTTATCACTTTTCAAGGCTTAGTACATCTGGCCAATTGTTTTTACATTTCATGTTAAATTGTTATTAATTCCATTTTCAGTAGAAATATTACACCTTGAAAAAGAGCAAAAATTGTAGACACAAAAAAGCAAGTCTTCCAAGACTTCTGTTATATTGCATGACTTCTTCTCATTTTTAATAAATTATATTTGTTTAAACAAACTGTCCCATTATTAATTATTGTGTTAGCCAGCACTAGTATATACTTACTGTTATCTGTTATATTGATAACTGTAGGAACCAGTAAATCTAGTGTTTTGATACAGCTAAAATCACAGTGAAACAGTAATTGGGTCACCATGACAGTAGGGCAATTGCAGATGGAAATGTAAAAGACCACCCAAAACTGAAAAAACATTAATAACAAAAAGGTATTAAATGTCAAGATAACCCACAAAAGGATTTATAAAGAGACTTATCAGTTGGGAGTTACGGAATGATTCTTCATCAGTGTGGTACAGATTTCTAGAAGTGGGGAGGAAAATAAGACTAAAAATAAAAACAACTCCTAAAAGAAAATGTGCTTGATTTAGGCTCAAAAATAAAAGAACTGGTAAAGGGATGTCGAGGACCAAATCAAATAATTTATAGACAATGTGATAAGCAAAATCCCTGAAAACGGCTGTCAAAAATAAAATGTCATTTTAAAGAACTGAAATTCTACCTCCGCATCGCCTTCATTTTCAGCTTGCTTTTTAATTCCTCTTGTCTAAATAATATTTTTAAAGATGATCACTTATTGTGAAATTTTTATTTAAGCCACTTATCTACTCCACCAGATATAACATTTTTGAGGCAAAACTTTATTTATATGGTAAAATTCTTCCCAGCTAACACATTTCTTTCCTGGTAGTTCCAGCACCATAGTTATACAAAGACCACACACGTAACCGAACCTAAATATACTTAATTTAAAAATTATTTTCTGAATTTCTCAGTAGGAAAATTTTGGCTTAGGTTTGCCATAAAAATATTGTTTCTGTGGACAAACATGATTCAAGAAAGCTTTGGAACCACTACATTAAAAAAATCAGGTTTTTAAAAAAACAGTGCACACTGTAGTTATTATGATGAGGATGAAAATTTTTCCTTAATGGTAGTATGCTCTTTACCATACAGTACCTTGAGTAAAAAGGAAGTCAGTTATAAAAGAATTGCCATTAAACAGGGGCATAAGCTCTCTGATGACTAAATGAAAACGTATCACGTATAGCGATAAAGGGCTGTTTAACAAAAAAGATTGTTTCATTTCTAGCATAAAAAATGTGTGGTTTCATGATGGTGGAAAAAGGAACATATGTTATGTCCATAACTTCAATCATTGCAGCTAAGAATTATTATTTAATAATTAAACACATTTTGTAATGATTGTTTTTATTAAACAAAAAACAAAACACACTAAAAACAAGCTTTGTCCCAGTTAATTTGCACACCCATGCATGTTGTCTGCAAACTTTATAATTAGCATAATGTGGCTGCACTTGTATAGTGTAAAGTTTTTTTCACATATGGTCAATTACATCAAATTGTACAGCATTATAGTGTTCTTTTTTATGAATGTCATTTTATAGTCTTCTTGTCTTTTGTATCCCTATTGTTTACCCACTGAGAGTGCAACATACTGTATAGAGATATTCCTATTTTTTCCCAGAGCATTCATGGAGCTTCTCAGTAAGACAATCTCCTTCTAATTTGTACTATTTTTTTGTTTGTTTGGCAACAATTAAACTCTTAATTCTGTCACTTATTCGTTTCTGCATGCTGTGTCACTCTGATTTCACTTTTATTGCTTCCACTTTTACTGAAGTACCCAAAAGTTTGGTTCAACTCAACAAACCTTGCTATTTCTTTGCAACAACTACTGTACATCATTTTCAGAATATACTCTTTCACTGTTTCAGCCTCCTCCGTCATAACTTCCAATATGAGGTCTGTCTCTTTAAGAACCTTTTTTTCTTTCTAGTTTTTTAATTCCTTCTTGTTTTTTTTCTTCCTCTTAGCTATATAATATTTCAGAGGATGATACTTCATTATGCAATTTGTATTTTAGTCACTGAGCTGCTCCACCAGATAAAATGGTCTTTCATGCAAAGGTTTAATTATTTAGTTGAATTCCTCACTGATAACATAGTTCTCTCCTGGTTGACCCAGCACCATAGTTTTACATTGACCACACACATTCTTAGTTTCTCTACTTTTGCATTTTCGATGTGTCTTTCACTGGAACATCATTTTGCAACATAGCATTTTGTAGAGAATGTTTCAACTGACTGTCATATTACAGAGGAGTTTATAAAGCAATAAAACACTTCTCTTCATCATAAAGAGGGAAACGTTATAGGGTCTGAGTTTTATGAGGTCCATGATTTCAGCCAAGGTTGCTTGTATTTTTAAAGCGGCAATTACTTACAAGGCAAAACTAGGTTGGTTTTTGCCTTGTAAATAATTGCTGATTAAAAACTATGAACAATCTCGGCCAAAATCTCAGACCTTGCAAACTCAGACCCTATTACATTTCCCCCAAAGTATCCAAATACTAATTTAAGTGTGAGGATAGGTAATTTCCCAGGTATTTTATGAAAAAAAGAATAGTTTGGGTAAGGGTTACATTTTCTAAATAGATCTCTAGTCCGAGCATAACAATTAGCTAGCCTACTAGCTATAAGTGGAAAGCCTCAGAAAGTTTATTTATATATACAATTAATGAAGCGCTGTCCAAATCAGTGTATATTTAAAAAACACAAAACATTTATTAAACAATACATTACAGAAATATATCACACGGACGGTTTTTACTAATATAAAACACTTAATTAAAAATTAACTTTAAATTTCATATAGCCACTCCGGAGTTAATAAGCTTAGCTAGTGCACTATTGGTTAGTAGCAAATAATCACACCCATATCAGTATGCTTTTAATAAAGAAAAAAGTTCAGAGCATGAAGATTCATTAAGCTTTAAAAAGGTTTAAAAGTTCAAAGCAAGGAACTTGTTAGTATGGAGCGTATTAGTGCAAGATTTCCTTTCATGCAATTCATTAATTCTCTGTGAGGAAGCCGCCGAGCTGCACATAGGCGGAGAAACGCATTAGAGGAATGCTATCCTCGGCTGGGAACAATTGCATTCTCATTAACAGCATCAAAGTGTGAGGACCGTTACAGAGTAAAAGGGGTGAGACGTCACCCTGCACACTTACTACCCAGGTCTGAAGACACGCGGAGCTGCTGCAAACTTAGCGTGGCCACGCTGGACTGCTAAGTATATCATCATCCTGCTAAAAGCAGATACAGTTGATGTATTGAATTGCATGAAAGGAATTCTTGCACTAATACGCTCCATACTAACAAGTTCTTTGCTTTGAACTTTTAAACCTTTTTAAAGCTTAATGATTCTTCATGCTCTGAACTTTTTTCTTTATTTCAAGCATACTGATATGGGCGGGATTATTTGCTACTAGCCAAAAGTGCACTAACTAAGCTTATTAACTCTGCAGTGGCTATATAAGTTATTTTTTAATTAAATGTTTTATATTAGTAAACACCGGCCGTGTGATATATGTCGGTAATGTATTGTTTAATAAATGTTTTGTGTTTTTTATATATACACTGATTTAGACAGCGCTTTATTTATTGTATATATATATATTTTCTTGATTCTCAGTGAGATTAACAGTGACCTCTTAGTGAAGCAGCAGCCCTAAATCAGTGATTGTAAATACCATAAAATTTCAGTGTCAGCACCCAGGTATTCGTGTTATTTTTCTGTTAATTTTATTAATAGTCAAGAAGAGGATCCATGTTTCTCGTTCCAGATTTTAAATTCCCAGTGCCCACCTGACTTGTCTGATTTGCATGTTTTTTTCATTTAGCTGGAATGTATTCAGTATGTAATCAAAGCGTCTAAAATAGAAACGGAAAAGCTAGTAGCAAAGGAAAGTAAATCAAAACCCAAAACGTTTTTTTAAATGCATCAACAGCAAAAGATTAAAGAAAGAGAGTATGGGCTCTTTAAAAGGCAAATTGGGCATCCTAATCAAAGACAATAATGACATAGCAGAATAAAAAACAAGTGTTTCTCTTCTATTCACTAGAGAGGACCAGATGGCAGGATTGACGCATAACTTCAGCAATGATAATGTCCCACTGCTAAATGCTTATTTAAATAAGGAAGTTGTCTGTGACTAATTAAAAAATAATAATTAATAAGTCACCTGGTCCAGACAGAATTCACCCAAGGGTTCTCATGGAGCTACACTTCTAATTAGTAAGACCCCTATATTTACAGTAGTACCAAATGTAGAAATGCATAAAAAAAGACAAACAAGGTATGAGCATGCATTAAGCAGGGAATTGATGCAAGGGTTGAGAGTGTTATACTCCCATTATATAAATCACTAGTGAGGCCACATCTTGTATACTGTGCACAGTTGTGGGCATCATACAACAAAAAGGAAATCCTGGAACTAGAAAAGGTTCAGAGATGGGCAACCAAATTGATTAAGGGGATGGAGACGGTAGAATATGAGGAAAGGCTTGCTATGCTAGGCATGTTTACAGTGGAGAAAAGGTGATTAAGAGGGGACAGGATTAACATTTACAAATATATAAGGGGACAATACACAGAGCTAGTGGGGGATTTGTTTTTGGTAAGATCATCAAAAAAGGACACGTGGACATCCATTTAGGTTAGAGGAGAGGAGATTTTGCACACAGAGATGGAAAGTTTTCTTCACAGTAAGGACAATACGTATTTGGAATCCATGCCTGAGATAGTAATAATGGCGGACTCTGTCATTACTTTTAAGAATGGTCTAGATACATTTCTAATGTATAAAGATATACAGGGTTATGGTGGGTAAATCATGTACTATAGTAATAAAAAAGGAGTATTTTAGTTTACTGCTAAACATTCACCACAGTTAAAATTAGTTTTAAAAATATTCCAGTATAGGAGATCACTAACAGATTGAACTCAATAGGCAAATTGTCTTTTCTCAACCTGAGAAACTATGTTACTACAGTATGTTACTATTCTTTCTTGCATTTCTTCCAACAAGAGAGACAGAACTATGATGATAGCAGTGCTCCTTGGCAGCCTCTTGTGACACAAGAGTGGTAGGATGGCACTTCACCTTTGAAAGTGGCAATTTTGTAACTACCTCAGGGTACAGTAAGACATGGTCTCCGTATCAGGAAACCTGTACTAGGACAATTAAGAGGGAGCGGTTCTACTCAATTTTGTTTACACTTGGATGGGTTGGGCACCCACACCCTTTATTTAAATGATCTTATGGGATCTATGTGGCCATAGCTCACACTGCTTTTGTATGCCACCATACATAATTTCTAAATGCAAATTTGATTTATTAATCGGGCTTTGACATCTTTTCGCCAATATCTGTATATGCATAATTATTTCTAATTAATTATTTCTAGTTTGGAATAATAAATCAACTAAGTGACTGATTTGTTTTACATCCAGACCTAACACTTCATTACTTGATTTGGTTATTATTGACTATTGCTGAATGATGACATGGCCACTGTCAACATGCTACAGAAGTAGACAAATTCACAATGTTGACATTGCCATGTTGACCACTCAAATAAAGTCCAAGGTAAATCGCATGAATGCCAGATACAGCATCAGAGGCAAGTGGCAAGAGCTTACTCTGATGTGCTATACTGGCCAATGAACCATGCATTAGTCAATAGGAATGACAGAATAACATTGCAATTATCTAACATTGCAATTATCTACAGCGGCAACCACTTGTATAACTGCTCACATCCTGCTATATAGACAAAGATAAAATCATATGCACAGGCAATGTTACTAAATATTCCTGTTATCTTCTCAGCTCAATGAGGAAAGTGTCATGCACACATAACCAACATGAAAGGAACATTCCAATCGTATAAATACATAAGCGTTAACACATACAGAGAGCCATGCAAGGATGAGCAGCATGCAAGGGACCCAGTTTCACAGTCAGATCTTTTAGTATAACCTAATTGTTGAGTTACTTCATGAGGCACCTATTTTTTGTATGATGAGAGGAGGCAGCTAGGGGATCCCTAACCTGTCAAGTCTATACTGGGAAGGTACATGCATATGACTAAGATGGGTGGCC
This sequence comes from Pseudophryne corroboree, assembly GCF_028390025.1. Classification (NCBI taxonomy): domain Eukaryota; kingdom Metazoa; phylum Chordata; class Amphibia; order Anura; family Myobatrachidae; genus Pseudophryne; species Pseudophryne corroboree. The sequence goes on from NC_086450.1 coordinate 481,859,665, forward strand.
AGACCTGTAACCGGGCTCCATAGGGCCCTGTGCCGGCCATGCCCTTGACCAAAGGGCCGTGGGGCAAAGACGGTACTGCCCAGCACTCTGTGCCGCGGTACCGCTCACATACCATAGTTATGGCCCGGCCAGCAGCTACTAAAGTAAATGGAGGAAATTATTGTCAGGGTTGAAATACACTTTATATATGATCATTATTTCTCCAGTGATTATTTGACACTCCTGTTGTGCTGCCGGTATCCTCTCATGTACGACACATGGAAATGAACATAAACTTTCTTGAAAAGGAAAACTGTTTTTGCATAATGTTGTTCTAATTTAAATGAATTCAAATAATGACAGATATACAGTATCCCAGCTGGTGTAGAGTTTGTATAAATACATAAGGTCAGAGCATGGTATATAATGACATCTCAGCGCTGTATGTGCTCAGAGCAAGCTCTAATATTACACTGATTAAACTTTCTGGATGTGACACAAGAACCCATCTGCAAGTGTCTCCATAGTGAGAGTCTAAGACCTGAAGACAGACCAGCAGAGAAGAGACAGCAACATTCATACCCAATGGATAGTAACCTGAGGAGCCCCGGTATTTTGGCTTGTCTTGTCATTCTGACAGTGAAGGTATTTGCTGCAATAGTCACCTATGTCTTTATTACATATGGCATTTTACGTGAATTCCATAACAAGAAACATTTGCCGCCCACTAGAAAAATCCAATTTGCTCTTCATTTGTCCAGCATCTGTTTCACCATTGTGTGTTATGGCAATTTACTCTGTGACTTACTGTGGCCTGATATCTTTAAAATACTGTATTCAGAAGGTATATTTATCTCAATTACCATATACAGTGTGAGCTCATGCACCTGGCTCACTGCCCTGCTCTGTTTCTTCTACTTCACAAAGATTGTAGATGTCAAATCTGACTTTCTTGTTTGGGCCAAGAAGATGATGAATTCTTCTCCTCACTATCTGATAGTGGTGATACAAGTATTGTGTCTGGGTATCAGCTTTCTAAGTATGGTGCTTTTTATGACTCCTCAAGACCCTTCCACAAACAGCTCAGTTATCCCACCAGCCAGCTCTATGTTTGGAACAAGTGCAGCAAACTCTCTAGTGGCAACGTTTACTCTGGTTATGATCAGCGTGCCATACCTGACTATGTTAGTAAGTATCCTCTTAATAGTTTGGTTTCTGAATCTTCATGGACACACGATGGGAAAGAACATGGGAAGTTCTGGACTTGACCTTCTGAAAATCTACCAGAGTATCGCTTCTAAAATGTCTCATTTCTTATTTCTTTATGCTGCATTTTATTTGGTTTTCTTTCTTTTTTATTTTTCATCTTTCTCTCAGCAAAGTCCATGGTATTGGGTGACTATGATACTGGTGTTCTCCTTTACCCCAACACAGTTTATTATGATTATTATTTATTACCCAAACTAATGAATATCTGGAAGGATTTGCCTGAGTATATAATTTGATCTACATAATTCAGGGCTCACCATTTATTTTTTACCTTTGTATTTAATACCAGTTATTTATATAGTGCAAACACATTCCATAGTGCTTTACAGAAAATACAGTATTTAACCATTCATACCAGTACTTTGGGCTCCCCTTTGTCAGGGGACCCCTTGGCCGGAGCACGCAGAAATCCCTCTTGTGCAGCAGCTGAACAAGGTAGCCAGATAGCCTGCAGGACAATATGCAGTATAGACAGAGACACATAGGTATCAGGTTTCATGAGCTATCAAAGAAGCTTGTCACCAATCACAGCAGAGATAGGAGGCGGGAGAGAGTGACCCAGGGATCCCAGCTTTTCCTCTCTGTCTGAGTGTATGTGTAACCTGTTATCTAATGAAAGCATTTGGGTCTAGAGAGATACACATACAGATTCCTCCTGAGTGCTGTGCCAGTGTGTAAGTAGTTCAGAGGCTGCTGATATTCTTTCATGTAACAATATAAATTATTGATTTTATTTTTCTTTGTGTATTTTAAGGTTAAGTTGTCTTTGTTCCACTACAAGAAAATTTCATAAAACTGTTGTTTCTCAATTAGGTGGAGCAATAAACAGTACCCAGGCTTTATTAAACTATTAGTTTACATTTCATATACACCATTGGTTTAAACTGAATACACTAAATCCATACCAATCATATATTAAGAGCGAAGTCCAGGTAGAGAGCATTTTGTTCCTCTTGGAATGGGTCATGTTGAGAGGTATGTACAATCTAATATACACCCCCCCCTTCCCCCACTGTCTTAAGTACCTTAGCTTCCGCCCTGGGTTGATGTATCGAGCATTGAAAGGAGTGGATAGGTGGACTAGTGGAGACATTCCCACTAGCAACAATCAATTTTGAGGCAGCATTTATCAAGTACAGACTATAAAATGATACATAGGCGCTGCTTGTTTCTGTAAGTGACTTCTCCACTCTTTTCCCTGCTTGATACATAAACCCCTATGTTCTCTGCCACATGCACAACATGAATAATGCCTTGTTGGGAGACAGATAAACTACCAGTATATGTTTGAAGTATGGGAGGAAACCGGAGTAAATCCACGCAAGCATGGGAAGAATATACAAACTCCACATAGTTGGAACTAAAACCTCAGTGCTGTGAGGCAGTAATGCTCACCATTACACCATCTGTGCTGTCCGGTTCAAGGTTCAAGCTCCTTAGTCATTACAAGTGCTACAGTACATCATTATCTGGTAGTTTTAGTCAGGGGCAATAACAGTAACATTACTGTATATGGGTGACTACATGCAGTGGGGCAAAATATGTCCATGAAAATGTTAAAATGATCAATCTGACAAGTTACTGAGAACAGCAAAGAATCTCTTTAATTAGTTAGACCTAGAAATGTCCATTGACATAAATGTATCACTATTATTAGCCCACTCAAGGAGATTGCAAAAAATGTTTGAAGGTTTAGAGGTTGGAGGAATTTCTTATACAAAAATAAATTCTGTGATTTATAATATATTCATATTTGATATATATATAAAAAAAGTCAACATTGAGGTAAATATTGAACTTTAATAAAATTCTGATTAAGGGGGAGATTTAACAAAGCTTGGAAAGAGATATAGTACCTACCAATCAGCTCATAACACAGCCTGTAACATACAGTATGGTAATATAACATTACATTAAATCTCTTAACTTTTTCTCTCTGCAAGCTTTTTACCTTGCCCTTGAATATATATATATATATATATATATATATATATATATATATTCACCACAATTTTTTAACTGCGCATGGGATATTTCTCTCAGTCCAATTTCAAACGTAGCATAATCAGTCCTTTTTAATTGATGTTATTGCTGCCAATTCCTAAAAGGCCGATCCACCGGCTAGATACATGTGAAAGAACAGAAAAAGGAAGGCGCAATGGTAAGTAAAAATAGAATTTCTTTACTAATAAAAAAGTACAAGCTCACGTACATCAAAGTAAAATAATACCGGCTCCCATCTCCAAGCACCCGCAGAAATACCTCTGGATTGCACCTAGCAGTGCTTCAGACAGGGAATCCACAGCGGCTCTTATTCAGCTGTTTAAACCACCGCGGCTCTCATTCAGCTATTCAAAACTATTACTGGAATATTTTAATTTTTATGTACTATACTCACAGTGGTGTGCACATTTTGTTGGATTTTTTTTTCACACAGAACATGGTGCAGGCTCACACACTTGGCCTTGAGCAGTTGAAAGTGCTGGGTTTGTCCATTTATAGTTTATCTTCAGAATAAATTCTTATTCACTCCATTTTCAGTTTAAATATTAAAAAAAATTGCTAAATGTTGGAATCAATTAATCAAGTGTTTGGATTCTGCTGAAACCACGGTGAAATCGTAACTGGGTCACCAAACCAGAAAAGTGCCACGTGGCAACTTTCGGTGCCACCGGGCACTTGCTGAAGTGCCATGGGTTGGTAGTCTAACACCAAACCAAATTATTAATGATCAAGGTGACACGTAAAACCAGAGATAGTGGTAGGCAATTATAATATATCAGGAAAGAAGTCTAATCCTGTCCACCAACACATTGCCATGTTTTCCTGCTCACTTTATTCTTTATGCTTGTCTAAACAATATTTTTAAGGATGAGAAATAATTGTGCAATTTTTGTTTGCGCTACCAGAAACCAAAAACTTTCTGGCAAAACTTCTGGCACCATAGATTTACACTGACCACACACATACTTACATTTGCTCTGCCGTTGTATATTGTATGTGTCAGTCACTGGATCATCACTGTGTAACATTGTATTTTGCAAAGAATCGTCCTCCATCATATCACAGAGGAGTTAAAAAAAAAATCAAAAATAACTCAAACTTAAAGTAGCTCAGTACTTATTGAAGTGTGAGTGTACACTGATGTGGGTTGTGTTCTAATTCTGTTTATTAAAATTATCTTATTGATCTGTGGCTGAGGTTTGGGCTGCTGTGTTTCTCCCTCCTACATAATTTCTAAATTTCAATTTGATCAATTAATTAGGCTGCGACCTCTCTCACTAATATCTGTATCATTTTTCAATTTGTTGGATCAGATTCATTTTAGTATGGAACAATAAAACCACTAATCAGTGACTTATTTGTTTTAAATCCAGACCCCATTCTGTGATTTGTATCTCTCCGTCTGGAGAGTGGACACGTGCTGGCAATCTCCTTCCTTTTCTGTGTGCCTGCTTTCTATGTCCCATATGTAATCTGAACACGGCACATATATGAACAGCTTTTCTTCTTACTGTACCACACTTTGCCATCAAAAGTACGGTATTCTCAACACAGCAAACTAATTTACTTGACGGAACTGGTGTGGCACTACAATTACCAGGATGTAGCACAGTCACTGTCTCTTTGTCATTAGAAAGTTCCCTTGCTTTGCTCTACACCTTAAGCTGGCCATACACCTAAAGATTGATTGTCCGATCTGGCTGGATGGAAGGAAAATCTGGTAATGGATGAGAGCAAATTACAGTTGACCTTTTGATCTGAAATGCTGGAAAACCGACAAAAACGGTCATACAGACAAATATGAAAAAATCAAATGGATTCAACCAAATTTTTTTTTTTGTCTGCTTTTCAGTGTTTGGGAGCAAATGGTCAATTGTTTTTTTCTCCCATATGTTACCAGGTTTTCATTCCAAATAGCCAGATTGGACAATCAATCTTTAGCTGTACGGCCAGATCAACTCTGATGAGACTTTTAAGCCTAGAAAAGGAGGATTTCCTCTAATAACCCCTTCTCTAACTGCACATTGCTGCATTACTTCAAGATAACATCCTTTTCTTTGCAGCAAAACATATGCATCTTTGTAGACCCCATCGATTTTTCTTCCTCTCAATAGGAAATATGGGGGAAATTCAGATCTGATTACTGCATTTTTACACAGCATGCGACCAGATCTGAACTTTGCATGCGTGTGAGCCGCAATGCGCTGGCACATTGCACAACAGCCACAGGTTCAGCATCTAGCATTATCTAGGGGGGGTGTGCATTTTTTTTACTGTCATGGGGGGGCGCATTTTTAAATCTTGCACTGGGAGCCAAATTGGCTAGAAACAGCCCTGTGTGATACTGGTGCTGTCCTTTACCCCAACGCTGTTTATTCTTATATTTATATTTTATAATTTTCATCTATTACTCAAAACGAAAGATTACCTGGAAGGATTTGCTCCAGTATATCATTTGCTGTAAACAATTCAAGGCTCACAATCATTGAGGGTTCAAGCAACTGAATCATTACAAGAGATAAATAATGACCTGGTCTTTGTTCGTAATACAGGGGTAACAATGGTCACATCATATAGCTGAGGACATGAAGATGGGGCAACAAGTGGACATTAAATCATTAGAGATGTGCTCTGTCCAGTGTATCCATTTTTATACATTTTATACATGTATTATTAATACTCAAATATTTATCCAACAAATAAAATAAATTTTCTTCCAGAAATCAGACTTTACCTGATCTTTATGAAAAGTTTCTCAGATCTCTTCCCTTGTGTCATACTCCAGACTGTCTGCTACGAGGAACCCAGAAAGTTTAATTTATTAAGATTTATTTTTAGATGTTAATGCTGCTGCTATCAGGTCTGAATTAGGCCCTACAGTAAATCTTTTTCAAAAAATGTTGATACCAAAAAGGGGAAAGGTTTTCCATAAAGGGGGCATGGTCTCGCAAGAACCTAACTGACATCATGAAAGGGGGTGTGGCTTAATGGGGAAAGCACATGATTACCTCACTCCTGGGGCATGCGGGCTACCCCCAGAGACTCTTCCAGCACTATCTGCAGCTGACAGGAGAAGAGTGCGGCAGGATAATGTCACATTTCCGCTCCCAGTTCCTGTCCTGTTTATTTTGAAAATTTACTCAACACAGAAAAAAACCCTGAAATAAAAAAAAAAAACTCATAGTAAACATATGGGAAAAAAGTTTTTTTGTTTAGGCCTGTGCACCCTCTGCCTATACCTGGGCCTTTAGCTACACCACCATGTGTGTGCACACTGTGCATTGGGAGAGTGTTTGTGGGGTGGTAGTCTGACTGCTAACTTCAGAGCTGCTAGGAGCTTCTAATGTTGTTCTTTGGCCTGCAAGCTCCCTTTGAAGGCTAATAAGTGCCTCAGTTTGGATCCTTATAGCTTGATTGACTTCTAAGAGGCATGTGTCAATATAATGGGCCATTCAGGCTTTTGTGCCCTGTGCCACTCTAGTGACATTAGTTAGATTTCATAGCTGGCTTCTGATGGCATTCAGCTCCGGCATCTGTGTGACCATAAAGTTCACCTGGATCTGGTGAAAACTTACCAGGGATTGTCCCATCTCTTACACAGGTGGTGTGGGTTAAGGTGTGAGTGAAGACTATGACGGGACCTGCTGGCATTCATGTGACTTCATGGGCAAGCCTGCTGGCAGCAAAACCGTATCAACCGGGGAGAGGATTATTTCCTACTGATCTGTGAATTTTTCTACCACCACCAGTTTTGAGGAAGCCACACGAGAAGGACCTGAATAGTGTACATTTTTAATGGTAAATTTTCATAAACAAAATATACTGTCCCTATTAATATTTACACCAAAGAAACTCAGTTCTTATTATGTTACATTATAGTCTTTGTCACTTTGCAACGAGCAGATCAGATTATGCCATATTACCGTTTCCCCATATCTATATAACAAAATTCTCCATGAAAAAAAGTAATGTCTAACAATTCTGGCTGGGCAATGGATCAGATCCAAATGCTTACCAGGCCAATCTGGGAAATTAATATTCAAATAAAAAACCTAGGTCCAGGCCCCCCTTAAGATCTGAGCCCCATAACAATGGCACCCCTAGCACCCACTATAGTTAGCCCCATGTTTTTTGTACTCACCAGCCTAACTGTAGTCAGTTTGTGGACATCTCCTTTTTGCAGCCTGGGTAGAAGGCCTTACATGGGTAAAAGGACTTTTCTGTTGCACAGATAAGGAAAAGAAAAAAAGAAAGGATGAACATTGTACACATTTGCAAATGACACTCCCTCGCTAGGGTTACTCACACTCACCAGGATTTTCAAATTACATTTAGTGGTATTTAAACAGTGATAAATTATTTATCTAAAACAAGAGTCTACTACTATAAAAATCCAGGTTGGTACAGTTATTAGGGAAAATGTGTTGGGATACTAATCAGGACAGACTTGGGATTGAGGACGGTCTACGCTCCTCTTCTTATGATGTGTTGTGGATGGGTGCTGCCCACCCACCCTCTGTCCTCTGCACCTCATGCAGCCCCTCCGCCATCAAGATGTGCTTAACAACATTGAAGCAATCATTACATTCTTGACACACTGCTGGCTGGAGGTACATACAGTAATGAATGACATACAGTAGTGGTAGCAAACAAAGTAAATTCTTAGTAACAAATTCTTCACTCCTTCACTGTCTCCTTCGAAAACCAAAGGACAAAATGGACAAAGTGGAACTTATACAGGGCCTGTGAGGTACAACTCAGGTGAGTTTTTAGTAGAGATGAGCGGGTTCGGATATAACGCCAGAATTAAAGCAAGTTCGGTTTTATCTGGATTTTTCTTATTGGCTATTCAAAACACGTGACGTCCGTGTGCCAAAAAGATGCCGTTTTGAGAACCGAGTAAATCCGAGTAAAACCGAACCCGCTCATCACTAGTTTTTAGGGACAAATTAATCACTTTCTTTTAAACTAAGCAGCTTGCATAATGTCGTTTCAGTTTGCAAATACATCTTAATTGCAACGCAATGTGACGAGGATGCAGATTGAGACTGTGGCTATTAATTTAATATATGATACTTGGACATTTGTATGTGTCTGAGTCTCTGAATCTGCATATGAAGTAAAACAATGCAGCGACTGTAGCTTTTTTCAATATAAGTTCTACTCTGCTCTGTATACAGACTCACTTGCACACAATATAAAAGTGTCATATATCAAATTAACCAGCACTGTGCATTTTTGTAATATTGCGTTGCAGATACAAATCCATTTTCGGTAAATTAGACTCCTGATGTTAGCAGAGTTGTATGGGGCCTGGAGTCTCACTCATGGCATCTCTCACAACATGGCATATTGAGGACAGATGTATGAGTGTGCATCTGCATATCTTGCTGGGCGAAACATTCTAGACTTACAGTACAGTGTCCTCTGGATCTGCTGTTCCTAACAAGTCATTGGGTTGTCACTAAATGTGATTTTCTAACCTTGTAGTAACTCAACCTTAATTACTTTAAATATAAAATTGTTATACAAATAAAACAAGTTTTGTAATCCTCTCCTAAATGCCTATGTGGTACCATGCAGAATGTGTTATTATTGGCTGCTGTGGTGACTAATTCAACAAATGTATTTTTCCCATATGACTGGTTTTAATATTCTCCATCATCAGAGTAGTACAGTTCTCCATAATGTTCAGAATATCTTGCAGTAGGAATTGTTTCCATTCTTTTCCTAATGGAAATACCTGTCTCTGGGTCATTGTTACAATTCAATTCATAACACCAGTTAATACTGCAATAGACTGTTCAGGTGAGTAAACAATTCCTGACACCCAGATAGCTATGGTGAAGCTTAGTATAGACATTGGATTTTCTAAAACTTCTCTGTTTAATCTGGAATGGTCTTAGCAGGACAGATTGTCCAGTCTCATTACCATCTACAACCATCTTACCAAACCAGGACATTACCCTATTTATGCTTCCTTGAACAGTTCCTCTAAAGCTGGGGTCACTTTAGTTTCCTAGGATAAGTTCCTTGTTTGAGAGTTGTCATGCACCATTTCTGTTAACCTCTTGCAATGTGAGACATAGATCCAGATAGGCTTTTCTGCAACTTTCACTGCGGTCATGGTTATCAGCATTACCTGATATGGTCCGTCCCAGATGACAGTTTGAATCAGCACTGCTAGTAAGTAGGAATGAGACTATGGGGGTCATTCCAAGTTGATCGCTCGCTAGCTACTTTTTGCAACGCTGCGATCAGCTAGTCACTGCCTATCGGGGAGTGTATTTTTGCTTTGCAAGTGTGCGATCGCTTGTGCAGCCGATCGATACAAAAAAGTTTTGTGCAGTCTCTGAGTAGCTCAGAACTTACTCAGCCGCTGCGATAACTTCAGCCTATTCGGGCCCAGAATTGACGTCAGACACCCGCCCTGCAAATGCTTGGACACGCCTGTGTTTTTCCAACTTCTCCCAGAAAACGGTCAGTTGCCACCCACAAATGTCTTCTCCCTGTCAATCTCCTTGCGATTGGCTGTGAAAATGGATTATTCGTTAAATCCATCGCTCAGCAATTATCCGCTTTGTACCCGTACGACACGCATGCGCACTGCAGTGCATACGCATGCGCAGTTTTAACCTGACCACACTGCAGCAAAAAAAACTAGCGTGCGATCAGGTCGGAATAACCCCCTATGTTCTGGTTTTTCATCCTAAACGGCTAATTCAAAATAAGGATTTACTTAATGGTCAGATCATGGAACACTGCAAGGTCTTCTTCTGCACCTATCATTAAGTTGGGACATTTTCCAAACAATGTCTCATATAGAGATAGATTTAATGAGGGGTTTGGGAGTAACTGGAATGCTGTGCAGGACTATGGGCAATGGATCCTCCCAATTTATTCTAAATAGTGGCATTTGTCCGTTTCACCTTGCCTGAAGCCTGATGCCTATAGGGACAGTGCAATTTGGATTCAATACCTATTATCCTGCACATTTCCTTAAACCCCTTCCCTGTAAAATGTGTGCCCTGATCAGATTCTATTATACAGGGTATGCCATATCTGGATACAAATTCCTGTACAATTATTTTTTCAATGTGAAACTAGTTGTACAGGCTACTGCCAGAAGTCCTTCTGCTAAGCCACTGAACACATAGCAACAAACTTGTAGATAATTTTAATCTCTACAGGGTGGAAGTTGTATAAAGTCAATCTGTATTGCCTGGAAAGGCTCTCAGGTATGTGGGATGTGTGCAACGGGTGCTTGCACAGTTATGCTTGTGTTTTTTCTTAAATAAGTAAGGCATGATTGTGCTTTCTTACCAGAGGCGAACCAGTAGGCCCCAAAGGTTCCTTACCACACCTTCTCTTTCAAGATGAGTAAGCCCATTGGCTGCCTCTGCAAGGCCAGGTATGAGTGCCTTTGGTCTTCATTTGTTATCCCACCAGATGCCCTTGTCATCTGATTCACATACCTTTGCTTTCCACAGGGGGATTTCCTGCTTTGAACAAGACTGTTACACATGCGTTACTTTTTCATAAGTTACAGGTGTGAACATTTGCAGTGACACAACAGTCTTAATTTCAGGTAAAATACATTCATTTTGAATGGCTGTCATGGCTGCCTGTTCGGCTACTTCATTATCCCTAGCATTTCCACGTGAGGCTGGATCACTTTGACTACTGTGTGCTTGGCATTTTACCACTAATCCTTCTTTAGGCAAGAGGACTACTTTCATTATGTATTGTACTATATTAGCATGAGATATTGGTGTACCACTTGATGTTAAGACATTTATGAGTTTACAGATGACCCCACAGTCATACAAAACTCCAAAAGTGTATTGTGAGTCAGTATACTGTAAATGTTGAAAAGTTAGTCTTTTGCCAGTGGACACGCTCTTCCAAGTGCAGAGAGTTCTGCTTTCTGTGCTGAGCATGGTGGAGGCAGCAGATGGGTCTTAATCACTTGTGTATCATCCGCAATAAAAATAATCAACCACAAGATTCCGCTCCTGACTCTCTTTCTCTCTCTGACTCGGGGTGCGGGGGGGGAGGATGTATTAGATTGGGAGATACAGGATGTTTGGGAATGCCTTCAAATCTGCCTATATTTTTAATGCGGAAAACATTTACAAGGCAAAACCAGGTTGGTTTTTGTTGTATGCTGTACTTCAAAATGCCAAACCTCTTCATAAACAGAACACAATCCTAGTATTCTTTAGTCATCGCAATCAATAAACTAAAAAACAAAGAAAAAAAAATTTCACACCTGCAAAAATAGAAAAATTACAAAGAACACTGAAAATTATTCCTGCTGGCTGTAATATATAAAAAATAACAAGGGAAAAGAGAGACTCTTTGTTGTGGAACTCTTACACAGTGGCGGAACTAGTGCCGGTGAATTGCATCGGGGCCCAACGCTATTAAGGGACCCAAAGACGACAGCTGTATAATGAGTAAAACAGACTCCTTATGCTGCCGCTCTGTGACAAGAGGATCCAGCGGAGTTGGAGGTTAATAGGAGGGGCCTCCGCTCTCATCTCTTCAGGACTCCTCCTGTTCTCTGTGCTGTGAGATGTGCGAGCAGCCTGGCATGGGTTTCTCATGCGGAGGAAGAAGAAGAGGCTGATTAGGCAGCACCCCCCATGGTTTACACCCCCAGCGACTGTCACCTAATCGCACCCCATCTACGTTCAGCTGACCAATTGCTGATGCCTTGATGACGGTCCCCGCTTCTTCAACATAGCTGTGCTGTCTTCACTTTGTTTACTGTACCCTGCTCTTCATTTGCCTGTCTCCCTTCCTGTGCCTGCCTGCTACCTCTGGGGTCATATCTTCAAATGCCAGCTACAGCTACTTACAGTGGTGCTTGAACGTTTGTGAACCCTTCAGAATTTTCTATATTTTTGGCTAAATTTGGCCTCAGATTTTCACACAAGACCTAAAAGTAGATAAAGAGAGCCAAATCAAACACATGAGACAAAACAATTAGATGTGCTAATTTTTTTTATTGAGGAAAATGCTCCAATTTTCAGTATCTGCTGTGATCCATTGTGCAACAATAACTGCTCATAAACATTTCCTGTATTTGTTTATTAGTCTTGAACATCGGCCTGGAGGAATTTTACCCCATTCCTACATACAATACAGCTTCAACTATGTTATGTTGGTGGGTTTCCTCCCATGAACTACTCGCTTCACATCCTTCCACAACATTTCAATTGCATTAATGTCAAGACTTTGACTTGGTCATTCCAAAACTTTTTATTTATTCTTCTTTAATCATTCTTTGGTCAAATGACTTGTGTGCTCTGGGTCGTTGTCTTGCTGCATGTCCCAAATTCACTTTAGATGCAGCTCATGGACTGATATCCTGACCTTTTCCTTTAGAATATTCTGGTACAAATCAAAATTCATTGTCCAATCAATGATAGCAAGTCATCCTGGGCCAGATGTAGCAAAACAGGCCAAAACCATGACACCACCACCACCACTGTCTTTCACAAATGGTATGAGGTTTTTATGCTGAAATGCAGTATTCTCCATTTTGGACTCATTTGTCCAAAAACCATTGTTCCAACAGACTTCTGACTTGTTCAGGTTATCTGTAGCAAACTGCAGATGGGCAGCAATGTTATTTTTGGAGAGCAGCAGCTTTCTCCTTGCGATCCTGCCATGCACACCATTGTTTTTCAGTGTCCTCCTGATGGTGGACTCATGAACTTTAACATTAGGTAATGTGAGAAAGGCCTTCAGTTGCTTAGAGGTTACCTTGGGGTCCTTTGTGACCTTACGAACCATTAGACATCTTGCTCTTGGCATGATCTTTGTTGGTCGACCACCCATCTGGACACAATCTGTCTGACTGTTGATTAGTGGAGTCCAAACTATTTAGAGATGGTTTTGTAACCTTTTCCAGCCTGGTGAGTATCAACAACTCTTCTTCTGAGGTCCTCAGAAATGTCCTTTGTTTGTGACATGAAACACACAGACATGTGTTTTGAACATCAGACTTTGATAGATCCCAGTCCTTTTTAAAAAAGGGTGTCTACTCACACCTGATTGTCATCCCATAGATCAGTGGTTCCCAAACTTTTTTGAATCACGGCGCCCTAGAGTATCAGAATTTTTATCACAGCACCCCTAGTCCAAAAGTTTCTAATTGGGAAATTTATAAAAAATATGAAATTAAGTAAATTATGTTTATATGTCATACTTAGGTTCAGTTATGTGGTGAGGGACACGATTTGCTTCTGTTTGTACACATATTTTATGACTGGCAGCCACAAGTACTAGTTTTTCCTATTACATGGATAATAAATATTTTGAATTGGTTCTGGACCACCAACCCGAGGCACCCCTGCAAGTGTCCCAAGGCACCCCAGGGTGCCACGGCACACAGTTTGGGAACCACTGCCATAGATTGAACATATCTGACTCTAATTTCACCTTCAAAACATCTGCTAAACCACAAGGGTCACATACTTTTGACACTCACAAAAATGTATTATTAGATAATTTTCCTCGATAAAAAAAATTAGCAAGTCTAATTTTTTGGTCTCTTCTGTTTGATTTGGTTCTCTTGACCAATTTTTATGACTTGTGCAAAGATCACTGTACCTGGGGGCAGTCTGGTAATTCCTGGAGGCTCTGTGTCCACTGATCCTGTGTCATAGCCTCCATTGGTAGTAGATTGCTTTCCTCCTCTGCTCCTTCATTGGTGCTGGGGGTGACAGTACACTGATCTTGCTGACCTGGCACTGGAGTGAGGACAGTGTTTGGGGCTGCATCCAGGCACTTTTTGCTTTTGATTGTCCCTGACTGTTTGCCCGTCACTTCCAGTTTCCATTTCCCCCTGTTCTTGCAGTCCCTCTACTGTTTCTACAGCCCCAGTTCCCCTCCAGAGGAAATCTTACAGTCACCCTCACCCTATTACTGCCTACCTGTCCATGGCATACTGACTGTCTGCCTCCAAGTGCTGCAGTGATGGTGTCTGTTTTACAGACTGTGGGGTCTATTTACTAAGCCTTGGAGAGAGATAAAGTGAACAGATATAAAGCACCAGCCAATCAGCTCCTAACTGCCATGTTACAGGCTGGGTTTGAAAAATGGCAGTTAGGAGCTGATATTCAATCTCTGTCCACTTTATCTCTCTCCAAGGTTTAGTAAATAGACCCTGTGTCACCCTTCCATACAGTCTGTTTGCCACTGATCCTGTTACTGGGGCTTTAGCTTGTCTGCCTGTCACACCTAAGTACCTGCCTTGCTTTGCTGTCTGGGCAACTAAAGTACCTGCCTCCAACTGTAGCTGCCTTCATCCTCCTGTTGTTGGCAGGTTTCTGTCTCCAGCTGTACCCCTTGGCCTCTGTTTCTTTTACTGGGACCAGTTGCCTTCTCTCCAATACTTTATTTGTGATGACGTACTGCTCTTTTCTTGCTACAAATTGCTCTTTAGTTTATCACAATTTTTAAATTGCATTGTTACTTAGTTTTTCCATAACAGATACAGTATCATAGTGTACAGTATGTTTAGGTTACCGTATGTTATTTTTTATCTTGCAAGTGTGCATATGTAACTCTGTTCTTGTACAGTTTCTTCTTTTCTTTCTGATGAAAAAATATTTGGAATCCTCACCCACCTCCTACTGATTTCCTCCTCCTGACCTTTCTCTCTTTGCACCCTAACCTCCCCAAACTCTTCCTGACCCCCCCCCCTCTCTCTCTCTCTCTCTCTCTCTCTCTCTCTCTCTATGCCCTAACCTTACCCATCTCCCTCTCCTAAAATGGTCTCTACTGTGTGACATAACATGAATAAGGGGTTCTACTGTGTGATAGAATATGAAAAAGGGTCTCTACTGTGTGATGGAACGTGAATAAAGGGCCCTACTGTGTGATGTAATGTGTATAAGTGGCACTACTGTGTGACATAACATGATGAAGGGTTTGTAATGAGAGATATAGTGTGAATAAGGGGTACTAATGTATGGTATAATGTGAATAAAGTTGTAACAGAGACTCCCCAATCACCACCTGTCTATCCATCACACATTGCATATCCCACTTTCACCCAAGGTCTTTCCCACTGTCACCCACTGCTTCTCACCAGTCACCCACTGCCACTTTTCCTGTAGCTTGGAGAAGGGAGGGCCCAGAGCATATTTTTGCACCTGGGCCCACCACTTTTAAGTTCCGCCACTGCTCTTAAGGCCCGTCACACTGGTCGATATATCGGCCGTTCTCTTGAACGGCCGATATATCGCGGGACCGTCGGCCAGTGTGTACAGCCGATACGTCTGTGAACTCCATCGTTCACAGACGTATCGCGTAGCACAGCCGACGGCCAATATATCTACCGATATATTGGCGCGTCGCTGGGTGTGTACGGGGCGGTCGGCCGACCGCCCGTACACATGCTGCGGCGGCCGGCGGTGATTGACAGGTGAACTGGGCAGGCGTGTGTACATGACGTCAGTCCCCGACGGATCGAGCAGTGTGTATGCTCGATCCGTCCATAGATATATCTGCAGATCAATTGATCTGCAGATATATCTGTTAGTGTGTTAGTGTGTACCCACCTTAACAGTTATTTTTTGAAATATAACTTTTATTCTAGATCATTAAATGATAAAGGATAGTCCCCAACGATCCAAATTCCTGAATAAAAACAAATGTATGTCTTTACCTATTAATAGCTTAAATTAAATCTATGTCTTGAGCAAATTACAGACATAAGAAGGTAAAGATATCTTTGCCTTCTTATGTCTGTAATTTCCTTAAGACATAGATTATATTGTAACGATTAATAGGTAAAGATATACAGTACATTTGTTTTTATTCAGGTATTTGGACTGTTAGGAGCTATCCTTTATATTTTAATGATCTGGAATAAAAGTTATATTTTAAAAATGAACTGTAATAGTGCCGCAACAAAGAGTCTCTCTTTTCCTGCGTTAGTTTCTAGTATTAGTATATTGACTCTGGGTGCACCGCCAACCATTTATAAGTGTCATCCCTTAATTGGGAGGCCTTTACTGACATACTGTTGGTAGTTCCATACAGTTAAATTGGACTTCATACAAATATATCCAGTACAGAATAAACCCTTTTTGTCCTCGAATAGCTTTAATATAGTATACATAAGCAGACTATTAAAAGGCAGATATTGGAAATATTGAAGTAAATTATATGCAAATATACACTGGTTGCAGTGGCGTGAGTTTGTCCCAGAGTCCCGGAGGAAAGATTAATATTGGTACCCCCCCTCCCTATATTTAGATAAATATATGTATGTATGTGTGCTTATGTGAATATATGTGTGTGTGTGTGTGTGTGTGTGTGTGTGTGTGTGTGTGTGTGTGTGTGTGTGTGTGTGTGTGTGTGTGTGTGTTGTATGGAGTGTTCTGTAAAAAAAAATGTATATAGTATATATAGACATTTCATTGTCTTTTATTTTAAATCACACATTTCTTAGCAGTCACACCCAGGATTAGAACCCATGACCTGTTACAATGACGGCAGACACTTTACTGATGGAGCAATTTGCTCCTGTACAGGAAGCATGCGAATTCTAACTATATGAAGTTATGTGTAGTTGTCAGAAAAGTAACTTCATATAGTTAGAATTCTCATATTTCCTATACAGGAGCAAACAGCTTCATCAGTAAGGTGTCTGCTTCCAGTGTAATAGGGCGTGGTTTCTTATCCTGGGTATGACACTTGTAAAATGTGTATCTACAGTATATTAAAAAGGGTGTGATTTGTAAGGTGCAAGGACCAGTGAGGAAGTTGGCCACTGAAAAGATTGCAGCAGATATCAATTAACTTAATTCACTGGTGTCTCAGAATGGGAGGAGAGGTGCCCCACTTCAGAGCCGGATCTCGGCGGGAGATGACTCAGATGCCTCCCAGAGTTACGCCTCTGCCTGGTTGTAATCACAAGAACTCACCCAAAACTGAGTTCATCACTTCTAGCCACTTCTGAAAACGACAGATAAAGAGTCTCTAGGTGCAACAGATTATGGCAAGAAAAAAGAACAAAAAAAATATATTTACCTACTCAATTGAGGAAATCGTTTATTTTCCTGCCCATTGTGATGAAAAGTACCATATTTTATTAATTGTTCACACCCTATTGTTTTGTGTAGCAGCGTGAATCAGTTACAAGAAGTCAAAATTATTTCTCTGCTTTTAGAACAGCAGATATCAATGTATACATTATTTCATAAATCATTCACTAACAGGGAGTCAGTCCAAAACACAAAACGTGTGTCTTATATATGTGTGCCTTAAGAATAGCATGGTAAGCATCATGAGGTTATTCTGTCTCATTAAAACATGGCAAGATAGATACATTTGCCAGACCTCATTACAGATCGGTACAGTACTTTCCATCATGCCACAATGTCACCATGTCCCGATCATAGGACAGGTACACAAGTTATCTCTTTTCAGAACAAACAATTAAGTGAGACAAACAGGTTATTTGAAAATGGCAGAAATGCACAATTACTGAGACAACATAGAAACATTTGATGTGACTGTAACAATTATGTGATACTGAATGAGAAGAGCTTTGCAGCTGGATGTTTTACTAGATAGTAGGATTCTGAAAGGTCATGTTCTCTCCTTTTGGCATTTCCACCCTCCCACCCAAGTTGTGTGTCGGCATTTATGGTGTTTGGAAAGAATGGTGGCATTGTCTGTCTTGCTGTAGATCTTGAGGTGCTCTCTCTGACCATCCATGGCTAAGGCTGATTCTACCCTACTTGAGACTGCTGCTCAGAATCAGGCACATAATCTTCTCTTGAACCTGGGATTTCCATGGATTATAATGAGAGATTGAGCAGTGGGAAAAAGCAGGATAAATGAACTGGAGGTATACAAAAAAATGTAATCAATATAGTTCAATGGTGATAAAACAGTAATTATTGTTGTTGTGAAAAAGAAGAGGATGTCCAGTATGAAACGTACAACCAGTGACCTGACCGCTCGGACATGACCCTGGAGCTGGGCAGATGTTAGATGAGAGTCCTCCTGCGTCATTCTCCAGATGTGTCTCAGTATAGATCTGACACTGACCCCGATACCCAGACACGTCATAGAAAATGGAATAAAGAATCTGATCAGTGAACCAATGATAACGTCATAAGAATTCCACAGAATTATGTAACCAAATGGATCGTCTGTGTTATTTCTGACATTTTCTACGGTTGCTGTGAAGAAGGTCGGGATGTTACTAACAATGGACCATAGCAGTGATCCCATTACGAGCTGAGGAACAGAAGAAATGAACCTTGCTTTGTTACGATGGAGAAACTGGTGGGAAACGTTGACCAAACTAACAGAGTAGAAGATAGAGAGCCAGGCGGTGTTCCAGAAACTGACAACAATAAGTACATGTTGTGCCGTAAACATCAATAATAATAACATGTTATTTTCCAACATCAGGTAAACTCCAAAGTACTCAAAACTGCCATGAACAGTCATTACGCCCTGTAAGAGGAGATTTGTCAGCACTGTAACAAGCTGGATTTTATCACAGACACCCAGATTGCTGGTCTCTCTCCTGTGTTTGATGTACACATGGAATACTGAGCAGCCTGCGATGGTCCCAGATATCCCAGTGATCAGCGTAATAATGAATTTAGTAAGAATCACAGCTGATACCATTGTGTCTCAGTGTATGGTCCTGGTGTGACTTCTCTGTAGTAATGATTAGAGATGAGCGCCTGAAATTTTTCGGGTTTTGTGTTTTGGTTTTGGGTTCGGTTCCGCGGCCGTGTTTTGGGTTCGAACGCGTTTTGGCAAAACCTCACCGAATTTTTTTTGTCGGATTCGGGTGTGTTTTGGATTCGGGTGTTTTTTTCAAAAAACACTAAAAAACAGCTTAAATCATAGAATTTGGGGGTCATTTTGATCCCAAAGTATTATTAACCTCAAAAACCATAATTTACACTCATTTTCAGTCTATTCTGAATACCTCACACCTCACAATATTATTTTTAGTCCTAAAATTTGCACCGAGGTCGCTGTGTGAGTAAGATAAGCGACCCTAGTGGCCGACACAAACACCGGGCCCATCTAGGAGTGGCACTGCAGTGTCACGCAGGATGTCCCTTCCAAAAAACCCTCCCCAATCAGCACATGACGCAAAGAAAAAAAGAGGCGCAATGAGGTAGCTGACTGTGTGAGTAAGATTAGCGACCCTAGTGGCCGACACAAACACCGGGCCCATTTAGGAGTGGCACTGCAGTGTCACGCAGGATGTCCCTTCCAAAAAACCCTCCCCAATCAGCACATGACGCAAAGAAAAAAAGAGGCGCAATGAGGTAGCTGACTGTGTGAGTAAGATAAGCGACCCTAGTGGCCGACACAAACACCGGGCCCATCTAGGAGTGGCACTGCAGTGTCACGCAGGATGTCCCTTCCAAAAAACCCTCCCCAAACAGCACATGACGCAAAGAAAAAAAGAGGCGCAATGAGGTAGCTGTGTGAGTAAGATTAGCGACCCTAGTGGCCGACACAAACACCGGGCCCATCTAGGAGTGGCACTGCAGTGTCACGCAGGATGTCCCTTCCAAAAAACCCTCCCCAAACAGCACATGACGCAAAGAAAAAAAGAGGCGCAATGAGGTAGCTGTGTGAGTAAGATTAGCGACCCTAGTTGCCGACACAAACACCGGGCCCATCTAGGAGTGGCACTGCAGTGTCACGCAGGATGTCCCTTCCAAAAAACCCTCCCCAAACAGCACATGATGCAAAGAAAAAAAGAGGCGCAATGAGGTAGCTGTGTGAGTAAGATTAGCGACCCTAGTGGCCGACACAAACACCGGGCCCATCTAGGAGTGGCACTGCAGTGTCACGCAGGATGTCCCTTCCAAAAAACCCTCCCCAAACAGCACATGACGCAAAGAAAAAAAGAGGCGCAATGAGGTAGCTGTGTGAGTAAGATTAGCGACCCTAGTGGCCGACACAAACACCGGGCCCATCTAGGAGTGGCACTGCAGTGTCACGCAGGATGTCCCTTCCAAAAAACCCTCCCCAAACAGCACATGACGCAAAGAAAAAAAGAGGCGCAATGAGGTAGCTGTGTGAGTAAGATTAGCGACCCTAGTGGCCGACACAAACACCGGGCCCATCTAGGAGTGGCACTGCAGTGTCACGCAGGATGTCCCTTCCAAAAAACCCTCCCCAAACAGCACATGACGCAAAGAAAAAAAGAGGCGCAATGAGGTAGCTGTGTGAGTAAGATTAGCGACCCTAGTGGCCGACACAAACACCGGGCCCATCTAGGAGTGGCACTGCAGTGTCACGCAGGATGTCCCTTCCAAAAAACCCTCCCCAAACAGCACATGACGCAAAGAAAAAAAGAGGCGCAATGAGGTAGCTGTGTGAGTAAGATTAGCGACCCTAGTGGCCGACACAAACACAGGGCCCATCTAGGAGTGGCACTGCAGTGTCACGCAGGATGTCCCTTCCAAAAAACCCTCCCCAAACAGCACATGACGCAAAGAAAAAAAGAGGCGCAATGAGGTAGCTGTGTGAGTAAGTTTAGCGACCCTAGTGGCCGACACAAACACCGGGCCCATCTAGGAGTGGCACTGCAGTGTCACGCAGGATGGCGCTTCCAAAAAACCCTCCCCAAACAGCACATGACGCAAAGAAAAAAAGAGGCGCAATGAGGTAGCTGTGTGAGTAAGATTAGCGACCCTAGTGGCCGACACAAACACCGGGCCCATCTAGGAGTGGCACTGCAGTGTCACGCAGGATGTCCCTTCCAAAAAACCCTCCCCAAACAGCACATGACGCAAAGAAAAAAAGAGGCGCAATGAGGTAGCTGTGTGAGTAAGATTAGCGACCCTAGTGGCCGACACAAACACCGGGCCCATCTAGGAGTGGCACTGCAGGTCACGCAGGATGTCCCTTCCAAAAAACCCTCCCCAAACAGCACATGACGCAAAGAAAAAAAGAGGCGCAATGAGGTAGCTGTGTGAGTAAGATTAGCGACCCTAGTGGCCGACACAAACACCGGGCCCATCTAGGAGTGGCACTGCAGTGTCACGCAGGATGTCCCTTCCAAAAAACCCTCCCCAAACAGCACATGACGCAAAGAAAAAAGAGGCGCAATGAGGTAGCTGTGTGAGTAAGATTAGCGACCCTAGTGGCCGACACAAACACCGGGCCCATCTAGGAGTGGCACTGCAGTGTCACGCAGGATGGCCCTTCCAAAAAACCCTCCCCAAACAGCACATGACGCAAAGAAAAAAAGAGGCGCAATGAGGTAGCTGTGTGAGTAAGATTAGCGACCCTAGTGGCCGACACAAACACCGGGCCCATCTAGGAGTGGCACTGCAGTGTCACGCAGGATGGCCCTTCCAAAAAACCCTCCCCAAACAGCACATGACGCAAAGAAAAATAAAAGAAAAAAGAGGTGCAAGATGGAATTGTCCTTGGGCCCTCCCACCCACCCTTATGTTGTATAAACAAAACAGGACATGCACACTTTAACCAACCCATCATTTCAGTGACAGGGTCTGCCACACGACTGTGACTGATATGACGGGTTGGTTTGGACCCCCCCAAAAAAAGAAGCAATTAATCTCTCCTTGCACAAACTGGCTCTACAGAGGCAAGATGTCCACCTCATCATCATCCTCCGATATATCACCGTGTACATCCCCCTCCTCACAGATTATCAATTCGTCCCCACTGGAATCCACCATGTCAGCTCCCTGTGTACTTTGTGGAGGCAATTGCTGCTGGTCAATGTCTCCGCGGAGGAATTGATTATAATTCATTTTAATGAACATCATCTTCTCCACATTTTCTGGATGTAACCTCGTACGCCGATTGCTGACAAGGTGAGCGGTGGCACTAAACACTCTTTCGGAGTACACACTTGTGGGAGGGCAACTTAGGTAGAATAAAGCCAGTTTGTGCAAGGGCCTCCAAATTGCCTCTTTTTCCTGCCAGTATAAGTACGGACTGTGTGACGTGCCTACTTGGATGCGGTCACTCATATAATCCTCCACCATTCTTTCAATGGTGAGAGAATCATATGCAGTGACAGTAGACGACATGTCCGTAATCGTTGTCAGGTCCTTCAGTCCGGACCAGATGTCAGCATCAGCAGTCGCTCCAGACTGCCCTGCATCACCGCCAGCGGGTGGGCTCGGAATTCTGAGCCTTTTCCTCGCACCCCCAGTTGCGGGAGAATGTGAAGGAGGAGATGTTGACAGGTCGTGTTCCGCTTGACTTGACAATTTTCTCACCAGCAGGTCTTTCAACCCCAGCAGACTTGTGTCTGCCGGAAAGAGAGATCCAAGGTAGGCTTTAAATCTAGGATCGAGCATGGTGGCCAAAATGTAGTGCTCTGATTTCAACAGATTGACCACCCGTGAATCCTTGTTAAGCGAATTAAGGGCTCCATCCACAAGTCCCACATGCCTAGCGGAATCGCTCCGTGTTAGCTCCTCCTTCAATGTCTCCAGCTTCTTCTGCAAAAGCCTGATGAGGGGAATGACCTGACTCAGGCTGGCAGTGTCTGAACTGACTTCACGTGTGGTAAGTTCAAAGGGCAGCAGAACCTTGCACAACGTTGAAATCATTCTCCACTGCGCTTGAGACAGGTGCATTCCACCTCCTATATCGTGCTCAATTGTATAGGCTTGAATGGCCTTTTGCTGCTCCTCCAACCTCTGAAGCATATAGAGGGTTGAATTCCACCTCGTTACCACTTCTTGCTTCAGATGATGGCAGGGCAGGTTCAGTAGTTTTTGGTGGTGCTCCAGTCTTCTGTACGTGGTGCCTGTACGCCGAAAGTGTCCCGCAATTCTTCTGGCCACCGACAGCATCTCTTGCACGCCCCTGTCGTTTTTTAAATAATTCTGCACCACCAAATTCAAGGTATGTGCAAAACATGGGACGTGCTGGAATTTGCCCATATTTAATGCACACACAATATTGCTGGCGTTGTCCGATGCCACAAATCCACAGGAGAGTCCAATTGGGGTAAGCCATTCCGCGATGATCTTCCTCAGTTGCCGTAAGAGGTTTTCAGCTGTGTGCGTATTCTGGAAAGCGGTGATACAAAGAGTAGCCTGCCTAGGAAAGAGTTGGCGTTTGCGAGATGCTGCTACTGGTGCCGCCGCTGCTGTTCTTGCGGCGGGAGTCCATACATCTACCCAGTGGGCTGTCACAGTCATATAGTCCTGACCCTGCCCTGCTCCACTTGTCCACATGTCCGTGGTTAAGTGGACATTGGGTACAGCTGCATTTTTTAGGACACTGGTGACTCTTTTTCTGAGGTCTGTGTAAATTTTCGGTATCGCCTGCCTAGAGAAATGGAACCTAGATGGTATTTGGTACCGGGGACACAGTACCTCCAACAAGTCTCTAGTTGGCTCTGCAGTAATGATGGATACCGGAACCACGGTTCTCACCACCCAGGATGCCAAGGCCTCAGTTATCCGCTTTGCAGTAGGATGACTGCTGTGATATTTCATCTTCCTCGCAAAGGACTGTTGGACAGTCAATTGCTTGGTGGAAGTAGTAAAAGTGGTCTTACGACTTCCCCTCTGGGATGACCATCGACTCCCAGCAGCAACAACAGCAGCGCCAGCAGCAGTAGGCGTTACACGCAAGGATGCATCGGAGGAATCCCAGGCAGGAGAGGAATCGTCAGAATTGCCAGTGACATGGCCTGCAGGACTATTGGCATTCCTGGGGAAGGAGGAAATTGACACTGAGGGAGTTGGTGGGGTGGTTTGCGTGAGCTTGGTTACAAGAGGAAGGGATTTACTGGTCAGTGGACTGCTTCCGCTGTCACCCAAAGTTTTTGAACTTGTCACTGACTTATTATGAATGTGCTGCAGGTGACGTATAAGGGAGGATGTTCCGAGGTGGTTAACGTCCTTACCCCTACTTATTACAGCTTGACAAAGGGAACACACGGCTTGACACCTGTTGTCCGCATTTCTGTTGAAATACCTCCACACCGAAGAGCTGATTTTTTTGGTATTTTCACCTGGCATGTCAACGGCCATATTCCTCCCACGGACAACAGGTGTCTCCCCGGGTGCCTGACTTAAACAAACCACCTCACCATCAGAATCCTCCTGGTCAATTTCCTCCCCAGCGCCAGCAACACCCATATCCTCCTCATCCTGGTGTACTTCAACACTGTCATCTTCAATCTGACTATCAGGAACTGGACTGCGGGTGCTCCTTCCAGCACTTGCAGGGGGCGTGCAAATGGTGGAAGGCGCATGCTCTTCACGTCCAGTGTTGGGAAGGTCAGGCATCGCAACCGACACAATTGGACTCTCCTTGTGGATTTGGGATTTCGAAGAATGCACAGTTCTTTGCTGTGCTGCTTTTGCCAGCTTGAGTCTTTTCATTTTTCTAGCGAGAGGCTGAGTGCTTCCATCCTCATGTGAAGCTGAACCACTAGCCATGAACATAGGCCAGGGCCTCAGCCGTTCCTTGCCACTCCGTGTCGTAAATGGCATATTGGCAAGTTTACGCTTCTCCTCCGACAATTTTATTTTAGGTTTTGGAGTCCTTTTTTTTCTGATATTTGGTGTTTTGGATTTGACATGCTCTGTACTATGACATTGGGCATCGGCCTTGGCAGACGACGTTGCTGGCATTTCATCGTCTCGGCCATGACTACTGGCAGCAGCTTCAGCACCAGGTGGTAGTGGATCTTGATCTTTCCCTAATTTTGGAACCTCAACATTTTTGTTCTCCATATTTTAATAGGCACAACTAAAAGGCACCTCAGGTAAACAATGGAGATGGATACTAGTATACAATTATGGACTGCCTGCCGAGTGCAGACACAGAGGTAGCCACAGCCGTGAACTACCGTACTGTACTGTGTCTGCTGCTAATATAGACTGGTTGATAAAGAGATGTCGTAGTAGTATGTAACTATGTATGTATAAAGAAGAAAGAAAAAAAAACCACGGTTAGGTGGTATACAATTATGGACGGACTGCCTGCCGAGTGCAGACACAGAGGTAGCCACAGCCGTGAACTACCGTACTGTACTGTGTCTGCTGCTAATATAGACTGGTTGATAAAGAGATGTCGTAGTAGTATGTATGTATAAAGAAGAAAGAAAAAAAAACCACGGTTAGGTGGTATACAATTATGGACGGACTGCCTGCCGAGTGCAGACACAGAGGTAGCCACAGCCGTGAACTACCGTACTGTACTGTGTCTGCTGCTAATATAGACTGGTTGATAAAGAGATGTCGTAGTAGTATGTATGTATAAAGAAGAAAGAAAAAAAAACCACGGTTAGGTGGTATACAATTATGGACGGACTGCCTGCCGAGTGCAGACACAGAGGTAGCCACAGCCGTGAACTACCGTACTGTACTGTGTCTGCTGCTAATATAGACTGGTTGATAAAGAGATGTCGTAGTAGTATGTATGTATAAAGAAGAAAGAAAAAAAAACCACGGTTAGGTGGTATACAATTATGGACGGACTGCCTGCCGAGTGCAGACACAGAGGTAGCCACAGCCGTGAACTACCGTACTGTACTGTGTCTGCTGCTAATATAGACTGGTTGATAAAGAGATGTTGTAGTAGTATGTATGTATAAAGAAGAAAGAAAAAAAAACCACGGTTAGGTGGTATACAATTATGGACGGACTGCCTGCCAAGTGCAGACACAGAGGTAGCCACAGCCGTGAACTACCGTACTGTACTGTGTCTGCTGCTAATATAGACTGGTTGATAAAGAGATGTCGTAGTAGTATGTATGTATAAAGAAGAAAGAAAAAAAAACCACGGTTAGGTGGTATACAATTATGGACGGACTGCCTGCCGAGTGCAGACACAGAGGTAGCCACAGCCGTGAACTACCGTACTGTACTGTGTCTGCTGCTAATATAGACTGGTTGATAAAGAGATGTCGTAGTAGTATGTAACTATGTATGTATAAAGAAGAAAGAAAAAAAAACCACGGTTAGGTGGTATACAATTATGGACGGACTGCCTGCCGAGTGCAGACACAGAGGTAGCCACAGCCGTGAACTACCGTACTGTACTGTGTCTGCTGCTAATATAGACTGGTTGATAAAGTGATGTCGTAGTAGTATGTATGTATAAAGAAGAAAGAAAAAAAAACCACGGTTAGGTGGTATACAATTATGGACGGACTGCCTGCCGAGTGCAGACACAGAGGTAGCCACAGCCGTGAACTACCGTACTGTACTGTGTCTGCTGCTAATATAGACTGGTTGATAAAGAGATGTCGTAGTAGTATGTATGTATAAAGAAGAAAGAAAAAAAAACCACGGTTAGGTGGTATACAATTATGGACGGACTGCCTGCCGAGTGCAGACACAGAGGTAGCCACAGCCGTGAACTACCGTACTGTGTCTGCTGCGACTGGATGATAAATGATATAAAAAATATATATATATCACTACTGCAGCCGGACAGGTATATATTATATATTATATAATGACGGACCTGCTGGACACTGTCTGTCAGCAGAATGAGTTTTATTTTTATAGAATAAAAAAAACAACAACACACAAGTGAAGTCACACGACGAGTGTTTAACTTTTTCAGGCAATCACAATATAAGTATACTACTAACTATACTGGTGGTCAGTGTGGTCAGGTCACTGGTCAGTCACACTGGCAGTGTCACTCCTGCAGCAAAAGTGTGCACTGTTTAATTTTAATATAATATTATGTACTCCTGGCTCCTGCTATAACCTATAACTGGCACTGCAGTGCTCCCCAGTCTCCCCCACAATTATAAGCTGTGTGAGCTGAGCAGTCAGACAGATATATAATATATATAGATGATGCAGCACACTGGGCTGAGCCTGAGCAGTGCACACAGATATGGTATGTGACTGAGTCACTGTGTGTATCGCTTTTTTCAGGCAGAGAACGGATATATTAAATAAACTGCACTGTCTGGTGGTCACTCACTATATAATATTATGTACTCCTGGCTCCTGCTATAACCTATAAAAGGCACTGCAGTGCTCCCCAGTCTCCCCCACAATTATAAGCTGTGTGAGCTGAGCAGTCAGACAGATATATAATATATATACTTATAGATGATGCAGCACACTGGGCTGAGCCTGAGCAGTGCACACAGATATGGTATGTGACTGAGTCACTGTGTGTATCGCTTTTTTCAGGCAGAGAACGGATATATTAAATAAACTGCACTGTCTGGTGGTCACTCACTAGTAAACTCTCTGCACTCTCTACACTTCTACAGTACTCCTCCTAGTCCTAAGCTCCAGTAAATCTCTCTCTCTTATAATCTAAATGGAGAGGACGCCAGCCACGTCCTCTCCCTATCAATCTCAATGCACGTGTGAAAATGGCGGCGACGCGCGGCTCCTTATATAGAATCCGAGTCTCGCAAGAATCCGACAGCGTCATGATGACGTTCGGGCGCGCTCGGGTTAACCGAGCAAGGCGGGAGGATCCGAGTCTGCTCGGACCCGTGAAAAAAACCATGAAGTTCGGGCGGGTTCGGATTCAGAGAAACCGAACCCGCTCATCTCTAGTAATGATTAGTCTATGCTGGGAGAGTCTGCAGCAGAATGATTACACTGATACATGGCATTCAGATATATGAGCATCAAATGCAAATATGTTCCGTATCTATTTCCCAGGTGCTGGCAGAGTGATGCTGTTGTTTAACCCGATACTGGAATATTTTAAATCAATTGTGTGTTACCTGACTGAACTTTCCACAGATATCAAATAAAATTATATAAAGCGGAGAGAGAAAGCTTATAACAGTAATTGGGAACCAGGGCTATATTAATAATGGGGCAGATGGAGCTACAGCTCCAGGCCATCCATTGAAAATAAGCCAACAGGAGCAGGCCCGTAAAAAGAGGGCGTCAAAGGTGACTCGTGTATGGGGTGCCAAGGTTCAGGGGGGCCCGATAATCAGGGGCACAGAAAACGGATTGCAGCACCTAAAAATGCTTTTAATTTATGCTTCAGCTGGCCAAAAATTAAATAAAAAACACAGTGCCGTAACTAGACATTTTAGCGCTGTGTGCAAGGAACAGTATTGGTGCCCCCCCACACACAAAACAGGGCCAATGCCAAAAGGTGCACGCCAAAAATGTAGGGGTGTGGCTTCATGGGAAAAGCGGCGTGGCCAGAGAGCTCCTTTTTACACAGTATGGCAAGCAGAGTCCCCCTTTTACACATTACGGCAGCAGAGTCCCTTTTTTACACATTACGGCAACAGAGTTCCCCTTTTTTACACATTATGGCAGGAGAGTCCCCCTTTTTACACATTACAGCAGGAGAGTCCCCTTTTTTACACATTAGGCAGGCAGAATCCCTCTTTTTTACTCATTAGGCAGGCAGAGTCCCCCTTTTTACACATTACGGCAGGTGAGTCCCCCTTTTTTACACGTTAGGCAGGCAGAGTCCCCATTTTTTCACATTTAGGCAGCAGTCCCCTTTTTATACATTAAGGCAGCAGTCCCCCTATTTACACATTTCAGCAGCTGAGTCCCCTTTTTACCCATTACAGCAGCAGTCCCCCTTTTCACACATTACAGCAGGAGAGTCCCCCTTTTTTACACATTAGGCAGGAAGAGTCCCTGTTTTTTGCACATTGGGGTGTGTGTGTGTGTGTGTGTGTGTGTGTGTGTCTCTCTCTCTCACCTGGGGGAGGGGGGGATGATCTGGCATCCAGGACTTCCACAGTGACAAACACAAGGAACTGCTGCCTGTAGCACAGCTCCCTTTCCCTTGCAGAGGCAGCCACTGGAGACATGCGGAGGGGGAGTTCCGGCATCCAGGGCTTCACAGAAACTCATGTCCAGGAGCTCCCGCCTGAGGTAGCGCTCCCACTCCCTTGCTCAAGCGGCGGGTCTTAGTGACAGAATAACGGGAAGGGGGGGGTGCTGCCAGATACAGCCTGCAGCACCACTCCCCATCCCTTGCAGAGGCGACAGATGGAGACAAGCAGCAGCTGGAGACAGGCGGTGGGGGAGATCCGGCATCCAGGGCATCACAAACACTCATTTCCGAGAGCTGAGGCCTGCGGTAGCGCTCCCACTCTCTTGTAGAGCCGGCGGCGGCGGGTCTTAGTAACAGATAACAGGAGGAGGGGTGCTGGCACTTAGCGCCTGTGCACCACTTCCTGTCCCTTGCAGCAGCGGGGATTCCAGTACTGACTCAGGGCTGTTTCACACTACCCGGTAATGACGGCCGTACGGAGGAGTTTGTTGCCAGATGGTGCACCCTCAGGGCATTTGCGCTGTGGGCAAGGCACCATTGGCACACACCTAGTTATGGCCCTGAAAAAACGCAACAGGCTGCACCAACTTCTCACTCCAATTCCCCCCTCCTTCGGTAACCCTGTCACTTGGTCCACTCCTAGTGTTCATAACTACATTGCCGTTATTGCCATTGTGCTGCGCTCCCCTTACATCAGACATGGGAATTGGCAGCAGCGGCAGCAGCAGCAGCTGTAGCAGCGGAGGTGAGCACTATACTGGGGGCATTGTGTATTTGGCACTGCTGGGGGGCACTGTGTAACTGGTACTTCTGGGGCATTGTTTATCTGTCACTACTGAGGGCATTGTGTAACTGGTACTGTTGGGGGCATTGTGTATCTGGCACTACTGGGGCATTGTTTAACTGGCACTACTGGGGGCATTATATGTATCTGGCACTACTTGGGGCATTATGTCTATATATGGCACAACTGGGGGCAGAATGTGTATATATGGTACTACTAGGAGGCGATATGTGTTTAAAAAAGTTTATGCACCAATTTGATGCCCCACCTCTTTGGTAGCTCTACCCACATCACCACCCACCTCTACCCTGCCCACAGTTCCTGAATCTATTCAATTACAAAAATAGCATGGAATATATATTGTGGCAGGAGAGGTACTTTGACACCTGTAAGCTACACACAGGGTCCTGGGGGTGGATGGGAAGTGTGGATGGACCGGGTTCCCATCTATTTGACCCAGACTAGGTCTTGTAGGCTTCTTAGCCCAAGAAGCTGCTTCATCAGCCAGCACCTGTGTGCTGGGTATAAAGCAGAGTTTCTCCCATGAGTCAGGGCTCCTGAAGGCAGTTAGTGTCCAGGTGATAGGCCTGCTAGGGACAGTGGGATCCGGAGGGCTGGGTCACTAGTGTCAGGATGCCGGGACCTGAAGGGTTCCTTATTTAGTAAGAGGGAGTGAGGCAGCGCCTAAACTCCCTGGTTGTTTATACTAAAGACAGTGATCTTTGTTTTTTGGGGGTAGTAGTATAGTGAACCACTTTCTGTCAAACTCAAAGTGACAGGTTGGCCACGCCCCTAATTATGGAAATCACGCATCTAACCACGCCCCTAACCACTACTCCGACAATCCCACTTTTCATCCCCTTCTGCTGGTGTTTTATATGAAATAAGCTTACAAAATCGGTTATAAGCGCTTTTTATACATAGTGTATTATCACTGATGATGCAGCGATGTGTATTATTTCCAATTGATTTATAAAATAAGTATTAACTCTTAATATTAATAATATTATATGAAGAAATCATTGTATCTGTTTAAAGTGGGGGTTTTTTCTTCATACTTTCACTGTGGGTCTGGGATCCTCTAACACGCTGAAAGTCCAGAGGGGGTTGTAGATAAGCTACTGTATGCTTCAAGCACTTAAAACAAACACACACATCAGAGCCTGTGTTGATAGATAAGAATTGAAATATATATATATGATGTTTGCTGACATATTATATTAATAATATTATATGAAGAAATCATTGTGTATTTAAAGTGGTTTTTATGTGTTACAAATTAACAAACATATTAGCAGAGTTGGAGGGTGTTGGTGAGAGACCTGATGTTTAAGATAAAAGCTAATAAGACAGGCTACCAGCACCCGCCAACACTTGTGTTAATAGATAAGAAAATGCTAACTTTTTTTTTTAAAGCATATTAGATTTTCTCGGTCAGCCAAACAAGTACAGTACACATACGTTTTTTTGTTTTTTTTTGATCAGAGTGCTGAATCATATAATAGGGTACAGGCTATAATAGGTAGCATGTATCACCATCCCAAGGTTGTGATAATCTCCAGGGCAATTCCACTGGATATTTATCCTATAATTTGGGTATCATTTTTAAACAAATAATACTATGTGATTATGTGCAATCTTCCTATCTACACCAGTATTATGTGTTCCAGAATCATAATGGGTATGATAAATATATACCATTTAAATAAGATACAGTAATCTCACACTGACATACATATGAAAACCGTGTTAAATGAAAGACACAAACGTTATTGTGGCTTATAGAATATTAGTTCATCACATCATATGTACTTTCAAAAAGGGGCATGTTCAGACATGTTTTCTATATGTCTATATATATATTAGATATATCAGTTTATCAACTGTGCATATTATATTGTTACACTGATGATATCTATCATAAAGATCTGAGTATGTGATAAAATTGTTACTGTTCCCTTGATATTTTAGACTATAAGGCATTTCCAGACATGTATATTAACGAAAAAAAGATTTACACCATTTATATCATTGCATACACACCACATATTACGGTGTATTACACCATGTATATTATTGCATACACACCACATATTACTGTGTATTAAACCGTTTATATCGCTGCACACCATATATTACTGTATATTACATTGTGACATGTCCAGACAAGTATATTAACGAAAAAAAGATTCACACCATTTATATCATTGTATACATACCACATATTACTGTGTATTACACCGTATATATCGCTGCATACATACCATATATTACTGTGTATTAAACCGTTTATATCGCTGCATACCATAGATTACTGTATATTACACCATATATATCGCTGCATACATGCCATATGTTACTGTGTATTAAACAGAGTATATCAATTATTTCTGCAAAATGATGTATGTTGGCTTTAATAAAAGCAGTTGTCTTAACTGACCAATCTATGTATTTTGGCAGGCCATTCATATACATCTCAACAACTTCTTTAATAATGTCATGTTTACATTTAACGCTGTGGCTCACACCTTTAATGGGTTTTATCAAATATCCAGCATTTACACCCATGTTCTCAACATCTTCCCGTATCTTACCCATCAACGCATAAAATTGTATTTCAGCATATTGGTCTACTTGTTCTGTATTTTGAATTCCACCAGCTGTGTCGGGCGTCCGTGGTAAAAATATTGGGTGTTGCTGCTACACAATCAACCGCTGTAGTATTACCAGGAATTCCTGCAACAAATATTAACATTTCACCAGAACTATTCTGCTATTCTTGTGTCATTGTCTCTATTTTGCTGTTACAGAGGCCACGTTACTGACGATTGATACAGTTTGTAAAGCAATCCTACTCTGTTGAGGTGCATCATCTTCGGAATACGACAATTTCTTTTAAGATCGGTAAAATGCTGAATTATAACCTTTGTCGTTCATTCTTGGTCGAGGCAGACTGCGTTTGTTCGGGTTGATACAGCCTTGATGTATCCCCATAACCAACGGCCTAGCATTCTTCTTTAGGCTGTTATGTCCGATCGAGGGCGTTGCAAATTGTTCATTTGCCGTTTCAGCGACTGTTGTGCGAATTGTTGTTTTCCCAATTATGCTAGGCCTGTGCATTAGCGCATCTGTAGCATTGCAACTTGGTATCGTTGAATCATATCGCTGCGCTACAGCATCATCTGTAATACATATATTATAAAATAATTATAATAGCAGAAACACGTAAAACAACATTTAAGTTACATTTGTGTCAATATGTTAATATACCATATAACGGTATTAAAAGTATACCTATAAACAACGTTTTAATAATTTTGATACTAGTGTACATAATAAATACATTTGGTCACTAATGAAATTCATTAATGAAAATTAATAAAAATAAAAGATAAAGTACTTCAAGTAAAAAACAATTAATTCATATTACAATGTGTATTGTACATTGTTTACCTAAATAAATGATATGTGGTACACTAATCAAATGTGAAAGTACAAAAACAAAAAACAATAAACAACAAGTGAAAGATTCGTGATAAAAACAAAAAATGGCAGTATGTGTATAGTAATGTGTTGACAAAAAAATAAAGAAGAAATATTGTGTTATACAGAATTATGATAAAAGAAGGGATGTATATCCATAATAAAAAGAGTGAGAATAAATATAGTGTAAATATATGAGAAGAGCTAATGTGATTGATATATATGAATGGTATTAAATGTGAATTAAAAAAAACAAATCAACTCTAGGGAACAGGCTATATAATAGGTAGCATGTATCACCATCCCAAGGTTGTGATAATCTCCAGGGCAATTCCACTGGATATTTATCCTATAATATGGGTATAATTTTTAAACAAATAATACTATGTGATCATGTGCAATCTGCCTATCTACACCAGTATTATGTGTTCCAGAATCATAATATATATGATAAATATATAGCGTTTAAATAAGATACAGTAATCTCACACTGACATACATATGAAAACCGATAATAAGCAGTTCCAGCTACTGTAATCCTTTACATGATGATTTTGGTATATACACATTTACTACAGGTCACTAAGAAGATATGAATCATGATATATAAGATCGCTAAACAAGACAAAAGAGATCTGTAATGATTTCTGACTAACTAGTTAACTCAGTATACAGTAATCATATAGGTCCCTGTGTCATATAGATATGTGCTTGACATAAATATTTCCAAACGTTCCTAAATCTAAGATGTTTCATGTATGTTGTACCACTAAATATTGTAAATAGAATATCAACATGACAGATGATATAACTGAATTTATCATGATGAATCTTATATATTCCTATATTTTACTAATGTAATACCCTTATGGGTATAATGTTTACACAAATAATACTATGTGATCATGTGCAATCTTCCTATCTACACCAGTATTATGTGTTCCAGAATCATAATATATTTGATAAATATATATATCGTTTAAATAAGACACAGATGAGTTAAATTTAATAGTAACAATACTCATATGTTATGTTGGTAATAATATAATGGGTTATTTTAACACAACAGATCCTATTTAGGAAAATGATGACACGATACGCCTAGTGACTCAATAGTTATTAAAACTTTTTACTGTAAATATAATGTTTGTGCATGCATACCCCATGAGATATGTCCTTCTATTAAGCACAAACAATCATATTGGCATTCTACTCTAACATTTAGGGTAAAAGATTAGAATGGATCAATGTAGCATAGCTTAAGGCCAGATATAGATTCAGCGGCCTCTTTGACAATCCATGTTATGGATATGAAGTAAACCCACCATTAATAAGCATTAAAAATGACACTAAGAATATGATTTTGACATATGGTCCCAGATTTTCAAATAAAGGATGTGTAGCGTATCTCCTTATTTAATCCTAATGGAGTCATAGTATTCAACAGACAAATGTATCTAGATTTTTTCTTTAGTGACTACTTAGTAATGTTACCACCACTTATACCTAGCTCAAACTGTTCTAGATCATAAATTTTCACCTTTTTGTGATTACTATTGTGGAATCCTAGAAAGTGTCTCACTACACTTGTAATTTTCTTCATGTTGCTTATATCTCTTTGTGTACTTTTAATGATATATACATGATCCAATATTCGTTTTTAAAAAGCAACTTAGTCATGCCGATATATTTATAAACACATGGGCCTATTAAGCAGTAAATTACACCAAATGTGTGGAGCAGTTAATGAAGCTTTTTATTTCTGTTTTATTGTTATTTCTGTCAGAGAACTTCTGAGTGATATGAATATATTGGCATGCTTGACATTTTCCACAGGGATAACAGACAGATACTGATGGATTTTTCCTCTGATGCTTGGAAAAGTGACTTCTAAACAAATGATCCCGTAAATTTTTGATATCTTCCAGATGATCTGTATGTTCTCATCAAATTCTTTCTTCAGATCATCATCCGTGTTGAGTATATATCGGTATTCTGAGGTGAATTCCTCATCTTCCTCTGCCAGCTCCTGTAGAGTGTTAGTAGCAGCCCTTCTAGAAAAACAATTCAACTTCTTAATAATAGCAACTTAGTACTTAAACTTACATCGGATATAAGTCACAATAGTAATACTTTTCATGACTTGAAGATTTCCAAAACAGCCGTTGGAGAAATCAGCACTGATGTTTTCCATAAGACCACGGCCACCAACAGCATTTTACATCACATCAGTTCCCATTATCCTGCCACTCTGAGATCAATTCCAAAAGGAGAATATATCCGAACCAGAAGAAATTGATCGGATGTTGAAATTTATAGAAAAAGAGCAAGATGAGTTAAAGATATACACTAAGATGGTCTATGAAAAACAGAACCTACAGAAAGCTTATAATGCCACCATTAAAACCTCAAGTATATCCTTACTTATACCCAAGAAAAGAGAACCCACCTTGTGCCAAATAAGATACATCGTTACATACTGTAAAGAGTGGATACACATTAATGCTTTATTACACAAATACTGATATATACTTGTGTAAAAATTATACCCATAAGGGTATTACATTAGTAAAATATAGGAATATATAAGATTCATCATGATAAATTCAGTTATATCATCTGTCATGTTGATATTCTATTTATAATATTTAGTGTTACAACATACATGAAACATCTTAGATTTAGGAACGTTTGGAAATATTTATGCCAAGCACATATGTATATGACACAGGGACCTATATGATTACTGTATACTGAGTTAACTAGTTAGTCAGAAATCATTACAGATCTCTTTTGTCTTGTTTAGCGATCTTATATATCATGATTCATATCTTTGTAGTGACCTGTAGTAAATGTGTATATACCAAAATCATCATGTAAAGGATTACAGTAGCTAGAACTGCTTATTATCGGTTTTCATATGTATGTCAGTGTGAGAATACGGTATCTTATTTAAACGCTATATATTTATCATATATATATTATGATTCTGGAACACATTATACTGGTGCAGATAGGCAGATTGCACATGATCACATAGTATTATTTGTTTAAAAATTATACCCATATTATAGGATAAATATCCAATGGAAATGCCCTGGTGATTATCACAACCTTGGGATGGTGATACATGCTACCTATTATATAGCCTGTTCCCTAGAGTTGATTTTTTTTTTAATTCACATTCAATACCATTCATATATATCAATCACATTAGCTCTTTTCATATATTTACACTATATTTATTCTCACTCTTTTTATTATGGATATACATCCCTTCTTTTATCATAATTCTGTATAACACAATATTTCTTCTTTATTTTTTGTCAACACATTTCTATACACATACTGCCATTTTTTGTTTTTATCACAAATCTTTCACTTGTTGTTTATTGTTTTTTTTTTGTACTTTCACTTATGATTAGTGTACCACATATCATTTATTTAGGTAAACAGTGTACAATACACATTGTAATATGAATTAATTGCAGCATTTACCGATCTTAAAAGAAATTGTCGTATTCCGAAGATGATGCACCTCAACGGAGAAGGATTGCATTACAAACTGTATCAAGCGTCAGTAACGTGGCCGCTGTAACAGCAAAATAGAGACAATGACACGAGAATAGCAGAATAGTTCTGGTGAAATGTTAATATTTGTTGCAGGAATTCCAGGTAATACTACAGCGGTTGATTGTGTAACAGCAACACCCAATATTTTTACCATGGACGCCCGACATAGCTGGTGGAATTCAAAATACATAACAAGTAGACCAATACGCTGAAATACAATTTTATGCGTTGATGGGTAAGATACGGGAAGATGTTGAGGACATGGGTGTAAATGCCGGATATTTGTTAAAACCCGTTAAAGGTGTGAGCCACAGTGCTAAATGTAAACATGATATTATCAAAGAAGTTGTTGAGACGTATATGAATGGCCTGCCAAAATACATAGATCAGTCAGTTAAGACAACTGCTATTATTAAATCAAACATACATCATTTTGCAGAAATAATTTAAACCGATCCGTGACTAGGCATTATCGGCTACGTTTGAAACATGTTTTAAATTTAAATGTCTGTAAAAAACCACGAATTAAGCCTGTGTAACATACAAAATCTCACAGCTATTCCGGCGTGTAAAGGTGTTACAGGCTGTAACAACATTAACCAGTTTGAGAAAGTGCAAACAGCGCAGGTAACAGTGTGCTAGGGATGTAGAGTTAGAGTAAATGCCTGCCATCGTATTACCGATTTACTAATCACAGCCTGACAACATTGTTAGTGTAAGCATTTTTATACACGGTGTAATACACAGTAATATGTGGTATGTATGCAGCGATATACACGTTGTAATACACAGTAATATGTGGTATGTATACAGTGCTAAACACGCTGTAATACACAGTAATATATCGTCTGTATGCAGCGATATACTCTGTTTAATACACAGTAACGTATGGCATGTATGCAGCGATATATACGGTGTAATATACAGTAATCTATGGTATGCAGCGATATAAATGGTTTAATACACAGTAATATATGTTATGTATGCAGCAATATATGCGGTGTAATACACCGTAATATGTGGTATGTATACAATGATATAAATGGTGTGAATCTTTTTCATTAATATACATGTCTGGACATGTCACAATGTAATATACAGTAATATATGGTGTGCAGCGATATAAACGGTTTAATACACAGTAATATGTGATATGTATGCAATGATATACATGGTGTAATACACCGTAATATGTGGTATGTATGCAATGATATAAATGATGGAAAGCTTTTTTTCGTTAATATACATGTCTGGACATGCCTTATATTCTAAAATATCAAGGGAACAGTAACAATTTTATCACATACTCAGACCTTTATGATACATATCATCAGTGTAACAATATAATATGCACAGTTGATAAACTGATATATCTAATATATATATAGACATATAGAAAACATGTCTGAACATGCCCCTTTTTGAAAGTACATGTGATGTGATGAACTAATATTCTATAAGCCACAATAACGTTTGTGTCTTTCATTTAACACGGTTTTCATATGTATGTCAGTGTGAGATTACTGTATCTTATTTAAACGATATATATTTATCATATATATTATGATTCTGGAACACATAATAATGGTGTAGATAGGAAGATTGCACATGATAACATAGTATTATTTGTTTAAAAATTATACCCAAATTATAGGATAAATATCCAGTGGAATTGCCCTGGTGATTATCACAACCTTTGGATGGTGATACATGCTACCTATTATAACCTGTTCCCTATATTATGATTCTGGAACACATATTGTACTTTCACATATGATTCAAAATGTACTATAGTTTTTTCTTTCTTATCTATTAACATAGGTGCTGGTGGTTGAAGTGAATGTAACAAGTTAAAATATCAAGGGAACAGTCAAAAAGTTGTTTTAAACATCATGTTACAAATAGATGCGTAAAGCAGAATATTATTATTATTAGCATCAGCACTCTGATCAAAAAAAAAAGGGAACAGTCAAAAAGTTGTTTTAAACATCATGTTACAAATAGATGCGTAAAACAAAATATTATTATTATTAGCATCAGCACTCTGATCAAATAAAAAAAGGGAACAGTCAAAAAGTTGTTTTAAACATCATATTATAAATAGATGCGTAAAACAGAATATTATTATTATTATTATTATTATTATTATTAGCATTA
Source organism: Pseudophryne corroboree (assembly GCF_028390025.1). Lineage (NCBI taxonomy): Eukaryota > Metazoa > Chordata > Amphibia > Anura > Myobatrachidae > Pseudophryne > Pseudophryne corroboree. The sequence continues at coordinate 481,898,678 of NC_086450.1, forward strand.
GCACTCTGAACAAAACAACAAAAAATATATGTGTACTGTACTTGTTTGGCTGACCGAGAAAATGTAATATGCTCTAAAAAATAAAATAAAAAAAAGTTTGCTTTGTCTTATCTATTAACACAAGTGTTGGTGGGTGCTGGTAGCCTGTCTTATTAGCTTTTATCTCTCACCAACACCCTCTTTTATCTCTCACCAACACCCTCTAACTCTGCTAATATGTTTGTTAATTTGTAACACATAAAAACCACGTTAAATACACAATGATTTCTTCATATAATATTATTAATATTAAGAATTAATACTTATTTTATGTGTCATTTTGAAATAATATACATCGCTGCATCATCAGTGATAATACACTGTGTATAAAAAGTGCTTATAACCGATTTTGTAAGCTTATTTCATATAAAACACCAGCATTTATTTTGTTTTTATCATGTATCTTTCACTTGTTGTTTATTGTTTTTTGTTTTTGTACTTTCCCATATGATTCAAAACGTACTATAGTTTTTTCTTTCTTATCTATTAACACAGGTGCTGGTGGTTGGAGTGTATGTAACAAGTTATTTTGCATAACATTAGTAGGATTTAAGTGTCAGTGCACTGGGAGTCTTCATCTTACACAGTGTGGAGTTTAATGTGCTATTTCTGATTGGCGATTGATGATAGATGAAGCTCAGTGTGAAAAATCTAAAAATGTTACCAACTTGTGACTTAGTGAAAAAAAATATGTCAGCAAACATCATATATATATTTCAATTCTTATCTATCAACACAGGCTCTGATGTGTGTGTGTGTGTGTGTGTGTGTGTGTGTGTGTGTGTGTGTGTGTGTGTGTGTGTGTTTGAAGTGCTTGAAGCATACAGTAGCTTATCTACAACCCCTTCTGGACATTCAGCGTGTTAGAGGATTCCAGACCCACAGTGAAAGTATGAAGAAAAAAAAACAACACTTTAAACAGATACAATGATTTCTTCATATAATATTATTAATATTAAGAATTAATACTTATTTTATAAATCAATTGGGAATAATATACATCGCTGCATCATCAGTGATAATACACTGTGTATAAAAAGTTTTTTTAACCGATTTTGTAAGCTTATTTCATATAAAACACCAGCAGAAGGGGATGAAAAGTGGGAGTGTTGGAGGAGTGGTTAGGGGCGTGGTTAGATGCATGATTTCCCTAATTAGAGGCGTAGCCCACCTGTCACTTTGAGTTTGACAGAAAGTGGTTCACTATAGTACTGGGGGTCATTCCGAGTTGTTCGCTCACTAGCAGTTTTTAGCAGCCATGCAAATGCTAAGCCACCACCCATTGGGAGTGTTTCTTAGCTTAGCAGAAGTATGAACGAATGCATTGCAGTGCGGCAGCAAAAGAAGTTTGAGCAGTTTCTGAGTAGCTGCAGACCTACTCAGAGCTTGCGATCACTTCAGACTATTCAGTTCCAGATTTGACATCACAAACACGCCCTGCGTTCTCCCAGCCATGCCTGCATTTTCCCTGGCATGCCTGCTTTTTCTCGATCACTCCCTGAAAACAGTCAGTTGACACCCCACTTCATGTCAATCACTCTGCACTCGCCATTGCGACTGAAATGCTTCGCTAGACCTTGTGTGAAACTACATCTGCCATTGTGAAAAAACTTCGCACGTGCGCATTGCGGTGCATATGCATGAGCAGAAGTGCCATTTTTCTGCTTAATCGCAGCGAACATTTTTATCTAGCGATCAACCCCGAATGACCCCCTATGTTTATCTTTGTTTTTGAGCAACCTGAATAAAAGGTATTTGTTGGTTTTGCACAAGCCTGGAGTTGGTCACTGGTGGAATTTTTGTAGCAGTGCACATTCTAGCAAGACTCCTGTTACAAATGGCGCATGAACAAGGACCCTTCTGCTCATCGTGTCACATGTGGCAGAGGACCCAACAGCCGCAAGGTAGCGGCACACATACCAGCGAACTCCAGACCAAACTGAACTCGTGGGCATCAGTACCAGACCAAGGGTATTGTGAGTAGTGGTTAAACCCAACCCCACGGGGTAAAAATAATGATATGTTTTGTTTAAACTGAATGTGTTTGATTTTGTTGCAAAGGTTTACATTGGCAGCAAAGAGGTTAAACAGGGTACATGGCCTGTTCTGTCTTATATGCTCTGCGCCATTCATTGAAAGTAGCTGTGCTGATTTGCTCTAAGGGGTTGCAAGCAGCTGATAATTTATGACTGAATTTCTTTTGCAAGCTTATTTTTACCTGTGCCTGCAAAATCTGGTAATGGGAGTCTGGTGTCCCTGTTAATTAGCTCATTAAGACCAATGTAGCAAAGTTGAAAACTTTTATAAATTTGGTTCTATTTAAATAGAGAAATGTTGTGTCACTATGTGTCCCAGCAATCCCTGAGTTCTAGTTTTAAGAGCCTTAAGCGAGAAGTTGTTTATTTGCACTACCAGTGTAAGGTATTTGTGACCACTATGTACATGCTACCTTTCAGTGCTTTGCTAAAAGCTTAATCTGTGCTAAAAAAAAAAGAAAAAAGGAATTTTTTGTTTTCCATTTCATTTACAGTTTTCAAAGGGAACAGTGTAAATAAAGATTTTCAGATATACAGCATATTCTGAAGTGTCTCTTTAAATGGGTAACAAAAAGAGAATTCATGCCAAAAAAACAAAAGGGGTGAAAGCTCTAACACCTCAGGTCAGGAACTTATGTGACCCTATTAAAGCCCACAGTTGGAGAGTGAAATGGATAGCTTATTGGGGAGTAATTCAGATATTGGGGAAGATTTTAGCATGGAACCTTTTTTTTTGCTGTCACACGATAAGTGACCTTGAAAGCAATGTCCAATTAAAGGACAAGGAACTAGAAGAGCTTAAGGAAAAATGTGATTTCCTTCAAGAGCAGGTGAACACCTTAACGCAAAAGCTGGAGGAGAAGGAATCTCTTTTGTCTGACTCTCTGACCAAATTGGGAAGGAGTAGAGAAGAGATTGCCAAGCTCTCAGGCCAGGTGTCAGAGTTGCAGAAAACCTTGGCAAAGTCTAAACCCAGATCTGAAAATTTTGTAGTACATAGCCAAGGACGATTAGAGGAAATCTCCTGTGACCAGACACGATATGGGAGTTTGGTGCTGGCCAATAAGGCTCTGTCGCAAAACTTGGCGGAGCTTCAGGAAGAGGTTCTAAGCTAAAACCATTGGCTATGCCTATTTTCAGTTCAGACACAGGCGTAGTTACACCAATTGCTGAAGACGTTATGCCGAAGGTTGGGTCAGAGACATTATCATCCAAAGTGGAGATGCCATCTTCGGGGGAAATGATGCCAACGGTGGTGCAGGCTGCGGAAGAATGGTACCATACTGTATTGTAACCCGGCTATACTGGATTCCCTGTTCCAGCCAGAAGGAACAGGAAAGTTGAGCCAGAGCTGCCAGTACCTAAGGCCCGGAAGGCTCCCTGCTATGCCACTAGTAAGGCCATCTGCCTGGAAATTGGAAATGAGAGGTAGAGCATTTACAGGCACTAATGTCCATTCAGTTGGTATTGCCATTCCAGAGCATGGAGGAAGCTGCAGCCATTATTGCACAGCGCACAGAAAATCCACGGAAATTTTGCAAGCAGCAAGAGAGAGCCACATCAGATGGCAGTGTTTTGTTGTTAACCCCTAGGATGGCAGTGAGAAGTTCCTCCGAAGCAGGACCACCTCATTCTCCGGAAAAAAATGTCGTAGTAGCTTGGGTAGTAGTAGCTTGGGTGAAGATTGGAATAAAGCCCTGAGTTCAGTAGAACCTGTTCAAGATGGAGCATGGCAGCAACAGGTGCTCACAGAAGATGTGTTTATGGAGACACGAGATGAGGATGTGGGATTCCCGGCTGCTCCTCGGTTGACAGGGAGTGAGGAGGAAGTAGTAATGGAGCTGGGAGAAGTTTACTTTATGTCAAGTGATCGTCCACCTCCAAAACAAGAATCCTCTAATCTGCTGGATCTGTGGCAGAATGATGAACCCCAGGAATCTACCTGGACAGATGTCAATTTGATGACTACTCAAGAGCCCATCCTAGAACAGGTAGTCTTATCTGAGCTGGAGATAGCTTCTGTTGAGGTCTTGGAAACTCAGGTTCCTTCTCCTGTTGATGCAATGTACGTTCAGAAGTTAATCCCTGATGGGACATTACAGGTTCAGAAGCCCCCGGTTCTGGACATCCAGTGCACATGTGAGACTTTCTCTGATGAATCACAGACAAAGACCGAACCTTTGGAGGTGTCTCGCCTACGTGAGCTAATCATGGCAAAGCTAGTTGCAATACAGGAGTCAACTTCCGACGTCATCCAGGAACCTGCTTCTGAAGGGGTTCCCCTCGTGTATGATGAGGATAAGGTGCAAGATTTCGATCATGGCGGTTTATGCTCCCCGGCATGATCCACCACGAGAGGTTCAAGATCCAATTGCTGAACTGGGACAGTTCATAAAGGACCCACTAAGTAAGGAGCAAGAACCTGCCTCAGAGGAATCGGTGCAGAGTCCCATTTCTGAGGTTGCTCTACCCAGGGAGAGTTCTGTATATGAGACACAAGAGCTGGAAAACTTGAGGGGAGAGTTCCAAAAGCTGGCCCTAAGTAACAGCCAGCAAAAATAAACAGTGAAGGAGATTCCTAAACTATGTCGAATAAGAGACCTGGACAAGAGACTCAAAATGGGTTATGTGCCAGTCATAGAACAGCAGGAGACAGTGACTAGGGTCAAAGATGGGAGATCGGAGGATGAAGCAGTCACGTTAATGAAGAAAATGTTACCAAAGCTGGAAAGACTGAAGGAAGCACTAAAAGTTCAACAAATGAAAGGACTTTCTGAGATTTGGGACCAATGCCTCACTCTGAGAGAAAGGGTGGGGGCAAAGTTGGACCATGACCTCAGAACAATTAAAGTCAGGGCAGAGACTAGGTGTTACAGGTGCCAAGAGCTGTGCCATAAAAGGTGGAATTGTCCATATAGGCCAAGACCAGTGAGGGCCGGGGTGACTACTAGGCCCTAAATGAACTTAAAAACCATCCCCAGTCCAGAGTTGGTTAATGTCAGTTGTCACAAACACCCAGACAAGAATGAAGCGACTTTCTCAGTAGCCAGTAAATCCGAGCCGATAAGGGAAACATCCCTAAAGGTGGAAAGGTGAAGAGGAGGGGAAGTTTAGTGGACAACGGGAAGTTGTCCAATAATTAAATGACAACTTTGGCCACTATGCCAAAGTGGAGGGAAAGGGAAGGCGGCAAAGTGGAGTTGGTGCCACCAACCTTTAATGGAAATAGATTCCAAGGCCAGTTAAAAGGGTCTCGGACGTGTACTTGGGAGAGGAACTTGGGACCCAGGTGTATGGGCCCAAGTTATGTCCCAAAGATTTGTCAGCCCAAAATAATTGGCAAATGTGAAACCTTGCCAATGTCACATGCCGCTTTTCTGAGCCAGGAAAAGCTGAGGGATAGGGTATGTGGCAGGAGAGGTACTTTGCCACCTGTAAGCTACACACAGCGTCCTGGGGGTGGATGGGAAGTGTGGATGGACCGGGTTCCCATCCATTTGGCCCAGACCAGGTCTGATAGGCTTCTTAGCTAAAGAAGCTGCTTCATCAGTCAGCACCTGGGGGCATTATATGTATCTGGCACTACTGGGGGCATTATGTGTATATATGGCACAACTGGGGGCAGAATGTGTATATATGGCATTACTCGGGGCGTTATGTGTTTAAAAAAAAGTTTATGCACCAATTTGATGCACCACCTCTTTGGTTGCTCCACCCACATCACCACCCACCTCTACCCTGTCCACAGTTCCTGAATCTATTGTATTACAAATATTGCACTGCATATATATTGTGGCAGGAGAGATACTTTGCCACCTGTAAGCTACACACAGGGTCCTGGGGGTGGATGGGAAGTGTGGATGGGCTGGGTTCCCATCCATTTGGCCCAGACCAGGTCTTATAGGCTTCTTAGCCCAAGAAGCTGCTTCACCAGCCACCACCTGGGTGCTGGGTTTAAAGCAGAGTTTCTCCCATGAGTCAGGGCTCCTGAAGGCAGTAAGTGTCCAGGTGATAGGCCTGCTAGGGACAGTGGGATCTGGAGGGCTGGGCTACTAGTGTCAGGATGCCGGAACCTGAAGGGTTCCTTAGTTAGTAAGAGGGAGTGAGGCAGGGCCTAACCTCCCTGGTTGTTTATACTAAATGCAGTGATCTTTGTTTTATGTGTATCTTTGTTTTTGAGCAACCTAAATAAAGGGTATTTGTTGTTTTTGGACAAGCCAGGAGTCGGTCGCTTCAGGAATTTTTGTAGCAGAGCACATTCTAGCAAGACTCCTGTTACAATATATACTGTATGTATATGTATGTACTATGTGTGTGTGTGTATATATATATATATATATATATATATATACTGGGGAAGGGGTCAAGGTTGGTTGTGGGGGCCCCAGATATATTTTTGTACTGGGCCCCAAGATGTCTGTTGTCAGCCCTACACAGGAGCCCCAGCAGTGAAGAGCTGACAGGAAAATAAAAATTCCTTTCACCACCAATCACCTCCTGGCTTCTGAATCTACCTGATGCTCCTCTGCAGATCTGCCTGAATCTCCACCCATGGACCTGCCTGAGGCTTCACCCCCAAATGTACTGAAGCTCCACCCCCTGGCCCGTCTAACATTATTGCCTATACTTACGCTTTGGGTATGCTTGACTGACTGCAGGGATCTTGGTGGTTAGCATATCAATTTTGGGATCTCGGCCACTGGAATGCTGGTAGGGGGGCGAGCCCAACGAAGTTCCTTGTGGGCTCATTGCACCCGCCATGCTGTGGGTTCAGTGGCTTACTGAATTTGCCACAGGTTATATTCCCACTCAATGAGTGTCGTGGACACCCAGGAGTGGGAATAACCCTTGGCCTCCTAACGGCATTCACACAGCCGGGATGCTGGCGTCGAATGTCAAATCGATTCTTAAACTGAAAAATCTGAAATCCCACTCAGTCGAATTTCGAAAAAACATCAATATTTTTCCATAGTCCAATATAGAATCCCCTCATTTACTTAAATTAGATTTTGAAATCGATTTGAAATCAAACTTCAAATCTCCAAGAATGATGTTAGACATGCAATTTGAGCTTCTAAACACCATTCTATTGGTTTAAATTTATTGTGATGACTTTAAAGTGCCCAAATGCATGTGGAGCAGTGTGGCTGTAGGAATAATGGCTGTCCAAGGTTATGGTATGTTGTGCACCAGCCTGCAGTATGCAAATAAGCACCTGACTGAGAGATCCCAAGAGCATTAATCAGAGCAACATCAGCAGCTTCATGAATGGAATACTGCACATTTTTATACAAATGGGAATCATACCTAGTCCATGAATATGCAATAGATAGCAGCATAGCAGAATGGGGGTCATTCCGAATTGTTCGCTCGCACGCTGCTTTATATATATAAATTTAGCACAGCTACGATCAACTTGGAATGACTCCCAATGCACCCGTCCTCAGCAGGCATACAGCAATGTACTGAGCTGCCAAGGCCACTGGGCAGATGCAAACTACGGGGCTAGACTGCAATGACACCCGTCTGCCTCTGCCCAACTAATCACTATTTCAGTATGATGGATACTACACAAAACTGAATCTGCAATCGAAACATGCGAGCGCAGCATAGAAGAGTCAGTGCGGGCACGGATCCTGGAGGACGTGCATCTACACTACTCCTGCTGGGTGATCCTTTTAAATAGCTGTATTAGCCCTTTCCCTCGGGTCTTTGGTCCCCCCGGGCTGCTATAGTTTGAAAAGGACCATCCTGGGTCTGTGCTGCGGAGCTGGGAGACCCTGCACTGGTCTCTGCGGGTTGTGGCCTACTCAGATCCAGAAGACGCGGCCTTTCCTACCTCTTGAGTCCCGCCAAAGTGGTGCTACTGGCGTGGAGGTCGTTATCGGAGTGCCGCGCCAGGTACGCTATCCACCAGAGGGACATCCCCATCTGCCTGTTACATAGCCGGCGACCCAAGCACTCTGACGCTCCTCCGTCCGCTACCTCCCGCACCTGCTGACCTGGTGAGTTCACAATGCTTCCTGCCCGGTCCTCCCGCTGTCTGTCCGGTGGCTGGGGGAGGTGCGGGCTTCTATACTGTGGAGCCCTGAATGTCTGGCTTAAGGGCCAGCTGCCACTATATATTACCCACTGCTCTCTGCTGCCTCACCTGTTACTGGTGCGCAGAGGGCGCCTGCTGCAAGGGTTGGCTTTTACTCAGGCTCAGTGGTGTTTTCTCCTGCAGTCGTGCCCACCTGTGCTGCAGAGTTCAGGAAGGGGTGGCAGTGACCTGGACATAGATTCAGGTGCCTAGGTAGGCCTTTGCCTTATCATAGCACTGTAGTGGATCCAGGATATTGGTCCAGTGCTGCTGGCCGTCATCTGTGCCCTGTCCTGCTGACAGTGCACATCTGGACTATACCCCCCGTGAGCTGGTGATCTAGCTGCCTGATATCTGATACTCCATGTATCTGGCTCATGCTTCCATTTCACTGATCTGGAGCCCCCAGCTTGGCCATGATCCCTTAATTCACCCACACATAATGGGGCTCAAAGAGTGATGTGATACTCCCGGACCCCAAATGGCAAGGCACACGCTCTTATTGCTGGTTTCTTCTGTGGCACCACCTTCCGTATCCTCCCTGTAATCATCTTATGGAGTCGCTTTGCTGATGGGGAAGACCGGGTAGAAGAGGCATACGCCAGCACCTAAGAAACAAATCACCACCACTTTGCAACCTAACTTATATCATTACCTACAGGTGGAAGCAGACGGAGAAGATTCTCATTTAACTCCTACCTCCTCCCCTTCTCCTGAGGACATGGACTCCATGGCCTCCTCTGCGTCGCCACTATCTGACCTTAGCTCTGAAGTCAATATGGCTGATCTATTGTCCCACCTACGCTCCCTCCCGACTAAAAAAGATCTCCCAACTAAGCGAGATTTCCAAGACCTTGAGCACAAGCTGCTGGAGACGGTCAAGTCCTAAATTTCGGCCCTTCAAGATGACCTTTGCCAAATGTCACACTGGGTTTCTGATGTTGAAGACCACCTTGGTGAATTGGATACCTCGCACAGGGCACTCCAAAACATTGTTGCCTTACAAGCTCAAGAGCTTAGGGCCATGCAGCGGAAGCAAGAGGACCTGGAAAATAGAGGAAGAAGAAATAACTTACAGATACGTGGAATACCAGAAGATATACAGGGTCAGCGAATAATAGACGCTCTGACCTCTGTTTTTAATGAAGTCTTGGCAGCAGACTCAGACAATACTATACTTTTTGACTTGGCTCTCCGCCCACGGGACCTTCAAACCGAAGCCCCTAGAGATATTATCTGCCGCCTCCATTACTACCACATCAAGGAGGAGATTCTTGGTAAAGCGAGAAAGCTTGACCATCTGGAGTTCAATGGCTCAGTTATACACATCTTTCCTGACATCTCCTGGCACATGCTCCAACAGCGCCGCCTCCTTAAACCGCTAACGGATACCTTGAAAGACAAAGAATTAGGTTTAGATGGGGCTTCCCGATAAGTGTCCAGGTCACACATGAGGGTTGCCAGGTTACCCTACAGTACCCGGAAGATCTATACGCCTTCTGCTCAGTCTTAAACATCATGAAACCTTCCCTTGGAGACTGGTCCCAGCTGTACCAATGTCTTGACCCACCCAGCCTTCCTGCTCCATGTGCCTCCTGGACTCCGGCAGGTAATCAGAAACGAGGCGCCCAATCCTCACCTCCCACCTGAATGATTTTGTTTGCTTGAGACTTGCCTTTTCCTTAATGCATCTGTCGCCTTCACTCAGTTTTGGTGCCTATTTGGCCACCGACCCCACCGCCTGGTCCTTCGATCAGTCTCGAGACCTCTTCTGAGTTCCCACAAGTTGCCCCCTTCCTTTATTCCTTTCAATTCCTCATGCCACGGACTACACTAGCAGTGAATTAATGTTCTGATTTCATGTTTTTTCTGTACATACTGTGCCTTGTTGTTTGTTCTGTTATGTTTCCATGTTTTTCAAACTTCTGTGGGACATCTTTTCTAATTTTCCACTCATGATATTATTGGCCTGGAGGCCCCCTTGCATTGCGATTGTTGCCCATTTATCCTGGTCAGTTCACTCACCACCACACCCCAGTTGGGTTGTCCGCCATCCTGTACTGGACTCTGGGTCATGGGGCTATCCCCTGTGGCCCATAGATGGTTTTGATGTCATATATTGTGTTTATCTATTACTCTGATGTTTTACTACATGCCCATGTATGCGATTATTCTTTTGTTCCTTTGTTCTTTTCTTTTTCCTCCCCTCTTCTTCCTCCTCCTTCCCCTCCCCTCCCTTCCCGTTCATCATCGTGGTATGCCGCTGTCTGAACTGTCCTTTGGAAGATCGTCTTTGGCTTATGGTGAGTAACCACACCAGTATCCTATTTTCCATGTTGTGGACCACTAACACTACCCCCCCTGTTTACATGGATTCCATCTACTATTAAATTATGCTCCTTTAATGTCAAAGGGCTCAACATCCCTGAGAAACGGTCCACCTTATTATGTGAACTCCGGATTGAATGTGCTGATGTTGCATTCATCCAGGAGACGCACTTTAAATTTCAGGCCTCCCCAAAATTGAGCAACTACTTTTATCCCTCGGTTTATTGCAGCGACAAACTACACTCTTGTTAATATATAGTCTCCTTCAATTGTCTGTTTGTTACCCTTTGTTTACCAATCGATTGGGAATCCCAGAAAGCAGACACCACACGCCAGTTATGTCCACCAAAATGAGACTGCCTCCAGTTTATTCAGCAGGGCGTTATATAGAAAAAGGTACTTGCATGAATACTTGGTACACGTCACATAGTAAAAACAATAATGGATCTCTTCTCATAACTCCTCTCAGGCTGACACCCTCCTACATGTCCTTCATATGAAGTCTAAACACAAGAGACTGTCTAATAACTTATTTTCAAGACTATAGCTGCGACCTTGCTTCGCACAGAATGTACTTAACTGTGAAATGTCAGCATTATTATTATTTAACCAGCAAAGCATACCTCTTACTCACTACATCATGGCTGCTGCTTAAATAAATGGCTTCCACTGCTTAAGCTAAAACACATCTACAGGTACCTTCATCAGTCCCTCCTTTTCATAATAAAATTACATTACAGCTGATAACAATATGACATTACAGTTGAGCTACAAGGCATCACACAAACTCTACCTACAAGAGACTAAGCAAACAGTCTAGCTATAATGGTGCTAAAGGCTATGTTCCCGTAGGACTGTGCTGGTCACTCTATCCCACGGAAGGTAAAGAACCATTCGCTTCATATCCGTTAATATAGACTGTTCACGGCTCCTTTTTGCCAAGCTCTTCTGTAGTTTCTTAAACTTGGAGGATTCACATCTTTGAGTTTACAGATTTCTTTCAAGCTGAAAGGAAAGGAAACAAAATTGCATCTTAACACATAGATATATGCAAGTTGCTAAGCCGACAATTTTTAATAAGAACATCACTATTTCAACAATCTACTCTTTGATCCCGCTAAACCAATTAGCTGGGTTTAAGCAGGACATTTCTCTAAACCACTTCTTGCACACTATTTGTTTCATTAGTAATAAATATGAAACACTTTTTTGGAGTTCACTTCATACACATTCTAAAAAATGTTATACTCTATTTAGTAGTGTGTATTTGCTTTAAAAATTTTTAAAAACTCTTATACGCTTATATGTAGTGGGGACAGATGTCCCTTCCCCTCCTTTTTCCAGATGTGGGCCCATGTGAGCCCATCATTTCTTAATTAACTGGTATCTTTGAACTTCTAGAGATTTCATTATCTTTACTTTAACTTGACTAACACAAGATCTAGTGTGATACCACACTTCTTATATACTATATATATATATAAGAAGCACATACAACGTATACTACATATATAAGAAGTATATACTTGTATGCTAAACACTGGTACGTAACTTTGGATTGGCGGACATGCCAGTTTCCCTGCCCTCTCCTATGAGAGATATAGAGTATATTATGACTACAATAAGTACTGAAGTTCCCAATATAATGACCCATAGTGGTCTGTCTAGTTTAGGCCCAATTATTTATTTATTTTATTTATTAGCAGTTTCTTATATAGCGCAGCATATTCCGTTGCGCTTTACAATTATTAGAACAACAATTATAGAACAAAACTGGGCAAAGACAGACAGACAGACAGAGGTAGGAAGGCCCTGCTCGCAAGCTTACAATCTATAGGGAAATAGGCATTGATACACAAGGATAGATGCTACCTGTTACATAATGGTTCCCCAGGTTGCTAGGTTCTTAATGGGTTGTATATGATATGATCACCCAGCAATGTTGGAAGACAAAATGTGAGTTTATGTGGACTGTACAGAGGGGATGTAACTTGATAGGGAAGCTGTTAAGGTTATGTGTGTGGGTCTGAAATTTGGTAGGCTTGTCTGAAGAGATGAGTTTTCAGAGAACGTTTAAAGGTTTGGAGACTAAAGGAGAGTCTTGTTGTGTGTGGGAGTGCATTCTACAGAGTGGGTGAAGCCCGGGTAAAGTCCTGTAATTTTAAGTGGGAACAGGTAATACATGTGGATGAGAGACGCAGATCTTGTGCAGAGCGGAGAGGTCTGGTAGGGAGATATTTTGAGATGAGTGAGGAGATGTATGATGGTGCAGTTTGGTTAATAGCTTTGTATGTAAGTAAAAGTATTTTATATTTGACACGGTAGAAAACCGGTAATCAATGGAGGGACTGACAGAGCGGATCAGCAGATGAAGAACGTCTGGCGAGGAAGATTAGCCTCGCAGCTGCATTTAAAATGGATTGAAGTGGTGATAGCCTATGTTTGGGAAGACCAGTAAGGAGACTATTACAATAATCAATGCGGGAGATGATGAGTGCATGGATTAGAGTTTTTGCAGTGTCTTGTGTAAGATAAGGGCGTATTTTGGATATGTTTTTAAGGTGCATGTAACATGATTTAGAGACAGATTGAATGTGTGGAACAAAGGACAGTTCAGAGTCAAGGGTGACACCTAGGCAACGAGCTTGTGGGGTGGATAGTTGCATTGTCAACAGTTATAGAGATATCAGGTTGGTAACTACTCTTAGCTGGTGGGAAAATAATTAATTCGGTTTTGGAAATGTTGAGTTTGAGGTGGCGAGATGACATCCAAGATGAAATGGCAGACAGGCATCCAGTGACACGAGCCAATACTGGTGGTGACAAATCTGGGGAGGATAGGTAGATTTGAGTATCATCAGCGTACAAATGATACTGAAATCCAAAGGAGCTGATTAGTTTACCAAGAGAGGAGGTATAGATTGAGAAAAGCAGAGGACCTAAGACTGAGCCTTGCGGTACTCCAACTGATAGAGGTAGAGAAGAGGTAGCCTTTGTATGTTTGTGTATTTCATTGTTCAAACTTAACTTGAGCAAATTTGCAGTGGAACTCAAGTCTCTCTTTCCTTAAGTGACACAGAAGTGGGAGTGGTCATCAACACTCGATATGGACCATCAAATCTTGGCTCAAGTGACTCTTTCACGTGTCTTTCCAGATACACCCGATCTCCTGGTTAAAGCTTGTGGGGATTCAGATTTGCTCCTGAATCTGGGAGAAAGGCAAACTAGAAAATACAGAAGTGTCAGTTTCTTCAGTAAGACTTTTTAGCATATGCAGTCAAATTACCATATTTATGCTGTAACTCTTATGGATAATAACATCCTATCTTAGGTATGCTATCAAACAATTTTTCATAAGGCGAATAACCTATGGTTTTACTGAATATGGTTCTGCTATTAGCCAGTACTAAAAATAAACACTTTAGCATTCCCTGGTGGTTTCTGTGACACACCCACTAACCTGTGGGGGATACATGGAGTGCCTGTTGTATTCCCAAATCATACCTTATGTACTACATTATTTCTTTAATGAAATAAATACCGCTATCTGCTACTATAACTTCTGGTACTCCATATCTGCAAATAACTTCTGAAACTAATTTTCTAGCTATTGATTTTGCTGTGGCTTTTGCCATTGGCAAATAACTGAAAATGTCTGTGGCTACCAATACATCTTTGGCAGTTAGATATAGTCAATTTGCAGTCTTTGAAATGGAAAATAACTTTTGGGGGATTGCTCCAAGGGTTGACTTGACCTTTTGTCTTGGATTGGACATTTCCAGTAGGCCTACATATCTAGTAGGCTTGTACAAACTTCTTTGCGGCAGGATAACATCCTGGAACTATCCATCTTTTATCAACTGAATTTTCCATTTGATCGTCTCCCAGGTGTGTGAGGCCATGGCTGACTAAACACATAAGTGGATATAAGCTTCTGGGTAAGTATAACTTCTCTTCTAATTTTCATAAGCCAGTGTCTTCTTCTTGTCTGGCTCTTCTTCTTTGCCGTGCTGCTTTTTCTTCAGGACCTGCTTGATCCTGAAATTTCTTCAAATCCTGTAGAAAAGGCATTTGAGGCCTTGCTTCTTTCTGTTACTTCTGTATGTGTAGTGTAGATGGCTACCTTTACTGGTTGTTTGGTTGCTTTCTCTTTCCACAGGCTACTTTCTCAATTTCTCCTGTTTGGTTCTGAAGTTCAATCAGCGTAGCATAATCAAGCATCTGGTCTGGCACTGGAATAGTTACTGGATAGACTTGCCTTTCCTGCTGGGGGCATCTTGCTGCCCTCTTGGCTTCAGTATCTTGCCAGATTGTTGCCTCTTGTTTCAGGAGTGTCATTTCTTGCATGTGCCTGGATCTTCATTACTGCAACCTTTTCTGTGGCCCTTGCAGAGCTCTGAACTGGTGCCTGATCAATGAAGCATGTTGTATGTCTTCGCCACTTGTATTCTTGAAGCCTCTGCTTTTCCATATCTGGCCCACACTCTTGTACTGGGATCCTTAATCCACAACTTCATGTTCAGGGGTTATTACATATCCTGTATAAGGAACTCCATCCTCATGGTACCTTGATCCATCCACATATAGCTCATCCTGAGCATTATGTAGGGCTGTGTCTGTAACATATGGCAAGTTGAGGTTCTTGTTCCATTAACGCCACACAAGGAAAAGGAAAAAAAATTGATTACTAAAATTATTCTCTTCCTCTTCTGGACCATCCTTCTGGTCCTGCATCTATGATGATTTGTTTCTATCTTGCTCTTCTGGACCACCTTCCTGGTCCTTATCATCAACTTCTTGCTTTCCAGTTCAGCAGTAGATAATCTGTTTTTAGCCACCTTTATTAATTAATGCTGGAAAAGGGTTGCTGGGTTGAGGGTAGTACATCTTCTGATGATTATTTGTCGCACTTTAGCAGTGTTACTTCATACATGGTCAGCCTTGCCGCTGACAGGTGGTTGGTTCTTGCTTGTTGAAGCTTCTCTGTACCTGCATGTGGCACCTGGATGAAAAGCTCATGATTCAGCACTATGCCTGTGCTCTTGTCCTCTTCTAGGACTGCTGATTCAGGACTGTTCTCATAAGGGAAAGAAAAGGAAAGGGGGAGGTGGGATAATATACATCTGCACAAGTTTTATTATGATTTTATCCCCAATTTATTCATACCGTTATTAATTTGAATCTTGATACTGGGGGTGCTGCCTAAGACAATAATACTGAAGGGCAAAGGAAAATGAAAGAACAAGATTGTCTTTTGTGTTGACGCACTTGAAAGAAGAGATATATATTTATTTATTATAATGTAATGATTATTACGTTAAAACATAACTTTTATTCTTTATTTATTAAAATATCCTGTTTCATGAAATATAAACATACATATGTAAATTTTAAATCATTAAATTTGATTACAATATCATGTAGGCTCACTGTGTGGTTATTCCATTCTATTGTATTGCTGATTATTATAACTCAATAAATGATTGGTACATTAAAGTTTATCAATGAAATTTTGATTCAGGGGATCATTTATTATGTATCTATTCAATATTAATATTATATCATCATTGCACACAGAAATATATATGTTGGAATATACTGATATTCTTTTGTGTACAGGAAAAGAAGAAACGTGTTTCCGTACCCCACGTCTATTATGCAAACTTATAATATATCTAATATCTGCTGACAAGGTTTTTAGATTCCTGTGGATAATTCGATTGGGAGTTCCCTGCAGGGATACATTCTGACAAATATTCCACAGTACCGTCACATACCTCGTCCAGTACACAGACTAGCTCCTGCTGAGGGTCATATGCAATACCCCAGTTATATGCACCTATAATATATCTAATGTCTGCTGACAAGGTTTGTCTGGCTTCTGTGGAAGATATATGCCTTTAGTGAGTCCCCTTCAGGGGTATATCTTCTCACAAATATTCCACAGTCCAGTCTCAAATATTGTCTATTACACAGACTGATTTATACTAGAGGTAACGTGCAATATTATAGTGATCAATCACCTTTTAATTCAGGCCACTATTAATCGCACATAAAAAATTCATATCATAATCCTTTATGTAGGAATTATCATATAGGTTCCAGAAGGAAAAAAGAAAAGTTTGTTGACGGTGGGTTGAAGATATATACAGTTTCTTTATCATAAATTTCCTATCTGATTCTACACATGTTATATATTCCTCTGTGCATATGTTTATTTTTCCAGACTTTAATTGGATCTCTTATTATAACTCAAATAAACATACATAAATATGATACAGAAATGTACTAGTCAGTGAGAATAGGAACAAAATGAATACCTGGGAAAATAACTCAGCATACTTAAACTATGTATCTAGTTATTGGTCACAAAGGCCTGTATATTAAATTGGTTCTCTGCTGATACATTAAGTAGCATTCCTGTATTTGTTACAAAGCAGTTGTAACTAAAGTTTCACTTATATTCTATATTATACTGGGTAGCTGGTACAGAGTATTAGGAATAATGTCAGTGGTAAAATTATTGGTCATAGAGACCTGTGTTCCACAAAAGAACATCAGTATATTCCAACATACATATTTCTGTGTGCAATGATGATATAATATTAATATTTAATAGATACATAATAAATGATCCCCTGAATCAAAATTTCATTGATAAACTTTAATGTACCAATCATTTATTGAGTTATAATAATCAGCAATACAATAGAATGGAATAACCACACAGTGAGCCTACATGATATTGTAATCAAATTTAATGATTAAAAATTTACATATGTATGTTTATATTTCATGAAACAGGATATTTTAATAAATAAAGAATAAAAGTTATGTTTTAACGTAATAATCATTACATTATAATAAATAAATATATATCTCTTCTTTCAAGTGCGCCAACACAAAAGACAATCTTGTTCTTTCATTTTCCTTTGCCCTTCAGTATTATTGTCTTAGGCAGCACCCCCAGTATCTAGATTCAAATTAATAACGGTATGAATAAATTGGGGATAAAATCATAATAAAACTTGTGCAGAAGTATATTATCCCACCTCCCCCTTTCCTTTTCTTTCCCTTATGAGAATTGTTGTACTGCTGGTTTTCCAGTATTTCAAACTTCTAGCACAGTAATATTTAGAAAATGTTGTTCTATTGAATATAAATAATAGAATTATTTTACAATTCACGTAAGCTCTTTTCAAGAAACAGATTGCTCAATCAAGTGAAATGGCAACTTTCAACCTGACCAAGGATCTAGATGAAAGACGAGAAAGGTTAAGGAAAGGACTAGACCTAACATATGGTGAGGATGTATTATCCACTGACCCATCCAATAGAGATTGGATGGATGATCTGTATACATTGAAACAAACACTAATCAAACAAAGTAAAACATGGTGGAATAAAACTACATGTGATAATTACATCAGAAACAACATAACACCAAGGGGCCTTAGACCTAAAGTATTCCCAACGTTTGAATTGGTGAACATGGATCTGAAAAAGGAATGGGAAACTATTTTAACTAAATGTTCCTTAGACCTACTTAAGGTTCTTATAAAGCATGATGAGATCCTGTTAAATCAATACACAGAGGAAATTAATATTCTGGGAGAGAAACTCAAAAAGTTTGAGACTTTACACAAATTTCAGGTGACATACAACAAATATAAAAAAGAAATGGATGATTTCGAGCAAATTATTATTGATAGGAAACGAAGAAAGCTCAGCAGAGACAAAAATGACTTTGCTTCAGATAATATATACAGATGGAAGACTAATATTCAGAAGAATAGGAATACAAACAGTCATAATTACACGACATCAGATATTGATTCCTCAGAAGGAGAGGGTGGCTTCAATATACCCAACAAAGAGAGGGAAGGGTTTTTTTTTTAGAGAAAACTCCGAGAGAAATCAGAGAAGGAATAGGTATGGAGTACATAAGATCAGGCGAGGCAAGGGGAGGAAGAAAGAGAGACATGCGCGATTGGAGAGAGGAGCCAAGAGAGCAGAGACACTACAAGAAATAGGGAATGATAAATTAAGGATAATCAATCTAACTGATAAAACCCTTACTGATGAACAAACCTCTTTACTATCTAAGGGCCTCTCTTTTCCCCCTCTCATAAACAGAATAGATTTGACTGTGAAAAAGATATTCAATTATTCGCAAGAAAAATACTATTGAAATTTTTTTACAGTAACCGACAGAAATTTTGCGACCAATCACATACAGCCGAATCCTTGGGCTTGACGTCAACTTTCACTGAGGAAGATCGAACTATGACACAAATTCTGGAAGAACTAGAATTGGAACAAGATGATGTCACCCATAACATGCACCCTTTTGATATTTCTAAGCTTAAGAACAAATCTTCGTTTTTTCCTGATTTTAAGATATGTCCACCTGTAAATGTGTATTTGGATCTTGTATCCAGAGATCTGGATAAACTATTTAGTCGATCAAACTCAATTGAATTTCAGAATGATAATCTGACTATAGGTGAAAGATCTGCTCTCCAAAAAATCTCTCAAGGAACGACACTGTTATCAAGCCCTCAGATAAAAGGGGCAATGTAGTGCTGTGGCCTAGAACCATGTACATAGAAGAACTAAACAGGCAGCTTAGTGATCGTTCATGTTACAAACCGTTGCTGTTCAATCCAACCTCAGACTTTCAAAATAAATATATTGACATCATCACAAATGCTCTGGAGAATGGAACAATAACCAAAAAGGATTTCAACTTTTTACATGTTGATAAACCCAGGATACCAATTCTATATTTACTCCCGAAAGTCCATAAAAATGAGACCATCCCCCCAGGAAGACCGATAGTCTCGGGAATGGGAAGCCTGACAGAGAGGGCAAGCACATTTGTTGACCAATATCTACGACACTTTGTGATATCCTTGCCCTCATATGTGAGGGATACAATGGATGTCCTGAACAAACTCCAGAACCTTTCAGTTAGCCCAGGGACCTGGCTTGCAACATATGATGTTGAGAGTCTTTCCACAAGCATTGATCATGAAAAAGGACTCCTGGCGATTGAATATTTCCTGAACATGCCAAAACAACATGACTTTAACACCTTCCTTCTCTCATTACTAAAATTCATATTAACTCGAAATTATTTTACGTGCAATGAAAAGTTCTACCTCCAGGTTAGAGGCACGGCGATGGGGACAGCATGTGCCCCTACATATGCCGGCCTCTACCTGGGATGGTGGGAGAGAGAGTTTCTCTTCCATGAGAGGAATGAGATATATACTGACAATATTCTCATTTACTTGAGATATATCGATGACATTTTGATAATATGGGATGGAGAACAAGATAAGTTGAAACAACTAATCTCAATCCTCAATACTAATGACTTGAATTTAAAACTTACTGGCGAAATGAGCCAAGAACGAGTTCATTTCTTGGATTTAACCATCAGTATAGAGAAGGATGGAGCAATTTCTACTGACATGTTCAGTAAAGAAACTGCTACGAATAGTATTTTACATTATAGCAGTTCTCATTTACCAGCCACGTTAAAAGCCATCCCAAAAGGAGAGTTATTATGCACTAAGAGGAATTGTTCCAGTGCACAGAGCTTCCGTGAAAGGGAGTCACAACTATGTGATAGATTGAGACAAAGGGGTTATAGCAACCGCATTATAAAAACTGCGAGACATGACGTTAAATCACATACCAGAGAATCTCTGCTTGTACCAAAAATAAAGGCTCAAAAAGAAGAACCTGTCAGATTCATAGGAACCTTTAATAATCAATGGCGTGAAATTAATTCCATCTTACAAAAACATTGGTCAGTTCTCCATACCGATATGGATTTAAAAGAAGTCTTGCCAGATAGAGTAGAAACTAGCTGGAGAAAATCTCGCAATTTAAAAGATATCTTAGTACAGAGTCACTTACCATCTCTGAAGAAAAAGACATATCACAAACAAGGCTCCTTCTGCTGTAGGCAATGTAAAGCCTGCCAACACATGATACCTAAGACCAAATTTTTTGACAAATATGGAAAAAGATGGAAAATTGAAGGCTATATTGACTGTACCACTACAGGAGTAGTATACCAACTGATCTGTCCTTGCAATAGAATTTATATTGGCAAGACGATTAGACCTTTGAAGGTGCGACTATTGGAACACCTACGTAGCATAAGAAATGCCAAACAAGAGAAGAGCAAATTTAAATCTTTAACTCCTGTTGCCAATCACTTCTTACACCATCATAACGGCAATCCGGAAGGCTTGCAAGCCTTCGGTATGAAGAGTATACAAGCTGGCATCAGAGGAGGGAATATTGACAAACAGTTTTTACAGTTTGAAACTAAAATGATATTCTTGATGGACAGCCAACACCCAAAGGGACTTAACGAAAATAACAGCTATTTGCCTTTTCTTTGATTAAACACTGAGTTATTGTATGGCCTTTAAATATCCACCTTTTTCCAATATCTTTTTGCCATTATTTGTTACTTACTCAACTTGTATACCTCTCTCTCAATCTCTAGTATATAATGGTTATATGAGTCAGGAATGATGGTTACTCTGAAGGATATTAAAGTGAGGAAATAACCCTCACGGTATTGAACCTACAGAATAATAGTATATGGAGCGGAGATTATGGTAACATTAATAAACATAAATATTAAATAATCTATTGCATTCATGGTCTCTCCCTTCCCTTTTTTGCTCCTTTCTCCCCCTTTTTTTGTTTTTCTTTTTCACCACCACCTTTTCATTTATTATTTTGTTCTTTATCACGAGTTTTTGATCACATGAAATTGCTGTATTTAGATCTTGAACAATGCATAGAAGCACCAAAGCACATAGTATGATGTAATTTTTGATTATGTATGTACTAAATGTATGTACCTAATTCAACTAACTCAATGATCACATTTCTTTGTATTGGATTCACTGATACAAAGTCATCATGATGCACTTAATATATTCACTATCTCTACCATCTTTTCAATCTTTTTAATCATTTCTTTTCACTATT
This sequence comes from Pseudophryne corroboree, assembly GCF_028390025.1. Taxonomy (NCBI): domain Eukaryota; kingdom Metazoa; phylum Chordata; class Amphibia; order Anura; family Myobatrachidae; genus Pseudophryne; species Pseudophryne corroboree. The sequence continues at coordinate 481,920,188 of NC_086450.1, forward strand.
TTATTCATAATTTCACTTCCTACACATTAATCACGTTAATTATATTAAAATATAACCAATGCACATTATATTACATATTATTATATGCACTCATAATCATGATTGACCAGATACGCATTACCATCATAACCATTAGGACTCACATGACGTTAATAGTTAAAAACCAGTATCTCTTGATAGGAATATATGAATACAAGTATAAGAATAACGTTGAGAGAGAAAGAATAATAAAAACTACATTTCCCGAGAGCGCATATGCACCATGTGATCAGCGACGGTAACCTGGTAACAAGTCAGAGAATGGAGGAGTCGCGTCATTGGATATGAAAAGAACGGGACCGGAGAGAAATAGAACTACATATCCCGGCATCCTGAGCGATATCCGAAGACGGAGTACCGTTGGTTAGAGTAAACAGATGATCTGTACACTCACTCTCATTGGCTACATGGATTCTTAAATCTTTACTGATTCCAGCAATCTGGTTCGCCCTGACGAAACCTGTTCGTGAAACGTGCACGCCGGCATTTCTTAGGCTCACTGTATAATGAAATGCTAATACATGAAATAATATAACTCATTTAATAATGATTGGGGAAAGGGGATTGTAATTTATGTGACTAGCAGGAGCTATATTAGAACAACTTATATTAGAACAACAAGAGATACACTGGAAAAACCTATACCAATAGGAACCATATGTATTATATGAGTAGCAGAAATTAGGATGTCAGTATTGTGATATATGGAGCATAAGAGGCACATCTAATAACTACTTAATTGAATTTGAAACTACGTGTGATTACTGTGTGCAGTCCAATTCAGTTATTATTTTCATCACTGCGCACCAGCTGCTTACTTAAATACAGCAGATAGTGATATCTTTATCTTTAAGAGCAGTGTAATAGAAACAGCGAATGGTATGACATCAGCAGTGTGATACTGAATATAAGATACACACTTAATATCTACCCAATCGAATGTGGAACAGCCTATAATTTATGGGTGTCCCCATTTAAAATTATTAGAATTATCTTTTTAGTGTGTACCATGTGCACATGGAAAAATTGATTATAAGCGGAATTTCTCTTATAACTGCAGCACGGTTGCTTTAGGAATCCAGCTCTAATATATTAACAGAGAATTATTGTGGAACACAGGTTTCTATGACCAATAATTTACCACTGACATTATTCCTAATACTCTGTACCAGCTACCCAGTATAATACAGAATATAAGTGAGACTTTAGTTACAACTGCTGTGTAACAAATACAGGAATGCTACTTAATGTATCAACAGAGAACCAATTTAAAATACAGGCCTTTGTGACCAATAACTAGATACATAGTTAAAGTATGCTGAGTTATTTTCCCAGGTATTCATTTTGTTCCTATTCTCACTGACTAGTACATTTCTGTATCATATTTATGTATGTTTATTTGAGTTATAATAAGAGATCCAATTAAAGTCTGGAAAAATAAACATATGCACAGAGGAAGATATAACATGTGTAGAATCAGATAGGAAATTTATGATAAAAAAACTGTATATATCTTCAACCCATCGTCAGCAAACTTTTCTTTTTTCCTTCTGGAACCTATATACAATATTTGAGACTGGACTGTGGAATATTTGTGAGAAGATATACCCCTGAAGGGGACTCACTAAAGGCATATATCTTCCACAGAAGCCAGATAAACCTTGTCAGCAGACATTAGATATATTATAGGTGCATATAACTGGGGTATTGCATATGACCCTCAGCAGGAGCTAGTCTGTGTACTGGACGAGGTATGTGACGGTACTGTGGAATATTTGTCAGAATGTATCCCTGCAGGGAACTCCCAATCGAATTATCCACAGGAATCTAAAAACCTTGTCAGCAGATATTAGATATATTATAAGTTTGCATAATAGACGTGGGGTACGGAAACACGTTTCTTCTTTTCCTGTACACAAAAGAATATCAGTATATTCCAACATATATATTTCTGTGTGCAATGATGATATAATATTAATATTGAATAGATACATAATAAATGATCCCCTGAATCAAAATTTCATTGATAAACTTTAATGTACCAATCATTTATTGAGTTATAATAATCAGCAATACAATAGAATGGAATAACCACACAGTGAGCCTACATGATATTGTAATCAAATTTAATGATTTAAAATTTACATATGTATGTTTATATTTCATGAAACAGGATATTTTAATAAATAAAGAATAAAAGTTATGTTTTAACGTAATAATCATTACATTATAATAAATAAATATATATCTCTTCTTTCAAGTGCGTCAACACAAAAGACAATCTTGTTCTTTCATTTTCCTTTGTGATTCATCACTGTGTCTGTGCTCTTATACTCTTCTAGGACTGTTGCTGCTGCTACTGCTCTGATGCCGGTAGGTGCTCCTGGAGTACTGCTGTCAAGCTTGCTTGAGTGGTAGGCCACTGGTCTTCACTTCGGTCCATAATTTTGCATAAGGACTTCTATGTATGGCCTTCTTCTGCAATAGTCAGGTAGTTCTAGGACTTGAGATGAGGCAACTGCTGCTTCCAATTGTTCAATAGCTTCATTCATCTGTTGCTGTGTGTAGTATGTGGACCCTCCTCCCTTTCATTGTTGTCATACAATGCTTGCATGTAGACTGGTGCTAGAGGTATCCGTTCTGTAGTATCCTACTAGGCCCAGGAATGATCATCTGACTTGCTTGACACTAGTTGGCATCTTAGCTTGCAGTATGAATTTCTCCCTCTCTTCTGTTAGATGTCGGGTATCTTGAGTGTCCTAGGATGATTACCTCTTGCTTGGCTAGCTGCAATTTCTCCTTCTGAGGCTCTGCAATCTTGTTCTTCTAGAAACTTCATAAGGACACTGCCCCTTCTTGGTACTTTTTCCAGTGGTGGTGGCAATCAGTAGGTCATTCACAGACTGTATTAGTTGTGTCTTCTGGATAAATCACTTGGTGATGTAGCCCCTCCCTGGGGTATCCTGGTTTAGTAGTATTGCTTACTTTCTTCCACAACTGGTACTTTGGAAATGAGCCAATACTGAACTTCTGTTCTAATTTGCTTCTTAATGGTTCTGTACTTTCCTTTGATAAATTGCTGGAAAGTTCAACTTCTGCTGGTGTATACTGTATTCTCGCTTGGATAAGCTTCAGTACATTGTGCTCCAGCAAAGCCACTGGACATGTACTCCGAGGTCAAGAACTGGACTGGTATTGGTGACTGTAGTTCTTGCATCTCCTGTCCTTTTAAGTATTTCTGATATCATCAGTTCTTGTGGTATCTCCCTCTGCTGTTTTCTGTGTGTGATGGCTCCAGTATCCATTGGATACAAACGTCCTTCTCCAGTTGGCAAGGTGACTGTAATCATACCTTCTGCTGTTTCCTCTGGAGACATTATGTTCACTGGGGAGTACCTGAAGAAGCTTGTACTTCATATTGGCAGAAGAAGCATCATTCGTTTGTCTTCTGGGACTTTTTCTATCTTGTTCCTTATTATTTGCTTTAATTAACACTGGAGCTGCTGGTGCTTTAAATATTCTAATCATTACCTAACCTCTGTAATCTTGCCACGTAGTACTGACCACTTGTCAGATGTCTTTCTTTGTCTTTTTTTTTATAGCAGACTTCCTTTAATCTCCAAACTCTCATGCAACCGTCATATTGCTTCTCAACTTTTCTTTTTGCAATCACCTCTCTTTATGATTCATCCATTATTCTCCATACTTTGTCCTTTTTTTTTACTTGGATATTTTTTCTTCTGCTGCTGGCATGTTATCTCCGTAGTCCAGGTCCACTCATGCTGGTGTTCAACACAATGATGTCCATGCTGGGAGTTGTTGTTCCTCTTTGTCTTACTTTTTCTGTGAGAGGTAGACTTGTGTAGCAGCTTGTATTTCAGGTTACATCTTTGCTGTAATGTTGTAGGTACATCTTGCTTTCTTGCAGGGGTAGGGCTTAACCTCCCAATCAAGGTGTTGCGATGGCCTTATCTGTAAGTAAACATGGAGGAATCTGGTTGTGCATAAAAACAGCTCTTGAAACTCTTGCGTCTCCTGTGGGTAAAGTCACTTGCTGCTGACACAGGGGCTGCACACCCTCACCATTCTATCATCTCATGTGTGCTGCCTAACATATGGCTGATAAGAAACCTGCTGCCATGCTTTTAAAACCTGTTCTAAATTTACTTAACAGGATATATATATATACATAAATATATCAAACATCATACATGTATTTACTTCGAGGAATGCAGCAGGATTCTATTTCCTCATATCTGGTAACTCATTTACAACTCCCAACACACTAGACTGAAACCATGGTATGTAATGTTCTCAATCAATACGTTTGGAGCAGCCATGTTTAGCTTATTTTCCCCTGCATCAAAACTGCATCACAAAACTTTTAGTATTTCAAATAATAATAATAATAATAATAATAATAAAGCACTGTAATAATGAGCACTATGCTTACTATCCTTCAGCTACCTGAAAGCTGAGAATTATTCTCTAACCCAAAACTAAAATACACATTGCATATGTGAACAAATGACTTTATGGAAATATATATAAATCTGAATAATTATGCATAGTCTCCCTTTAATATACTTTGCAGTAGCATGTTCTATAAAACTTACTGCTTTCTAATTATCTTTAAAACCTCCTAAGGCATTCAGGAATAAAATTACCAATATTTTTCTAATGCAATTTTTTCTTACTGTTATGTATATGTATTATATATCATATTATCCATATACCATAGTCATAAACATTTGTACATCCGCATGTCATTAGTCACATAGAACTAACAGGTGAATGGTTACCTCACATCCCATCCCCAGCCTGTATATTTACAGAGCACATAGAACAACAGATTACAATTGACAATGTTACTACTATGATAAACTTTGATACATCAATTATCTATTGTTCAGATTTTGTAATATTTTGGATTTACACACTAGTACTTAGGTCATATGGAATCAGCCTGAAGGATTTACAACATAACCGGGCTGTAGCTGCATGATCACTCTGCCCGTCGGCTCCCCTCTCTCCACCCATCACATTCACATTTCCAGGAACCTTGCTTATAGGGAGTAACCCTTAACTCGCCCTCATTACTGCTTCTAGCAGTATGAACTGTGGGCAGTATTTCAGAATTATTAGGACTACATTTTTCAGACCTAGGAACATTACAATTTTAACAATCTCTATTTGTACATTTCCATCCTGATACTTTTGTATAAACCAGGAAACAATTTGGATCCACTGTTTTGTGGATGACATAATAAAACTATTCTGGGGGTTGGGTAACATTTAACACTTAGGTACTTTTCCAAGTATCAATATCCAGGATCTAAAGGATAGTGGGATATGCAGCTATGTGCTCAATTTCCTGACACAGCAAGGACACTCAGCCACTCTCTACCGATATAACTTGGTTTTGGAATAAAGTGACATCCCATCAATATAAAAACACTTTCTATGGAGTCCGTAGTGTTACTCCACACTCTTGGTTCAGCACAGAACAAAATGGCTCTCAATATAAAAGAGCCTTGCCCTTTCTTTTCTATAAATGCCACACACAAACATTCTGAGCATACGTCTTCTGTCGACATGTGTATACGTTTTTAACTACTTATTCATACAGATGATGTATTAAACCTTATGCCCCTGTAACAGTTTGTCAAATTCTTAATAGTCAGTAAAACCTTGTTTATCAATTCAGTGTTTGTTGTTTGCTTAAAATCTCCCTCATTAGTAAACACTTCCCTTCCTCTAGGAAGTTTTGCCCCTTACACAAATTGCACCAATAAGTGCCTATTTTTCCTTCCCTAGTACTGACAGGGGCTCACTGTGCTGTCCCTTCACGTGATTGATCAATTCACTTAGCGAAATCCTTTGGGGCTGCACCTTTATTTGTACTGCGCAGTATCAAAAAACAAAAGTCAGTATATAACTCAGCTTAAAAGATTTACTCTTTCAAGCATCACGCTTACAGTAATAAGTGTTTTCTAGGGAACTCAGTTTAGAAAACTTAGAATTCTAAACATCACACATACTTGGATTAAGTGTTATCTTAGGAAAATACCTCAGTTTAAGAGACTTGCTTCTCTTAAACGTCACACTTCTTATTTAAGTAAAAAAAGAGAAAAAACACAAAATTGGGCGCTAGTGTTTATGTTTGATGGTAGCCGCACGTTCCTGGGGCCTGGTTTCTCTGCCTCCACTCAATAGAAAAAGATAATAAAAACAAAATGGAACTGCGCATATCATCCAAATAGGGACATTTATTCACTATCACAATATATAAAACAACAATTATACAATTACCGGCCGGATTTAAATATATTAAAGCATAAAACACTAAGCATAAAATTAATACACATGTATACATTTTTAAGAAAAAACCTTTTGCCACATATAATCATTTGACTGATTTATATAACTATTCATAGGTGACCCCTGTAACCTTGCAGGCATCCCAGCAATGCACAGCAAATAATTAAAAGTCCGCAGTACTCGTTAGCATAACAGCAAAGCAATGTCAGGATTCACTTGTTATACCCCTATAGGTCTGGGGTTATACTAGATATCAGTCACTTGTGATGAAATGTCCCACGAACAATGGGTCAGCATAGCGATATTTGTAATGCGGTTATAGCAAGCTTGTACATGTAGTTCCCTTTAGCACTAGGGTGTTAGTTAAAAGGCAGTCTCTGATCACTAAATGGCTATTAGAAAAACACTCTGGTCTGGGAGTGCACTCCCTATTCCCCCTTAGCACTGGGGTCCGGAAGTCCGGGTGCCGAGTAATTAGTAAGCCATCATGCAGATATGCCCACAGAATGTCCTGTTAATAGTTTGGCCGGCCGGCAGTAAACTCACGTATCCAGTTCACCACATACGCGTTTCACCGCTTAGATTTGGCGTCAGCGGCTTCCTCAGTGTGTATGGAGCCTCTCCATAGTTCACAGGCTTAAATACCGGATTTGTATTTCCGTTCCTCTAACACACGCGCACATACGCTGTGCGCTGCACTCCAAGCCTCATTTCAATTCCACATGGAATGTGGACATTCAGTGACTTCCGTATTAACCATAACCAAGCCTCATTTTCGCCCTCAGATGTAACTCCTTCTCCGCAATCTCTTTATAACATTTCAACAGACTTTTTCTTATTTAACTCTAGTCTACGAAGTCACCTATATAGTCACCTTTATATGTGCGATTTTTACATTAATAAACCATTAAACATATACTAGACTAATAATTTTCCATATCCCTAGATATTAGATTATTTTCTTATTTAAGTGTTCTCTATATTCATCAACAAAAAAGGATCAAATGAAGCAAACCACTTGGATCTTAGTCCTCTGATACAACAAACCAAAATTCTGTCATTACTGACTTTATCTAGTTTACAAAGATTTCTTAAATCACTGAGTCATAGTTTTTTTTATATATGAATAAGTTACCTTTGTCAATAATGGCTTTAACGTCTACTTCTAATAATGTTAAACTCTTTGACTTAGCCAGGAATACATTTTAAGTGACAAAAAGACTTAGTATGCTTTACTATGAAAAACTGATACCACTATTACCACACCTTGTATGCTCAATCTCAACTGCAGATTTCTTACATAAAAAGATACACACAGTCCCTGGCTATACTGGATTTAAAAGGCTGAGTATGTGAGTGTTCAGTGTCTTAACCATACTGGTTAAACGTTATTTACAATCAGTAGAATTTCCTTCACTAACTATAACTGTGGAACCAAGGATTATATAATTAACAGGTAATTCATTTATCAAGACAATACAGAAATGTATCACCAATAAATTTTTCTATCACCACCTTATCAACATGCCATCCCACAACTGTTGCAAAACCTGTCTTAAGATTCCCCACAAAACTAAAAATCACTATATTGCAATATACCTTTATATTCACAATATTAAGAATCAATAGCAGGGTTATACCACAAAAATTCTGAACATTTGCAGTTATGACACGTTATCTAAAAATAAAACCACATTTTTCCTTGCAAAAGTGAAACTGAAACTTATAACCATGGTCAGAGACAATTCATTTCTACAATGTGGAACTTAATAGAACCTCTTTGGGAAGATTGTCTGGTGATAGGGGGCGACTTTAATTGGTCGCTGGACCCCACCATTGACTGTTTGTCTAGTTCTCCATGCCAACTGACTCGCGACCATAGGAAAATACGCTGGCTCCTCCATGAGTTCCAACTAATGGACTTATGGAGGATCCACCACACAACCGTGAAGGACTACACTTTCGGTTCCTCCCCCCATAATATATATTCTAGACTAGACTACTTTCTCGTAGACCATAGGTTTCTGCAATTTTTTCCCTCTAGTAAGAAAGGACCGATATCCTGGACAGACCACGCACCGGTATACGCTTCAGTTAACTTATCCCCATCGACATGTTTGCCCTGGACTTGGAGGTTTCATTCTTACATGCTCAGCGACCAACGCCTCACATCAGAGATTAGCTCCGCTATCGCTGAATGTATTGAACTTAATGATAAGCCTGATGTTGAAGTGTTGGCCGTCTGGGAGGCACACAAATGTGTCATCAGGGGTAAATGCATACAGCTGAGTACACAGCTCAAAAGAGAAAAGAAAGCCAAGAGGCAACTTCTCCTTGACCGTATTGCAACCTTGGAAACTCAACACTGGTCCGGGATCCCCATGGTAACCTGGTTCACACTCTCTGTTATGCACACCAGTGCCTGCAGGAAAGTACTGGTGTCAGAACTGTTATGCACTCCAGTGTCTGCAGGAATGTACTGGTGTTTGAACTGTTATGCAAAACAAATGGACTCACAGACAAACTGGGGAATATGACATAACGTACACAGAAGGTGATAGGGTAACAAAATACACACAAAGTGAACAGAGAAGCCCAGAGGCTAAGGAACTGGGTATCTCCCTTGTATTAGAACTGCTCAGATGGAAAAAACAAGATGTTGTGTTTTAATACGTAGAGAACCCGAAATGCTGTTGCTAAGGGCAACAGCAAAACCCTAAAGGGTTACCAACGGGTGTGGCAGTAAACTCCTTGGTCAGAGATGGAATGGTAGACACAAGGAGAGTCTCCACAATCCTAATTCTCACTTGCAGTGCACAGGTTTTAGCTTACTGCCACTAAACTGACCCCTGACACCTAGCACAGTGCGACAGGATTAGACAGGCAAGTCTTAGAATACAGCCGCAAACTTGCTAAGTTCACAGAGTAGTAACAGAACCCCAGCAAGCTAAACGACTGACTCCAGTCTTACTGCTAGGTCTGGATTGGCAGAGTGTAATACCAAATCCCCAGGCCTATTTGCAGTAAGCAACAAACAAATACAAAGCTACACAGTACTGGCTAACTTTCATGAACTGACTAACCAACAAAGATTCAGTAGCATCTGCTTACCCTGAAAAGAGGCCTTATAAAGCAGGTGCTGTCCACGCCCCACTCAGACCTCACAGACTGTGAGCACAAAAACCAGCACCGGATCCCCTGCCGTGCACAGAGCCTGTAACCACTGCACAGCAAAAGACCCGAACCGGAGTATCAGCTGCGCTCAGGTTACTCCACTAGCACTTGTCTCCCGGTTGCCATGACGACGTGGCAGCACAGGGCATGAGACCCTAACAGTACCCCCCCTCTGACGAGGGGTCAAAGAACCCCTACCACCGGGTTTATCGGGGAACTGCGAGAAGAAAGAGTGTATCAGTCTGGGGGCATGAAGATCACAACTGCGCACCCATGACCGCTCCTCCGGGCCATACCCCTTCCAGTGCACCAAAAATGACAGCCGACCCCGAATCACCTTGGAGTCAAGAATCCTTTTAACAACAAACTGCCTCTGGCCACGTATCAGAAGAGGGGAAGGTCTTCCACTGGAAGAAGGATTACTAATCGCCCGTTTTAAAAGGGAACAATGAAATGTTTTATTGATACCCAAAGAACGGGGCAGATCTAACTGAAATGCCACCGGATTGATAACCCTGGTGATCTTATAAGGGCCGATGAACCGGGGCCCTAACTTATGAGATGGCTGTCTCAACTTCAATTTCTTGGTAGACAACCAGACGAAGTCTCCTAATTTGAAGCTGCAGGGTCTTTTCCGCTTATCAAAAACCCTTTTGGTCAATAATGACACAGACACAAGGGCTTTCTTCACTTTCCGCCAAATACCTCTAAGGACCGAAACCACAGAGGAACCACCAGGCGTGGAGTCCAGGGGGTCAAAAGAATTGGCCTTAGGATGATGCCCATACACACAAAGGAAGGGAGAGATCCCTGTAGCAGAGTGAGCCGCGTTGTTATAGGCAAACTCCGCCATGGACAGATGAGCAACCCAGTCAGTCTGACACTTGGAGACATAACACCTGAGGAACTGCTCCAAGGACTGGTTCACCCTTTCAGTCTGCCCATTAGACTGCGGATGGTAGCCTGACGACAAGCTGACAGAAATCTGGAGATCGGAACAAAATGCCCTCCAGAATTTGGCCACAAACTGGGATCCGCGGTCAGAGACCACATCAAGTGGCAACCCGTGGAGACGCACAACATGCAGCATAAATAATTCAGACAGGCGTCTGGCTGATGGCAGCCCAACCAGTGGAACGAAGTGCGCCATCTTCGAAAACCTGTCAACGACAACCCAGATGGCTGTCATCCCCGAGGATTTGGGCAAGTCCACCACAAAATCCATTGAAATGTGGGTCCATGGCTTAGATGGGATAGAGAGTGGATGTAATGGGCCAACAGGAACCCCTCTAGGAGTCTTATTTCGGGCACAGATGTCACATGCCCGAACCCACTGATCCACATCCTTAGCCACCGAGGGCCACCACACCGCCCTAGATAGCAACTCCCGAGTTCTGGCAATACCCGGGTGACCTGCCGACTTCTTGGCATGGAATTCTAGGAACACTCGCTGTCTTAACCTAGGAGGCACAAACAAAAGACCTACCGGAAGGTCTGGAGGAGCCTGCTCCTGTGCTCTAAGGACTAATGATAAGAGGTCCTGGGTAATGCCCTCTTTAATACATGATGGGGAAACAATGGGCAACGGCTCCTCGGTGGTCTCCTGGATTGGAGCAAAACTCCGCGAGAGCGCATCAGCCTTGATGTTTTTTGACCCAGGGCGATATGTTATCAAAAAATTAAAGCGAGCAAAAAACAAAGCCCATCGTGCCTGCCTGGCATTGAGACGCTTCGCTGACTCTAAATATGCCAGATTCTTATGGTCAGTGAGAATTGAGACCACAAACTTAGCCCCCTCAAGCCAGTGTCTCCACTCCTCGAGTGCATCCTTAATAGCCAACAATTCCCGGTTACCCACGTCATAATTCATCTCGGCAGGCGAAAATTTACGGGAAAAGTAAGCACAGGGATGAAGGCGATTATCAGACACTCCCATCCGAGAAAGCACTGCCCCAATACCCATCTCAGAGGCATCCACCTCCACCACAAAAGGACGCTCTGAATCTGGGTGTCGCAGCACCTTGGCCGAAACAAATGCCCTTTTGAGACGGGCAAAAGCCGCTTTAGCCTCACAAGACCAGTGAGCAACATCCGCCCCTTTCTTAGTGAGTGCCACCAAGGGCGCCACTATAGACGAAAATCCAGCGATAAATCGTCTATAAAAATTCGCAAAGCCCAGGAAACGCTGAAGCGCCTTCAAACTAGTGGGCTGCACCCAATCCAGGACTGCCTGTACCTTGGAACCCTCCATTTGGAAACCTTCTGGGGAGATAATATATCCTAGAAATGCGATTTGCTGAACTTCAAATTCGCACTTCTCCAGCTTCGCCCCAAGCCGGTGGTCTCTGAGTTTCTGGAGGACTAAGCGTACATGCTTCCGATGTTCCTCCAGGGAATGGGAGAAGATTAGGATGTCATCTAAGTATACAACTAAGAATCTATCCAAATATTCCCTGAGCACACATCATTCATGAAATCCTGGAAGACTGCCGGGGCATTACAGAGCCCAAAAGGCATCACCAAATATTCATAATGCCCTGAGTGAGTATTAAAGGCAGTCTTCCATTCATCCCCCTCTCTTATTCGGATTAGATTGTACGCACCGCGTAGGTCAATCTTAGAAAAAATGGTGGCAGTACGAAGCTGGTCAAACAAGACCGAAATGAGAGGCAGTGGGTATGAGTTTTTAATCGTGATACGGTTCAATTCCCTGAAGTCGATGCAGGGTCGCAACGAACCGTCCTTTTTACCCACGAAGAAGAACCCCCGACCCAACTGGAGACTGTGAAGGTCTGATAAATCCCTTAGCCAAGTTCTCCTGAATGTACTCTGCCATAGCCTGAGTCTCAGGACGTGACAGGGAGTACAACCTGCTCTTGGGAAGCTTAGCATTTGGCAACAAATCAATGGCACAGTCATAGGGGCGATGGGGAGGTAGTACCTCTGCAACTTTTTTGGAGAACACGTCCGCAAAATCTGCATAACACCCTGGCAATCCTGGCAAACTTAGCTGCGAGAGCCTGACTGGAAGGCTCAAGCAACTCCTGACACAATCAGTACCCCAACTAAGAATCTCCCCAGAGACCCAGTCAAATTGAGGATTGTGGGCCCTTAACCAGGGTAACCCCAACACCAATGGGGCAAAAGTACAGACAGTCACATAAAAGGACAATTTTTCAGAGTGTGTGGCTCCAATAAACAAAGAAATCTGGCTAGTGCAAGAGGTAATTTTACCTTGGGATAATGGTTCCCCGTTTAACCCACAAATCTCAATTTCCGATGCCAAGGGTACTAAGGGAACAGAGTGTTTCAGGGCGAATTGGCGGTCCATAAAAACCCCGTCGGCCCCACTGTCCACAAAGGCCTCAGTCTTGACAGTTTGACCGAGGATCTTCAAGGTCACCGGAATGATAAAAGTCTTCTTGGGAAATTCTGACTTCTGGCCTGACAGGATATTTCCCATCACCCTCAGGCCCTGAAGTTTTCCGGCTTTTCTGGGCATGATACTACCACATGACCTTTATTCCCACAGTACAAACACAACCCCTGCTGTCTCCTCCGCGTCTTCTCACGCGAGGAGAGGCGGGTAGCCCCAATCTGCATAGGCTCCTCAGAAAATTCCTCAGAGTCTGAGGTTCCCTTGGGAAGGAAGGAAATCTCAGTCTCCCTTTCAAGCCTACGCTCTCTCAGCCGTCTATCCACCCGGATGGATAACTGCATGAGCTGATCCAAGCTATCAGGCAAGGGATATTGTACCAGTTGGTCCTTTATCTGGTTAGAAAGACCTCTTCGGTACTGGTGTCTCAGGGCTGGGTCATTCCACTGGGTATCATGGGCCAACCTCCGAAACTCCATACAGTAAACCTCAACTGGCCTTCGCCCTTGCTTAAGGATCGAAATCTGAGCCTCGGCTGAGGCCGTCTTGTCAGGGTCATCATACAACATGCCCAGTGCCGTAAAAAAAGCATCAACACTTTTAAGCGACGGACAGTCAGGCTGCAACCCATATGCCCAGACCTGTGTGTCTCCTTGTAGCAAGGAAATCACTATGCCCACCCGCTGAATCTCCGACCCAGAAGACTGAGGCCTAAGCCGGAAGTATAGCTTGCAGCTCTCCTTGAAACAAAAGAACTGCGAGCGATCTCCAGAAAAACGATCCGGGAAATTTACTTTCGGCTCCTTAACCCCTGCAGGTGCTGCTGCTGCGGGAGCTCCGCCAGCAGCCTGGGAGGTGTGCATTTTAATGGACAAATCATTAAATTGTCGAGTCAGGACCTGCACCTGATCGACCACCTGTTGCAACGTATTTTGAGGGGTATGCTCCATATTCCCACAAAATTTCAACAGGAGTATTTGGCTGCTGAATATGTTATGCACACCAGTGCCTGCAGGAAAGTACTGGTGTCAGAACTGTTATGCACTCCAGTGTCTGCAGGAATGTACTGGTGTTTGAACTGTTATGCAAAACAAATGGACTCACAGACAAACTGGGGAATATGACATAACGTACACAGAAGGTGATAGGGTAACAAAATACACACAAAGTGAACAGAGAAGCCAAGAGGCTAAGGAACTGGGTATCTCCCTTGTATTAGAACTGCTCAGATGGAAAAAACAAGATGTTGTGTTTTAATACGTAGAGAACCCGAAATGCTGTTGCTAAGGGCAACAGCAAAACCCTAAAGGGTTACCAACGGGTGTGGCAGTAAACTCCTTGGTCAGAGATGGAATGGTAGACACAAGGAGAGTCTCCACAATCCTAATTCTCACTTGCAGTGCACAGGTTTTAGCTTACTGCCACCAAACTGACCCCTGACACCTAGCACAGTGAGACAGGATTAGACAGGCAAGTCTTAGAATACAGCCGCAAACTTGCTAAGTTCACAGAGTAGTAACAGAACCCCAGCAAGCTAAACGACTGACTCCAGTCTTACTGCTAGGTCTGGATTGGCAGAGTGTAATACCAAATCCCCAGGCCTATTTGCAGTAAGCAACAAACAAATACAAAGCTACACAGTACTGGCTAACTTTCATGAACTGACTAACCAACAAAGATTCAGCAGCATCTGCTTACCCTGAAAAGAGGCCTTATAAAGCAGGTGCTGTCCACGCCCCACTCAGACCTCACAGACTGTGAGCACAAAAACCAGCACCGGATCCCCTGCCGTGCACAGAGCCTATAACCACTGCACAGCAAAAGACCCGTACCGGAGTATCAGCTGCGCTCAGGTTACTCCACTAGCACTTGTCTCCCGGTTGCCATGACGACGTGGCAGCACAGGGCATGAGACCCTAACACTCTCCAACTGATAGCGGAATCTTTCCAACAATATTACGCTTCTTTTATAACTTGCGTGCAGGCCAATCCCCTTCAGAAGTCTCTGATTTGAACACTCTGCTTTACAACTACCTACACGAGATTGACTTCACAAAATTTTAGGAGGTGGACCTCGATTCACTGGAGTCACCGTTCATGATTAAGGAGCTTGAGTCGGCTTTGACATCATCTGCGCTGGGCAAAAGCCCAGGTCCGGATGGTTTCCCTGTGTGTTATTATAAAGCGTTTCAAATGTCCTTATTACCCCTATTTCTAAAGGCTTTCAATATGGTATCCCGTGACAGGGGCTTTCCCAAACATACTTTGGAAGCCAATATCTCTGTAATACCTAAGGAGGGCAAAGATCCAACACATTGCTCAAGCTACAGGCCTAAGTCTTTACTGACTTGTGATGTGAAACTGTATGCCAAATTGCTTGCTATACGGCTGAACCCTCTCCTGTCTGACGTGGTTCATGGAGACCAGGTGGGCTTCGTCCTGGGCTGAGAAAGGACAATACATCCAAAATCATAGATCTTATATGCTTTGCTTGGTCTGGGTCGGCCCCCGTGGTTCTCCTGTCCACTGACACAGAAAAGGCCTTCGACAGAGTGGACTGGCACTTTATGGAAGGCCTCCTCGATCATTTGGGCCTGGGCCCTGTTTGTCTCCAACGCATCATGGCCCTGTATAGATCCCCTTCATCCAGAGTCCGAGAGAATGATGCCCTCTCCAGTTCTTTTGAGATTAGAAACAGTACGAGACAGGGTTGCCCTCTTTCCACACTCACATTTGTACTCTGTATGGAGGCATTAGCCAAAGCTATTAGAGCCAACCAGAACATCCACGGTATACAGGTAGGGGATCATGAATACAAACTTGCATTGTATGCCGATGATCTCTTAGCTACGATATCTAAACCGATAGTCTCTCTCCCAGCCCTGATGGCAGAATTTACTAGGTTTCACACCTTATTTGATTTCAAAATCAATTATAACAAATCGATTGCCTTGAATATTACTACCCCACAACGAGTGATTGAGGGCCTCCATGACTCGTTCCCATTTCTATGGCACCCATCTCATTTTACGTACTTAGGGGTTATTATATCCCGGGACCATTCAGATTGATATAGACTTAATCTGCTTCCATTGCTGCATAAATTTAAGACTGATTTTAATAAATGGTCGACCCTTAACCTTTCTTGGTGGGGCAGAATTAATACCATAAAAATGAATGACCTCCCCAAAACTCTTTACCTACTACAGACCTTACCCATTTCTATTCCCACCTCTTTTTTAGGGAACTCCAAGCTATGGTATGTTGTTTTGTCTGGGGTAAGATGGGTCATAGATTGGCCCAATCAGTATAGATTAGGAGCCACAAGGATGGTGGATTGCAACTTCCTCATTGTATAAGCTACTACCATGCAATACATCTTACCAGGATAATTGAAATGTCTCAATATCCTGCTACTAAACAATGGCCACAGATTGCGGGTCCCACCACTGGTGCCCCCATCCATTTTCTTCCATGGCTTTGTAAAATCCCACAGTTCCAACACCCTACCTTAGACCCCACCTTACGCTGTTGGAAAATATTTAAACACTTACCAGCTTTTAGCCCGATCCCATCTCTGCCCACACCACTGCTATATAACCCTGATTTACCTCCGAACACATTTTCCCAAATTCTATTGTCTCAGTGGGCCATGGTTGGTATTTCTAGAATATATCACTTAATTAACCCTACTGGCTTGCAGACTTTATTTGAGATGTTGCAGACCTATGATTTGCTGTCTAGCAATTTTGGGGGTTTTCTACAACTTCGACACTATGTGGCCTCCTTACCAGCCCGTTCTACTGAGTGGTGCCCGACTCCCTTTGAGACCATGTGTCTCAATGACACCCCTCATAGACACTTGATATCCCAGTTGTATCGACAATGCTTAAATTGTCTCTCGCTCCCGACCCCTTCTTTTGTGGCGTGATGGCACAGAGATCTCCAAAGGGAGCTAACTGAAGACCGGTGGTCTTGAATATTTGCCTATACGTTTGCCAGCTCCCCTTCTATCCAGGTTTCAGAAACCAAGTACAAAATTATGTCTAGATGGTACTGCTGCCCTGAGCGCATTTACCAGATGTTCCTGACTGTGCCATCCCTCTGTTGGCACTGTGAACAGGCGGTAGATACCCCTATGCACGTATGGTGGCATTGTCATAAGCTGGATGGCTTCTGGCAACAGGTACAAACGGTCACTCGCCAAATCACTGGATATCCAGTCCCTGCAACCCCCGAATTTTGGCTTCTTGGTTTGGTGGACATTCCTCTATCCCAATACAAAAACTCTTTGCTGTTACATCTAATGAATGCAGCTAGAGCCACCATACCATGCTACTGGAGGTCCACCACACAGCCTCCTATCACTCGCTGGCTCCAAAGAGTTGATTTTTACATGGCTATGGAGGAACTCACTTCACCCCCTCAACTGAATGTCTCTAGATTTATTGCTACCTGGTCAGAATGGTTTGCCTTTAAACAATCTCAGGTTTATAAAACCTATATGACAACAGTCCCTCCTACGGTATCTTAAAAACCATGATGGCGAATTTCCAATCTTTCTTTTCCCTCTTCCTTCCCCCTCTTTCCTCTTTTTACTTTTTGTTCTTCATACTTTATTTATCACATATTAGTAACTTTGACTTCCTTCACAATATTGTGGAGATTTTATACTCTTTTTCTGGGATACACCGACAGTTACGACTGTGTCCTACATTGCATTCTTTGTTTGTTATAATCTCTTACCCAAAAAGTGTTTACTGGCTTCTATGCATCTCTGTGATTGATATTATATGTCTCTTTATACAGTATGTCCTTTTATTGATGGTCAATAAAAATTCAGATTGCAAAAACACAAGAAGAGTCAGCGCACCGTATGCCACTAACTCGCCGATGTGAAATGCCCCTTGAAAGGTCTTTGCAAAGGCAATCCAAAATAACAATGACTCATAATGGGATAAACAGACCATTGGTAGAATGACCAACAAATACCAGAGGAGGGAAAACAAAATTAGGCAACGACTATCGGTGGTGGGGGTGGGTGTGATACAAGCCAACCCATTAAGGGCTTTTTGAATAACCAAATCCTGAATAAAATCAGGGAAACCACGTAGGCATCATAAAAACAAAATGCCAGGCAGCTTGAGCGCAACTACCGCCTGTGACTTGCCTGCAATGTGCAAATCACAAATAATCAATAACAGTGATTGATGTTCTGCATACCACAATGCCACCTACACTGCAAGAAAGCTGTCCATTAGCTCCAAGCAGAACACTAAGCCTGCATAGTACCTGGGGCAGGGAATGATATGCTATTCCCGCCATTCCGGACAAATAACCTGCCAACAAATAATAGGGCATACATCACAAAGCAAAGCCGCTGAAGGCGCTAACTGTTAAAAAGGTTCCCACTGAAAATGCAACTGAGCATCTGCAAAAACAGTTATCCACCCCAGGAACGTGGCAGGCCACAAACTGAATATTACATGCAGACAGCGCCAAGCCAGCTGTGCTATCAGGTGTAACATGGGGAGGGAGAAGGAGCGTTGTTGGTTAATGACATGCACAACTCCCAGGTTGTCACACCAAAACACAACAGTTCCAAAAAATTCTTGGTAACCCACGCTTCGGGCCCGGGAGATGTCGACCAAGAACCTTTCAGATATGCTCCGAAACCTACCAAACTCACAGCGCCTGTAAAACAGCTGCAGCTGGGTGCTGGAGACCGACGGATAACCAAAAACACACGCCATTAAATTCTGACAAAATCAGGTCCCAAAGCTCTCGTCTGATCTTTGCTGAGAACCTAATGAAATTATGAGGGCAGCAGATGTCTGCTGTAGCTCGCTCCAAATTGCACAAACAAATCCTACCCATGGGTATGATTATACACATGAAATTCAGCAGGCCCAGAAGCTACTGCCATTGACTGCGGCTAAGGCTAAAACATTAGCATCTCGCAACCTGGCAACCTTATAAGAAAAAAAATGACAGCCACCATATCGATTTCTATTCCCAAAAATGACACCAAAGGCCACCAAATTGATTTCTAATCCCAAAAATGACACCAAAGGCCACCAAATTGATTTCTATTCCCAAAAATGACAAGCAAGGGCAAGTGCCCTTGCAGTTATCTGCAGCAACCAGATCTCTAAAAATAGAGAATAATGAGGGTCATTCCAAGTTGATCTCTAGCTGCCATTTGGGGTTGGCATTTGGTCGTGGGGTTCCCCGGGCTGTTCTGGCTGGGCTGTCTCAGGGCATCACCATTTAAATACACAGTCACTTTTTATATCATGTTTGTCTATTATTTATGTATTCACATGTTTTTCACATACTCTCTACCGTTGAACTCATAGTAGGGACCTTCACACACCTACACTTTATATCACTTTACTATCACTATTCTCTAGTGTGATGCCCTGGGGGGGTCCTTTGCTGGATCATGTTTGGGGGTTACCTGCATTCCGGATGTTGGCCCCACAGTGTTAGGGACCTGCTCGACAAGAGGTGACCTGGACGATTGGTGGGCAGGCCAATATCATTGGCCAAAGATATGCAAACAACCTCTTATGACATATTATATTATACTGTAATAATCGTTTAGTGCATCTGCACCCCCTTTGTCTGTGTATACTATTTTATTCTCAGCAGCATAGCACCTTTCATTACTGGAGGGTGTGCAATTTAGAACCATTTCCCCTACTATGTATATGTGTAGAAATACACACCTGAGGTCTGAGAATGCCTCAATCTAGATTGGAACCCCTCCCCCACCACCCTCTATGTTTTTAAGCAGGGAAACCAACAAGGACTGCACAGTGACACAGGCATAATTCTAAGTAAGTCCTATTTATTGATACATAGTGTTAGTCAATTTGGGGTCGGCGTTTGGATGTAGGGTCCCCCGTGCCTGTTCTGGCTGGGCTGTCTCAGGGCATCACCATTTAAATACACAGTCACTTTTTATATCATGTTTGTCTATTATTTATGTATGCACATTTTTTTCACATTCTCTCTACCGTTGAACTCGTAGTAGGGACCTTCACACACCTGCACTTTATATCACTTTACTATCACTATTCTCTAGTGTGATGCCCTGGGGGGGTCCTTTGCTGGATCATGTTTGGGGGTTCCCTGCGTTCCGGATGTTGGCCCCATAGTGTTAGGAACCTGCCTGACAAGAGGTGACCTGGATGATCGGTGGGCAGGCCGATATCATTGGCCAACGATATACCAACAACCTCTTATGACATATTATATTATACTGTAATGATCGTTTAGTGCATCTGCACCCCCTTTGTCTGAGTTATCTGCAGCAACCAGAACTCCAAAAACAGAGAATAATGAGGGTCATTCCAAGATGATCTCTAGCTGCCATTGGTCGCTGCGTAATAATCATTGAAAAAAATGGCTAATCTGCGCATGCGTATGCACGGCAATGCGCACGCGCGTCGTACGGCTACGAAGTCCTTTATAGTTTTGCACTGGCTCTAGCGACTATTCGAATCGCACAGCCGAACGCAAGGAGATTGACAGGAAGAGGGCGTTTATGGGTGTCAACTGACCATTTTCTGGGAGTGGTTGGAAAAACGCAGGCATGGCCGGGCTTTTGCTGGGCGGGTATCTGACATCATTACTGTGTCACTCGTCGCAGCAATCATCGCACAGGATAAGTAACTACAGGGCTGGTTTTGTTTTGCACAAAATGTGTTTGCAAGCACTCTGCTGCACAGGCGTTCACACTCCTGCAAAGCAAAAATGCACTCCCCCGTGGGCGGCGACTATGCGTTTGCACGGCTGCTAAAGACTGCTAATGAGCGATCAACTCAGAATGACCCCCAATGACAGCAAGAAAAACAACAACTGTGCTCATCGAGAGGATTTTGATGAACTGACGCAAAGAAAATCATCAAGGTAGTGATCAACCCCGAATTCGCCAGTGCCACTCACCATGCACCAATGTCAAAAACTGTGCATGACACCGAACAACCCATGGGCAGGCACCTGTTGACATAGAATCCATCATCCAACCAGAAGCCCATGACTCAGAAAGAATCCAGTTGCAATGGCAACAGGTGAAATGAGGACTTAATGTCGACTTCCCCAACAACGCTCCAGGACCTGCCATTCTATCAAGGTTTAGGGCCACATCGAAAGACTGGTAACAAATCATGGAAAGTGCCTCAGGAATGGCGTCATTAACTGATCTGCCAGGAGGGTGGGGAAGATGCTAGATAAGCTAAAACTTACCCAGCACTTTCTTAGGCATGACTCCCACAGGGCAGAGTTCCAAGTATGCGTCTACAGAGTTGAGCAGTTTTTTTCTACTGCCCAAATGTCTAGATCTCACTGCGCTTGCCTCCTGATTGTGGGGGTCATTCTGAGTTGATTGTTGCTGTGCTAAATTTAGCACAGCTACGATAATTCACATTGACATGCGGGGGGACGCCCACCACAGGGCTAGTCCGCCCCGCATGTCAGTGCCGCCCCCCCTCCCCCGCAGAAGTGCAAAGGCATCGCACAGCGGCGATGCCATTGCACTTCAAGATTAGCTCCCGGCCAGCGCAGCTTTAGCGCGCTGGCCGGGAGCTACTCTTCGCTCCCCGGCCCGACTCGGCTGCATGTGACGTCACGCAGCCGCTGCGGCCCGACCCCCCGTTTGGTCAGGCCACGCCTGCGTTGGCCGGACCGCTCCCACGAAACGGCGGCCAAACGCCGCTGTCCTGCCCCCTCCCGCCCAGCGATTACCTCTGCCTGTCAATCAGGCAGAGGCGATCGCAGCCCTGCTACGGCCTTCGGCCGTCTGGCATAGTGCGCCGGCGCATGCGCAGTAGGGACCGGTTCGCTCGGGTGCGACAAAAAGCAGCAAGCGAACGGGTCAGAATGACCCCCAGTGTTCTTACAGAGTTACAGTTTCTATTTCAGATGCATGCATGGAGAAAATGTATTGGGTGGTGACTAGGAGGAGGCTATTCAGATGCACAGGGATGGTCCATATTGTGCAGGCATAATGGGAGTATCACAGACATGTTGCTTTGCATATACAGACACTCAATCTTTCACATAGGATTATGGTAAGCATTACTGGCTCACAGCAGTGAGGTCCCAGGTTCAGTTCACACCATGGCCCTAACTATTCTCCCTGTCAGCAGTGGCTCCTACCTTTATCTGGCGAGGAGGGGGGTACCACTGCCTGGTCCTAGATCTGGCAGGAAATGGGACCTGCTCATGTGCACAAGTGGCTGCTTGAGTGCCCATGCACAAACCCCTGGCTCCTATGGACTGCATCGACTGCAGCCCATAGAGGCTGGAATGGGCTGATGATCAGGTATGAAGTGACTTCCCAAAGGAATCCTGCTCTGTGCTAATTTCAGCATTGACACCATTAATCCTGACCAAATCCCCAAATTCATTTGCAGCCCAAAACTTGCAAGGAACTTCCACCATGCTTCACTGTTGCATGCAGAAACTCATTATTTTACCGCTCTCCAGCCTTTCAGTGAACAAACTGTCTCTGTTACAGCCAAATATTTAATATTTTGACTCATTAGTCCAGAGCACCAGCTGCTATTTTGCTGCACCCCAGTCAGGGGCTGGCTGGCAACTTTCAGCCTGGGGGACATATTCAAGCAAGTGGCCCAACTTTTCACAGGGAATGCCATGCTAAAATGGCCATGGAACACTTAAAATGCACTGGCCCGGGGGGAAGATGGCACCCTGCCCCCCTGACCAGCCAGCCCCTGACCCCAGTTTCTATGTTTTCATATATAGTTGAGTCACTTATCCTTGTTTCCACATTGAAGGTACAGTATGGCTTTATTGCCGCAATTCTTCAATGAAGACCACTTCTGGCCAGACTTCTCTGAACAGTAGATGGGTGTACCTGGGTCCCATGGATTTCTGCCAGTTATGAGCTGATTGCACTGCTTGACATTTTCTGATTTCGAAGGGAAGTAAGTATGATATTTCTTTCATCTGATGCACTAAGTATGATTGGCCGACCGCTGCATCTACGGTCCTCAACATCAGGGCAAGATGGAGAGTGAAATGACAGCATAGGAATGGAGGGAGTTAAACCTCCTGTGAGGGGTGCACCTAACTGTGATGAAAAGTACAGTACTGTTAGAGAGGGGAGGGGTCAGTATATATAGGGATGTATAGCCTAGCTTGGTCTCTCTTGCTGCTGGTTTTCCATTCTTTCAATGGTGACAGAATCATATGCAGTGACAGTAGACATGTCAGTAATCATTGGCAGGTCCTTCAGTCTGAACCAGATGTCAGCTTTCGCTCCTGACTGTCCTTCATCACCGCCAGTGGGTGGGCTAGGAAATCTTATCCTTTTCCTTGCAGCCCCAGAGGCAGGAGAAATTGAAGGACGACCTGTTGATGGGTCACGTTCCACTTGAGTTGACAATTAACTCACCAGCAGGTCTTTGCACCTGTGCACACTTGTGTCTGCTGGAAAGAGAGATACAACGTAGGCTTTAAACCTAGGATCGAGCACGGTGGCCAAAATATAGTGCTCTGATTTCAACAGATTGACCACCCTTGAATCCTGGCGAATGAAGGGCTCCATCCACAAGTCCCACATACTTTGAGGAATCGCTCCATATTAGCTAATACTTCAATTTCTCCAACTGCTTCTGCAAAAGCCTGATGAGGGGAATGACCTGACACAAGCTGCCAGTGTCTGAACTGACTTCACGTGTGGCAAGTTCGAAGGGTTGGAGAACCTTGCACAAGACGGAAATCATTCCCCACAGCGCTTGAGTCAGGTGCATTACCCCTCATTTGCCTATATCGTAGGTGGATGTATAGGCTTGAATGGCCTTTTACTGCTCCTCCATCCTCTGAAGCATATAGAGTGTTGAATTCCACCTCGTTACCACCTCTTGCTTTAGTTGATGGCAGGGCAGGTTTAGGAGTGTTTGCTGGCGCTCCAGTCTTCGTCACGCAGTGGCAGAATGTCAAAAGTGGCCCGCAATTTTTCGGGCCACCGACAGCATCTCCTGTACATTCCTGTCATTTTTCAAAAAATTCTGCACCACCAAATTAATTGTATGTGCAAAACATGAGACATGCTGGAATTTGCCCAGATGTAATGCACGCTGTGACAGGACGATACCGTACGGAAGCACTCGCCGCTTGCCGCGTCCCGTCGACTGCGCACAGAATGGAAGGTCAAGCTGCACGAGGCCTGACCACATAGGGGATTCCCGCTTACCGTCAGTAACCGCCTGTTACTGACTCCACCCACTGCGCTGTGGGTGGGTTCTCGCTGCCACCACCAAACTCCTAACCTGCCGTGGCGTTTGGAACCACGGTTCTGCTCTGTATGTGCCGACGCACTGCCTTACCACACCTGTGTGGTGTTGACGAATCCCCACTAGCCACTTGCTAGGCCTCTACCGGTAGCTGGCGGAAGGCGGAGCTTGGAGACGTCAGGTGCTTCCCTGGACAGCCGGAGAACGGGGCTAGGTTTGGCCTAACCCTGTTGGTCACAAGATGAAGCAGTCTTCTTGAGGCAAAGATGTTTATTTGCTCAAATAACCTTTAAAAAGGCTCCTCCCTATTGCTAGGGGCAACAGCATACAATCAAGATGTTTTCAGCAGAAGAAGATGCTACAATACTCAACTCTGGAGGCACGCAGGTCTCCTATTTATGTCAGTTTTCCACACAGTACCACAGGGGGGTAAGCCCTCCCTGTCTTCTCCAACCAATCAGGTTATTTTACAAAATACCAATAAATTACATTTTACAAGGATATAAGTGCAATAAAACAATATCCTCCTTCCTGTCACCCAGACAACGTTTGGTATCAGATTAACATTCACTATTGATAAATTTATCACATATCTTCAAAATACAAATGTGTCTGGGTATTCCCATCTGCAGGCAATCTCAGTGTTTAAGATTACAACAGGAATGGCTACAATACAAACAAACGGTCTTCCTTCCTTTAACTTCCATTCAGGGATCGTATATCAAATCCAAGCCCATAAACCCAATGATTAGCATCTCTCTCTAAGGAACTTACACTTCAAAAGGTATTGTCCTTCACACCTCACTGCTAGTACAGGGCCCTTAGCATGCCCCTTCCTATTTCCAGAGGATAAGAGATGCGTATTCAGACAGCTATAGTAACTGCATTTTTCCTTTAAATATACACAGAGCCTGTCTTGAATATAAAATAGATACAGTTAAACATGTCTTTCTGCAATGGTGCACAGAGCACTACATATGACATGTTAAAAGTAAAACACATAATTAAACAAACTTTTAAACAGTCCGTAACATGGCGCCGGACACGAGGGTTAACCCCTTCAGTGCCGCAGACGCCATTGTCCACGTGTGGCTGGCTAGTCTCTCCGGCCACATTCCTCCCCCCCCATTCAAGCGGGTCAACCAGGGACCCATGTCCCAACGATTTGGGTCCTGGTCCCGCTGTCCGTTGGGGTGAAGGGGACGCTACCTGGGGGGTGTAGGCTCTGGCCTAGACAGTTCATCCATAGTGCAGTGGGCCTCTCTTCGTGGGTGCACAATGTTCAAATAGTCCACCTGAAGTCCAAGTTCAAGGCTCCACCACAAAAGTCTATCCAATTCCCCCAAGGTAGGTTGCAGCCACCTAACAGGTAGGTGGTAAGTCACCACGGTGGGGGGCCGGTTACAAACAAGTGCCACCCACGGTGTCCCAACTGTGGCATACCCCACCTCGCACAATAGCAGTTTCCTGCTCAAACAGACCACAGGGTGCTCCTGCCCATATGGCTCTTTCTGGCTCGGTACAGCTCCCAGTCCATGCAGTGACGCAATAGTTCGTAACACACAGTCCTGGTCAAGAATGTGCGCCATCAGCACTGGAGCGGGTACCCGAGCCTCCTTCAATGACTGGAATGCCAACTCGCAAGCGGGCGCAAAGTCCACTGACTTGGGAATGCCCTTCCTAGCCACCTCTGTCAAGGGGTTCACTACAGGACTAAAGTCAATGACAACATGTCCGTAGGGCCTTACAGGTTCTAAGGTCAGTACCGGTCTGGGTGATGTGGGTCGGGGACAGCCTCTGGTTGCCTCCACCCCCTCTGGGTTGGGCCTACCCCTGTCTCCTCCCACATGGTGCCCCAGGCACTGCACCTCCGTCATACCTATCTGGCAACTGTCTGCCCTTACTGTCAGACCTGCTCTCCAATCCTCCTCTGTCGACCTATGACTCGGGAAACCTACCCTGTCACCTAGGCCTACTCCTTCCTCCTCGTCCGCTACCTGTGCCACAGTGATGGCGGCCAGACCACCAGCCTCTGGATCCTGTGTGGCATCCACTACAGGGAGGCTGCGTGTCTTCCCCGATCTACTTCGCACAGGCAGGGGACCTGCTATGTCCACAGCAACTAGCTGCAAGGTTTCTCCTATGGGCAGAGGCCCAGAGACAACACAACCGCTGGAGTGCCCCGGCTGCCAACGCATGGCACCAGCCTTACATTTGGTCTGGGCGTCATCCGACATTCCAGACCAGGGTAAGCTCTGTGTCAGGCACTTCAGGGTACGGTCTGTCTCCGGGTTGCTGTCCAAAGGGGTTTCGCTGGCAACCGACACCGGTTGCGCAGGAACGTTCCCTGAGGGGACCAGTTGGACACATTCCCTATCTGGTCTATCCCCTCCCACTTTCCTGGCTACTCTGTACCTTAACCCTTCCCGCCAGGTCAAACTTCCTGCCCCAACCCTGTCAAGGCCGCTGCCAGAGTGGCGCCTCATGCCTTTCAGGGATGGGTCAGAGAGTTCAGCCTCCCTAAACTCCTGCCTGTGGGCCTCTATCTCTCCTAAATTGGGACACTCTACAGGGGGATCTAGGTGGGGACTATTAGGGTCAGTCTGGTAGGGGTCAGTCATGGAAAAATCAGTGTGGTTTTTTCTCATACTCACCGCCGGAGTTGGCAAACCACTTGGGTCAGGAGCATCATTGGGCACCCCCACAGGATCACACAAGCTGGAACTGACATCCTCTGCGTTGCTAGGGGACGTAGGCATACCAGAGGCTAAAGGCATGCGGGGTCGATGTACTGATCTAGCCGCTGTGATCTTTTCCTCTGGGCTGGTTGATGCTGTGGTTGGCTGTGCTGGCAGTTGTCTAGCAGCTGTAGTCTTTTCCTCTGGGCTGGTTGATGCTGTGGTTGGCTGTGCTGGCAGTTGTCTAGCAGCTGTAGTCTTTTCCTCTGGGCTGGGCTGTGCTGTGCTGGAGTAGCTGATGTCAACGGTGGTTTTGGAACTTGACTCCGGGGAATGGCGCCAACAAACATAGTGACGATCCCACCACCCAGATCATTTCCTAGGACCACATCAGTTGGGAGACCATCCATGACGGCAACTTCTCGCAACTCTGGTCCAGCTCCCCAGTCCAGGTAGACTCTTGCCATGGGAACCGCTTTTTCTGTTCCTTCTGCCAGGGTGACCGTGGCAGTGCGACCCTGCAATACTGCAGCAGGATCTATAAGGTGGGGGCTCACCACAGTGATTGAGGCCCCAGAGTCTCTTAGGCCTTCTCCCTGCAGAGGTCCCACGTGGACTGGCTGCAGGTGCCTCCACATGTTGTGTAGGGGCTGTTTGGCCATGCAGGTGACTCTCTCAGCAGTGTGCACCTGTCTCTTGCCACACTCCATCGGACTGACTGGAGGGGGAACAGTCTCTGTAGGCTCATCTCCTCTCGTCAAACAAGCGAGTCGGGCTCCAGCACTCGGATTTGGGGCACGAGTCTGGGGTGCTTGGGATGCAGGACAGTTCATCCTCAGATGTCCGATTTTCCCACAGCCGTAGCACTTCTTCTCCAGTCGTGGCACCGATGATCTCTGATCAGTTGCAGGGACGCTGCGGTGCAGTTGCTGGCCAAGAGCACCCGGGTTGGAAGATGCTTGTCTTTGGGGGTGATGAGCTGAAGAGGGGGGTCCCCTTGGCGGTACAGTCTGTTGGAGCTGGCTGCTGGCGGGGCGCTTCTGCCCCCGTGGCCGAATTGCCACATATTTGTCGGCTAATTGGGCAGCCATTTTTAAGCTGGGTGGCTCCCGATCTAGCACCCACTCCTTCACTTCTTGGGCGCACCTGCGGTAGAACTGCTCCCTGCAGATCAGGTCGATCAGTGCGTCCCATGTAGTGGCTTCCGAATCCTTCACCCACTTCACCACGTACTGCCGCAGCTGGGTGGCGAACTGCTCATGGGTGCTGCTAGGATTCTTGGGCAAGTCTCTGAACTTCTTCCTGTAAGACTCTGGAGTGATGAAGAATCGCTGGAGGAGGGCCTTCGCGACTTCGTCGTAGTTCCCACAGTCCTCCGTCGCCACTCCTCGATAGGCCTCCAAGGCCTCTCCATGCAGAGTGGGCACAAGGTGTCTCACCCACTCTGACTTGGGTAGATCATGTAGTTTACAAGTCCTCTCAAAGACTTGCAAATGTCCATCAATGTCCACATCACTGTCTGCAAACTTGGCAAACTGAATACGTCCTGATCTGTGTACAACAGCTGACAACGGCTCCCGGGGTACCACGGCCTGTGGTGCCCGCTCATCACGCCACATCTGGATGATGATCAAGCGCTCTTGCTCCGTTGCCCTTTCCCCCAATTCCGCTAGCCGATCTGCTAGGGTATCCGGGCCGCCCCCCCTGGGACGTTGGGATCCTGGCCCTGCTAGGGATTGCTGGGAAACATTGCTGCTGTGAGAGAGGGCGGGGCTTGTGGTTCTCACCGGTTCCTTACGAAGGTCCACTGTTGGGCCGTCCTCTGCGATGCTAACGCCGTCAGTGCTTTCCACCTCCGCCCGATGAGACTCCTCCCAGCTCCTGAGCGCCGCCTGCATGATGCTCCTGGACGCGTTGGAAGGGATTTCCACACCCTTCCCCTGGCATACGATCTCCAGATCCTCCTTGGACATTCCGCTGAATTCCGCCATCTTGTGCGTTCTCCTGCGCTGTAGTTACTCCTCTCCTGAGTAACTCGGCTTCTCCAATCGGGTGATGAAAAGCCGCCTGGGAATATCCCACCACTATGCCACCAATTTCTGTGACAGGACGATACCGTACGGAAGCACTCGCCGCTTGCCGCGTCCCGTCGACTGCGCACAGAATGGAAGGTCAAGCCGCACGAGGCCTGACCACATAGGGGATTCCCGCTTACCGTCAGTAACCGCCTGTTACTGACTCCACCCACTGCGCTGTGGGTGGGTTCTCGCTGCCACCACCAAACTCCTAACCTGCCGTGGCGTTTGGAACCACGGTTCTGCTCTGTATGTGCCGACGCACTGCCTTACCACACCTGTGTGGTGTTGACGAATCCCCACTAGCCACTTGCTAGGCCTCTACCGGTAGCTGGCGGAAGGCGGAGCTTGGAGACGTCAGGTGCTTCCCTGGACAGCCGGAGAACGGGGCTAGGTTTGGCCTAACCCTGTTGGTCACAAGATGAAGCAGTCTTCTTGAGGCAAAGATGTTTATTTGCTCAAATAACCTTTAAAAAGGCTCCTCCCTATTGCTAGGGGCAACAGCATACAATCAAGATGTTTTCAGCAGAAGAAGATGTTACAATACTCAACTCTGGAGGCACGCAGGTCTCCTATTTATGTCAGTTTTCCACACAGTACCACAGGGGGGTAAGCCCTCCCTGTCTTCTCCAACCAATCAGGTTATTTTACAAAATACCAATAAATTACATTTTACAAGGATATAAGTGCAATAAAACAATATCCTCCTTCCTGTCACCCAGACAACGTTTGGTATCAGATTAACATTCACTATTGATAAATTTATCACATATCTTCAAAATACAAATGTGTCTGGTCATTCCCATCTGCAGGCAATCTCAGTGTTTAAGATTACAACAGGAATGGCTACAATACAAACAAACGGTCTTCCTTCCTTTAACTTCCATTCAGGGATCGTATATCAAATCCAAGCCCATAAACCCAATGATTAGCATCTCTCTCTAAGGAACTTACACATCAAAAGGTATTGTCCTTCACACCTCACTGCTAGTACAGGGCCCTTAGCATGCCCCTTCCTATTTCCAGAGGATAAGAGATGCGTATTCAGACAGCTATAGTAACTGCATTTTTCCTTTAAATATACACAGAGCCTGTCTTGAATATAAAATAGATACAGTTAAACATGTCTTTCTGCAATGGTGCACAGAGCACTACATATGACATGTTAAAAGTAAAACACATAATTAAACAAACTTTTAAACAGTCCGTAACATGGCGCCGGACACGAGGGTTAACCCCTTCAGTGCCGCAGACGCCATTGTCCACGTGTGGCTGGCTAGTCTCTCCGGCCACATTCCTCCCCCCCCATTCAAGCGGGTCAACCAGGGACCCATGTCCCAACGATTTGGGTCCTGGTCCCGCAGTCCGTTGGGGTGAAGGGGACGCTACCTGGGGGGTGTAGGCTCTGGCCTAGACAGTTCATCCATAGTGCAGTGGGCCTCTCTTCGTGGGTGCACAATGTTCAAATAGTCCACCTGAAGTCCAAGTTCCAGGCTCCACCACAAAAGTCTGTCCAATTCCCCCAAGGTAGGTTGCAGCCACCTAACAGGTAGGTGGTAAGTCACCACGGTGGGGGGCCGGTTACAAACAAGTGCCACCCACGGTGTCCCAACTGTGGCATACCCCACCTCGCACAATAGCAGTTTCCTGCTCAAACAGACCACAGGGTGCTCCTGCCCATATGGCTCTTTCTGGCTCGGTACAGCTCCCAGTCCATGCAGTGACGCAATAGTTCGTAACACACAGTCCTGGTCAAGAATGTGCGCCATCAGCACTGGAGCGGGTACCCGAGCCTCCTTCAATGACTGGAATGCCAACTCGCAAGCGGGCGCAAAGTCCACTGACTTGGGAATGCCCTTCCTAGCCACCTCTGTCAAGGGGTTCACTACAGGACTAAAGTCAATGACAACATGTCCGTAGGGCCTTACAGGTTCTAAGGTCAGTACCGGTCTGGGTGATGTGGGTCGGGGACAGCCTCTGGTTGCCTCCACCCCCTCTGGGTTGGGCCTACCCCTGTCTCCTCCCACATGGTGCCCCAGGCACTGCACCTCCGTCATACCTATCTGGCAACTGTCTGCCCTTACTGTCAGACCTGCCCTCCAATCCTCCTCTGTTGACCTATGACTCGGGAAACCTACCCTGTCACCTAGGCCTACTCCTTCCTCCTCGTCCGCTACCTGTGCCACAGTGATGGCGGCCAGACCACCAGCCTCTGGATCCTGTGTGGCATCCACTACAGGGAGGCTGCGTGTCTTCCCCGATCTACTTCGCACAGGCAGGGGACCTGCTATGTCCACAGCAACTAGCTGCAAGGTTTCTCCTATGGGCAGAGGCCCAGAGACAACACAACCGCTGGAGTGCCCCGGCTGCCAACGCATGGCACCAGCCTTACATTTGGTCTGGGCGTCATCCGACATTCCAGACCAGGGTAAGCTCTGTGTCAGGCACTTCAGGGTACGGTCTGTCTCCGGGTTGCTGTCCAAAGGGGTTTCGCTGGCAACCGACACCGGTTGCGCAGGAACGTTCCCTGAGGGGACCAGTTGGACACATTCCCTATCTGGTCTATCCCCTCCCACTTTCCTGGCTACTCTGTACCTTAACCCTTCCCGCCAGGTCAAACTTCCTGCCCCAACCCTGTCAAGGCCGCTGCCAGAGTGGCGCCTCATGCCTTTCAGGGATGGGTCAGAGAGTTCAGCCTCCCTAAACTCCTGCCTGTGGGCCTCAATCTCTCCTAAATTGGGACACTCTACAGGGGGATCTAGGTGGGGACTATTAGGGTCAGTCTGGTAGGGGTCAGTCATGGAAAAATCAGTGTGGTTTTTTCTCATACTCACCGCCGGAGTTGGCAAACCACTTGGGTCAGGAGCATCATTGGGCACCCCCACAGGATCACACAAGCTGGAACTGACATCCTCTGCGTTGCTAGGGGACATAGGCATACCAGAGGCTAAAGGCATGCGGGGTCGATGTACTGATCTAGCCGCTGTGATCTTTTCCTCTGGGCTGGTTGATGCTGTGGTTGGCTGTGCTGGCAGTTGTCTAGCAGCTGTAGTCTTTTCCTCTGGGCTGGTTGATGCTGTGGTTGGCTGTGCTGGCAGTTGTCTAGCAGCTGTAGTCTTTTCCTCTGGGCTGGGCTGTGCTGTGCTGGAGTAGCTGATGTCAACGGTGGTTTTTTAACTTGACTCCGGGGAATGGCGCCAACAAACATAGTGACAATCCCACCACCCAGATCATTTCCTAGGACCACATCAGTTGGGAGACCATCCATGACGGCAACTTCTCGCAACTCTGGTCCAGCTCCCCAGTCCAGGTAGACTCTTGCCATGGGAACCGCTTTTTCTGTTCCTTCTGCCAGGGTGACCGTGGCAGTGCGCCCCTGCAATACTGCAGCAGGATCTATAAGGTGGGGGCTCACCACAGTGATTGAGGCCCCAGAGTCTCTTAGGCCTTCTCCCTGCAGAGGTCCCACGTGGACTGGCTGCAGGTGCCTCCACATGTTGTGTAGGGGCTGTTTGGCCATGCAGGTGACTCTCTCAGCAGTGTGCACCTGTCTCTTGCCACACTCCATCGGACTGACTGGAGGGGGAACAGTCTCTGTAGGCTCATCTCCTCTCGTCAAACAAGCGAGTCGGGCTCCAGCACTCGGATTTGGGGCACGAGTCTGGGGTGCTTGGGATGCAGGACAGTTCATCCTCAGATGTCCGATTTTCCCACAGCCGTAGCACTTCTTCTCCAGTCGTGGCACCGATGATCTCTGATCAGTTGCAGGGACGCTGCGGTGCAGTTGCTGGCCAAGAGCACCCGGGTTGGAAGATGCTTGTCTTTGGGGGTGATGAGCTGAAGAGGGGGGTCCCCTTGGCGGTACAGTCTGTTGGAGCTGGCTGCTGGCGGGGCGCTTCTGCCCTCGTGGCCGAATTGCCACATATTTGTCGGCTAATTGGGCAGCCATTTTTAAGCTGGGTGGCTCCCGATCTAGCACCCACTCCTTCACTTCTTGGGCGCACCTGCGGTAGAACTGCTCCCTGCAGATCAGGTCGATCAGTAGGAAGGAAAGATATACAGCGCTGTTTGACACAGTAAAGTCTATAAATGTATATTTTTGATATGTATAATAAAACAGATTTTTATGGAATAAAAATACAAATATTTTAATAAAATGAAAAAAACTATAAAAAACTATACGTCTCTTGTATGACTACAGGTGGACTTGAGAGTGTATTTTTGCTGACAGTCAATTAATTTAGGCACACACCAATAAAAGCACAGTCATAATATTGGACCAAGTAGTGACAAGTTCATCCTACTGGATGTATTTACCAAGTCTGTGTTCCGTTTAGAATGGGTCCCGTTTTGATGTCAATCCGTATGGCAACGGTGATATAATTAGGGTCCTGGTTCACAGTTGACTTGGGGCTCCGTGTTCCTTTAAATGGGTCCTTTAGATGTCGTAGGCAGTGGCAATGCCCATATGGATCCTGGTTCACGGAGAGGAGAATGTGCACAGAGGTCCTGACTGTAGAAGGTGGCGTGATGGAGGTGCTGGTCAGCGTGTGTCTGCTCAAGTCCTGGTCGATCAGTGCGTCCCATGTAGTGGCTTCCGAATCCTTCACCCACTTCACCACGTACTGCCGCAGCTGGGTGGCGAACTGCTCATGGGTGCTGCTAGGATTCTTGGGCAAGTCTCTGAACTTCTTCCTGTAAGACTCTGCAGTGATGAAGAATCGCTGGAGGAGGGCCTTCGCGACTTCGTCGTAGTTCCCACAGTCCTCCGTCGCCACTCCTCGATAGGCCTCCAAGGCCTCTCCATGCAGAGTGGGCACAAGGTGTCTCACCCACTCTGACTTGGGTAGATCATGTAGTTTACAAGTCCTCTCAAAGACTTGCAAATGTCCATCAATGTCCCCATCACTGTCTGCAAACTTGGCAAACTGAATACGTCCTGATCTGTGTACAACAGCTGACAACGGCTCCCGGGGTACCACGGCCTGTGGTGCCCGCTCATCACGCCACATCTGGATGATGATCAAGCGCTCTTGCTCCGTTGCCCTTTCCCCCAATTCCGCTAGCCGATCTGCTAGGGTATCCGGGTCGCCCCCCCTGGGACGTTGGGATCCTGGCCCTGCTAGGGATTGCTGGGAAACATTGCTGCTGTGAGAGAGGGCGGGGCTTGTGGTTCTCACCGGTTCCTTACGAAGGTCCACTGTTGGGCCGTCCTCTGCGATGCTGACGCCGTCAGTGCTTTCCACCTCCGCCCGATGAGACTCCTCCCAGCTCCTGAGCGCCGCCTGCATGACGCTCCTGGACGCGTTGGAAGGGATTTCCACACCCTTCCCCTGGCATACGATCTCCAGATCCTCCTTGGACATTCCGCTGAATTCCGCCATCTTGTGCGTTCTCCTGCGCTGTAGTTACTCCTCTCCTTAGTAACTCGGCTTCTCCAATCGGGTGATGAAAAGCCGCCTGGGAATATCCCACCACTATGCCACCAATTTCTGTGACAGGACGATACCGTACGGAAGCACTCGCCGCTTGCCGCATCCCGTCGACTGCGCACAGAATGGAAGGTCAAGCCGCACGAGGCCTGACCACATAGGGGATTCCCGCTTACCGTCAGTAACCGCCTGTTACTGACTCCACCCACTGCGCTGTGGGTGGGTTCTCGCTGCCACCACCAAACTCCTAACCTGCCGTGGCGTTTGGAACCACGGTTCTGCTCTGTATGTGCCGACGCACTGCCTTACCACACCTGTGTGGTGTTGACGAATCCCCACTAGCCACTTGCTAGGCCTCTACCGGTAGCTGGCGGAAGGCGGAGCTTGGAGACGTCAGGTGCTTCCCTGGACAGCCGGAGAACGGGGCTAGGTTTGGCCTAACCCTGTTGGTCACAAGATGAAGCAGTCTTCTTGAGGCAAAGATGTTTATTTGCTCAAATAACCTTTAAAAAGGCTCCTCCCTATTGCTAGGGGCAACAGCATACAATCAAGATGTTTTCAGCAGAAGAAGATGTTACAATACTCAACTCTGGAGGCACGCAGGTCTCCTATTTATGTCAGTTTTCCACACAGTACCACAGGGGGGTAAGCCCTCCCTGTCTTCTCCAACCAATCAGGTTATTTTACAAAATACCAATAAATTACATTTTACAAGGATATAAGTGCAATAAAACAATATCCTCCTTCCTGTCACCCAGACAACGTTTGGTATCAGATTAACATTCACTATTGATAAATTTATCACATATCTTCAAAATACAAATGTGTCTGGTCATTCCCATCTGCAGGCAATCTCAGTGTTTAAGATTACAACAGGAATGGCTACAATACAAACAAACGGTCTTCCTTCCTTTAACTTCCATTCAGGGATCGTATATCAAATCCAAGCCCATAAACCCAATGATTAGCATCTCTCTCTAAGGAACTTACACATCAAAAGGTATTGTCCTTCACACCTCACTGCTAGTACAGGGCCCTTAGCATGCCCCTTCCTATTTCCAGAGGATAAGAGATGCGTATTCAGACAGCTATAGTAACTGCATTTTTCCTTTAAATATACACAGAGCCTGTCTTGAATATAAAATAGATACAGTTAAACATGGCTTCCTGCAATGGTGCACAGAGCACTACATATGACATGTTAAAAGTAAAACACATAATTAAACAAACTTTTAAACAGTCCGTAACATGGCGCCGGACACGAGGGTTAACCCCTTCAGTGCCGCAGACGCCATTGTCCACGTGTGGCTGGCTAGTCTCTCCGGCCACACACGCACAATATTGGTGGTGTTGTCTGATATCACAAATCCCCAGGAGAGTCTAATTGGGGTAAGCCATTCTACGATGATGTACCTCAGTTTCTGTAAGAGGTTGTCAGCTGTGTGCCTCTTATGGAAAGCGGTGATACATAGCGTAGCCTGCCTAGGAACGAGTTGGCGTTTGCGAGATGCTGCTACTGGTGCCGCTGCTGTTGTTGCTGCACTGCACCTACCTAGTGGGCTGTTACAGTCATATAGTCCTTAGTCTGCCCTGTTCCATTTGTCCACATGTCCGTGGTTAAGTGGACACTGGATACAACCGCATTTTGTAGGACACTGGTGACTCTTTTTCTGAGGTCTGTGTACATTCTCGGTATCGCCTGCTTAGAGAAGTGGAACCTAGATGGTATTTGATACCGGGGACACAGTATCTCAAACAATTCTCTAAGTCCCACTGAACTAATGGCGGATACCGGACGCACGTCTAACACCAACATAGTTGTCAAGGTTTCAGTTATCCGCTTTGCAAAAGGATGACTGCTGTCATATTTAATCTTCCTCACAAAGGACTGTTGGACAGTCAATTGCTTACTGGAAGTAGTACAAGTGGTCTTCCGACTTCCCCTCTGTGATGATGATCGACTCCAATCAGCAGCAACAACAGCAGCGGCAGCAACAGCAGGCGTACCACTCAAGGATCCTACGGAGAAATCCCGGTTAGGAGAGGACTCCTCAGTCTTGACAGTGACATGGCCTGCAAGACTACTGACATTCCTGACTGAGGAGGAAGTTGACGTTGAGGGAGTTGGTGGTGTGGCTTGCTGGAGCTTTTGTACAGGAGGAAGAAGGGATTTAGGTGTCAGTGGACTGCTTACGCTCTTACCCAAAGTTTCACAACTTGACACTGACTTCTGATGAATGTGCAGCAGGTGACGTATAAGGGAGGATGTTCCTAGGTGGTTAACATCCTTACCCTTACTTATTACAGATTGACAAAGGCAACAGATGGCTTGACACCTGTTGTCCAGATTTGTGGATAAATAATTCCACACCGAAGAGGTGGCATTTTTGGTAGTTTACCAGGCATCACAATGGGCTTCTTCATGGACAACAGGTGTCTTCCCCGGTGCCTGACTTAAACAAATCACATCACCATCGGAATCCTCATCGTCAACTTCCTCCTCAGCGCCAGAAACACCCATATCCTCATCCTGGTTTACTTCAACAGTGACATCTTCAATTTCAATAACAGGAACTGGACTGTGGGTTCTCCTTCCAGCACTTGCAGGGGGCGTACAAATGGTGGAAGGAGCCACCTCTTCCCGTCCAGTGTTGGGAAGGTTAGGCATCGCAACCGCATACACACTTGGACACACCTTGGGGATTTGTTATACTATCTCTGTTATACTATTTTCTGTGCTCTTTCCAGCTTAACTCTTTTAACTTTTCTAGCAGAAGGATGAGGGCTTCCATCGTCATGTGAAGCTGAACCACTAGCCATGAACATAGGCCAGGGCCTCAGCCGTTCCTTGCCACTCCATGTCGTAAATGGCATAATTGACGCAATAAGACTCTCCTCCAGTCTCCAAACCTTCAATCGTTCCCTGAAAACTCACCTCTTTAGGCAAGCATATCAAATTCCAGAACCGCCCACATAAGTTTCATAAACCTTCCTATCAAATTGCATCCACTCTGCACAGTCCACACATATCCTCACATGTCTTCTCATTCTTCACTTTCCCTCTCGAACCCGGTTCATCATTGCTGTATGACCATATCATACAGCCCACCTAGAACCTTTGCAACCTGGCGGACAACTATACAATAGATGTCACCTTTCCTTGTGTATACATGCCTATTTCGCTATAGATTGTAAGCTTGCGAGCAGGGCCTTCCTATCTCTATGACTGTTTGTTATCACCCAGTTTGTTATACCATTGTTATTTCCAATTGTAAAGCGCAACGGAATTTGCTGCGCTATATATGAAACTGTTAATAAATAAATAAATAATATTGGCAAGTTTGCGTTTCTCCTCAGACCATTTAAATTTCTTTTTTTGGGTCTTTTTACTGAACTTTGGCTTTTTGGATTTTACATGCCCTCTACTATCACATTGGGCATCGGCCTTGGCAGACGACGTTGATGGCATTTCATCGTCTATGACATGACTAGTGGCAGCAGCTTCAGCACTAGGAGGAAGTGGTTCTTGATCTTTCCCTATTTTATCCTCCAAATTTTTGTTCTTCATTATTTTTTGGGAGTTATATAAGACAATATACGGCACAGGAATGACTGATGGAAAGGACACTACCACTGGTCTGATGCAGCACAACACAGCACCACTGTAAGAGACTTGTGGTTGTTATAATTATTATAATACTGTAGCAGTGGACATATAGCAGCAGCGTATACCACTGTGACTGCCTCCTCACTGGAATGACTGATGGACAGGACACTACCACTGGTCTGATGCAGCACAACACAACAACACTGTCAGGGACTTGTGGTTGTTGTTATTATTATAATACTGTAGCAGTGGACATATAGCAGCAGCGTATATCGTCACTGGAATGACTGATGGACAGGACACTACCACTGGTCTGATGCAGCACAACACACCACTTTATACAGCTACACTGGATATATGGCAGCAGAGGACACCAACACTGTGACTGGCTGGACTGGTGCAGCACAATATACTGACTACACTGGACTGGACAGCACCACTTTATACAGCTACACTGGATATATGGCAGCAGAGGACACCAATGCTGTGACTGGCTGGACTGATGCAGCACAATACACTGACTACACTGGACTGGACTGCACAACACAGCACCACTTTATACAGCTACACTGGATATATGGCAGCAGAGGACACCAACACTGTGACTGGCTGGACTGATGCAGCACAATACACTGACTACACTGGACAGCACAACACAGCACCACTTTATACAGCTACACTGGATATATGGCAGCAGAGGACACCAACACTGTGACTGGACTGGACTGATACAGCACAATACACTGACTACACTGGACTGAACAGCACAACACAGCACTACTTTATACAGCTACACTGGATATATGGCAGCAGAGGACACCAACACTGTGACTGGCTGGACTGATGCAGCACAATACACTGACTACACTGGACTGGACAGCACAACACAGCACCACTTTATACAGCTACACTGGATATATGGCAGCAGAGAACACCAACACTGTGAATGGCTGGCCTGATGCAGCACAATACACTGACTACACTGGACTGGTCTGCATAACACAGCACCACTTTATACAGCTACACTGGATATATGGCAGCAGAGAACACCAACACTGTGACTGGCTGGACTGATGCAGCACAATACACTGACTACACTGGACTGGACTGATGCAGCACAATACACTGACTACACTGGATATATGGCAGCAGAGGACACCAACGCTGTTACTGGCTGGACTGATGCAGCACAATACACTGACTACACTGGACTGGACAGCACAACTCAGCACCACTTTATACAGCTACACTGGATATATGGCAGCAGAGGACACCAACACTGTTACTGGCTGGACTGATGCAGCACAATACACTGACTACACTGGACAGCACAACACAGCACACCCTACTATCCCGACCCCACACAGACACTGAACACTGAGGACACGTCCTCTCAATACACTCTCCAAGACTGGAGTGAAAAAGGCCTCGACGCGCGGCTCCTTATGTTGAATCCAAATCCCGTGAGAATCCGACAGCGGGATGATGACGTTTTGCCGAGTTCGG
Organism: Pseudophryne corroboree; assembly: GCF_028390025.1. Taxonomy (NCBI): domain Eukaryota; kingdom Metazoa; phylum Chordata; class Amphibia; order Anura; family Myobatrachidae; genus Pseudophryne; species Pseudophryne corroboree. Next base: position 481,959,663 of record NC_086450.1, read on the forward strand.
GTTTCCGAGTCAGATGGGAAAACCCGAGCCTGGCTCGGAACCGAACTCGGAAGGCAAAGTCCGGTGGGGTTTGGTTCTCTGAGAACCGAACCCACTCATTTCTACTAATCATGTATTACGGAAATATTACTACTGTACATGGTGCATTGAAGGGATGAAAGCAGATATGAACATATACAGTGCATATGGAAAGTATTCACAGCGCTTAACTCTTACCACACTCCCCCCCCCCCCCCCCTCTCCTTCCTGAATAATGCACCCATTATCTCTGTATTTGTATAATGCTCCTCTGGAGAATTATTATTACTATCTACTATGGGTTGATACGATATATAGAATTTCCATGATATTTATTTAATTAAGGGGTGGAAAAACATATGCGGTTCACATGTCACATGAGCGCGATACCTTCCAGACCCCGGAAGTAGAAGCCTCTTCTGTTGTTTTTCGTATGACTGTATTACCTTACGATTAAATAATTTTGTATACATAATTATAAAATATTGCCGGCCCCTACAGCCTTCATAAATATAGATTACTAATTCCTTTGTTTTCTACTGAAGAATCTATATCCATTTCCTGGGGATTTGGAGCTCACTTGCGGGTCATGGACCGAAGGTCACGTGACCGCGATGCGCTCCAAACACCGGAACTGGAAGTGCTATGTGCGATTGTAAACTCGGGAGGGATGATTTCTCCCAATCAGAAACAAATCCTTAGATATAAAATATTTTCTTTAGATAAACGATACAAATGAACGTCACTTACATGAGAAACTCATCAATAGTTTTAATGTTATTAAACACGTTCAAAGCAGGTCTGAATTCTAAGACTGGAAATCACGTACATTTACGTGCGTTTCACTAACAGGAAACAGGAAATGCTGTATGTTAATTATTAAGCATTTCCCGATAAGAACGTTGAAAACGAATGTTTATAACTATGGCCCTCATTCCGAGATGTTCGCTCGGTAATTTTCTTCGCATCGCACCGATTTTCCGCTAATTGCGCATGCGCAATGTTCGCACTGCGACAAGTAAATTTGCTAAGAAGTTTGGTATTTTACTCATGTCATTACAAGGTTTTTTCTTCATTCTGGTGATCGGAGTGTGATTGACAGGAAGTGGGTGTTTTTGGGCGGAAACTGGCCATTTTATGGGTGTGTGTGAAAAAACGCTGCCGTTTCTGAGAAAAAAATGTGGGAGTGGCTGGAGAAACGGAGGAGTGTCTGGGGGAACGCTGGGTGTGTTTGTGACGTCAAACCAGGAACGAAACTGACTGAACTGATCGCAGTGGCAGAGTAAGTCTCGAGCTACTCAGAAACTGCTTACAAATTTCTATTCGCAATTTTGAGAATCTTTCGTTCGCAATTTTGCTAAGCTAAGATTCACTCCAAGTAGGCGGCGGCTTAGCGTGTGCAATGCTGCTAAAAGCAGCTTGCGAGCGAACAACTCGGAATGAGGGCCTATATAATTAACAATTTACAAGTTAGGTCTGCCTCCTATAAATTCTAACGCATGTTAATGATGAATTTGTATGTAACTATAGGTAATTGCACCACGCCAGGTGTCTGCAATATACCAATTATAGAAGGCATAAATGTGCTCATGAGTGAACCAGACACATTTCCTTTGATAAAGCTGTCAGAGAACAGAAAAACGCATCAGGGGAAGGACCCCTCTTCCCCCGTCAGCAGGATCCCTGCTTTTACATATGCAAAATTCCTATTGGACACCACCTTGGCTCATACCATTACATCTAATCTGGATACCGCAATGCTACAGTGAGGACATTCCACTCCCAGAACAACAGTTGTGGACAGCAATTCTCCTCCAGCGGTCCAAAATTGGTAACGTTACCTACAAAACTACAAGCGCTTTATAAGACTCTAACAGCCTTTTCTAAGAACTGTCCATAATTATTGGAACAAGCGTTAAACAAGTAGTCCTGCACAATTGTACGGGGTATTCAAAGGAGTCCTTGACATATGCATATTTATGTTTTATGTAAATTTTAAGATATATATGTTTGATTAAATCCTTTAACATTTTCAATACAGTATATTTCTATATCATTACAGCGCTGCTATACACATATATATGTCTATATATCATGTGTGTTTTTCTCTTGGTAACATTTTGTTATATTACAGCCTTATTCCAAACTACTATAAATTCATTTTTTCCCTCAAAATTCTACACACAATACCCAATAATGACAACGTGAAAAAAGTTTTTTTTTTTTTTTTTAATTTATTAAAACTAAAAAACTAAGGAATCACATGTGCATAAGTATTCACAGCCTTTGCTCAATTTTTTGTTGATGCACCTTTGGCAGCAATTACAGCCTTAAATTCTTTTTGAATATGATGCCACAAGCTTAGCACACCTATCTTTGCACAGTTTCACCCATTCCCCTTTGCAGCACCTCTCAAGCTCCATCATGTTGGATGGGAAGCGTCGGTGCACAGCCATTTTCAGATCTCTCCAGAGGTGATCAATCGGATTCAAGTCTGGGCTCTGGCTGAGCCACTCAAGGACATTCACAGAGTTGTCCTGAAGCCACTACTATGATATTTTCACTGTGTGCTTAGGATCATTGTCCTGCTGAAAGATGAACCGTCCCCCCAGTCTGAGGTCAAGAGTGCTCTGGAGCAGGTTTTCATCCAGGATGTCTCTGTACATTGCTGCATTCAACTTTCCCTCTATCCTGACTAGACTTCCACCAATCTTCACTGAAGGGATGGTATTGGCCTGGAGATGAGCGCTGCCTGATTTCCTCCTAACATGACGCCTGGCATTCAATCCAAAGAGTTCAATCTTTGTCTCATCAGACCAGAGAATTTTGTTCCTCATGGTCTGACTGAGAGTCCTTCAGATGCAGTTTGGCAAGCTCCAGGTGGGCAGCCATGTGCATTTTACCAAGGAGCAGAAATGTGCGGCGGGCACTTTTCGTGTTTTGTGTTTTGGTTTTGGATCTGGATCCCCACTCGTGTTTTGGATCTGGATTGGTTTTGCCAAAACTTTTGGATCTGGATGATTTTTGAAAAAAAAAACACATAAAAACAATTAAAATCACAGAATTTGGGGTAATTTTGATCCTATGGTATTATTAACCTCAATAACAATCATTTCCACTAATTTCCAGTCTATTCTGAACACCTCACAATATAGATTTTAGGCCAAAGGTTGCACGAGGTCGCCTGATGACAAAGCTAAGCGACACAAGTGGGCGTCAAAACACCTGGCCCATCTAGGAGTGGCACTGCAGTGTCAGACAGGATGGCAGATTTAAAAACTAGACTCCAAAGAGCACATAATGCAAAGAAAAAAAGAGGTGCAAGAAGGAATTGTCCTTGTGCCCTCCCAGCCACCCTTATGTTGTATAAACAGGACATGCACACTTTAACGAACTGATAAAGCTAATTATTTACCTTTTAACATAAGCTATTTACTAATACCGTGTAGCCGTAATGGCCGCTAAACCACGTGCACGTGCTACGCACTTCGTACGCTATTTGCATACAAAGACCTCACACGTGGTACGCAAGTTATGTACACACGCTGCGCTGGGTGTACGGAATACACACAGCGAGCGTACACACAGACAGTAACCTTTATAAACTTTAAACACAGAATATGCTTACACTGTAAACCATAATACCGTGGTACTATAATGGTGTAACACTGAACCTTTATGAGTATGCAAGCTGTTTGAGCAATTGAGATGCTCTGAAACCCTTAGCACTTATATGGTGAATCACACAAACACTTGTTAAGGTTCCAACACCTTACCAGATGATTTTTAGTAAGTAAAAGGGAAAAGTACAGTTAACAGCTTATACGCTACAGTCCTAACATTAATAACTAAACAGAATAACTATACAGGAATATACACAATAGCGAACGATCGCAAATACTAATAAACAGAAAGAGAATAAATGGCAAACACTTAAAGGATAACAAAAGAGAACAATTGCATACACACAGAGTAACGAAATGGCCAAAGAGAAACTTACACACTTGGGAATGAATCGCATGCGCTATCTGGAAACCAGCTCTCAGTCATCACGGGGAAAACCTTGTGGAGAGAAGTGAGCTGGTCTGGTTATGGGGGTCTTTATATACACAGTATACTGTACACTACAAAGGGCCCTACAATCTCATTGTTCATTGGACACAGGAATGTCCCTCTGCATTATAACCAAAGGTCATAGGTGGATTCGAACAGGTGGGCTGTGACTATTTCAAACTGCTCAGGTGGGAGGAATCCTCAGGATTCCCGCCGCATGGATAATGAACTGCAAATACTGTAAATGTCCATAAACTGCTTTTAAACATAACTATACGCTGGAGCGACCGATCTCTTCCTAACCAACACCGGAATGTTTCTAATAAAATACTCTTTAGTTAGACACTAGACACCACCATTCAACCTTTGTCTGACCCTTCATATCATGCAAAGAGGAATTCCCATGTCCACAAACCATTTAAACTAAACATTTTTACTGTCGTTGTTAAGGGGAAATAATCACTATAAAACACACTATATAGGTTAAATATGTTACCGTAAATATGCATATACCGCGCGTAATCGCCGGAGCGAACGTACGCAATTTGCGGACATGTGCACGTACAGCAGACTAAATGCACGAGCAGCGGGCATGTGCATGGGGTTAGTATATGGCAACGTGAAGCACAATATTTTTCGACTTTGACAGTCCACCCTTTGGCAGTCACCAATAACTGCCACTTTCTAAACAATTCAAACAGAAAAATATATGTCATCATGTAAATACCTTTTTATGATTTGGTAGAGGGAGGAGAGGAGAAGGTGGGAAAGATATGACCTAGTGAGATAATAAAAGCATGTGTGTATGAGATCCATGTCTGAGGGGTCATGTATCATCGTGCCGTACGTGTTTTAAATCAAGCTTCGAGGTATTGCGAAGTATACATTTGAATCCTTCTTATCCCTTATTAAGGGTCTGTGGATGGGCTGTCAAACTCTACCGAGCTCTTTCCGGCTTTTGGTTGCAACAAATGGGGTGCACATTAGTTGATGATACATGAAGGGGGAGAATATGTGAATGCTAATATGTGAAAATCACCAGTCGACTATGTGGGATACTACCTGGAGGTTGTAGAGATGAAGATTAGAAACAAGCGTTATAAATGCAGTCATATAACTATGTGAGGTTTAGTATACAGTCGCCGATTGGGGTATTGTTGATGTCTTGTCTGGTGTCTTGTTGGGATCGTCGGGTCTTAACTGTAGCTTTGAGGTTTATTGGCAAACAAAAAGCTTCTTCAAGTGTTCCTAAGAAGAATTACAGTCTCTAAAAAGCTCATCAGGTGTCTGTGACACAGTTCATCATTGGTCTTGTATAGATGATCATCAAATTCTTCTTCCAGGCTGATTTCTTGGTACCTCGGAGAAAATCAAAGGAGAAACGGGTGAAAGAAACGGACCGTGGAATCACATTTTATCACAACATTGTCTCGATTGACGGGTCATATATCAAATTAGTTGTTGTTACAATGCCTTCACTCCTCAGACTCATCAGTTTGGTACTACGCTTGCAATTTGTTAGAATTCGAACACATCTGAATACCAGACCAATCAGTACGATAACTCCCAAAACACTCAAGAGGAACTTTCCTACATCCATGATGACTCCCTGAGCCCATTCGCCTAAACCTGAGAACCAATTTCGTGGGTTCAACCAAGACACCCAGCCAGTCAATTCATTTCCCACAGCAGCGAGTGTAAGGTTGTGCCTCCTTCGAAACTCCCACTTTAATTGCAATATATCATCCATTTTTCGATCTATAACCTCGGTTGGGTCCTCAGTGCTGTTAGTGATGTATGTACAACATTTCACGCCATACTGAGTCGCTAGGGTGACACAATACCCGCCTGTTACCGCTGTGAGGTAATTGAGAACCATTCTATGCTGGACCAACTCTGTTTTGTAGGCTTGCAGCTCTCTTCCAGTATACCTAAAGGTGTCATCGTACATCTCGGTGATATTATCTATCATGTTCGCTAGCGCATTAATATACCTATAATTTATAACTCCTCTGGTGGTACGGGTGATATCTAACGCGAGTAGGAATTGAATCCCGGTGGATTCGTGAATCAAATCAGAGGCCGCATGCTCTGTCCTATCTACAAGGTGTCTTTTAACGATGTGTTCATAATGAGTGTGAGTGTAAGGAGCTTGGGCATTGCTGTGAATGTCTTTCATTTTGTTATGGGTAATGGTCATTATTTCAGGCAGTACTTTTCCAACGTAACACAATCCCTCTGAGTTTGGGGCAAGGAACCTATACGCCTTTCTCCCACATATGAAATATGCGTCATCGGGGAGAACATATGGGATGGAAAATGACATAACCATAATACAAACCTTCCATGAAAACAGTCCTATCCCTAACTCTCTCATTTGTCTAGTACACGTATCAGGCTGTATGACATGTGCACAGTATCCTGGTGATACTTCTCCAACTCGCATGATCCTACTTCCTAGAGTGTACCTATACTGGAAATATTTTCCACTGTTGGCTATGTGGCGTATAAGCTCTGAACCTATGGGCATGCTGTTGGCTCTGTGCGAAAAATGTCATGGTTTGGTTGTTCCATGACACCTCCCAATTTCCCGGCTTTCGGGGATTGGAAATATTAAAACATATTAGGGACCTATCTACGTGGTATTGTTGGAGCATCAAACTAGGAGGACTAGAAATATTAAATCTCTTGTCCACCGGTCTCCCACCCTTTAACTCAAGTACCTCTTCTACTGTTAAAGGATATGGCACTAGTCCTGACTTTCTATGACCTTGAGGTACTTGTGAGCACACCCAACAGTCTGTCTGGTTTAACACTTTACCCACCAATGAGTGATAGTCACTCAATGGATGCCGGTCCATGTTGATATTAAAACGGGACTGACATTCCTTGATGTAACCGTCCTCAACTATGTTGTCACAATTCCTACAGATACAATTCTCTTCAGCTAACAATCCTTCACAATGTCTATTAATAACATGGCTAGCAGATCGTTTTCTGATACTCGCCTTTTCTTGGTGATTGTGTTGCTCTTGCAATTCTACGCCTCCATCCTGATCATCAGATCCCATTCCAGATCCTTTCTCGACCTCACTGGTACTCTCACCGAAACAGACTGCTCTGGTCAACAACAGGGTCAACAGGAAAACACGGACTGCAGTCTCTTGGGGCGAGTCCATCTTACAGGAGGAGAAAGGGAAAGTTGTAATGGGGGTACAGAAAATAATTGAAGGGGGGAAAAAAACTTGTTACGATGATTTGTCCTCTGGTCTTGTTGTTCTTCTTGCTCAGATGTCATCTCAAAGGTGCTGTCTCTCAGTCTTCCCAAAAACGAACACTCCGGTGATACAATATTCTTTCCAAATCAGCGATCTTTCTGTAAGGAGCATAAAATCTTGCATTACCATTTGTCTAACTGATGTGTGACTTACTATCCGTAAAACATGAAAGGACAAAAAGAGAGAGAACAATTTGAAAAGGAAAAAAAAACATTATCAGATTTTCATCAACAGGCTGTCACATCTACATGTCCACCAGTATCTCTGCATAATCTCCCCCCCCCCAGTATTTCCCCTCTCCACCCTTTGTGTCTGGCCAAACACAACGATGCCGGTAAGACATACTGGGGTTAGGTAGACCTCTGAAAAGACCAAGTAGCCATGTGACGTTTGAGTTCTATTGGTTAAAGTTACAGATGAGAACAAAACATATTAAAGATAAAATAAGAATTTACTCACCGGTAATTCTATTTCTCGTAGTCCGTAGTGGATGCTGGGTACTCAGTAAGGACCATGGGGTATAGACGGGCTCCGCAGGAGACTGGGCACTCTTAAAAGAAAGATTAGGTACTATATCTGGTGTGCACTGGCTCCTCCCTCTATGCCCCTCCTCCAGACCTCAGTTAGGGAAACTGTGCCCGGAAGAGCTGACATTACTAGGAAAGGATTTGGAATCCAGGGTAAGACTCATACCAGCCACACCAATCACACCGTACAACTCGTGATAACTATACCCAGTTAACAGTATGAACAATAACTGAGCCTCTCTCAACAGATGGCTCATACAATAACCCTTTAGTTAAGCAATAACTATATACATGTATTGCAGAGAGTCCGCACTTGGGACGGGCTCCCAGCATCCACTACGGACTACGAGAAATATAATTACCGGTGAGTAAATTCTTATTTTCTCTGACGTCCTAGTGCATGCTGGGTACTCCGTAAGGACCATGGGGATTATACCAAAGCTCCCAAACGGGCGGGAGAGTGCGGATGACTCTGCAGCACCGAATGAGCAAACTCAAGGTCCTCCTCAGCCAGGGTATCAAACTTGTAGAATTTTGCAAAAGTGTTTGAACCCGACCAAGTAGCAGCTCGGCAAAGTTGTAAAGCCGAGACACCTCGGGCAGTCGCCCAAGAAGAGCCCACCTTCCTCGTGGAATGGGCTTTTACTAATTTAGGATGCGGCAGTCCAGCCGCAGAATGTGCAAGCTGAATCATGCTACAGATCCAGCGAGCAATAGTCTGCTTTGAAGCAGGAGCACCCAGCTTGTTGGGTGCATGCAGGATAAATAGCGAGTCAGTTTTTCTGACTCTAGCCGTCCTGGAAACAAAGTTTCAGGGCCCGAACTACGTCCAGCAACTTGGAATCCTCCAAGTCCCTAGTAGCCGCAGGCACCATAATAGGTTGGTTCAAATGAAACGATGATACCATCTTAGGGAGAAATTGGGGACGAGTCCTCCATTCTGCCCTTTCCATATGGAAGATCAGATATGGGCTTTTACATGACAAAGCTGCCAATTCTGACACACGCCTAGTCCAAGCTAAGGCCAAAAGCATGACCACTTTCCACGTGAGATATTTTAGCTCCACGGTCTTAAGTGGCTCAAACCAGTGGGATTTTAGGAATCCAACACACGTTAAGATCCCAAGGTGCCACTGGAGGCACAAAAGGGGCTGAATATGCAGCACCCCTGTAACAACGTCCGAACTTCAGGCAGTGAAGCCAGTTCTTTTTGAGAGAAAAGGGATAGGGCCGAAATCTTGGCCTTTATGGATCCTAATTTTAGGCCCATAGTCACTCCTGACTGTAGCAAGAGCAGGAATCGACTCCCCTGAAATTCCTCTGTAGGGCCTTCCCGGCCACACACCAAGCAACCTATTTTCGCCATATACAGTGAAAAAGTCTTGCTGTCACGTCTTTCCTAGCCTTTATCAGCGTAGGAATCACTGCATCCGGAATGCCCTTTTCCGCTAGGATCCGGCGTTCAACCGCCATGCCGTCCAACGCAGCCGCGGTAAGTCTTGGATCAGACAGGGTCCCTGTTGCAACATGTCCTGACTGAGAGGCAGAGGCCATGGGTCCTCTGAGAGCATTTCTTGCAGTTCCGGGTACCGAGTCCTTCTTGGCCAATCCGGAGCAAAGAATATTGTTCACACTCCTCCGTTTATTACAATTCTCAGCCCTTGGGTCTGAGAGGAAGAGGAGGGAATATATAGACCGACTGGAACATCCCCGGTGTTACTAGTGCGACCACAGCTATCGCCTGAGAGTCCCTTGACCCAGCGTAAAACCTTTTTTATCTTTTTATTGAGGTGGGACGCCATGTAGTCCACCTGAGGCAGTTTCCATCAATTTGCAAAACTGCGTGAAGACTTCCTGATGAAGTCACCACTTTCCCGGGTGGAGGTCGTGTCCACTCCCGGAATGAACACTGCTGACAGTGCGCTTACTTGATTCTCCGCCCAGCGAAGAATTCTGGTGGCTTCTACCCTCGCCACCCTGCTCCTTGTGCCGCCCTGGCGGTTTACATGAGCCCCTGCGGTCTGACTGGATCAGAACCGGTTGGTCGCGAAGCAGGAACTCCGCTTGACTTAGGGCGTTGTGTATGGCCCTTAGTTCCAGGATATTGATGTGAAGGCAAGTCTGTTAGCTTGACCACAAACCTTGGAATTTTCTTCCCTGTGTAACTGCCCCCCACCCTCGGAGGCTTGCATCCGTGGTCACCAGGACCCAGTCCTGAATGCCGAATCTGCGGCCCTCGAGAAGGTGAGCACTCCGCAGCCACCACAGGAGAGACACCCTGACCCTGGGGGATAGGGTGATTAACCGATGCATCTGAAGATGTGATCCGGACAACTTGTCCAGTAAGTTCCATTTTCCTTGCATGGAACCAGCCGAAGGGGATGGCCTCGAATGATGCCATCATCCTTCCCAGGACTCGAGTGCAGTGATGCACTGACACCTGTTTTGGTTTTCAATAGATTCCTGACCAGTATCATGAGCTCCTGAGCTCTCTTTATCGGGAGATAAACCCTCTTCTGGTCTGTGTCTAGGATCATGCTTAGGCGAGGCAGATGAGCTGTAGGAACCAACTGCGACTTCGGAATATATAGAATCCAGTCGTGTTGCCGTTTCACTTCCAGAGAAGGTGATACGCTGTCCAGCAACTGCTCTCTTGATCTCGCTTTTATGAGGAGATCATCCAAGTATGTGATAATATTGACACCTTGCTTCCGCAGGAGCACCATCATATCCACCATTACCTTGGTGAAATTGGTAATGACAATCCCGTACCGCAATTCTGAGGTATGCCTGATGAGGTGGATAAATGGGGACACGAAGGTATGCATCCCTTATGTCCCGATTAATTTCAGGCTTTGCAATGACCGCTCTTAGCGATTCCATCTTGAACCTGAACCTTTTCAGGTATATGTTCAGGGATTTTAATACAATATGGGTCTAACCGAACCGTCTGGTTTCGGGATTGTAACATGGTCGAATAATAACACCCTCTTGTTGAAGGAAGGGACCCTTGACCACCACCTGTTGAAGATACAATTTACGAATTGCAGTTAACACTGGCTCCCTCTCTTGGGGGGAAGCCCGCCGGGTCCTCGGTGAGGGGGCATCTTCTCACAGTCCAGCCTGTATCCCTGCGATACAATTTCTATTGCCCAGGGATCTAACAGGGAGTGAACCCACTTGTGGCTGAACTTACGAAGGCGTGTCCCCACCGGGCCTAGCTCCGCCTGTGGAGCCCAGCGTCATGCGGTGGATTTTTGTAGAGGCCGGGGAGGACTTCTGTTCATGGGGACTAGCTGTGTTGTGCAGCTTCTTATCTCTGCCCCCGGCTCTGACAATAAAGGACGCACCTCAGACTTTCTTGTTTATTTATTCGAAAAGCTGCATTTAATAATGTCGTGCTTTCCTAGGCTGTGCAGGAATATAAGGCAAAATATCAGAAATACCAGCTATAGCTGTGGAGACCAGGCCCGAGAACCTTTCTCCACATAATCCTCAGCCTTCCATATGCCTCTTAAGTCGGCATCATCTGTCCAATGTATATTCTACAGGACACATCAAGCAGAAATCGACATAGCTTTTGTCTCTAGGACCCAGTATACTCATGTCCCTTTGGGCATGCTTTATAATTATATATCTATCACTTAAGACAGCATCTTAAAATATTTATATGCATACTAGGGTCTCAATCTCTGCTGATAAGGTACCTGTCCACGCTGCCACAGCGCTATAAACCCATGCCGACACAATCGCCGGTCTGGGTGGTATACTAGAATGTGCACACTATCTGCAGGATCCCTGAGAATAGCTAGTGCAAACAGGACACCCAAGGGGAAGATTCTCAACACATCCTGGCCCTAGTGGGGAAAGGATACAGCCTGAGAATTCTCTTGTGGGAAGCTGCCGTCTCTTGTCTGGAGATTCCCGCTCTTTTTCCTCATGAGAGGAGGGAAATGTACCTCAGCATTCTTCCACTTAACATGTGTACTCTCGTGTCAGGGACAGATGAGTCATCAGTGATATGCAAATCATCTTTTATTCCAATAATCATATATTGAATATCTTTTAGCCCTCTTGGCTGTAACTTTGCATTATCGTAGTCGACAGTGGAGTTAAACTACGTGTCGATACTTTGTTATTTTGGATAGTGAACATAGAGAGACTCTGAAGGACTCTGTGACATAGGGACAGACCAGGTTAGATTTCCTTTCTGTTCCCTAACATTTTGTGCAATAATTTTACCTCAGCACTTACACATATCCAAACAGGTGTCGGCGTTGTCGACGGAGGCACCCTCCCCCACACATATCCGCTCTATCACCTCCTTAGAGGAGCCTTTTACCTCAGACATGTCGACACACGTGTACCGACACACCACACACACAGGGGATGCTCTATTTGAAGACAGTTCCCCCACCAGGCCCTTTGGAGAGACAGAGAGAGAGTATGCCAGCACACACCACAGCGCTATATAATACAGGGATGTACACTATACTGAGTGATTTTTCCCCTATAGCAGCTTATATACACAGTTTTGCGCCTAAATTTATGTGCCCCCCCCCCTCTCTTTTTTACCCTTTGTGTACCAGGATACTGCAGGGGAGAGCCTGGGGAGCTTCCTTCCAGCTGAGCTGTGAAGAGAAAATGGCGCCGGTGTGCTGAGGAAGAAGGCCCGGCCCCCTCAGCGGCGGGCTTCTGTCCTTTTATGTACTTTAATGGCGGGGGTTAATGCACACATACAGTTTATCAGACTGTATTATGTGCTTTTCGCCAAGTAAGGTAATCTAATTGCTGCCCAGGGCGCCCCCCAGCGCCCTGCACCCATCAGTGACCGGAGTGTGTGGTGTGCTAAGGGAGCAATGGCGCACAGCTGCAGTGCTGTGCGCTACCTTAATGAAGACCGGAGTCTTTAGCCGCCGATTTTCAACTTCTCTTCGATCTTCTAGCTCTGCAAGGGGGACGGCGGCGCGGCTCCGGGACCGGACGACCGAGGACTGGGCCTGTGTTCGATCCCTCTGGAGCTAATGGTGTCCAGTAGACTTAGAAGCCCAAGCTAGCTGCAAGCAGGTAGGTTCGTGAAGGGTTAAATCTCCTCTGTCATTGTGCATTGTGTAAATATTGTTTCTTTTTCTTTTGCCTTGGATTTAGCTTGCATTGCATAAAATAAATATAGTTCCACCCATAGTTTGTTGGGAACTGTGTGAAATCCCCACCCCTAGATGAAGTACTAGGCTGTATCCTACTTCCCCCCATGTAGCCTGTTTTACCCCTCCTATGCAGTAAAGTTAAACCAATAAAGTATTTACTTTTGCCTACCCCTCCCTGGACATTCCAATCCCTCCCTAGACAATGATGCCTTATATACCATTGTTATGAACAATAAACGCAGAGTGATTCTTAATTACATGGTGTCGTGTATAATCTGTAATTTTAAGGATTGCTCTCACTGACGTCAGTGGCCATCAAATCGAGGGGTACAAGAAGAGGCTGATATCCTTTCAAGTGGGGGCTCAGTCCTGGATTCAGTTGATCGCCCCCGAATCGGTAAGATAGAGAATTCATTGTCTGTCTTTTCCGTAAGGGATTGCGTTCAAACACTGAATTTGAACTCGCTCCGTGTTCCGGGAACACGTGACAAGGTAATATTTAAGTCCGGGACTTAATATTACGTAGTTTTATGTAAAGCCATAAAACAGGTATCAGGGATACCATATAATCTTTAATGTCTGGGACTTAAAGATACGTCTGAGAAAAGCGCAATTCTCCAAAGACGTTAGTATCTGGGATACTTAAAAAATAGACCTGGGGTCTATACGTAACGTAGAAAATACCCCGATTTGATCGCCTATATTCTTGTATGCTTGTAGTGTGATAAGTTCTTATGTTTGGTCCAGACGGCTGGTAAGTTTTCGTCTGCCAGATATCTTTACTCAAAACACTTTTCTTGCTTCCTGTTTAAAACGCTGTATTTTTTCTGACATCTTGTACGAAGGTAAGCGTACCCGTCAAAAGATTTCATGTTCTCATTATACAGATAATATTGTGATATTGTCAATGACTAATTAACTGGTGTTAACTAATGCATGCATAGAAAGTTTTTGTAAATTGCATAGAAAGTCTTTTTGTTGTGAAGTTGTATAGAAGGTTTTTTTTTAAACTGCATTTTTGTTGTGATATTGCATAGACAGTTGTTATAAGTTGTTGTAGAAATTGCGTAGAAAGCTGGTGTAGATTGTATTCTTTACTATGGGAGGGGGTCAGAGTAAGACAGTCATTTACCCCCCACCTTTACCAGGAGAAACATGTAAGGAATATGTTGCCCGTAACTCCACCACAGATTATTATTTAGTTAACCCTTGGGTGGATAACTTAGCGGGGTGGACAGAGAAAGTTGGCAGCCCCAGTCCATTCCCCCGTGACGGTATTAATTATCCCTTTTATATGGACATGGTCAAAGGTCTTTGTCTGGAAGACAAGGAAGCCTGGCCATGGTACGATCATGACCCACAATGGGACATGACATATATGCGTGCTGGAGGAGAGCAATGGCTCACGATAGCACCTCATTGGTATGACAAGAATATCAAGCAGAAACAGCGTAGAATAAAATCTGTAACTTCCAGACTGCATAAAGCTGAGGAATTTAGAAGCAACAAGTTTCTGAAAAATTCTTCTCCCCCGCCTTACAATCCCCTATACCCCTCCTTAAAAGACACAGATCTGTTAGCTGCAGTTGCTTTGTCACGAATTCCGATGCAAAGGGGAGGGGGAGGAGGGGAAGGGGAAGGAGAAGGAAGCTCAGTTGCTTTGTCACGAATGCCGATGCAAAGGGGAGGGGGAGGAGGGGAAGGGGAAGGAGAAGGAGGCTCAGGAGGAATAGCCCCCCCTGACAGTACCCTCCACATAGACGTAACCACCCCCGCCCCTAGTGCCCCTACTCCTAACAGACAAACCGCCTCCCGCCGCAACGCTGACTTAACTATTGCTACTGACAACCCTCTCACCCCCTCCATAACGCGATCCGGCACTGGTTTCCTTGAAAACAGTGCTGATGCCAGCAGTGTCGCCACCCAGCACCTGCCCTTCATGACAGTAGGGGATCAGTTGTTAAAGAAACCCATTGAAATAGAGGATTTAGACAGAATTGTTAAGAACTGTCCCAAACCCACTGTTGCACCTGACGGCTGCATAGCTTACTTGAAAAAGGCTTGCACAGGACGCAGCTATACTCAAGAAGATATGAAGCTGATCATAGATGGGGTTATAGACCATTACAACGGGTGGGATTGGAAAAAGATTCCCACCATAAACACTCCTACCACCCTTAACGATGCCGTTCGCTACCCTCTCAATACTGGGGACGGTGTAACGGAGATGTGGAAGGAAATTGAGACCCATATGAAAGAGATTTTTAAAACCCGAGCTTCTCTTCCTATTGCCGTAGCATGTAAACAAAAGCCCACTGAAACTGTCACTGAGTTTTGGAAGAGGTTTAAAAAGTGTTGGTCTGAAGATGCAGGTCTTACTCTTGTAGATACAGACCATTTACTAATTTCTACCTTTGTAAATAACTTGTTGCCATCTGTTATGGTCCCTGTTAAGCAAGGTGTTTCTTCCTGGACCTCTGATAATATTAAGGAATTTGAAAAGCACTTATATGAAAAGGAAGCTGCAGGATGCTTTGATGTTAAAAAACCCTTGCAGAATGCCCCAACTCATAATTACCAAAATCACAGAAACCGGGGAGATAGACGCCAGCAGCACTTTACTAGCCCACCCCGCAATCCAGCCCGATATCAAAACCCACAAGCCAGGCCACCCCACCCCCCTGACTCTGCCAGCAGGAAACAAACCTCCTGCTTCAACTGTGGAAGGGACGATCACTGGGCAAGGGATTGCCCTTGTCCCCCACAAAACCACCAACAGCCCCAAGCTCCGGCTCCCTCCCGGGATCATCCCCGACAGTCACACAACAACCCCTTTCAGGATCATGTCCGATTCCGAGTTGACTGGCAGGATCCCTCCCACTGACGGGGCCCGGAGGAGGGTATCCCAGCCTTTGCCCAACTCACCAGACACTGGAAGGACCCACCGCTACTAACCTTGATTATAGGAAAGAGAGCAATCCCTTTCCTGGTAGATAGCGGGGCAACTACTAGTGTTTTGTGTGTCGACCTGTACGATGGTCATTTGGAAAAGACTGCTCCTTCAATGGGAATCAATGGGATACCCACAGATGCTTACCTGACAGATGCCCTTAGTGTCAGAACCACGGGAGGCACGTATATGGGTAAACACAATTTCACTGTAATACCTGAATGTCCAATTAATCTTCTGGGAAGGGATCTTCTTAGCAAACTCGAAATCTCCATTCTCCCTTCACCCACTAGCAGTGGCCTGGAGGTCGAGTCCCCACACCTACCGGTGTGGGAGGCAACAGACATTACACCTGATTTTGACAAAGTGAACCCTGCTCTATGGTCGGAGGGTCCCTATGACACTGGCCTCATTCCTTGCACACCATATAGAGCAACCCTGAAACCTGACACACAACCTGTCTATCAAAAGCAATACCCCTTGTCACAAGAGAAGGTTGAAGGTCTTAGACCAATGATACAACAGTTTCTCCAACAAGGCATTCTCAGACACGTAATTTCACCTTACTGCACACCAGTCAACCCAGTTGCTCAGTCAGATGGCAGTGTAAGGTTTGTACAAGACCTCAGGGCAATTAACCAACTCATTGTGCCCATAGCACCCATTGTACCTGACATTAACTCACTCATTTCAGCTATCCCTGCAGATGCTGCAATTTTTTCTGTGATTGATTTAAAAAATGCATTTTTTAGCATTCCAGTGGATGCACAGACACAGTTACTTTTTGCATTTTCTTTTGAGGGCAAGCAACTCACCTGGTGTCGTTTACCCCAGGGCTATATTGACGCACCCGTTGTCTATAGCATTGTACTCCAGGCCACATTGGGGCCCTGGCAACCTCACCATGGTTCAGTCCTGCTACAGTATGCAGATGATCTGCTGCTCTGTAGTCAAACTGAGGAGGCCTGCCGGGAGGATGGTATATCACTGTTAAACTGGCTCTGTGAATGTGGACACAAGGTGTCCAAAACAAAAATGCAATGGTGTAAGAAGCATGTGGATTACTTAGGTTTTGTGCTCACTCAGGGGGAAAGGAAAGTCAGTCCACAGCGCATTCAGTCTGTATTGGGCCTGGTCACCCCAACTACCCAGAGAGAACTGCTGTCTTTTCTGGGTATGGTAAATTACTGCAGACAGTGGATATCTGATTGTTCCTATTATGATAACATTTTGAGACAAGCCACACTGAAAGACAAACCTAATATTGTACAATGGTCACAAGAAATGTTAACTGCATATGAAAGCTTAAAGTGTATGTTAATGAAAAGTCCGGCACTTGGCCTCCCCAACTATGTACTACCTTTTCATTTGTTTGCAAGGGACAATTGTAAAACCATGGCGGGGGTGCTCACACAGTTTCATGGAGGAAAGTTGCGCCCAGTGGCATTTTTTTCCAAAGTAATGCCTGTCACTGTGCAAGGTATGCCTGCTTGCCTCAGGGCACTTGCAGCCTGTGCAATGGTAACTGAAATGGCCACCACACTCACCCTAGGCCACACAACAATACTTCACACCACTCATGATGTTCTAACCATTTTAAAAGGGTTACACACACAACACATGTCAGCTCAGCGCCTTAGTGGATATGAGGTTCTCCTTTTGAACAACCCCTCCCTCACCATTAAGTATGCCACCAACTCTTCAGGTCCTGCACCCATTCTCAACGCTCTCCTGGGGCTCAAAGGTCCTGAAGACCACCCTCCTGAACCCCATGACTGCTCAGCCTCCATTGAGTCAGAAACATCCCCCAGACTGGACATGTCCCCTGTCCCTGTCCCCGACGCGGATGTCATTTTTGTAGATGGTTCCTGTAGCAGACCCAATGACACCACGTACCAAGCGGGTTATGCTATTGTCACTCTCCCTGACATTATTCTGGAAGCACAGCCCATTCCTTACCAGTCAGCACAGGCTGCAGAGCTCATTGCTCTCACAAGGGCTTGTCACCTTTACCGGAATAAACCAGTCACCATCTACACTGACTCCAAATACGGGTACGGCGTCGTGCATGACCATGGGGTCATTTGGCAACGCCGTGGTTTCCTTGGAGCTGATGGAAAAGGCATATCACATGCCCAACTCATCTCTGACCTTCTGCATGCCATAACCTTACCCTCTGACATTGCAATCCTCCATTGCAGGGCACACACCGGGGGGAAGGATGCAGTCTCCCTTGGAAATGCCCTTGCTGACTCTGCTGCCAAACATGCAGCCTCACAGCCCATCACTCAGGCCCACATGACCATCATGACCCCCCCAGCTCTCGACAACCATTACCTGATCACCCAGTTACAGGCCTCAGCCTCCAATGCCGACCTAGCTGACTGGACTTACCCAGTTTTGCAGAAGAATCCTAAAACAGGATTAATCTGCAAAGAGGGGAAACCTTGTATACCCCAGTCCAGTGCACCCTTGTTTATTGCCCACTACCATGGCATAGGACACCACAGTAAGGCAACAACTACCTTACTCTTACGTAATGATTTCTATGTCACGGATGCCAAGTCATTAGTAGATCAGTATGTCAGTAGATGCATCACTTGCCTGCGAAACAACCCCAACAACCCTGACAAGGCAAAACATCAGCATCTTGAATATCCCACCACACCCTTTACACACCTGCAAATTGACTTCACCCATATCCCAGGTACTGGTAAACAGGAGTATGCCCTGGTCATTGTAGACATGTTCTCTCGATGGCCAGAGGTATTCCCCACTAAATCTGAGGATGCAAAGACAGTTGCTAGGATCCTAACTCAGGAAATCATCCCCAGATGGGGGTGCCCATTGCAAATCAATAGTGATAAAGGCTCCGCCTTTACAGCAAAAATTACACAGGCCTTGGTAAAGGCCCTGCAGGTGGAATGGAAGTTCCACATCCCGTATCACCCGCAGAGTTCAGGGGTCGTAGAACGCATGAATAGGACCCTCAAAGACAAGCTTAGGAAGGCCACAGGGGGTACCTTCCATAAATGGAAGAAGGTCCTTCCTATTATCCTAGCAGAGATCAGAATGACACCACAAAAGACTTTGGGTTACTCCCCCTTTGAAATATTAATGGGTAGGCCCTTCCCTACACCTTGGGCTAAGAAACCATTAGTAATACAGGAGGGAGATCTAGAACTTATCAGAGAAGAGTATGTCAGGTCCCTGATAACAAAACTGAATGAAATTGAACATGAGGTTGTTTGTAAAAACCCTTTGAATCCACAGGAACCTACACACCCCTTTAAAGTCGGAGACAGAGTCGTGGTGAAGG
The DNA here is from genome assembly GCF_028390025.1 of Pseudophryne corroboree. NCBI lineage: Eukaryota > Metazoa > Chordata > Amphibia > Anura > Myobatrachidae > Pseudophryne > Pseudophryne corroboree. Next base: position 481,978,955 of record NC_086450.1, read on the forward strand.
TGCTCCCCAGGAACAAGAACCCAGGAGACTTTACCTACGGTCCAGAGACAGAGGTCGTAGCAGTAACCAGAACAGCAGTCCTGACAGAGGAAAGCCCCACCTGGATCCATGCATCCCGAGTGAAAAAGGTTCCTAGACCAGACCTAGAGAGGGAAGCAAGTGATTCCAGCGAGGTACAAACGGGGGCAGACAGCCCTGACCTCCCACCTAGCGAAGACAGAAGAACAGAGGAGGATGAGGAACCTGTCCCCTACCTCTATCCTGGGGACTATGTTGATAATCCTAATGGTCCTCACTTGCCAAGCTACAGCTGAAGTAGACATTACACAAAAATCCGGCACCTACACATTTTGGTATAACTCCTCCAATACTGAGGTTGCCGCCTATAAAATAGATTTCTGTACCATTGCTCCCTGTCTTAACAAACATTATGCCTGGCAGTGTGATCAGTATGGTACACGTAATACCCCCACTGAAGCCTATATTTGTGTTACTAGTAAATATTGGGGAAATAAATGTGCGTATTGGGGATCAGTGGGATGGAATTCTGGCCATAGTTATGGATACCAGCCCAAAGAGGCTCTCTCAAGAAAAGACAAATATGGTGAGTCCCTGCTTACCCGTCTTACCCTTCATAGACAAAACAGATGTGATAGTAAATTCATATTAAGCATAAAACATCCCCAGTCTACTGATGCAGGCACCTATGTCCTAGGTGAATCCTTTTTTTTAAACCCATCCCTTACACCATTCTTGTTACAGGATATGTTTAACAATGAAAAGTATGCCCAGCTCAAGCCCCCTAAACCACGCCCCAACCTCTTGAAACCTCATATAACCACCTTCAAGGATATGATGGCCGTTAACAATCCCACCTTTAAAGACACCCTAGCTATTGAAACTGGTTTCTCTGACATCAATTTCTGGTTAGAATGGATGAAGTATAGTGCTAGCAAACATAATAAAAGTAACTGTTATGTCTGTGGCAAATCTAGGCCCCACCTAGGTACAGTGCCCCTTAATATACCCCTAGAACAGGAAAATTGTTTTTTCAGCCTTTTTAATGACACCAAAACAAATGACAGTCAGTGCGAAATGTGGAAAAGGGAATATCCCATATTGTCAAAAAATCCCAACCCAGGAAGCACCATAACCATATATCCTGGAAACTATACCTGTTATACATCTAACACCACCACAGGGAGAAATTTAAAAACCTTCCCACCAGGGTATTGTGCAAATAAAAGAACAACTGTTTTAGTCAACCAAACTAGATCATTAGGTGACATTTATTATATATGTGGGGATATGAAGCTTAGAACTAAATTAGACACACCATGGTATGGTGAGTGTGCCCTGGCCAAAGTCATAATGCCACTCCTAATGATCACTGATGACCCCACTCCTCCCTCTAATACTCCTGCTAATCGAAAGAAAAGAGCACTCCCAGGAGGTAGCTTTGACCCCCACGTATACATTGATGCTATAGGGGTCCCAAGAGGTGTTCCAAATGAGTTCAAAGCTAGAGATGAGGTGGCTGCGGGTTTTGAATCATTGTTCCCTATAGTAACTGTAAATAAAAACGTAGCCTGGATTAATTATATATATTATAATCAACAAAGATTTGTTAATGATACCAAAGATGCTCTTAAAGGTATAGCTGAACAGCTAGAAGCCACTTCCCAAATGACCTTCCAAAATAGAATGGCCCTTGACATGATTCTAGCAGAAAAAGGCGGTACATGTGTTTACATTAGTAAGGTGGAAGGCTGTTGTACATATATTCCTGACAACACTGGTCCCAATGGTAAGGTTACTTTAGCCATAAACAAGTTAGAAACCTTATCCATAGAACTCAAAAAAAAAAATTCAGGTATTGATAACCCATGGAGCCAATATTTTGGGTGGTTTGAAAATTGGAAACAGGCTCTTGTGCAAATAAGCATATTCATACTTGTAACTTTAATTCTTTTAGGCATTATAGTTTATTGTGTAATTCCCTGTGGAAAGAAACTTACCTCCAAAGGCATTGATAAGGCCCTGATGTACTATGATATAACCACCAGTCCTGTCACCTCCTCTGATAGTAAGGGACCCGACGATTATGCCCAATATCTCAAGAACTGGAGGAACAAGAAAGGAGCCTCACTTAAGAATCATGTCATATAACAATCATGATTCTAAGAGGGGATTGAAGGGTTAAATCTCCTCTGTCATTGTGCATTGTGTAAATATTGTTTCTTTTTCTTTTGCCTTGGATTTAGCTTGCATTGCATAAAATAAATATAGTTCCACCCATAGTTTGTTGGGAACTGTGTGAAATCCCCACCCCTAGATGAAGTACTAGGCTGTATCCTACTTCCCCCCATGTAGCCTGTTTTACCCCTCCTATGCAGTAAAGTTAAACCAATAAAGTATTTACTTTTGCCTACCCCTCCCTGGACATTCCAATCCCTCCCTAGACAATGATGCCTTATATACCATTGTTATGAACAATAAACGCAGAGTGATTCTTAATTACATGGTGTCGTGTATAATCTGTAATTTTAAGGATTGCTCTCACTGACGTCAGTGGCCATCAAATCGAGGGGTACAAGAAGAGGCTGATATCCTTTCAGTTCGCTTCTCTCCCCTCAGTCCCACGTAGTAGTGAGTCTGTTGCCAGCAGATCTCACTGAAAATAAAAAACCTAACAAATACTTTCTTTTCTAGGAAGCTCAGGAGAGCCCCTAGGGTGCATCCAGCTCTGGCCGGGCACAGATACTAACTGAGGTCTGGAAGAGGGGCATAGAGGGAGGAGCCAGTGCACACCAGATATAGTACCTAATCTTTCTTTTAAGAGTGCCCAGTCTCCTGCGGAGCCCGTCTATACCCCATGGTCCTTACGGAGTACCCAGCATCCACTAGGACGTCAGAGAAATTACAAAGTTCACCCGGCCGTCCCTGTGTCTACCAGGAACTGACCTTCCAATTACATTAACTTTAACCTCAGGCTTACTATCAAGGCTAATGATCAACTTTACTGGCTGCACATTACTGGTGCGGCCCAAGATTCTTCATATGTGATCCCTGATTACCATTTCGTGTGTCATGACTTTGCTCGTGTTCTTGTCTAGGGGGTATGACTTTATGTGGGCTGTTACAGTTGCTGGCATAATGCCCTTCTCTTTTACAAAGATAACAAACCCTTGGCTTCCTCCATGTGCCAGTGGCCTGGGGTTTTGGTCGATTTGATGCCTCCTCTAGTGCTTGGATGCTCATCACCATTGACCGCTCTCCCTGTGCTTCCCTGATTCCTTGGATACCACGGTTATGTTGTTGTCTAGGGGGTTGATATACCTTCTGTAGATCTTTAAACATACAATCTCGTGCATAATGACCTTCCTTCTGGCAGCTATAACATCTTATCACATTCGACTTACCCACAGGGGTCTGGGGCTTCTTACCCTCCTGTGACTCCCTGTGTCTCGTGATGTTCCGATCATGATCAATAGCGGCCTCTCTCAAAGTAGCCACCGACAAACCTCGCCAACATGGTTGGGTGGTCTGTACCCTCGTCCTCAATACTTCCTTTAAACCATCCGTTAACACATAAACTACTACTTTATGAGGTGCATTTGTCTGTGTATGATATACAATACCGTACTTACCTGTGGACACGACCTCACCTGACCCTCCGTTAGGGGGTTTGACTACTGCCTTTACCGATTGGTTTGTGCCCACCTGGGTGTCTCGTATGATGGCTGCTGGAAAAGGTGCCGACATCGTGCTGGGCTCACTTTCTTGCTTGTAATCCTGAGGGAAGTTTAACATGGAGAGCAACTTGCACGGGTTAGAATTTGTACATTTATCAGTTTTCCTTCTATCATTATTACATTTATTACTATTACTCTTATCATTAATAATACAGTTACTAAGTGCACAATTATCATCATATCCCAGTATGTCATTCTCTGCAGCCATTTTCTCTCCTGTTATGTATGGTGGTGGTGGTGCGGTAGCTATCAGTTTCCTGATAGGTTTGGAACCAGCTGCTTGAGCTAATCCTCTTTGAATTTCACCTTCCTGTTGCCATAACTGTAAGTAATCATAATATCTAATTCTTCGCTTCCCGGACTTTATTAGACATATCCTTCTTCTTAAATTGTGCAACACCTCGGGATTAAAACTGCCCACCCTGGGGAACTTTTCCCTATCATTCACAGTCATACGTTCCCATTCATTGCATAATACCTCTGCGTGTGATCCATATTTTTCACACATTATGTACCTCGCCGACCTGGCTGGGCGCGGAATAACATCAACCTGAACCTTGGTTGATCGCCCCTTACTTGAGCAACTGGCCCCCATTATTTGCAGGCGTTGCCTTCTCAGCGAACCCTTACAAAAAAAAAACAAGTTCCCAGAGGTAAGGCGACGGTGAAAGTTTAACGAGTACCTTCACACACTCTTGCCCACGTTGACCAATATGCCCACACGCTGCTTTAGCGCTAGCGTACTCAACCTAGGGCCCCTGCAACCTGAACCTCTATTTACTGGAGCATGTGGGAGTGATCCGCAGAGCAATTTCCCTCCCCAGTAAATATTAGTTGCTGGAGAATTCCTGTGTGATCAGCGAACCTCCCTTAAAATAAAAAAAAACTTACACAAATCACGTTAGAATGTACAAGTAGCGTTTATGATCCCACAGTAAATCTTAGTGGGTATCAAGGTAACAAACTAATGCACACAATTACGTGCGGTACAGTCGCACTGTGTATAAATAACTATTATTTATACGCCTTACGACCAGCGGAATCGATTGTTTAGGCTGCGAAACCTTCAGCCGGAGCTTTATTCTTAACACGGGCCTATATGGGTTTTGCGCCAACCTCTCTGTGGGTTGCGCCCACTGCCTCTGACCTTTCTTAAGTCAGGGTCTTTAAACTTAGCGACCTTCTGGTCTGCTTTAACACTAATTGCTCCTTTTACCTTAAATCACTTTTAACGTGAGATGGCCTTCTCCCACGCCACCACGTGTTCACTTCACGGGTGTACTTCTACGAGATCTCGAATTTTCTCAAGGTTCACCCCAAAGAAAAATTTACTTTCATACACACGCTTCTATCACTTCATATATACTTTGATTTTTCTGTACAGAAAATTACTTGCATTCAGGTAACACAGGTTAATCCCAGAGGAGATGCAGCAATAGAAGGAACCTTTTAAAACTAGTTTTGGGAACTGAAAGAACTTGTGCTATTATCACGTGGCTACTATACCGCCCACACTAAAACAATGTTATTGTGTGATTTGTATCTAGTGGGCGTATCTGTACGCAAGTTGCGTAATATACGCTCCTTGTGTACGCTTTTGCGTCGCGTATGCTTGACTCACACTCGGTGAGAGACACGTGTACACAGCTTGGATACGCCCGCAGTGACACAAATTACACACTTCTATAAATGTAAACGATATTTAGCTATCTTACCGACCACCACACAGTATCTGCTATGCTGCGTGCGTGCTTTTTATAATTACACCCTTAAATATTACTGTTTACTTTTAACTAAAATAGCAGCAAATTTTCTCAGTACGTTGTCAAATGCAAATGGCAAACAGGAAGGTAGATAGGTGAAAATACACAGATACAATACAATTCTAAATTAATCTAATAACATACATTGATGTAAGCACACATATATAGTATTACATCTATGTACTAATCACTATTACATCTATGAGACCCATTCACTTCTCTAATTTGCATATGAATGTGCCCTTGACTGTGTGTGAGGGTGAGTCTCTTCACTGCTGGGGAAAAAACCCAATTACACAGGTTAATTTGCATTTCAATGGCTATCCTACAACAAGCAGAGAATCCTAGAAGCTTGGAGGTAAAGTAACCAAAACAAAAACAACAAAAAAACACTTTGTTTTATCTGTGTATCGTTCTTAAATCAAATATTAATTTTACTATTAACTTACATTAAACCCCATCTAAACTATTTATAATTGATTATGATATGGATTAAATAAATGCATTGGAAACTTATAAATGGTGATTTCTTTTTAACGAAGGATGGCTGATTATTCCTGAGTCAACTGAAAATCAGCCATTCAGAAAAAAACAAAAATTTTTGACCTTCCCAAAATGGCCGCTGCTCCTCCCCCTTCCACATCCATGAGGGTTACACAAAATGGATGACAGACCATGCGGCTTCTTTTGTCACAAAGAAAATCATCATACAAGCCCCTGAAGTTATTTTAGGCCTGGGTTAAAAATAAAACTATCAAGCTATGCAGAGCGATTAAAATTAGAGATGTGCACCGGAAATTTTTTGCGCTTTGTGTTTTGGTTTTGGGTTCGGTTCCGCGGCCGTGTTTTGGGTTCAAACGCGTTTTGGCAAAACCTCACCGAATTTTTTTTGTCGGATTCGGGTGTGTTTTGGATTCGGGTGTTTTTTTCAAAAAACCCTAAAAAACAGCTTAAATCATAGAATTTGGGGGTCATTTTGATCCCAAAGTATTATTAACCTCAATAACCATAATTTCCACTCATTTTCAGTCTATTCTGAACACCTCACACCTAACAATATTATTTTTAGTCCTAAAATTTGCACCGAGGTCGCTGGATGACTAAGCTCAGCGACCCAAGTGGCCGACACAAACACCTGGCCCATCTAGGAGTGGCACTGCAGTGTCACGCAGGATGGCCCTTCCAAAAAACACTCCCCAAACAGCACATGACGCAAAGAAAAAAAGAGGCGCAATGAGGTAGCTGTGTGACTAAGCTCAGCGACCCTAGTGGCCGACACAAACACCTGGCCCATCTAGGAGTGGCACTGCAGTGTCAGGCAAGATGGCCTTTCCAAAAAACATTCCCCAAACAGCACATGACGCAAAGAAGAAAAAAAAGAGGCGCAATGAGGTAGCTGTGTGACTAAGCTCAGCGACCCAAGTGGCCGACACAAACACCTGGCCCATCTAGGAGTGGCACTGCAGTGTCACGCAGGATGGCCCTCCAAAAAACACTCCCCAAACAGCACATGACGCAAAGAAAAAAAGAGGCGCAATGAGGTAGCTGTGTGACTAAGCTCAGCGACCCTAGTGGCCGACACAAACACCTGGCCCATCTAGGAGTGGCACTGCAGTGTCAGGCAGGATGGCCCTTCCAAAAAACATTCCCCAAACAGCACATGACGCAAAGAAGAAAAAAAAGAGGCGCAATGAGGTAGCTGTGTGACTAAGCTCAGCGACCCTAGTGGCCGACACAAACACCTGGCCCATCTAGGAGTGGCACTGCAGTGTCACGCAGGATGGCCCTTCCAAAAAACACTCCCCAAACAGCACATGACGCAAAGAAAAATTAAAGAAAAAAGAGGTGCAAGATGGAATTGTCCTTGGGCCCTCCCACCCACCCTTATGTTGTATAAACAGGACATGCACACTTTAACCAACCCATCATTTCAGTGACAGGGTCTGCCACACGACTGTGACTGAAATGACGGGTTGGTTTGGACCCCCACCAAAAAAGAAGCAATTAATCTCTCCTTGCACAAACTGGCTCTACAGAGGCAAGATGTCCACCTCATCATCATCCTCCGATTCATCACCGTGTACATCCCCCTCCTCACAGATTATCAATTCGTCCCCACTGGAATCCACCATCACAGCTCCCTGTGTACGTTGTGGAGGCAATTGCTGCTGGTGAATGTCTCCATGGAGGAACTGATTATAATTCATTTTAATGAACATCATCTTCTCCACATTTTCTGGAAGTAACCTCGTACGCCGATTGCTGACAAGGTGAGCGGCGGCACTAAACACTCTTTCGGAGTACACACTTGTGGGAGGGCAACTTAGGTAGAATAAAGCCAGTTTGTGCAAGGGCCTCCAAATTGCCTCTTTTTCCTGCCAGTATACGTACGGACTGTCTGACGTGCCTACTTGGATGCGGTCACTCATATAATCCTCCACCATTCTTTCAATGGGGAGAGAATCATATGCAGTGACAGTAGACGACATGTCCGTAATCGTTGGCAGGTCCTTCAGTCCGGACCAGATGTCAGCATCAGCAGTCGCTCCAGACTGCCCTGCATCACCGCCAGCGGGTGGGCTCGGAATTCTGAGCCTTTTCCTCGCACCCCCAGTTGCGGGAGAATGTGAAGGAGGAGATGTTGACAGGTCGCGTTCCGCTTGACTTGACAATTTTCTTACCAGCAGTTCTTTGAACCCCTGCAGACTTGTGTCTGCCGGAAAGAGAGATCCAAGGTAGGTTTTAAATCTAGGATCGAGCACGGTGGCCAAAATGTAGTGCTCTGATTTCAACAGATTGACCACCCGTGAATCCTTGTTAAGCGAATTAAGGGCTCCATCCACAAGTCCCACATGCCTAGCGGTATCGCTCTGTGTTAGCTCCTCCTTCAATGTCTCCAGCTTCTTCTGCAAAAGCCTGATGAGGGGAATGACCTGACTCAGGCTGGAAGTGTCTGAACTGACTTCACGTGTGGCAAGTTCGAAAGGTTGCAGAACCTTGCACAACGTTGAAATCATTTTCCACTGCGCTTGAGACAGGTGCATTCCACCTCCTATATCGTGCTCAGTTGTATAGGCTTGAATGGCCTTTTGCTGCTCCTCCAACCTCTGAAGCATATAGAGGGTTGAATTCCACCTCGTTACCACTTCTTGCTTCAGATGATGGCAGGGCAGGTTCAGACGTTTTTGGTGTTGCTCCAGTCTTCTGTACGTGGTGCCTGTACGCCGAAAGTGTCCCGCAATTCTTCTGGCCACCGACAGCATCTCTTGCACGCCCCTCTCATTTTTTAAATAATTCTGCACCACCAAATTCAAGGTATGTGCAAAACATGGGACGTGCTGGAATTTGCCCATATTTAATGCACACACAATATTGCTGGCGTTGTCCGATGCCACAAATCCACAGAAGAGTCCAATTGGGATAAGCCATTCTGCGATGATCTTCCTCAGTTGCCGTAAGAGGTTTTTAGCTGTGTGCGTATTCTGGAAAGCGGTGATACAAAGCGTGGCCTGCCTAGGAAAGAGTTGGCGTTTGCGAGATGCTGCTACTGGTGCCGCCGCTGCTGTTCTTGCGCAGGAGTCCATACATCTACCCAGTGGGCTGTCACAGTCATATAGTCCTGAGTCTGCCCTGCTCCACTTGTCCACATGTCCGTGGTTAAGTGGACATTGGGTACAACTGCATTTTTTAGGACACTGGTGAGTCTTTTTCTGAGGTCTGTGTACATTTTCGGTATCGCCTGCCTAGAGAAATGGAACCTAGATGGTATTTGGTACCGGGGACACAGTACCTCCAACAAGTCTCTAGTTGCCTCTGCAGTAATGATGGATACCGGAACCACGTTTCTCACCACCCAGGATGCCAAGGCCTCAGTTATCCGCTTTGCAGCAGGATGACTGCTGTGATATTTCATCTTCCTCGCAAAGGACTGTTGGACAGTCAATTGCTTGGTGGAAGTAGTAAAAGTGGTCTTACGACTTCCCCTCTGGGATGACCATCGACTCCCAGCAGCAACAACAGCAGCGCCAGCAGCAGTAGGCGTTACACGCAAGGATGCATCGGAGGAATTCCAGGCAGGAGAGGACTCGTCAGAATTGCCAGTGACATGGCCTGCAGGACTATTGGCATTCCTGGGGAAGGAGGAAATTGACACTGAGGGAGTTGGTGGGGTGGTTTGCGTGAGCTTGGTTACAAGAGGAAGGGATTTACTGGTCAGTGGACTGCTTCTGCTGTCGCCCAAAGTTTTTGAACTTGTCACTGACTTATGATGAATGCGCTGCAGGTGACGTATAAGGGAGGATGTTCCGAGGTGGTTAACGTCCTTACCCCTACTTATTACAGCTTGACAAAGGCAACACACGGCTTGACAAATGTTGTCCGCATTTCTGTTGAAATACTTCCACACTGAAGAGCTGATTTTTTTGGTATTTTCACCAGGCATGTCAATGGCCATATTCCTCCCACGGACAACAGGTGTCTCCCCGGGTGCCTGACTTAAACAAACCACCTCACCATCAGAATCCTCCTGGTCAATTTCCTCCCCAGCGCCAGCAACACCCATATCCTCCTCATCCTGGTGTACTTCAACACTGACATCTTCAATCTGACTATCAGGAACTGGACTGCGGGTGCTCCTTCCAGCACTTGCAGGGGGCGTGCAAATGGTGGAAGGCGCATGCTCTTCACGTCCAGTGTTGGGAAGGTCAGGCATCGCAACCGACACAATTGGACTCTCCTTGTGGATTTGTGATTTCGAAGAACGCACAGTTCTTTGCTGTGCTTTTGCCAGCTTAAGTCTTTTCATTTTTCTAGCGAGAGGCTGAGTGCTTCCATCCTCATGTGAAGCTGAACCACTAGCCATGAACATAGGCCAGGGCCTCAGCCGTTCCTTGCCACTCCGTGTGGTAAATGGCATATTGGCAAGTTTACACTTCTCCTCCGACGAATTTATTTTAGATTTTTGAGTCCTTATTTTACTGATATTTGGTGTTTTGGATTTTACATGCTCTGTACTATGACATTGGGCATCGGCCTTGGCAGACGACGTTGATGGCATTTCATCGTCTCGGCCATGACTAGTGGCAGCAGCTTCAGCACGAGGTGGAAGTGGATCTTGATCTTTCCCTATTTTTGGAACCTCAACATTTTTGTTCTCCATATTTTAATAGGCACAACTAAAAGGCACCTCAGGTAAACAATGGAGATGGATGGATACTAGTATACTTATGGATGACGAGCGACTGCCGACACAGAGGTAGCTACAGCCGTGGGCTACCGTACTGCGTCTGCTAGTATAGACTGGATGATAATGATATAAAAAATATATATATATCACTACTGCAGGACAGGTATATATTGTATAATGACGGACCTGCTGGACACTGTCAGCACTGCAGACTCCTAAACTACTAGTATGAAGAAGATAGAAAAAAAAAACCACCACAGGTAGGTATACAATTATGGACGAGCGACTGCCGACACAGAGGTAGCTACAGCCGTGCACTACCGTACTGCGTCTGCTAGTATAGACTGGATGATAATGATATAAAAAATATATATATATATCACTACTGCAGGACAGGTATATATTGTATAATGACGGACCTGCTGGACACTGTCAGCACTGCAGACTCCTAAACTACTAGTATGAAGAAGATAGAAAAAAAAACCCACCACAGGTAGGTATACAATTATGGACGAGCGACTGCCGACACAGAGGTAGCTACAGCCGTGGACCACCGTACTGCGTCTGCTAGTATAGACTGGATGATAATGATATAAAAAATATATATATATCACTACTGCCAGACAGGTATATATTGTATAATGATGGACCTGCTGGACACTGTCAGCACTGCAGACTCCTAAACTACTAGTATGAAGAAGATAGAAAAAAAAAACCCACCACAGGTATGTATACAATTATGGACGAGCGACTGCCGACACAGAGGTAGCTACAGCCGTGGACTACCGTACTGCGTCTGCTAGTATAGACTGGATGATAATGATATAATAAATATATATATATCACTACTGCAGGACAGGTATATATTGTATAAAGACGGACCTGCTGGACACTGTCAGCACTGCAGACTCCTAAACTACTAGTATGAAGAAGATAGAAATATAATGAATGACGGACCTGCTGGACACTGTCAGCAGAATGCGTTTATAGAATAAAAAAAAAAACACCACACGAGTGTTTAACTTTTTCAGGCAGACAATATACTGGTGGTCACTGCTGGTCAGTCACACTGGCACTCTGGCAGCAAAAGTGTGCACTGTTAAATATGTACTCCTGCTATAACTGCTCCCCAGTCTCCCCCACAATTAAGCTGTGTGAGCAGTGAGCACTACTCAGCACAGTCAGATATACATAGATGATATTATCATGCAGCACACTGAGGCTGAGCACAGATATGGTATGTGACTGTGTATCATTTTTTTTCAGGCAGAGAATGGATTATATTAAATGATAAATAAAACTGGTGGTCACCACTAGTATAACTATCAGCAAAACTCTGCACTCTCTGAGTACTCCTAATGCTCCAGTAAATCAAGTGTCTCTGTCTCACTCTCTATCTAAACGGAGAGGACGCCAGCCACGTCCTCTCCCTATCAATCTCAATGCACGTGTGAAAATGGCGGCGACGCGCGGCTCCTTATATAGAATCTGAGTCTCGCGATAGAATATGAGCCTTGCGAGAATCCGACAGCGGGATGATGACGTTCGGGCGCGCTTGGGTTAGCCGAGCAAGGCGGGAAGATCCGAGTCTGCCTCAGACCCGTGTAAAAAGAGTGAAGTTCGGGGGGGTTCGGTTTCCGAGGAACCGAACCCGCTCATCTCTAATTAAAATACTTTCAAACCTACTTAAACAGATAACAATCCAATCTGAATCAAACACAACATAACTCACCCGAACCCCGTTCTGCAACAATATGGTCAGATATGCAGAGTACAGGTGTGTGCGTGTGTTATATGTGTTGTGTGTGCAGTTGGCACCAAATAGAAATTAAAACCAGATTTAAAAAGACAATAGCTTAATGTTCTTACCTTCTTCGGATTCCACCAACATCCCTACAACCCAAGAGAATCAGACGCAGACGCTCATCTGATCAGCACTACAAGATACCACCTTTCCGCCCTTTGCTGATCGATAAAGTCTGCGCGTTTTCGCCTGACTGCGGATATGAGGTGGACCGGACTTGCCCCCAATTGATAAAGCTAATTATTTACCTTTTAACATAAGCTATTTACTAATACCGTGTAGCCGCAATGGCCGCTAAACCACTTGCACGTGCTATGCACTTCGTACGCTATTTGCGTACAAAGACCTCACACGTGGTACGCACGTTATGTACACACGCTGCGCTGGGTGTACGGAATACACACAGCGAGCGTACACACAGACAGTAACCTTTATAAACTTTAAACACAGAATATGCCTACACTGTAAACCATAATACCGTGGTACTATAATGGTGTAACACTGAACCTTTATGAGTATGCAAGCTGTTTAAGCAATTGAGATGCTCTGAAACCCTTAGCACTTATATGGTGAATCACACAAACACTTGTTAAGGTTCCAACACCTTACCAGATGATTTTTAGTAAGTAAAAGGGAAAAGTACAGTTAACAGCTTATACACTACAGTCCTAACATTAATAACTAAACAGAATAACTATACAGGAATATACACACTAGCGAACGATCGCAAATACTAATAAACAGAAAGAGAATAAATGGCAAACACTTAAAGGATAACAAAAGAGAACAATTGCATACACACAGAGTAACGAAATGGCCACAGAGAAACTTACACACGTGGGAATGAATCGCATGCGCTATCTGGAAACCAGCTCTCAGCCATCACGGGGAAAACCTTGTGGAGAGAAGTGAGCTGGTCTGGCTATGGGGGTCTTTATATACACAGTATACTGTACACTACAAAGGGCCCTACAATCTCATTGTTCATTGGACACAGGAATGTCCCTCTGCATTATAACCAAAGGTCATAGGTGGATTCGAACAGGTGGGCTGTGACTATTTCAAACTGCTCAGGTGGGAGGAATCCTCAGGATTCCCGCCGCATGGATAATGAACTGCAAATACTGTAAATGTCCATAAACTTATTTTAAACATAACTATACGCTGGAGCGACCGATCTCTTCCTAACCAACACCGGAATGTTTCTAATAAAATACTCTTTAGTTAGACACTAGACACCACCATTCAACCTTTGTCTGACCCTTCATATCATGCAAAGAGGAATCCCCATGTCCACAAACCATTTAAACTAAACATTTTTACTGTCGTTGTTAAGGGGAAATAATCACTATAAAACACACTATATAGGTTAAATATGTTACGATCGAGTCGCCCGCTACAAGCTCATAAACTCTACCGTAAATACGCATATACCGCGCGTAACTGCCGGAGCAATTTGCGGACATGTGCACGTACAGCAGACTAAATGCACGAGCAGCGGGCATGTGCATGGGGTTAGTATATGGCAACGTGAAGCACGATATTTTTCGACTTTGACAGAACCCATCATTTCAGCAACAGGGTCTGCAACATGCCTGTGGCTTAAATGATTGGTTTGTTTGGGTCCCCACCATAAAAGAAGCAATCAATCTCTCCTTGCTCAAACTGGCTCTACAGTGGCAAGATGTCGTCCTCATCCTCAGATTCCCCCACCTCAGTGTTTACATCTTCATCATCACAGAGAAATAATATTTAAAAAAAAAACACATCATTTAGGTGTCAGTGGACTGCTTACACTATTACCAAAGTTTCTGAACTTGACAATGACTTATGATGAATGCGCTGCAGATGACGTATAAGGGTGGATGTTCCTAGGTGGTCAACATCCCTACCCCTACTTTTTATGGATTGACAAAGGCAACAGATGGCTTGACACTTGTTGTCCGGATTTGTGGAGAAATAATTCCACACCAAAGAGGTCACTTTTTTGGTATTTTGCCCAGGCATGATAATGGGCTTTTTCATCCCGTTGCCAACAACTGTCTCCACTGGTGCCTTATTCAATCAAACCACATCACCATCGGAATCCTCATCATCAACTTACTCCATAGTGCCATCTACACACGTTTCCTCCTCATCCTGGTGTACTTCTACAGTGGCATCCTCAATCTCAATATCAGCAACTGGACTGTGGGTGCTCCTCCCAGCATTTGCAGATGGCATGCAAATGGTGGTAGGAGCCTCCTCTTCCCATACAGTGTTGTGAAGGTCAGGCCTAGACATCGCAACCGCAGACAGTGCCAGCACCCCTCAATTTTCACAACACCCCTGTAATTTTACAGCACACAAGACAGGGCCAGTTACATTGATGTTCACTGCACCCTAGAATTATTACAGCATACAAGACAGGGCCAGTGTACATTGATTTTCACTGCACCCTAGAATTATTACAGCATACAAGACAGGGCCAGTGTACATTGATTTTCACTGCACCCTAGAATTATTACAGCATACAAGACAGGGCCAGTGTACATTGATTTTCACTGCACCCTAGAATTATTACAGAATACAAACCAGGGCCAGTGTACATTGATTTTCACTGCACCCCTGAATTTTAACAGCATACAGGGCCAGTGTAATGTTATTTGAAAAGCAAAACCCCTATATTTTACAGCATACAGCAGTGTACTTTTCATTTTTAACAACGGCACCCCTGAAATGTTATAGCTTACACGGCTAGTATAATGTTATTTAAATAGCAACACCCCTATATTTTACAGCATACAGCAGTGTGCTTTTAAGTTTTAACAACAGCACCCCTGAAATTTTTAAGCAGACAGGGCCAGTGTAATGTTATTTAAACAGCAACACCCCTATATTTTACAGCATGCAGAAGTGTGCTTTTAAGTTTTAACAACAGCACCCCTGAAATGTTTAAGCAGACAGGGCCAGTGTAATGTTATTTAAACAGCAGCATTCCTATATTTTACAGCATACAGCAGTGTGCTTTTAAGTTTTAACAACAGCACCCCTGAAATTTTTAAGCAGACAGGGCCAGTGTAATGTTATTTAAACAGCAACACCCCTATATTTTACAGCATACAGAAGTGTGCTTTTAAGTTTTAACAACAGCACCCCTGAAATTTTTAAGCAGACAGGGCCAGTGTAATGTTATTTAAACAGCAACACCCCTATATTTTACAGCATACAGAAGTGTGCTTTTAAGTTTTAACAACAGCACCCCTGACATTTTTAAGCAGACAAGGCCAGTGTAATGTTATTTAAACAGCAGCATCCCTATATTTTACAGCATACAGCAGTGTGCTTTTAATTTTTAACAACTGCACCCTTGAATATTTAAAACATACAGGTCCAGCAGCACCCATATATTTTCCAGCATACAGGAGGACAGTGCCCCTGCACCCTGTACAACACAGTGACAGCCAGGACAGCAACACCCATGTACAGTGCAGCACATGAAACACCAGTGACAGCCAGTACAGCCAGAACAGCACCCTAACACAGCACAGGGACACCACAGTGACTGCAGCAGCCCCCCTACAGAGCACACACTAACCCCACCCGACACCACCACCCACAGAGTGATACAGAGGTCTGTCTCCATCATTTTCCAAGTCCGGAATGAAAATGGCGATGACGCACATCTGTTTAAATTAGATCCAAATCCTGCGAGAATCTGACAGCGGGATGATGACGTTTTGCCTCGTTATGGTTTCCGAGTCTGGCGGGCAGTCCCGAGCTAGATTCGGATTCGGGCTTGGGACGTGATGTTCAGGGGGGGTTCAGTTCTCAGGGAACTGAACCTGCTCATCCCTACTAAGTAGTGGCTTTTGTCTGGCCACTCTACCATAAAGGCCTGATTGGTGCAAAGATGGTTGTCCTTCTGGAAGGTTCTCCTCTCTCCACAGAGGAATGCTGTGGCTCTGACAGAGTGACCATCGGGTTCTTGGTCACCTCCCAGACTAGGGCCCTTCTCCCCCAATCGTTCAGTTTAGATGGTCGGCCAGCTCTAGAAAGAGTCCTATTGGTTCTGAACTTCTTCCATTTACGGATGATGGAGGCCACTGTGCTCATTGGGACCTTCAAAGCCGCAGATATTTTTCTGTACCCTTGTCCAGATTTGTCCCTCAAAATAATCCTGTCTCGGAGGTCTACAGACAATTCCTTTGACTTCATGCTTGGATTGTGCTCAGACAGCTTTTTAAAAAACGATCCTGAATACCTCCAATTGGTACACCACGCCAGGACAAACTTGCCTCACTACTGGGAAAAAAAAAAACCTACTTGATCTCCGGATAAGGCTTGCTGAGAAGGTATTGAGCACCAGAGCTAGGAGTTAAAGAGGAAAAGAACCCAGGAGGAAGATATGGTGATGTATGCGCATTAATATGGCGATGTATAATTAACAGCTGCTGTGCATGAACAAACTTGCTCTTTTTAAGGGAAATTATAAAGAAACCCTGCATGTGAACCAGCTAACAAAAAAATATAACTAACAGCTGTTGTGCATGAATAAACTTGCTCTCTCTAAGGCAGGGCTGGCCAAACCGGTCCTCGAGATTTACCAACGGTTCATGTTTTCCAGGCCTCCTGGAGATCTGTAGAATAGTCAGTTAGGAATGAATGCAGCACATCTTAATTAGTAATGAATACACCTGTGCTCCAGCTAGGTAGTCTGGAAAATGTGAACTGTTGGTAGATCTCGAGGACTGGTTTGGCCAGCTCTGTTCTAAGGGAAACCATATAGAACTAATGCTAACCAACTAATAAATGCAATAGAAGAGAACTTTTTACTTCAAACTGCATGGATGACTGAATTTATTTCCATAATTGGAGTAAGATACTCTGCAGCAACTGTTTTTCTAAGATTATTTAAAGATCATCATTTTCCAGTCTGAGCCGATGAATATACAGAGTATAGAGGGGAGCTTGGATACTCTGTAACACTGAACAGGATATTATGAGATAATTGTATCCATTTGTGTTACTTTGTGACACAATTGTCTTACTTATAGAGTGGAGCATGGATATATTGTAACGCTGAATGTGAGATTATGAGATAATTATTTTTATTTCTGCAACAAATTGCTATGTTTTACATTGACATGTTTTGAGATAGTAATAAAACATTTTAAATTTATATAGAACCAAATATAGAGGAATAGAAAGGAGTTATAAATTTAATTTCTGATCCAAGATAAATAAAACTTAAAAAAAAAGTCTGCTAGCGCTATTTGTGCTTTGTGTTTTTTCTAGTGGATTATAGTGAAACGGTAGAGGAGTCCCTTTTTACTCACAGTGAGCTGCATGCAGACAATTTAAAAATATTTTTTTAAATACTGAGTCATTTAATTAGCGCCAGGGGGATACTTTGTTGTATTTGTTTTTTCTGGATGTACTGTCAAGTGTGTGTCTTTCCAAATCATGTCCAATCAACTGAATTTACTACAGGTGTACTCCAATTATGCTGTAGGAACATCTGAAGGATGATCAGTGGAAACAGGATGCACCCAAGCTCATTTTAGATCTTCATGGCAAAGGCTGTGAATACTTATGCACATGTGATTTCTTAGTTTTTTATTTTTCATAAATTAGAAAAAAATCTCAAAAAAACTTTTTCACGTTTTCATTATGGGGTATTGTGTGTAGAATTTTGAGGGGGAAAAATAAATGTACTCCATTTTGGAATAAGTCTGTAACACATACTTGCCTACCTGACCCTCACCATGAGGGAGAAAATGCTCTGTTCCTGGACTTTCCTGGTAATGTATGATTGCCATCACCTGTGGTGAAACACCTTTCTTATCAATTACCCAGCTCACCACAGGTGATGGCAATCATACATTACCAGGAAAGTCCAGGAACAGAGCATTTTTTCCCTCATGGAGAGGGGCAGGTAGGCAAGTATGGTGTAACATAACAAAATGTGGAAAAGGTGAAGCGCTGTGAATACTTTACGGATGCACTGTAAACTAACAATTTACTGAACACAGACCATTAGGTAAATGGGTGACTGCTGCAAATAAGGATACAGTTAGTTACTCTCTCACAGACACAACAGTCTGACCATGGGCCTAATTCAGACCTGATCGCAGCAGCAAATTTGTTCTCTAATGGGCAAAACCATGTGCAGTGCAGGTGGGGCAGATGTAACATGTGCAGAGAGAATTAGATGACAATGCTAAATTCCTTTGTCGTATAAACAACCCTTTATGAAGCTAAGAACACTGTACGCTGTTTACTTAAGAAGTACCGTAATGGTACGCTGTTGGCGTAACGATCGCTCGGCCGTAGGCGAGACGCTCAAGCGTCACGTTCGCTCGCGGCCCAGCGATCACAGGACACGTTATTGGTTATGTCTAGGGTAATGATTCGCTATGGCGTAGCTTACGCTCGAGACCACGAGGAGGTCACCAGCGATGCAGACGCTCACAACACTATACCTTTATGTTAAAACCTTATACCAATGAAATACACTGAATACCTTAATGTGAGTACAGGGTGTAAGTGCAACCTTGTGTAACCTGACTAACTACAAAGCTGCTTGAGCGTCACCGACGCTCAAGTGAACACTTAACACTATAGAAAATACACAGATACTGGTTTAGGTTCCAAAGCCTATTAACTGTATTATATCTAATATACTTGTAAAAGGGGATAACAGTACAAATGATACACTACAATATAACAAGGACTTCCTAACCACAGAACTAAACAATAAATACAAAAAGACAATACTACACTGACCTAAATGCAATACAGTACAATACTATAATACTATGAGAGATATAAGAGAAAAGAGGAGAGAGAGAGATAGAGAGAGAGAGAGAAATTGGCTCACAGAAAGACAATGATTACGGAGAGAAACTTACGCACAAGGGGAAACGATCGCATGCGCCTGGACATCCAGCACCCGATTTTCAGCAATGAGAACCGTTGAAGAGTGAGAGCTGGATGTGGTCGGCCTGCCTATTTATGCCCCACACACAATGCAATCTCCTGGTCCTACAATCCCATTGTCCATTGGCCGAAGGAATTCGGCCCTGCATCATAACAAAAGGTCATAGGGTGATTCATACAGGTGGGCTGTGACGATTTCCAACAGCTCAGGTGGGTGGGAAACTGGGTTTCCCGCCGCATACCTGAGTATGTGTAAATAATAGAAATGGACATAAACTTCTTATGTCCATAACTATTCGCACGAGCGATTAATACGCTCCAAACCAACACCGGAATATTGCTAATTAAATACTCTTCCGATGGGTACCAAACACTGCTGTATGATTCCTGTTAGACCCTTCGTACGATATAAAGAGGGATTCCTCAGCTCTGGGACATTGTATTTTAACCAAACTTTCAGAATCTATCAAAGGGACCATGATCTATAAACTACATTAATTGTGAACATTTGTAACGAATGAGTCGCACGCTACGACTACATAAACTCTACCGTAAATACGCATACCGCGCCTGCGAGTGCACGCTATTGCGGGTATGCGCCTCCACGGGAGAGCGTACGCACGCGCAGCGCGGACCAGTGTGCGGTGCAAATATGGCAACGTGCATTGAGACATTTTTCTGACTTTGACAGTCCACCCTTTGGCAGTCAATAATAACTGCCACAAAACATTTAAGGAGAAAAATGTAAGTCAGGGGTTAATTGATTTCCATGGTTGGGTAGGGGAGAAGAGTGGAGTAGGTGTGAAGAGGGTATGACTTAGTGAGAAAGTAGAAGCATGTGTGTATGAGTCCATGTTTGGAGGGTCATGTATCATCGTGCCGTACGTGTGGTAAATCTAGCTTCGAGGTATTGCGAAGTATACATTTGAATTCCTTCTTATCCTGTGGTACAGGTCTGTGGATGGGCTGTCAAACTCTACCGAGCTCGTTTCGGCTGTGGTTGTAACAAAATGGGGATGCACATTTTAGTTGATGATACATGAATGGGGGAGGTATGTGGTTGCTGCTATCTGTGCCTGTATTCCCTATCGTCTATGTGTGTCATTACCTGAGGGTTGTAGAGATGAAGATAAAGAACACTTACGAAAAATGCAATGATATTCTATGTCAGGGAAATGTACATCTGTCGTTGAGGTTGTGTTCGGTATCTGTTGAGAGTCGTCTTCTTTGCGCTGTATTGCTCCTTAGGCATGAGCAAATAGCTTTGTCTGAGCCATCAGATTTACAAAAAATGTTGGGCTAGCGTGAGTTTAAAAGTACTAGGGAAACTGGGGATCCATGGCAAAGTTCATCAAGTGTCCATATCATAGGTTGTCAAAACTTCATCTTTGGTGCTTGTCTGTTGTCTTGTCTGTATACCGTCTCGTCAACTGCCTCGTCCAAGGGGTCTTTGTATCTTGGAGAAAAGCAGAAAAACAGGTGAAAGAAACGGACCGTATAATCGCATTTTTCATCACATTCTGGTTTCTATCATTGGGTCATAAATCAAATCCAGGTTAATTACAGTTTCCTCACTCCTCAAGCTCATCACTTTTGTACTTTGTTTGCACCTCATTAAAGCCTGCCCGCATCTAAATATCAATCCAATTGATATAATGACACCCAAGATACATAGGAGAAACTTTCCAACATCCATTATGACTCCTTGAGCCCATTCTCCCAAACCGGAGAACCAATTTCGCGGGTTCAACCATGACACCCAACCAGTCAGCTCATTACCTACAGCAGCAAGGGTGAGATTGTGTTTTCGACGAAATTCCCACTTTAATTGCAGAATATCATCCATCTTTTGGTCTATGACCTCTACCGGGTCCTCGGTGCTATTTGTGATATACGTGCAACACTTTATGCCGTACTGTGTTGCCAATGTAACACAATATCCGCCTGTTACTGCTGTAAGATAATTAAGAACCATCCTATGCTGAACTAGTTCTGTTTTGTAAGCTTGAAGTTCTCTTCCAGTGTATCTAAACGTGTCATCATACATTTCAGTGATATTATCTAACAAATTGGCGAGTGCGGAAATGTACCTATAATTCATCACTCCCCGAGCGGTACGAGTGAAATCTAACGCTACCAGAACCTGAATCCCGGTGGATTCATGGATAAGATCAGAGGCCGGATGCTCTAACCTTTCTGACAGTTGTCTTTTAACTCGGTGCTCGTAATGAGTGTGAGTATAAGGAGCTTGGGCACCACGGTGTATGTCCTTCATTTTGTCATGTGTAACAGTCATCACTTCAGGCAATACTTTTCCAATATAACACAATCCTTCAGAGTTTGGGGCAAGCCACTTGTACGCCTTTCTCCCGCATATGAAATATGCATCATCGGGGAGAACATATGGGACGGAGAAGGACATGACCATGTTACAAACCTTCCAGGTGAAATCTCCTGACCCTAATTCTTCCATCTGCTTAATGCACGTATCGGTTTGTACGATATGTGCACAGTATCCTGGTGATACCTCTCCAACTCTAGTAATCCTATTTCCTAAGGTATATCGATACCGAAAAGATTTTCCTCTACTGGCTATGTGGCGTACGAGCTCTGTATCTGTAGGTATTCTATCTGCTCTGTGTGAAAAGGTCATGGTAAGGTTGCTCCATGACACTTCCCAATTTCCCGGTTTTCTGGGATTGGAGATATTAAAACATAAGAGGGACCTATCCACATGGTATTGGTGGAGCTTCAAACTAGGAGGGCTGGAGATGTTAAACCTCCGGTCCACCGGTCTCCCACCACTTAGCTCAAGTACCTCCCCTAACGTTAAAGGAAATGGTACTAGCCCTGATTTACTGTGACCCTGAGGTACTTGAGAGCATACCCAACAATCTGTCTGGTTTAACACGTTACCCACTAGAGAGTGATGGTCACTCAATGGATGCCGGTCCATATGGATATTAAAACTAGATTGGCATTTCTTTATGCATCCATCTTCAACCAGATTATCACAGAGCCTACAGATACAATTTTCTTCAGCTAACAATCCATCACAATTTCTTCTATCGGATCGTTTTCTGATACTCGCCTTTGCTTGTTGGTTTGGTTGATCTTGGAAAACTACGCCATCATCATAATCGGAACCCATTCCAGAACCTCTCTCGACCTCTATGGTACTCTCGCCGGAACAGACTGCTCTGGTCAACATCATGGTTAACATCAAAATCCGGATCACAGTCTCTTGGGGCAAGTCCATCTTTGAGGAAAAAATAGAGAAGAATGAGAAGGGGGAAAAAGAAATCTTAAGGGAGAGGGGCTGGGAAGTGGAGAAAAACAATAAAAGGGAGAAGGGAGTCGACAACTGCTTTCGGTCTTCAAGGCTCAGGTGCCGCCTCAGTCCTCCTGGAACAGACACTCCAGTGATACAACCTCTACCGTCTGTTCCTTATCACGGGACTTCTCTGGATCGGCAACCTTTTTGCAGTGGGATGAATGGACCCAAGTCTCTCTCTCAGCAACCTTCAATGCTGTGGTGCTAGTCAATAAGACCTGGTATGGTCCTTCCCATCTATCAATAAGACAACCTGAGCGTAGAAAATTTCGTATCATTACATAATCCCCAGGTTCAATGTCATGACAATTACTATCTGGTAAATCAGGAATCACCAACTTCAGATTATCATTTTGATTCCTCAACTGTTTACTCATGTTAATCAAGTATTTTACAGTTACTTCATTGTTACATTTCAAATCATCCTGAGGGTTAATCATGACATGCGGTTGTCGACCAAACAGAATTTCAAAAGGGGACAGGTTAAGAGGGGACCTGGGAGTGGTTCTGATGCTATACAAAACAATGGGTAAAGCTTCTGGCCACGTCAATCCTGTCTCTGCCATTACTTTACTCAATTTATTTTTAATAGTGCTGTTCACTCTTTCGACCTTCGCACTCGCCTGTGGACGGTACGGAGTGTGCAGCTTACTATCAATTCCCATCAACTTACACATTCCTTGAAAGACATCACCTGTAAAATGGGTACCCCTATCACTTTCAATGATTCTAGGGATACCATATCTACATACAAATTCCTGCACAATTTTCTTAGCGGTAAACATAGCGGTATTTGTAGCTGCTGGAAAAGCTTCGACCCAATTTGAGAAAACATCTATACAGACAAGTACATATTTCAAATTTCTACATGGGGGTAATTGAATGAAGTCAATTTGTATTACCTGGAAAGGGCCGCCGGCAGGTGGGATATGGGATGGTTCTGTAGGTATTGCTTTTCCAATATTCTTTCTCAGACAGGTAAGGCATGACATTGCTCTTTTACCCGCATGAGAGGAGAATCCTGGGGCGCACCAGTATGCTCTTACCAATTTGCACATCCCCTCCTTGCCTAGATGAGTCAGCCCGTGAGCTGCTTCAGCCAGACATGGAAGGTATGCCCTGGGGGCCACTGGTTTACCATGTCCATCCGTCCAGAGCCCTGAGGACTCCTGGCCATATCCCTTTGCCTTCCAGACTGCTCTTTCCTGTGTGGAACACAAATTCTGCATCTCACACAACTTCTGTGTGTTGATGGTATTAAATACCATCAGTTGTGTGGTGTCTGTCTGTATGGGGGTAGCAGCTGCAAGCTTTGCGGCTTCGTCTGCTCGGCTGTTACCAAGGGATACTGGGTCTTGGCTATATGTATGTGCTTTACATTTGATAACAGCCACTCTATCGGGTTCCTGTATCGCTGTTAGAAGCCTTTTTATGTGAGCTGCATGCGCTATCGGTGTACCAGCTGCCGTCATGAAATTTCTGAGACGCCATAGCGCTCCGAAATCATGTACTACCCCGAACGCGTATCTAGAATCGGTGTAGATATTGGCAGACTTACCCTTAGCCAATTCACATGCTCTGGTTAGGGTGACCAGTTCAGCAACCTGGGCTGAGTGAGGTGGGCCTAGCGGTTCCGCTTCTATGGTGTCTTGGTCATCTACGACTGCGTATCCAGTACACAAGTCTCCAGAGTCTGACTGTCTGTGACAACTACCGTCCGTGTAGAACGTGAGTTCTGCATCTTCCAGTGGATTGTCACTGATGTCAGGCCTTGCGGTAAAATTTTGGGTCAAATATTCCATACAATCATGTGTATCTTCCTTTGCATTAAATCCTCCTTCCCCATCACTCTCACCTTCCACCCTTTGTGTCTGACCAGGCACACCTGGGAGAAATGTTGCAGGGTTTAATGCACTGCATCTTCTTATGGTGATGTTTACGGGGGCCATTAATGCCAATTCCCATCTTGTAAACCTTGCTGATGAGACGTGTCTGGTTTGGGCAGAATTCAATAAGGCAGATACCGCATGCGGTGTATGGATTGTGAGGTTGTGGCCTAGCACGACATCTTCGCTTTTTGTCACTAGCAATGCTATCGCCGCAACGCTACGCAAGCATGTGGGGAGGGATCGCGCTACCGTATCTAGCTGAGCGCTGTAGTATGCAATTGGCCTGCTGGCATCACCGTATTTTTGTGTTAGTACACCTGCTGCGCACCCAGCACTTTCTGTTCCGTATAGTTCAAAGGGTTTCCCATAGTCTGGCATACCTAGTGCTGGTGCCTGCGTTAGGCACTGTTTGAGTCTCTCAAATGCTGTTTCGGATTCGTCTGTATGCGAAATCCGGTCAGGTTTGTTTGAGGAGACCATTTCCTGCAAAGGTAGCGCCAATATGGAAAACCCTGGGATCCAATTACGGCAATACCCACACATTCCTAAAAACGTCCTGATCTGTTGCTGGGTTTGTGGCAGTGTCATGTCTCTAATGGCTTGGATTCTATCAGCGGTCAGATGTCTCAGTCCTTGTGTTAGACAGTGTCCCAAATATTTTACCTTAGCTTGGCATAATTGCAACTTGTCTTTGGAAACCTTGTGACCTGTGTCTGAAAGATGAAACAGGAGCTGTTTCGTATCCTTCAGGGAAGCTTCCAATGAATCAGAACACAGTAGTAGATCATCCACGTACTGTATCAACACTGATCCACTCTCCGGTTGGAAAGACTGTAAACAATCATGCAAAGCTTGAGAAAATATACTTGGACTATCTATGAAACCTTGGGGTAACCGAGTCCACGTGTATTGGACTCCTCTGTATGTGAATGCAAACAAATATTGGCTGTCAGGGTGCAGAGGTACCGAAAAGAAAGCGGAGCAGAGGTCAATAACAGTGAAAAATTTGGCAGTGGGAGGAATTTGCATTAGGATGACAGCTGGATTAGGCACTACGGGGAACTGACTCTCAACTATTTTGTTAATCCCCCTTAGATCCTGCACTAGCCTGTAACCCCTCCCCCCACTCTTTTTAACAGGGAAGATGGGACTATTTGCGGTGCTGGACGTTCTTACTAGAATGCCCTGTTGTAGCAAGCGCTCTATTACGGGAAAAACTCCTAGCTCCACCTCTGGCTTCAGAGGATACTGTGGGATTTTTGGAGCTATCCTACCATCTTTTACTTGCACAACTACTGGAGCTACGTTTGCCATTAATCCAGTGTCCTGTCCATCTTTTGTCCAAAGCGACTCTGGTATCTGAGATGTCATCTCTTCTACTTGGGATGGATTCCTATTTGTCATAATGGAATGTGACATTAATTTTGATGGGGAGTCTAACATGTCTCGTACTTCCTGAGCGTGATTCTCAGGGATGTCCAAGAATACACCTTCAGGAGTACAATAAATGACGCAACCCATTTTACATAGTAAGTCTCTTCCCAGGAGATTAGTTGGTGCCGATGCAGCCAGCAAAAAGGAATGCTTGGTATGCAAAGGCCCTATTGTAATCTCGGCTGGTTTGCTAACAGGGTAGTGCTGGACTACTCCTGTTACTCCCATGGCTGGAATTGTCCTACCAGTGGTTCTCATGCCCACTGTCGAATTTATCACTGACTTGGCCGCCCCTGTGTCTACAAGAAAGTTTAAAGTTTTACCAGCTACATTGATTGCAATCTCTGGTTCGCTTCCAAGACTGGCAATCAATTTAACTGGCTGCAGATTACAGGTATGGCCATACCCCTATTGGGTATGCTGACCTCCCTGAATCCCATTGGCAGCAACTACTTGTGGGGGAGTTAGCTGGGAACTACCAGAGGCATGCCAATCTCTGTTCGGGGGATATCTTTTTGTTTCCCCTGTATGTGGCTCAAAACTCCGCCTCTGTGGACCCTGCTCCCAATGTCGTGTGTTGTGTTGTTGTCTAGGGGGTTGAAAAGATCTTTGTACATTCTTTGTTCTACATTCTCGTGCAAAGTGTCCCGGTCTGTTACAAGAAAAACATGTTATTACACTTGCCTTACCCACAGGATTCGGTGGTACATACGCAGGCTGCCTTGTGGTCAGCGCCTGTATACTTACGGACATCAACTTATCACTTTGCGACTCTCTGTGCCTAGTGATGTTTCTGTCGTGATCAATAGCAGCCTCTCTCAAGCCGGACACTGACAGACCTCGCCAGCATGGTTGCGTGGTCTGAACCCTAGTCTTTAATGTTTCCTTTAAACCCTCCATCAGTACAGATACTGCTATTTCCCGATGGTTTGGGTTGGTCTTTATGTCTTCTATACCCGTGTACTTTGCCATTTCTAATAGTGCCCGGTGAAAATATTCTATTGCCGTTTCGGACTCCTTTTGCTTAATGGAAAATATTTTATTCCATTTAACAACGGCTGGGAAATACTCTTTTAGCTGTAAATTTATCCTTTTTACATTATCCTTGTTGTACACGTCTGTAAGCGGTACATCTTTATCCAATGCACAATCAGCTAAAAATTGAGTTGCGTCAACATTGGAAGGTAAACAAGCTCTTAGCAGTATCTGCCAATCCTTGTTGTTGGGTTCTACAGTGTTACCTAGATCCCTGATGTATTTTTGGCTAGCAACTAAATCCTTCCTGGGGTCAGGAAATTCGGACACTATTGTTCTTAATTCCATTCGGGAAAATGGAGTGTACATGGCAATGTTCCTTATGGGAGTGGCTCCAGACACATCTGTTTTTCCATTGGGAACTGCTATTACCCTTACAGGAGCAATTCTAACAGCCTCTTCCTGTGTAGATTCTACTGCTTGTTGTGGTACAATTGTTTCAGTGTAGTGCATGGTGCCGTACTTACCCGTTGACACGACCTCACCTATCCCTCCGCTAGGGGCTTTCACTAATCTCGTGGGTGTCGCTGTGCCTACTGTGGTTTCTGCTATGGTGGCTGCAAGAGAGAGAGCTGAAATTGTTGCTGAATCGTCTTCTTGATCACACTCCTGAGGAAGGTTCAAAACAGGGTACATCTTGCACGGGTTAATACTTGCATGAGTTATTTGGTTAACGTCATTAACATTTACAGGGTTACTAAGAGTTTGTGTTTTACAACCCAGTGCGTTTCTCTCCGCAATCAACTTCTCTCCTGCAATGTATGGTGGAGGAGGAGCTGTGGCAATCAACTTCCTGACTGCCCCAGATCCTGCCGCCAGAGCCAAACCTCTCTGTATCTCACCTTCCTGGTGCCATAACTGTAAACAATCATGATGTTGAATTCGTCTCTTTGTTGATTTTACGAGACATATCCTCCTCCTTAAATTTTGTAACACTTCTGGACTGAAGCTACCTATTCTTGGGAATTTGTCCCTGTCTTGTACAGTCATTCTCTCCCATTCATCACATAAAACCTCTGTGTGACTACCGTATTTTTCACACATTACATATCGTGCCGACCCAACTGGTCGGTTCTCTGAATCAACCCGAACCGAGGTTGATCGCCCCCTACCTGAACAAATGGCCCCCATAATCTGCAGGCGTTGCTTATTCCTCCTTGGATCTTTATCTCAAGGTTTTCAGCGAACCCTTACAAACAAACCAAGATGTCCTTGGGCAGGCCGGCGGTGGTGGTTTATCAAGTACCCCACTTACTTCTCGCCCACGTTGGCCAGTACTGCAATCACTGTAACCAGAGCTGCTGTACCCAACCTAGGGCCCCTGTGAACCTTTATTTACTGGGGCGCGTTCCCCAGCAAGTATCGGTTGTTGGATAGTTCCTGAGTGACCAGCGAACTTCCCTTCCAAAAATAAAAAATTACACAAATCACGTCAGAATGTACAAATAGCGTTTGTGACCACTTTACTCTAATGGTATTAGGTCAGATTACTAACTACTGCACACAATTACGTGCGGTCCAATCGTTCAGTACATAAGCACTACTTGTCATGTACTGAAAGATCAATGGAATCGATGTTTCCGGCCGCGATTCCTTCAGCAAGAGCTTATGGCCTATATGGGTTCTGCACCAACACCCCAGGCGTTGTGCCACTGGACTTTTATAGCGGACCTCTTTGTCTATTTTACCTGTTACCTTATGACCTCCTGGTCTGTTACCTTATGACCTCCTGGTCTGTTACCTTATGACCTCCTGGTCTTGTTACCTTATGGTCCGCTATACTCTAATGCTCAAATATTATTTAACCAGGGATGCCTCCCTAGCCACCGTATATGTCACTTACACGTATGTCCCTTGACGAGTACTCGGCTTTTCTTGTGGTTCCACCTTTAAAATTGTATAAACACACTCACTCAACACATGTACACTTTTGTTTCTATATCTATTTCTGCGCAGAAATTGTCTTTAGGCCAAAAGTGTTACCAATTAGGAGCAGGATCTGTTAAACTAAATTTCAGATTTTTCCAAAAATAGATTTGCGTTATTTACCGCGTCGCGTTATCTACCGCTGTGCGTTAATTATCGCCTTTGCGTTACTTCACTTTATCACAGCTTGAGCTACGTGGGCGTAACCGGACGCTACGTTGCGTAATGAACGCTGCGTGCGTCTGCCTTTGGATTGCGTACGCTAGTCTTTGTTAGCGACACGTGTACGCAATATAAAGATCCACCGTAACACAATTTCTATTTTTATCAATGTAAATGATCCCTGATCATCTACCGCAATCCACACTGACTGCCTTGTATCTCAGACAAACCGTGTGTTTGTTCTATACTTTAACTATCACCTCTACTATGAAATAACAGCAAATCTCTTTTTAGCACTTTCTATCAACTATAAAATTTGGCAAACAGGAATAGTGATATACGAAAATGAAACAGAAAATGCAGATATATGTATGCGTGCGTGTATACGCAAGACAGAAGAGAAATAAACAGTTTTAAAAAGACACAAGCGTTTTGTTCTTACTTCCGGTTACCGGGTTCCTTCAGCACTCTTTATCTAAGCGAAGCAGACGCTTATCCCGCCAGCACTATGAGACAATCTCCCACCCTTTGCTGGGGGATAATGTCTGCTGATCTACCTAGTGCAGATGTGAGAAGTATAGGACGAGTTCCCAATTGACAATGCTAAATTCCTTTGTCGTATAAACAACCCTTTATGAAGCTAAGAACACTGTACGCTGTTTACTTAAGAAGTACCGTAATGGTACGCTGTTGGCGTAACGATCGCTCGGCCGTAGGCGAGACGCTCAAGCGTCACCTTCGCTCGCGGCCCAGCGATCACAGGACACGTTATTGGTTATGTCTAGGGTAATGATTCGCTATGGCGTAGCTTACGCTCGAGACCACGAGGAGGTCACCAGCGATGCAGACGCTCACAACACTATACCTTTATGTTAAAACCTTATACCAATGAAATACACTGAATACCTTAATGTGAGTACAGGGTGTAAGTGCAACCTTGTGTAACCTGACTAACTACAAAGCTGCTTGAGCGTCACCGACGCTCAAGTGAACACTTAACACTATAGAAAATACACAGATACTGGTTTAGGTTCCAAAGCCTATTAACTGTATTATATCTAATATACTTGTAAAAGGGGATAACAGTACAAATGATACACTACAATATAACAAGGACTTCCTAACCACAGAACTAAACAATAAATACAAAAAGACAATACTACACTGACCTAAATGCAATACAGTACAATACTATAATACTATGAGAGATATAAGAGAAAAGAGGAGAGAGAGAGATAGAGAGAGAGAGAGAAATTGGCTCACAGAAAGACAATGATTACGGAGAGAAACTTACGCACAAGGGGAAACGATCGCATGCGCCTGGACATCCAGCACCCGATTTTCAGCAATGAGAACCGTTGAAGAGTGAGAGCTGGATGTGGTCGGCCTGCCTATTTATGCCCCACACACAATGCAATCTCCTGGTCCTACAATCCCATTGTCCATTGGCCGAAGGAATTCGGCCCTGCATCATAACAAAAGGTCATAGGGTGATTCATACAGGTGGGCTGTGACGATTTCCAACAGCTCAGGTGGGTGGGAAACTGGGTTTCCCGCCGCATACCTGAGTATGTGTAAATAATAGAAATGGACATAAACTTCTTATGTCCATAACTATTCGCACGAGCGATTAATACGCTCCAAACCAACACCGGAATATTGCTAATTAAATACTCTTCCGATGGGTACCAAACACTGCTGTATGATTCCTGTTAGACCCTTCGTACGATATAAAGAGGGATTCCTCAGCTCTGGGACATTGTATTTTAACCAAACTTTCAGAATCTATCAAAGGGACCATGATCTATAAACTACATTAATTGTGAACATTTGTAACGAATGAGTCGCACGCTACGACTACATAAACTCTACCGTAAATACGCATACCGCGCCTGCGAGTGCACGCTATTGCGGGTATGCGCCTCCACGGGAGAGCGTACGCACGCGCAGCGCGGACCAGTGTGCGGTGCAAATATGGCAACGTGCATTGAGACATTTTTCTGACTTTGACATAGATTTGGGTGTGGTGTGTTCAAACTGAAATCTAAATTGCAGTGTAAAAACAAAGCAGCCAGTATTTACCCTGCACAGAAACAATATAACCCACCCAAATCTAACTCTCTCTGCACATGTTACATCTGCCCCACCTGCACTGCACATGGTTTTGCCCATTAGAGAACAAATTTGCTGCTTCGATCACTTCTGAATTAGGCCCAATGTCTGTTGTCTAGAATGTGTTGCACATTTTAGATACAGTGTAACCTTTGCAACATATGAGTAAATATGAAGTGTTCACACCAGCAATAAGAGTGGCAGCTTACATTTTATTTCCCTGGCGGGGATTTAAACCTTGAGGGTGGATTATTTCACACTGGCAAAGCAGGGGTTAAGATGATTACTAGGGTGTTTAACAGAGTGTTGCCCTGGGATATGATGAACTAATTTATTGTCCAGTCCGTTGTGATGAAAAGCAAGTACAATATTTTATTAAAGGGACCACGCCCTAATGTTACACGTAGCAGCGTGGATCAATGGCAAGAAATAAAAATTATTTATCTGCTTTTAGGACAGCAGGTGCTGTATTACTTTATACACATTATTTCATAAATCATTCACTAACAGGGTATTTACTATTATCCTAATACACACATGATTTGCTGCCTGAAACGTATAGGGGAGGATTTGGGAAGGATCAGTCCAAACACAAAACATGTACGTGTCTTGTATACGTGTCCCTTAACAATAGCAAAGTAATCTCATCGAAAGAGGACGTGATTGGTATTTCAAGATAGAGTCCAGATCTGCAGATTGTGGTAATATGCCGGTCCTAATAACAGATACAGTAGGTACTTTCCATCATGCTACAATGTCACTGTGTCTAGATCATAGGACAGGGGATAAAGTAAGTTCTAACATAAAGTTCCTTTCTAACTCTGGGCCTAATTCAGACCTGATCGCAGCAGCAAATTTGTTAGCCAATGGGCAAAACCATGTGCGCTGCAGGTGGGGCATATGTAACATGTGCAGAGAGAGTTAGATTTGGGTGGGTTATATTGTTTCTGTGTAGGGTAAATACTGTCTGCTTTATTTTTACACTACAATTTAGATTTCAGTTTGAACACACCACACCGAAATCTAACTCTCTCTGCACATGTTACATCTGACCCCCATGCAGTGCACATGGTTTTGCTCATTTGCTAACAAATTTGCTGCTGTGATCAGGTCTGAATTAGGGCCTCTTTTCACCGCAATAAATGATCTGAGAAAAAGTTAGTCATTTGAAAACAGCAGAAATACACAATTACTGAGACAATACGGAAACATTTGATTTGACTTTAACAATTATATGATGATAACTGGGTAGAGCTTTGAGGATGGGTGATTTACTGGATGGCAGGAATCTGAAAGTTTCAGCTTCTCTCCTTTTGTTATTTCCATCTTCCCACCCAAGCTGTGTGTCGGCATTTCCAGTGTGCAGAAAGAATGTAATGGCTTAGACTGATTCTACCCTACTGGGGTCACCGACACCACCGTCCACATTCCAAACATAGCCGCATACGGACCTGTGTGTTACTGAGAGTCAGGTACATAATCTCTTCTTGAACCTGGGATTTCCATGGATTATAATGAGAGTCTGAGCAGTTGGATAAAGCCGGATAATCAAAATGGAGGTATATATCAAAATGCCATCAATAGGGTACAATGGGTATAAAACAAAAACTGTTGCTGTGGCCAAAAATAAAAGTATATCCAGCATGAAACGTACGACCAGCGACCTGACCGCTCGGACATGACCCTGGAGCTGGGCAGATGATAGGTGAGAGTCTCCCTGCTTCATTCTCCAGATGTGTCTCAGTATAGCTCTGACACTGAGCCCGATACACAGACACGTCATAGTAAATGGAATAAAGAATCTGATCAGTGAGCAGATGATGATGTAATAAGAATTCCACATGATTACATATCCGTGTTGAAATGGATCATCTGTGTTATTTCTGCCATATTGTATGGTTGGTGTGAAGAAGGTCGGGATATTAGAAAGAATAGAACATAGCAGTGATCCCAGTATGAGCTGAGGAACAGAAGAAATGAACCTTGATTTGACACGATGGAAAAACTGGTGGGAAACGTTGACCAAACTAACAGAGTAGAAGATGGAGAGCCAGGCGGTGTTCCAGAAACTGACATTAATAAGTACGTGTTGTGCCGTATACATGAATAGTAACATGTTTTTTCCCAACATCAGATATGTCCCAAAGTACAGAAAACAGCCATTTACAGTCATCGTGCCCTGTAAGAGGAGATTTGTCAGCACTGTAACAAGCTGGATTTTATCACAGACACCCAGATTGCTGGTCTCTCTCCTGTGTATGATGTAAACATGGAATACTGCGCAGCATACGATGGTCCCAGATATCCCAGTGATCAGCGTAATAATGAATTTAGTAAGAATCACAGCTGATACCATTGTGTCTCAGTGTATGGTCCTGGTCTGACGTCTCTGTAGTAATGATTAGTCTATGCTGGGAGAGTCTGCAGCAGAATGATTACACTGACACATGACATTCAGATATATGAGCATCAAATGCAAATATGTTCCGTATCTGGTTCCCAGGTGCCGGCAGAGTGATGCTGTGGTGTAACCGGATACTGGGATATTTTATATCATTTCTATCCTATCTGATGGAACTTTCCACAGAAGTCATATACTGTATTTAATTTTATTTCAATGCATATCAAATAGATTATTTTATTTCATGCAGAATATCAGGATGTTCAGTACCAATCAAAGGATCTCTCAAACTCTTATTTGTCTAGTTGTTGCTCCTCAAAAGTAATAAAAAATATTGCTCCACATCACAATATATAAGTATACCAAATGGGACAATTTATTTATAAATACATACAACGAATGTGCAAAACAACATAAAAAATTGCAAAGTACAAAAAAGAGACCTTTTGTGCGCTTAACAATTGTAGCCGCCTTTAGAATCACGTGGAAAGAGCCTTCACCAAGTCCTACTGATAAGAAGAAAAATATACAAGTGACACAAAATAGCGCTACCTCGAAATATTCAGGGGTAACAATGTGCGTGCTTACACAAAATGACGAGTTGGTTCATATATCATCTTTGTAAACACAATAACTGAAAAAAGACAAGACAGACGTAGTGCAATTCCGTCTGAACACTTGATGTGATGTGTTTTTTTATTTAATATAAAATCAGCATGTAGTAATCTCATAGTAATCTCATATACGTTCATAAAAGGCTCCAGATCTCACTCATGATCAAATCATATACTTGTACTGGAGGCTTTAAGAGATTGGACAAATATGGTGCAATAACGTTTTTTTTTATGATACATTTAATAAAAAATGCACTCACATAAATGAAATTACAATGGGCATATATCACCATAAGGTGTAATCAAAGGAACTCCACTTTAAAAGATACTAAGTGGTATGCCAAATCCTACATATAAATAGGTATGAACATAGTCACCAAAAAGTCCCGGATACTTAGGTGTCCATAGGTTCTAATGCAGAAAGCCACAAGTCCCAGGAAGCGGTGTCCAAAGAGGTATAGTCCCCTGTTTGAACGCTTTTGGACACAGACATCTTTCTTCTTCTGCTACAGTGTTACAGGTGCAGAGGCAGCCGGCAACCACAGCAGGGTAGCAGAGAGTGGAGAGCGCCTTTCCAGTCCGGTGCCTCCCTGCTTTGTATACCTTGCTGAGCGGGTTGTGCCAGTCCTGGAGTGGCGTGAAGTTGTCAATGCTTTCCTCAGGAGTAACAAGATTCGGTGCAGTTTCAATAGTTCCTTAATTTGGTAAGAGGTAGGTAGGTCGCATCAAGTCAATCTACCAACGCATTTCACCTTTTTAAGGCTTCCTCACGGATGTTTCTTAAGATACAGTTGGGGGGGATATTCATACCCCTTTTAATTAGCCTAGGCTAATAAGCAATATTTGTATTACTTTTGAGGAGCTACAAGTGGACACATAAGAGTTTGAGAGATCCTTTGACTGGTACTGAAAATCCCTAACTAGGTTATACAGTACCTCTATTGGAGTGCGGACATAGGGTGTAATTCCGACCTGATTACAACAGAAAACTTTTTTCTCTAATGGGCAAAACCATGTGCACTGCAGGTGGGGCAGATATAACATGTGCAAAGAGAGTTAGATTTGGGTGGGGTGTGTTCAAACTAAAATCTAAATTGCAGTGTAAAAAATAAAGCAGCCAGTATTTACCCTGCACAGAAACAATATAACCTACACCCAAATCTAAATCTTGCTGCACATACTACATCTGCCCCCCTGCAGTGCACATGGTTTCGCCCAGTAGTTTGCTATTCTTACTTTACTTACAATTATGAATCAGGCCCACATCATGTTAATACTAACAACAAAACAATAAAGTTAATTCATGAACCATATTAAAGTAAACCTAAAAGATTCAGACTTTGCAGTTACTCTTGATTTAGCTGAGAATTAATCATGTGTCATGGCGGATAAGGCCCAGAGCTACTGGGCAAGAGCTCAAGCTGCAATTCTCCCATTTGTGGTGTGTTACAAGGGAGAAACAAAAAGTGAGCATCTTAGCTACAGTATGTTGTTATGTCAGACTGTCGGGAACACAACACTGCTTCCAGAGGAACCTCATAAACTTCTTGAAGACAACATTTGGGAAATTACCAAAAAATATGTCCTACTTCTCTGATGGGTCAGCTGCACAATTTAAGAACAAAAGTTTTTTTGCCAACTTGTGCTCACATAAAGATGATTTTGGTATCGTAGCAGAGCGGCATATTTCAGCGACTGTTCATGGCAAAGGGCCTTGCGATGGCGTAGGTGGCACAGTGGAGAGGTTAGGATCCATATGATAACCAGAATCTTAAACCACAGCAACTTTGTGACTGGGCAGAGGAAAACATTACTGGAACGTATTTTACTTCATCAACAAGAACATATTGAGACAGTAATATTTCCGGATGTTCGCTTCAAAAACACAGGACCTGGGGACCCAGAAATTCCGTGCTGTGGGTATGCAACATCCACAATGAAAACCTTTGTGATGATGTTTTTCCTTTGAACATAATTCATTGGAACAAACATTGACAACATCCCTAGAAAAACTCCAACTTGCTGACAGCAGAGGGTGTGGAACTGCTGCCTATGACAACAAATAGTGTACTTAGCCAAAAATGTGGGGTTTTCTTTACACCCATGGCAGCATTAATTATAAAAAACAATTCCAATCGGATCCCTCCCAGCACCCCCGCCAGACTGCCTCATCACATTGTGTATGCACAGAAGGACTCTCCTAAACCCACAAGTTCTTTTGTCGCAAGAGACAGCTCTTATCAGGAGAGCTGCCCTTTGCACATTTATAAAGTAGGTACATACTAGTGATGTGCCCCGGACATTTTTCGGGTTTTGTGTTTTGGTTTTGGATTCGGTTCCGCGGGCGTGTTTTGGATTTGGACGCGTTTTGGCAAAACCTCCCTGAAAATTTTTTGTCGGATTCGGGTGTGTTTTGGATTCGGGTGTTTTTTTACAAAAACCCCTCAAAAACAGCTTAGTTTGGGGGTCATTTTGATCCCATAGTATTATTAACCTCAATAACCATAATTTCCACTCATTTCCAGTCTATTCTGAACAACTCATAATATTA
This sequence comes from Pseudophryne corroboree, assembly GCF_028390025.1. Lineage (NCBI taxonomy): Eukaryota > Metazoa > Chordata > Amphibia > Anura > Myobatrachidae > Pseudophryne > Pseudophryne corroboree. The sequence continues at coordinate 482,015,841 of NC_086450.1, forward strand.
TTTTTAGTCCTAAAATTTGCACCGAGGTTGCTGTGTGACTAAGCTAAGCTACCCAAGTGGACGACACAAACACCTGGCCCATCTAGGAGTGGCACTGCAGTGTCAGACAGGATGGCAGATTTAAAAAAATAGTCCCCAAACAGCACATGATGCAAAGAAAAAAAGAGGTGCACCAAGGTCGCTGGATGGCTAAGCTAAGCGACCCAAGTGGCCGACACAAACACCTGGCCCATCTAGGAGTGACACTGCAGTGTCAGACAGGATGGCACTTCAAAAAATAGTCCCCAAACAGCACATGATGCAAAGAAAAATGAAAGAAAAAGAGGTGCAAGATGGAATTGTCCTTGGGCCCTCCCACCCACCCTTATGTTGTATAAACAGGACATGCACACTTTAACAAACCCATCATTTCAGACACAGGGTCTGCCACATGATTGTGACTGAAATGACTGGTTGGTTTGGGCCCCCACCAAAAAAGCAATCAATCTCTCCTTGCACAAACTGGCTCTACAAAGGCAAGATGTCCACCTCCTCCTCATCCTCCGATTCCTCACCCCTTTCACTGTGTACATCCCCCTCCTCACAGATTATTAATTCGTCCCCACTGGAATCCACCATCTCAGGTCCCTGTGTACTTTCTGGAGGCAATTGCTGGTGAATGTCTCCACGGAGGAATTGATTATAATTCATTTTAAAGAACATAATCTTCTCCACATTTTCTGGAAGTAACCTCGTACGCCGATTGCTGACAAGGTGAGCGGCTGCACTAAACACTCTTTCGGAGTACACACTGGAGGGGGGGGCAACTTAGGTAAAATAAAGCCAGTTTCTGCAAGGGCCTCCAAATTGCCTCTTTTTCCTGCCAGTATACGTATGGACTGTCTGACGTGCCTACTTGGATGCGGTCACTCATATAATCCTCCACCATTCTTTCAATGGTGACAGAGTCATATGCAGTGACAGTAGACGACATGTCAGTAATCGTTGGCAGGTCCTTCAGTCTGGACCAGATGTCAGCACTTGCTCCAGACTGCCCTGCATCACCGCCAGCGGGTGGGCTCGGAATTCTTTGCCTTTTCCTCGCAGCCCCAGTTGTGGTAGAATGTGAAGGAGGAGCTGTTGACGGGTCACGTTCCGCTTGACTGGACAATTTTCTCACCAGCAGGTCTTTGAACCTCTGCAGACTTGTGTCTGCCAGAAAGAGAGATACAACGTAGGTTTTATATCTAGGATCGAGCACGTTGGCCAAAATGTAGTGCTCTGATTCCAACAGATTGACCACCCGTGAATCCTGGTTAAGCGAATTAAGGGCTTCATCCACAAGTCCCACATGCCTAGCAGAATCGCTCTGTTTTAGCTCCTCCTTCAATCTCTCCAGCTTCTTCTGCAAAAGCCTGATGAGGGGAATGACCTGACTCAGGCTGGCAGTGTCTGAACTGACTTCACGTGTGGCAAGTTCAAAGGGTTGCAGAACCTTGCACAACGTTGAAATCATTCTCCACTGCGCTTGAGTCAGGTGCATTCCCCCTCCTTTGCCTATATCGTAGGTAGCTGTATAGTCTTGAATGGCCTTTTGCTGCTCCTCCATCCTCTGAAGCATATAGAGGGTTAAATTCCACCTCAATATCACCTCTTGCTTCAGATGATGGCTGGGCAGGTTCAGGAGTGTTTGCTGGTGCTCCAGTCTTCGGCATGCGGTGGCTGAATGCCGAAAGTGGCCCGCAATTCTTCGGGCCACCGACAGGATCTCTTGCACGCCCCTGTCGTTTTTTTAATAATTCTGCACCACCAAATTCAATGTATGTGCAAAACATGGGACGTGCTGGAATTTGCCCACATGTAATGCACGCACAATATTGGTGGCGTTGTCCGATGTCACAAATCCCCAGGAGAGTCCAATTGGGGTAAGCCATTCTGCGATGATGTTTCTCAGTTTCCGTAAGAGGTTGTCAGCTGTGTGCCTCTTCTGGAAAGCGGTGATACAAAGCGTAGCCTGCCTAGGAATGAGTTGGCGTTTGCGATATGCAGCTACTGGTGCCGCCGCTGCTGTTCTTGCTGCGGGAGGCAATACATCTACCCAGTGGGCTGTCACAGTTATATAGTCCTTAGTCTGCCCTGCTCCACTTGTCCACATGTCAGTGGTTAAGTGGACATTGGGTACAACTGCATTTTTTAGGACACTGGTGACTCTTTTTCTGAGGTCTGTGTACATTCTTGGTATAGCCTGCCTAGAGAAATGGAACCTAGATGGTATTTGGTACCGGGGACACAGTACCTCAAGCAAGTCTCTAGTTTTCTGTGAATTAACGGTGGATACCGGAAACACGTTTGACACCACCCAGGCTGCCAAGGCCTGATTTATCCGCTTTGCAGCAGGATGACTGCTGTGATATTTCATCTTCCTCGCAAAGGACTGTTGGACAGTCAATTGCTTACTGGAAGTAGTACAAGTGGTCTTCCGACTTCCCCTCTGGGATGACGATCGACTCCCAGCAGCAACAACAGCAGTGCCAGCAGCAGTAGGCGTTACACTCAAGGATGCATCGGAGGAATCCCAGGCAGGAGAGGACTCGTCAGACTTGACAGTGACATGGCCTGCAGGACTATTGGCTTTCCTGTGTAAGGAGGAAATTGACACTGAGGGAGTTGGTGGTGTGGTTTGCAGGAGCTTGGTTACAAGAGGAAGGGATTTAGTTGTCAGTGGACTGCTTCCGCTGTCACCCAAAGTTTTTGAACTTGTCAATGACTTCTGATGAATGCGCTCCAGGTGACGTATAAGGAAGGAAGTTCCGAGGTGGTTAACGTCTTTACCCCTACTTATTACAGCTTGACAAAGGCGACACACGGCTTGACACCTGTTGTCCGCATTTGTGTTTAAATAATTCCACACCGAAGAGGTGATTTTTTTTGTAATTTGACCAGGCATGTCAATGGCCATATTCGTCCCACGGACAACAGGTGTCTCACCGGGTGCCTGACCTAAACAAACCACCTCACCATCAGAATCCTCCTTGTCAATTTAATCCTCAGCACCAGCAACACCCATATCCTCATCCTGGTGTACTTCAACAGTGACATCTTTAATTTGACTATCAGGAACTGGACTGTGGGTGCTACTTCCAGCACTTGCAGGGGGCGTGCAAATGGTGGAAGGCACCACCTCTTCCCGTCCAGTGTTGGGAAGGTCAGGCATCGCAACCGACACAATTGGACTCTCCTTGGGGATTTGTGATTTAGAAGAACGCACAGTTCTTTGCTGTGCTTTTGCCAGCTTAAGTCTTTTCATTTTTCTAGCGAGAGGATGAGTGCTTTCATCCTCATGTGAAGCTGAACCACTAGCCATGAACATAGGCCAGGGCCTCAGTCATTCCTTGCCACTCCGTGTCATAAAGGGCATATTGGCAAGTTTACGCTTCTCCTCAGACGATTTTAATTTAGATTTTTTGGGTCATTTAACTGAACTTTTGTTTTTTGGATTTTACATGCTCTCTACTATGACATTGGGCATCGGCCTTGGCAGACGACGTTGATGGCATTTCATCGTCTCGGCCATGACTAGTGGCAGCAGCTTCAGCACGAGGTGAAAGTGGATCTTGATCTTTCCCTATTTTACCCTCCACATTTTTGTTCTCCATTTTTTAATGTGTGGAATTATATGCCAGTAATATATCTGGAATTAGACGGCAGCAATGTCTGGAATTAGATACCATTAGATATATACCAGATACCACTGTGACTGGAATGATGATGACCTATGCACAGTGACAGAACACTACCACAGCACCCTACAGCAGCAAGAATTATTTCAACACAAATGCGGACAACAGGTGTCAAGCCGTGTGTTGCCTTTGTCAAGCTGTAATAAGTAGGGGTAAGGACATTAACCACCTCGGAACATCCTCCCTTATACGTCACCTGGACCGCATTCATCAGAAGTCATTGACAAGTTCAAAAACTTTGGGTGACAGCGGAAGCAGTCCACTGACAACTAAATCCCTCCTTCCTCTTGTACCCAAGCTCCTGCAAACCACACCACCAACTCCCTCAATGTGGTGTTAGACGTGCGTCCGGTATCCGCCGTTAGTTCACAGGGAACTAGACAATTTCTTGAGGTAGTGTGCCCCCGTTACCAAATACCATCTAGGTTCCATTTCTCTAGGCAGGAGATACCAATAATGTACACAGACCTCAGAAAAAGAGTCACCAGTGTCCTAAAAAATGCAGTTGTACCCAATGTCCACTTAACCACGGACATGTGGACAAGTGGAGCAGGGCAGACTAAGGACTATATGACTGTGACAGCCCACTGGGTAGATGTATTGCCTCCCACATCAAGAACAGCAGCAGCGGCACCAGTAGCAGCATATCGCAAACGCCAACTCGTTCCTAGGCAGGCTACGCTTTGTATCACCGCTTTCCAGAAGAGGCACACAGCTGACAACCTCTTACGGAAAATGAGGAACATCATCGCAGAATGGCTTACCCCAATTGGACTCTCCTGGGGATTTGTGAAATCGGACAACGCCACCAATATTGTGAGGGCATTACATGTGGGCAAATTCCAGCACGTCCCATGTTTTGCACATACATTGAATTTGGTGGTGCAGAATTATTTAAAAAACGACAGGGGCGTGCAAGAGATCCTGTCGGTGGCCCGAAGAATTGCGGGCCACTTTCGGCATTCAGCCACCGCGTGCCGAAGACTGGAGCACCAGCAAACACTCCTGAACCTGCCCCGCCATCATCTGAAGCAAGAGGTGGTAACGAGGTGGAATTCAACCCTCTATATTCTTCAGAGGATGGAGGAGCAGCAAAAGACCATTCAAGCCTATGCAGCTACCTACGATATAGGCAACGGAGGGGGAATGCACCTGAATCAAGCGCAGTGGAGAATAATTTCAACATTGTGCAAGGTTCTGCAACCCTTTGAACTTGCCACACGTGAAGTCAGTTCAGACACTGCCAGCCTGAGTCAGGTCATTCCCCTCATCAGGCTTTTGCAGAAGAAGCTGGAGACATTGAAGGAGGAGCTAAAACAGAGCGATTCCGCTAGGCATGTGGGACTTGTGGATGGAGCCCTTAATTCGCTTAACCAGGATTCACGGGTGGTCAATCTGTTGAAATCAGAGCACTACATTTTGGCCAACGTGCTCGATCCTAGATTTAAAACCTACGTTGTATCTCTCTTTCCGGCAGACACTAGTCTGCAGAGGTTCAAAGATCTGCTGGTGAGAAAATTGTCAAGTCAAGCAGAACGTGACCCGTCAACAGCTCCTCCTTCCATTCTCCCGCAACTGGGGCAGCGAGGAAAAGGCTAAGATTTCCGAGCCCACCCGCTGGCGGTGATGCAGGGCAGTCTGGAGCGAGTGCTGACATCTGGTCCGGACTGAATATGATTCTGTCACCATTGAAAGAATGGTGGAGGATTATATGAGTGACTGCATCCAAGTAGGCACGTCAGACTGTCCGTACGTATACTGGCAGGAAAAAGAGGCAATTTGGAGGCCCTTGCACAAACTGGCTTTATTTTACCTACATTGCCCCCCTCCAGTGTGTACTCCGAAAGAGTGTTTAGTGCAGCCGTTCACCTTGTCAGCAATCGGCGTACGAGGTTACTTCCAGAAAATGTGGAGAAGATGATGTTCATCAAAATGAATTATAATCAATTCCTCCTTGGAGACATTCACCAGCAATTGCCTCCAGAAAGTACACAGGGACCTGAGATGGTAAATTCCAGTGGGGACGAATTAATAATCTGAGAGGAGGGGGATGTACACAGTGAAAGGGGTGAGGAATCGGAGGAGGTGGACATCTTGCCTCTGTAGAGACAGTTTGTGCAAGGAGAGATTGATTGCTTCTTTTTTGGTGGGGGCCCAAACCAACCAGTCATTTCAGTCACAGTCGTGTGGCAGACCCTGTGGCTGAAATGATGGGTGTGCATGTCCTGTTTATACAACATAAGGGTGGGTGGGAGTCTCAAAGGACAATTCCATCTTGCACCTCTTTTTTCTTTCATTTTTCTTTGCATCATGTGCTGTTTGAGGACTATTATTTTGAAGTGCCATCCTGTCTGACACTGCAGTGCCACTCCTAGATGGGCCAGGTGTTTGTGTCGGCCACTTGGGTCGCTTAGCTTAGTCACACAGCTACCTCATTGCGCCTCTTTTTTTCTTTGCATCATGTGCTGTTTGGGGACTATTTTTTGAAGTGCCATCCTGTCTGACACTGCAGTGCCATTCCTAGATGGGCCAGGTGTTTGTGTCGGCCACTAGGGTAGCTTAGCTTAGTCACACAGCTACCTCATTGCGCATCTTTTTTTCTTTGCATCATGTGCTTTTTGGGGAATATTTTTTTGAAGTGCCATCCTGTCTGACACTGCAGTGCCACTCCTAGATGGGCCAGGTGTTTGTGTCAGCCACTTGGGTCGCTTAGCTTAGTCACACAGCTACCTCATTGCGCCTCTTTTTTTCTTTGCATCATGTGCTGTTTGGGGACTATTTTTTTGAAGTGCCATCCTGTCTGACACTGCAGTGCCACTCCTAGATGGGCCAGGTGTTTGTGTCGGCCACCTTAGTCATCCAGCGACCTCGGTGCAAATTTTAGGACTAAAAATAATATTGTGAGGTGTGAGGTGTTCAGAATAGACTGAAAATTAGTGGAAATTATGGTTATTGAGGTTAATAATACTATAAGATCAAAATGACCCCCAAATTCTATGATTTACGCTGGTTTTTGAGGGTTTTTTGTAAAAAAACACCTGAATCCAAAACACACCCGAATCCGACAAAAAATTTTCAGGAAGGTTTTGGCAAAACGCGCCCGAATCCAGATCACGGCCGTGGAACCGAATCCAAAACCAAAACACAAAACCCGAAAAATTCCGGTGCACATCACTAATATGTATCCAAGATCTCTGAATTCTAATATTGTGTAGGATTTACATCTGGTTACTGGTATCATTCAGGGTGCTGGGGGAAACAAAATTATTTTTTTCTTGATTGACAGATTCCATGGAGCCGCCAGCCGGGGCCGCGTGACATCACTTCCGGGTATGTGACGGACGGCTGAGACTGGAAGTGAGCGGTCCGGAGACCGACGCAGCGTGCCCCAGGGGGGACAGCTGATGGGGACCAGAGGGTTAAGCACTATAAATTATTTTTCTTTGCACTTTTGTGGTTTGTATCCTGATGAAGGGGACTTGATCAATGAAATGTAGATTAAAAGTTTCAGATTTTTCACCACGTTTACAGCCTCCAAGTTCCGCCTATTTGTACATTTTGTAAGTAGGGGTGATCCCCCACGGGGAAGGCACCAGAGTAAGTTGTCCAACAAGGACTAGCTGAGTGCCGAATCATTGGTTTGCTATATATATAGTGTCTATAGCTCTATTTGTTACAACTGGTTACATGTAATAAAAAAAAAAATTACATTTTGTATTAAAAGTTTTTAACTTTGCATTTGTTCTCAGACCGCAGTCTGTTGTTATGGTGATGGAATACAATGGTTGCTGATTGGTCTGGCTGGTAAATTTCTTCTGCAATAACGCTATCAGTGATCAGCTCACACTTTATCTCAGGTACATAGATGACATTCTCATCCTTTGGTCAGGTCTAGAACATGAACTGCATACACAGCTCATAACAACTCATCTTACATTGACCAGTAGTCAGGGGCTGGCTGGGCAGGGGGGCAGGGTGCCATCTGCCCCACGCGGGCCAGTGCAATTTAATTGTTCCAGGGCCACTTGACTGCAGATTCCATTTGTAAAGCTGGGCCGCTTACTTGTGTCTGCCGCCCAGGCCGAAAGTTGCCAGCCAGCCCATGCCAGTAGTACAGCCAATATTCATTTTCTGGATGTACCCATCTCTGTTCATGAAGGGCTAATTCATACTTCCTTAAGTGGGAAACCAACAGATCGTACTTTCACTGTCTTGTAGTTCCAGATTTGTGGTGTCTCTCTTGTCTTGCCCATGTGGCTAACACTAGGTGGGCAAGACAGAGAAATAGTTTAAAGAGAAGATGTTTCAGCATCGCTCGGCGTTCCGTGCAGCCAACAAAACTGGCCACAGCGTACAACAAGTAGCCAGGCATTTTGTCTAAGCCATAGTATTGCCACTTTATGCTATAGAATTAGATCCCTGTGTCCCTGAGGGATGGAGAGAGCATCAAGTAATGATTACAGGTAGAAACTAAATGGATTTTTACTCTTGATACTTTACACCCTAAATGTCTTTATGATTCCTTGGGACTTTTATGATGAGTATGGTGGTCATTCCGAGTTGATTGCTCGCTAGCAGTTTTTAGCAGCCGTGCAAACGCTATGCCGCCACCCACTGGGGAGTGTATTTTAGCTTAGCAGAAGTGCGAACGCATGTGCAGCCGAGCTCTGCAAAAAGAGTTTGTGCAGTTTCAGAGTAGCTCTGAACCTACTCAGCGCTTGCGATCACTTCAGCCTATTCGTGTCCGGATTTAACGTCATACATCCGCCCAGCGAACGCCTGCGTTTTTTTTGACACCGAGAAATGCCCCCTTCCTGTCAATCTTCTTGCGGCCGTCAGTGCGACTGAAAACTTCGCTAGAACCTGAGTACAACCACAAAGGGCTTTGTACATCGCGCGTGCGCATTGTGGAGCATACGCATGCACAAAAATGCAGATTTTTAGCCTGATCGCTGCGCTGCGAACAACGGCAGCTAGCGATCAACTCGGAATGACCCCCTATATGCCTTATACCGGGGCACAGTGACATACGATCATTTGCATTGTTTATTTTCATTTATTAGGTAAATTATTATCTGATGTAACATGTAGTATTTCTAAAGTGTAACATTCTGTAATTAATGCTCTGGTTGTGATTAGATATGGTGATATTGCACCCACATGGATTTATTGGCAATCTTATTGACTATACAGTAGTTATCTATAGGCAGTCCTCATTTTCAGGCGGTATAGATATATAATCACTAGTTGTATGATGTTTTTATTTACATTTTTTGTATAATTTACTGTATGCACAGTGATACTTTTCTGTATATCTATTTGTTTATGTACGGATGGATCCACATTTATCTTGACCTTTAATAGGATTAACTGACACTGGCCAATCGGATTTAGGGGGTCAATCCAAGTTGTTCGCTAGCTGCATTTGTTCGCTGTGCAGCAATCAAGCAAAAACTCGGCACTTCTGCGCATGCGTATGCAGCGCAATGCACACGCGCAGCGTACTATTACAACGAACGATGTAGTTTTACACAGGGTCTAGCGAAGCTTTTCAGTCGCACAGGCAGCCGCAGAGTGATTGACAGGAAGTGGGCATTTCTAGGTGTCAACTGACCATTTTCAGGGAGTGTTCGGAAAAATGCAGGCATGCCAGGAAAAACGCAGGCGTGGCTGGGCGAACGCAGGGCGTGTTTGTGATGTCTAATCAGGAACTGAATGGTCTGAAGTGATCGCAAGCGCTGAGTAGGTCGGAAGCTACTCTGAAACTGCACAAAAATTTTTTGTAGCCCTCTGCGATCCCTTCGTTCGCACTTCTGCTAAGCTAAAATACACTCCCAGTGGGCGGCGGCATAGCGTTTGCACGGCTGCTAAAAACTGCTAGTGAGCGAACAACTCGGAATGACCCCCTTAATCCCATGCTGTAATGACTTAATCCCCTGCTGTATTGTTCTCTGTATTGTATTGCAGCTGAGAACAATAGATGAATGGTTTATGCTAATAAGTCATGTTGTTCCTAGGCGCAGAAAACTAGTTAAGATAACCGTGGCCCCATCTGTACACATTGTTATGGTTACGCAGGGTGCTCTGGTGCCAGCGCTTCCACTGGATGGACTCCGGTTGATGTCACATCTGGGATGACGTGGACTGCGGGAACTGGGGATGCTGCAGCCGGAAGCCTGGTTGGCTGGAAAGCACACTACCGGAAGAACACCTGGACACAGGTAATTATACTTGTGTATGTTTATTTGCACTTCTTTTTGTATCCTGAAGACGGAGAGATCAATCCCCGAAACGATGATCACCAGTAAATCATTGTTTCACTGATTCTCTGCTGCCTCATAGATAGATAGATAGATAGATAGATAGATAGATAGATAGATAGATAGATAGATAATACTGATCTAATTTTTTTAAATGCAATAATAATTAATACTTTTTTCAGTAACTTGAAAAATTTGTGATGTCTTCTGCAATTTCTTTAATAGATTTGACAATATGAAAATCGCCTTTAAAATCAGGTTTGCATCTAGCTTTAGACACAATTACTTAAAGAGAATAACTGGGGTCTCACCAACACTTCCTTCTTTGGTGGACAACTGTTCTGAAATTAAATGGTACATTAATAGCAGGGCCGGCTCTGGGGCTTGTGGCGCCCCGGGCGGCTTTAGGGGGCGTGGCTTTGTACAGGGGGCGTGGTCATTTACGCCCCCTGTACAGCTGAATTGATGTGCGGTGCGCGATGACGTCATCGCGCACCGCACAGCAAAGGTCCTCTCCACGAAGGGAAACTAGACGCGTAGCGTCTAGTTCCCTTCGTGGAGAGGACCTTTGCTGTGCGGTGCGCGATGACGTCATCACGCACCGCACAGTAAAGGACCTCTACAGGAAGGGAAACTAGACGCGTACGCGTCTAGTTTCCCTTCCCAGCGGTAGCGGCCGGGGGCAGCGGGCAGCAGGGGGCACACACCAGCAGCGGATCTTTCCCTGGTGCGGCGCCCTCCGGAGGGCGCCCTGCGCCCTCCGGAAGGCGGCGCCCCGGGCAAAAGTACTGCTTGCACGTGGCAAGATCCGCTACTGATTAATAGTAAATGCCAGTACGGACGGAGTAATGATTAGCATTACTGCCTCGCAGCACTGAGGTCATGGGTTCAATTTCCACCATGGCCCTAAATGTGTAGAGTTTGTATATTCTTCCCATGCTTGTGTGGGTTTCCTCCGGGTACTCCGGTTTCCTCCCACACTCCCAAAAGATACTGGTAGGATAATTGGCTCCCAACAAAATTAACCCTAACGTGTGTGTGTGTACATGTGATAGTGAATATAGGGGGTCATTCCGAGTTGTTCGCTAGCTGCTTTAGGTCGCTGCGCAGCGATCAGGCTAAAAAATGGCACTTCTACACATGCGTATGAGGCGCAATGCGCACGCGCGTCGTACTATTACGATGAACGATGTAGTTTCAATCAAGGTCTAGCAAAGCTTTTCAGTCGCACTGCTGGCTGCAGAGTGATTGACAGGAAGAGGGCGTTTCTGGGTGTCAACTGACCGGTTTCAGGGAGTGTTCGGAAAAACGCAGGCGTGCCAGGAAAAATGCAGGCTTGGCTGGGCGAACGCAGGGTGTGTTTGTGATGTCAAATCAGAAACTGAATGGTCTGTAGTGATCACAAGCGCTAAGTAGGTCTGAAACTGCACAAAAATTTTTTGTAGCCGCTCTGCGATCCTTTCGTTCACACTTCTGCTAAGCTGAAATACACTCCCAGTGGGAGGCGGCATAGCGTTTGCACGGCTGCTAAAAACTGCTAGCGAGCAAACAACTCGGAATGACCACCCTAGAGTGTAGAGATGTGCGGCGGACACTTTTCGTGTTTTGGTTCTAGTTTCATGCTCATGTTTTGGATGTGGATTGGTTTTGCCAAAACCACCCTTTCATGCTTTGGTTTTGGATCTGGATGATTTTTGAAAAAAACATAAAAACAGCTAAAATCACAGAATTTGGTGGTAACTTTGATCATACTGTATTATTAACCTCAATAACATTCATTTCCAGTCTATTCTGAACACCACACACCTCACAATATTGTTTTTAAGCCAAAAGGTTGCACCGAGGTGGCTATATGACAAAGCTAAGCGACACAAGTGTGCTGCACAAACACCTGGCCCACCTAGGAGTGGCACTGCGGTGTCAGACAGGATGGCAGATATAAAAAATTGGCCCCAAACAGCACATGATGCAAAGAAGAAAAAGAGGTGCAATGAGGTAGCTGTATGGCTAAGCTAAGCGACACAACTGTGCGGCACGAACGCCTGGCCCATCTAGGAGTGGCACTGCAGTGGCAGACAGGATGGCAGATTTAAAAAATTGGCCCCAAACAGCACATGATACAAAGAAGTAAAAGAGGTGCAATGAGGTAGCTGTATGGCTAAGCTAAGCGACACAAGTGTGCAGCACAAACGCCTGGCCCATCTAGGAGTGGCACTGCAGTGGCAGACAGGATGGCAGATTTAAAAAAATTGGCCCCAAACAGCACATGATACAAAGAAGAAAAAGAGGTGCAATGAGGTAGCTGTATGGCTAAGCTAAGCGACACAACTGTGCGGCACGAATGCCTGGCCCATCTAGGAGTGGCACTGCAGTGGCAGACAGGATGGCAGATTTAAAAAATTGGCCCCAAACAGCACATGATACAAAGAAGTAAAAGAGGTGCAATGAGGTAGCTGTATGGCTAAGCTAAGCGACACAACTGTGCAGCACAAACGCCTGGCCCATCTAGGAGTGGCACTGCAGTGGCAGACAGGATGGCAGATTTAAAAAAATTGGCCCCAAACAGCACATGATGCAAAGAAGAAAAAGAGGTGCAATGAGGTAGCTGTGTGACTAAGCTAAGCGACCCAAGTGTGTGACACAAACACCTGGCCCATCTAGGAGTGGCACTGCAGTGGCAGACAGGATGGCAGATTTAAAAAATTGGCCCCAAACAGCACATGATGCAAAGAAGAAAAAGAGGTGCAATGAGGTAGCTGTATGGCTAAGCTAAGCGACACAACTGTGCGGCACGAACGCCTGGCCCATCTAGGAGTGGCACTGCAGTGGCAGACAGGATGGCAGATTTAAAAAATTGGCCCCAAACAGCACATGATACAAAGAAGTAAAAGAGGTGCAATGAGGTAGCTGTATGGCTAAGCTAAGCGACACAACTGTGCAGCACAAACGCCTGGCCCATCTAGGAGTGGCACTGCAGTGGCAGACAGGATGGCAGATTTAAAAAAATTGGCCCCAAACAGCACATGATGCAAAGAAGAAAAAGAGGTGCAATGAGGTAGCTGTGTGACTAAGCTAAGCGACCCAAGTGTGTGACACAAACACCTGGCCCATCTAGGAGTGGCACTGCAGTGGCAGACAGGATGGCAGATTTAAAAAATTGGCCCCAAACAGCACATGATACAAAGAAGAAAAAGAGGTGCAATGAGGTGGCTGTGTGACTAAGCTAAGCGACACAAGTGTGCAGCTCAAACAACATGGGATGTGCTGGAACTTGCCTAGATGTAATACACACACAATATTGGTGGCACAGGAGAGTGTACCCCTAAACCACACACACACGGCAAAGCCTGTAAAATTATTTTGGATAATAATAACAACCCTTTTATTTGGAGCTATAAAGCGCCCATAATTTAATTGCGATTAACAAGCACTTTTTTAAGCTAGCTTACCACTAAAATAACGACACACTAAAATAACGACACGGACACGGTTAGCTGTAATTAAAGGTCAGACGATATTTATTGATCGCTGACCTGTTCTTTAAACTAAAATTGTAATTGGAATTGATTATATATTGGAGGATGGCAAAGGAAGAGTCGCTACCAGACACCAGCCCAGTCACTTAGATTGAAAAACCAAAACTGAGGAGGGGCCTAAACCACAACACCGCCTCCTACCTGCATAACCCGCATTGTGCCGGCCTCAACACTCTTATCTCTGGCAAACGTTCTGTTCCCGCAGGGGAACGTTTAAATGTCCACCCGCAAGATAAGGACACACTTGCCGTCTTTCTAAAGAGGGTGCCCCACAATGACCACTTATGCCTATCTGACTGCTGGTTGGTAGCGACTTCCCGCCACAAATATTTAACAAACCGCCACCGCCAACCAAACAAAGAAAGCAAAGAAAAAACCAAAAGACCCCTAATGGAAAGGACCAAAAACACCATCTAGGAAAACCTGAACTCCAGCCGGAGAAAGATGAACCCCATCCTCCTTGTAGAACTGCCGATTACGCAGCACAACCAAAGGATGCTTAACAACCACTCCACCTAAAGCCATAACAAACAACAAAACCGCCGAATTAACCTTCTTGCGGGCCTTCTCAATAGCTGAGAAATGCACCGTCCCCCTCCAATGAAAACGCGGGACTATCTCTGACCACACACTCCGGACTCCCGGCCAGTGACAACGTATCGCCACCAAATTAGCCTTAATGGACAAAATAAGGTCGATGCCTTTAACTCGACCCATATCATTACCGCCCAAATGCAGGAAAATACAGCCAGGGCGACCCAAACTACGTTCACGGTGGAAAAGGAGCTGCAACAAATCACCCCATCGCAAACAACAGACACCTAACCAATGAAACACCCTGGTACCAAAAACATCAGCCGACCTACGCGCCATGGGATGCCTTGCCGCCCAAAAAATGTAAGAGTGGCCAACCAGCCACACGTGTTCCCCAAAATCATCGACAGCTGCAAAAGAAGAACACCCTAACATCAGAACACTGAAATACATTTCATAGAAATAAATTGACGAAAAACAGAAATAACCCAAGTGAAGGAGAAAACTCAAAAAACCTCCCGTGGACCTTAGTGTAGTGCCAATTGAAATTAGGCCCCCTCAGAGGAAAAGTTATAAATTCACTTCACACCCTCGATATCTGAACGCTACTCGTTCAAAAACCGACGGGTAAACCAAGTTTTTGGGTTAGCGCAACAGGCGCACCTAAACCTTGTCCAAACGAACATAAGATCTATAAGAGGCAGACCTCCAATGGCCCAGCTCCCGAATAGCCACCGGGGAGGAGCCCGTAGCTGCCGCATGGGTAGCCGCCCTGATCCGAAAGGAATGGGTACCGAAATCCGCACAGCGCAAACCCAAAGCCCCCAAACATCTCAAACACTGAAGCAACCTGGAATTTAGTAAGAGGACTAGCGTACGCATGCACCAACAATTGGTCGCCCCCTGGAGGCCTCAACCGGAAATACTCCTGCGCCAGGTGCAGCGGGCAGACACCCACATCCTCCCGGGCCACCAAGGACACCCAGCGACCCCGACCTGTTTGATCTGTCTTGGATCGCACAATCCTACAGATTAACAGTCCATCCTGTATGCACACATTACAGAAAAGCATATCGGAATCCCGGGATGACTTGCTGTTTGCTACCAACTCGCTTACCCTAAAAGCACCAAAGAAAGCCAAAGCAAAAGCAAATCTAAAAAGGGCCACCTCGAACTCAGAGTCCGCGACGTGAGGCAGCACACCCTGCAACTCCGCCAAAAGCTGTAATGTAACCGGCCTACGGGAATCCGCAGTCGCGGGGCGCACCCTAGCCCATCCCTTAAGCGCTTTGGAAAGGACAAAAGACCCAGTGGGGTCCGACAGCCCGCGGAGCCTAGAATGAAAGGAAATGCCCACAAGGGCAGAAGACATGGCCGCTTTGCACCTACCCCCTTGATAATGCTCCCAAAAAAAGCCATCAGAACGTCTACCAGGGACTCACCTGACATACCGTACCTACTGTGAAAAGCCGACCAATCACGCCAGGCCGCATCATACGCCCCAAGCGTGGAAGAAGCTAACGCATACCTGGCCAGAGCAGCTAACCCGACTCGACAATCTGCCAGACAGAAAGTGGGCATGGTAAACCCTCCGTCGCCGCTCCCGGAACCAACTCACGGAACTTATCAAACTGAAACCGGGACAAAGCATCCGAAATCCCATTGTCGATTCCGGGAACGTGATGGGTCCTGAAATTAATACTGCGCCGCAAGCAGACAAGCACCAGATGTCGCAACAGTCGCAAAGCCTGGGGAGAAGAAGAACGCTGATTATTGATAGCGTGCACCACTCCCAAGTTGTCGCAACAGAACGAAATGTCCTGATTAGAAAACTTGCAGGCCCATAATTTAAGGGCAACAATGATAGGGAACAATTCCAGCAACAGGAGGTTCCTAGTGAAACCCCGTGAGACCCAAGAAGGCGGCCAAGCAGCAGCGCACCAGGAACCGGCAAAAAAGGCCCCAAAGCCACAACTGCCCGAGGCATCTGTGAACAGCTGGAGGCACCGGATGGAACAACGAGGAGGAGACCACAAAACATCCCTGTTGAAGGACACAAGGAAAGAAGACCAAACTCGCAAATCATCCCTGATCTCGCGGGAGAGGTACACTGTGTGATGCTGCCTGACCGTCCCCGCAGTGGCCCGTTCAAGTTTCCGGCAAAAAAACCCTACCCATGGGAATAATTCTGCACGCAAAATTGAAGGAGCCAAGCAATGACTGCACCTGTTTAAGCCGCACCTTGCGCTTCCCCAAGCAGTTGTCAATCAAACCCGAAAGCTTCCGCACTTTATCCGCGGGGAGGCGACAGCAACCCGCCACGGTGTCTATCTCAATCCCCAGATAGCTCAGACAACTGGTGGGGCCCTCGCGTTTCTCTGGCGCAACGGGAACCCCCAAACCCTCAAACAAGGACCTGGCAAACGACAAAATATCGCTGCATACCGAACTGTCTCCTGGACCCATAAAGAGAAGATCGTCAAGGTAGTGAGCAACCCCGGGGTGACCGGAGGCACCCTGGATGCACCAATGCAAAAAAGTGCTAAATCTCTCAAAATAGGCACAGGAGACCGAACAGCCCATGGGGAGACACCTATCCACATAAAACTCAGCACCCAATTTGAAACCCAGAAACCGCAGAGAATCTGGGTGCAGGGGACGGAGACGAAAAGCCGACTCCACGTCTAATTTCACCAATAGGGCACCCGGACCACAATCCCGAACCAAGCGCAGAGCGTCATCAAAAGACTGATAACGCACTCTGCACACGGCCTCGGGAATGGAGTCATTAACCGAACCACCATGAGGATGCGACAGATGCTGAATAAGGCGGAACTTACCCGGGGCCTTCTTGGGCACCACCCCCATGGGGGAGATGCACAAGGCGGGAAGAGGGGGAACGGCATATGGCCCACACATGCGCCCCAAGCTGTTCTCTGCGACCACCATCTGTCGGACCTCATGCGGGAATTCGCGAGACGATTTCAAATTCTGACGCGCCACCACATGCACAGAATCCGAAATGGGCAGTCGGAAACCCTGACTAAAACCATCCAAAAGGAACCGCGCGGCCGACCTGTCGGGGTACAAACTAAGCCAGCGCCTCAGCTCGGGAACCCAAACAGGGGAATGAGCTTTACTTACTACTTCCAGCGGCCTCTACCGGACCGGAGGGTTTTCCGCTCGCGGCCGAGGAGCAGTCCTTGGATGGGTGACCGGCCCCACACACTTTGGATGAGTGACGAAAACGGCAGTTAATGCCCCTGGAGCATTTACCCTGGTTGTAAGCGAAACACCGGCCCTTCACCAATGAGCGAGAACCAGTAGTGCCAACTGCAAGGAGCTTCTTACCCGAGACCTCCCCGGGGGCCTAACCTTCTGGGTGACCTCCAACAACACCTCCACATCTTTGAAACCCAAAGGCAAAATGGCGTTGCCATCCTGATTACGGTGGAATTTCTCGTCGTAATCCCGCCTAGCGTAGCCTTTGGATTTCAAATACATGTCATGTACTAGAAACAGATACTTAACCATGTTGGGATACTCAGCAGGCTGCGATTCGGTGTAACAAGCCATAAAAACTAAGAAACCCCGCAACCACTGATGGAAATTACGGAAAGCATTCCAATGCCACCCGTTTTCTTGGCTGCATCAAAAGCCTGCCGCATGTCATCCGTAAGGGTGAAAATGTCTACGTACTTCCCTTTCATAATTTTCTCCCTCATCCTCTTGCGAACCCCCGAGTAACAGCTGTATTGGCGCAATGAACCATCTCAGTAAAACGGGGGGGGGATCAGAGGGAACCGAAGCCGCCGGCGCCATCACCTTCCTAGATTTCTTAGCCACTGGCCGCGCAATGAGCCTAGCCAGCTTACGCGGGTGCCGAGGAGAACCAGAAGAAACATTACTGGAAGAGGTAGAAGAAGTGCTAGAACAGGGAGAAGGAACAGCATGCTCACCAGCGCCCGAAGGACCCGGAACAGCGTCAGTCGCTTCACCGGCAACCGACTGTGGCGGAGTGTCTTCTGTCGGCGCCGCAGCCACGGCTCTCCTCAACCTCCGACCCCTCCGCGATGAAGTCACCGATGCCCTCGGACTCGCCAGCACCTGAGAGGAGGAAACAGAAGGGACCACAGACGCAGGAGAAACCCGCACATCAACAGAAACGGGAGATAAAGGTGGGAGAGGGGGCAAAGCGCCATAGCTAGATGGAGGGGGGCCAGTGGGCAGCGGCGGGGGGGCACCCCGAGGAGGAGGAAGATCCATCGGGGGGAAGGGCCGACCCGACCTAAGGCACGCCACCGATGGTGTAGGCAGGGAGCCACGCGGGCTGGGGAAGATACCCAGCCGACCAGGGAAACACAGACGAAACGGGAGGAAACTGAGCGGGAGCGGGGGATGGATGCCAAAATTGGGCATATGGGGCCGTAGCAGCGGGAGAAGACCCAAGATACAAGCCCGCAAAAGCCGGGGGTAAGGGGGGAATCATAACCCGAGGGCCGCTGACTGACCACGTGGGCTGGACCCCAGCGGCCGAACTTGAGAAATATGGCAAAAATTGCGGGGAGGAGGAAACCGGGAGACCCGGGTAAGGAGATAAGGAGGATGCGGGAAACGCCTGTGCAACGGGCCAGGGGTGTCCACCGGGGAAAAACTGACCCTCGGCCAACTCACCGGATGCCGCAAACGACTGAGGAGGGCCAGGCAGGTGGAACACTGCAGCAACGGACGACTGCGTCGCCACCATCTGCACCGTCCCAACCAGACCAGCAGGTGGTGTATGCAGCCCGACAAAAGGGGAAGACGCAGGGCATAAATACCCAGCGGGGGAACGGGGGTCGCGCAGGAGAGTCCCCGCCGAGAGCACCCCAGCCGGGGACCCCAGCACAGGATCCTCCCGCGGGGCCTGCGTCCCGGCACCCCCCTGCGCAAAAACACCACCAAAACCACGGGCACCCGCCCCACTATCCCCACCCATAACCAGATATGCCAGCAAAAAGGGCCCACCCGCATCAGCACTAGCCCAAGACAACAAAACAGGAAACACCTGTTGCCCCATTGACTCATTATCCCAGTGCAGCCACCGCCCCCTCCCCCCCCCCCCCACAGCCCGGTCCAGGACACCAGGCACCATGTGGGCGCCAGCGCCGCTGCCCGGAGCAGCAAACGGGGAGGAGATGAGGGACGCGCTGGAAGCCGTTGCACCGGGTGAGGGAGCCGCCTGCAAACCACCGGCCGCCGGAGACTACTCCCGCGACCTCGGCCCAGCAGAGCCACTACCCGCCGTGGCCGTGACAGCGCGCCCACTGGCCGGACGAGCAGCAGTGTCAGCGGTGCGGGTCGCAGCGGCCCGACCCCGCCGCGACCCATCAGACGTGGGGACCAAGGCAGGGGAGGACGCGCTCCGTGAACGCGAGCGCTGGGCACCCGCGGCCTCCAAAAGGGGAACGGACCTGCGGGGACGCGGCATGCTAGAGGGGGGAAGCTACAAAAACAGGTCACCTCAAAGGGGAGCAGGAGGAGAGGGGAGGAGGGCAGATAGATCAAATAATAACACAATAAATAATAATAATACAATAAAAACCAACAAAGACACTATAGCAAAACCAGTCAATTACTCAGCCTTCCTGGGCCATTACAAAATGGCAAGAGGAAGTCTGAGGCACATGACTCGGATTATATACTGGCCTAGACCCACGCCCCCTAAAACCTTGACTGACAGCCCAACAATCCTTTAGGAAAATTCCAACAGAAACCAACAACTACCTAGCAACTGCTTAGTCATAGACAACCAATCACAAAAAATTGGGCTCTTATATGGCCTCAGGCTTATGCAGCCTTCAGCTAATCTTATAATAATATGCAGCACAGGCATACCCTTACACCACGCAGGGCAAACCCTGCAAACATTATTTGGATTAAATTAGAGATGAGCGGGTTCGGTTCCTCGGGATCCGAACCCCCCCGAACTTCACCCATTTTATACGGTTCCGAGGCAGCCTCGGATCTTCCTGCCTTGCTCAGTTAACCAGAACGCGCCCGAACGTCATCATCCCGCTATCGGATTCTCGCGAGATTCGTATTCTATATAAGGAGCCGCGCGTCGCCGCCATTTTAACTCGTGCATTGAAGATTGAACGGAGAGGACGTGACAGCGTTCTCTCCCTGAAAAGCTCTGAAATCTGGGCTCAGTGTGCTGCAAATATCTGTGCTCAGTGTGCTGCAAATAATCTACATTCTCTGCCTGAAAACGCTCAATATCTGTGCTCAGTGTGCTGCAAATATCTGATCAGTGTGCTGCATTGTGGGGACTGGGGACCACCAGTATAAGTATATACATGATGTGGTCATTCACTGGTACCTGGTGACAGAATGTATACTGGATTCCCCCACAATGTAACTTTATATCTGTCACCTATATACATCATGTGGTCATTCACTGGTACCTGGTGACAGAACGTATACTGGATTCTCTCACAATGTAACTTTATATCTGTCACCTATATACATCATGTGGTCATTCACTGGTACCTGGTGACAGAATGTATACTGGATTCCCCCACAATGTAACTTTATATCTGTCACCTATATACATGATGTGGTCATTCACTGGTACCTGGTGACAGAACGTATACTGGATTCCCCCACAATGTAACATTATATCTGTCACCTATATACATGATGTGGTCATTCACTGGTACCTGGTGACAGAACGTATACTGGATTCCCCCACAATGTAACTTTATATCTGTCACCTATATACATGATGTGGTCATTCACTGGTACCTGGTGACAGAACGTATACTGGATTCCCCCACAATGTAACTTTATATATGTCACCTATATACATGATGTGGTCATTCACTGGTACCTGGTGACAGAACGTATACCGGATTACCCCACAATGTAACGTTATATCTGTCACCTATATACATGATGTGGCCATTCACTGGTACCTGGTGACAGAACGTATACTGGATTCCCCCACAATGTAACTTTATATCTGTCACCTATATACATGATGTGGCCATTCACTGGTACCTGGTGACAGAACGTATACTGGATTCCCCCACAATGTAACTTTATATCTGTCACCTATATGCATGATGTGGTCATTCACTGGTACCTGGTGACAGAACATATACTGGATTCCCCCACAATGTAACTTTATATCTGTCATCTATATACATGATGTGGTCATTCACTGGTACCTGGTGACAGAACGTATACTGGATTCCCCCACAATGTAACATTATATCCGTCACCTATATACAGGATGTGGTCATTCACTGGTACCTGGTGACAGAACGTATACTGGATTCCCCCACAATGTAACTTTATATCTGTCACCTATATACATGATGTGGTCATTCACTGGTACCTGGTGACAGAACGTATACTGGATTCCCCCACAATGTAACGTTATATCTGTCACATATATACATGATGTGGCCATTCACTGGTACCTGGTGACAGAACGTATACTGGATTCCCCCACAATGTAATGTTATATATGTCACCTATATACATGTTGTGGTCATTCACTGGTACCTGGTGACAGACGTATACTGGATTCCCCCACAATGTAACTTTATATCTGTCACCTATATACATGATGTGGTCATTCACTGGTACCTGGTGACAGAACGTATACCGGATTACCCCACAATGTAACGTTATATCTGCCACCTATATACATGATGTGGCCATTCACTGGTACCTGGTGACAGAACGTATACTGGATTCCCCCACAATGTAACGTTATATCTGCCACCTATATACATGATGTGGCCATTCACTGGTACCTGGTGACAGAACGTATACTGGATTCCCCCACAATGTAATGTTATATATGTCACCTATATATATGATGTGGTCATTCACTGGTACCTGGTGACAGAACGTATACCGGATTACCCCACAATGTAACTTTATATCTGTCACCTATATACATGATGTGGTCATTCACTGGTACCTGGTGACAGAACGTTAACCGGATTACCCCACAATGTAACTTTATATCTGTCACCTATATACATGATGTGGTCATTCACTGGTACCTGGTGACAGAACGTTAACCGGATTACCCCACAATGTAACTTTATATCTGTCACCTATATACATGATGTGGTCATTCACTGGTACCTGGTGACAGAACGTATACTGGATTCCCCCACAATGTAACTTTATATCTGTCACCTATATGCATGATGTGGCCATTCACTGGTACCTGGTGACAGAACGTATACTGGATTCTCCCACAATGTAACTTTATATCTGTCACCTATATACATGATGTGGTCATTCACTGGTACCTGGTGACAGAACGTATACTGGATTCCCCCACAATGTAACTTTATATCTGTCACCTATATACATGATGTGGTCATTCACTGGTACCTGGTGACAGAACGTATACTGGATTCCCCCACAATGTAACTTTATATATGTCACCTATATACATGATGTGGTCATTCACTGGTACCTGGTGACAGAACGTATACCGGATTACCCCACAATGTAACGTTATATCTGTCACCTATATACATGATGTGGCCATTCACTGGTACCTGGTGACAGAACGTATACTGGATTCCCCCACAATGTAACTTTATATCTGTCACCTATATACATGATGTGGCCATTCACTGGTACCTGGTGACAGAACGTATACTGGATTCCCCCACAATGTAACTTTATACCTGTCACCTATATGCATGATGTGGTCATTCACTGGTACCTGGTGACAGAACGTATACTGGATTCCCCCACAATGTAACTTTATATCTGTCATCTATATACATGATGTGGTCATTCACTGGTACCTGGTGACAGAACGTATACTGGATTCCCCCACAATGTAACATTATATCCGTCACCTATATACAGGATGTGGTCATTCACTGGTACCTGGTGACAGAACGTATACTGGATTCCCCCACAATGTAACTTTATATCTGTCACCTATATACATGATGTGGTCATTCACTGGTACCTGGTGACAGAACGTATACTGGATTCCCCCACAATGTAACGTTATATCTGTCACATATATACATGATGTGGCCATTCACTGGTACCTGGTGACAGAACGTATACTGGATTCCCCCACAATGTAATGTTATATATGTCACCTATATACATGATGTGGTCATTCACTGGTACCTGGTGACAGAACGTATACTGGATTCCCCCACAATGTAACGTTATATCTGTCACATATATACATGATGTGGCCATTCACTGGTACCTGGTGACAGAACGTATACTGGATTCCCCCACAATGTAATGTTATATATGTCACCTATATACATGATGTGGTCATTCACTGGTACCTGGTGACAGAACGTATACTGGATTCCCCCACAATGTAACTATATCTGTCACCTATATACATGATGTGGTCATTCACTGGTACCTGGTGACAGAACGTATACCGGATTACCCCACAATGTAACGTTATATCTGCCACCTATATACATGATGTGGCCATTCACTGGTACCTGGTGACAGAACGTATACTGGATTCCCCCACAATGTAACGTTATATCTGCCACCTATATACATGATGTGGCCATTCACTGGTACCTGGTGACAGAACGTATACTGGATTCCCCCACAATGTAATGTTATATATGTCACCTATATACATGATGTGGTCATTCACTGGTACCTGGTGACAGAACGTATACCGGATTACCCCACAATGTAACTTTATATCTGTCACCTATATACATGATGTGGTCATTCACTGGTACCTGGTGACAGAACGTTAACCGGATTACCCCACAATGTAACTTTATATCTGTCACCTATATACATGATGTGGTCATTCACTGGTACCTGGTGACAGAACGTTAACCGGATTACCCCACAATGTAACTTTATATCTGTCACCTATATACATGATGTGGTCATTCACTGGTACCTGGTGACAGAACGTATACTGGATTCCCCCACAATGTAACTTTATATCTGTCACCTATATGCATGATGTGGCCATTCACTGGTACCTGGTGACAGAACGTATACTGGATTCTCCCACAATGTAACTTTATATCTGTCACCTATATACATGATGTGGTCATTCACTGGTACCTGGTGACAGAACGTATACTGGATTCCCCCACAATGTAACTTTATATCTGTCACCTATATACATGATGTGGTCATTCACTGGTACCTGGTGACAGAACGTATACTGGATTCCCCCACAATGTAACTTTATATCTGTCACCTATATACATGATGTGGTCATTCACTGGTACCTGGTGACAGAACGTATACTGGATTCCCTCACAATGTAACTTTATATCTGTCACCTATATACATGATGTGGTCATTCACTGGTACCTGGTGACAGAACGTATACTGGATTCCCCCACAATGTAACGTTACATCTGTCACCTATATACATGATGTGGTCATTCACTGGTACCTGGTGACAGAACGTATACTGGATTCCCCCACAATGTAACTTTATATCTGTCACCTATATACATGATGTGGCCATTCACTGGTACCTGGTGACAGAATGTATACTGGATTCCCCCACAATGTAACTTTATATCTGTCACCTATGTACATGATGTGGTCATTCACTGGTACCTGGTGACAGAACGTATACTGGATTCCCCCACAATGTAACTTTATATCTGTCACCTATATACGTGATGTGGTCATTCACTGGTACCTGGTGACAGAACGTATACTGGATTCCCCCACAATGTAACTTTATATCTGTCACCTATATACATGACGTGGTCATTCACTGGTACCTGGTGACAGAATGTATACTGGATTCCCTCACAATGTAATTTTATATCTGTCACCTATATACATGATGTGGTCATTCACTGGTACCTGGTGACAGAACGTATACTGGATTCCCCCACAATGTAACTTTATATCTGTCACCTATATACATGATGTGGTCATTCACTGGTACCTGGTGACAGAACGTATACTGGATTCCCCCACAATGTAACTTTATATCTGTCACCTATATACATGATGTGGTCATTCACTGGTACCTGGTGACAGAACGTATACCGGATTATCCCACAATGTAACATTATATCTGTCACATATATACATGATGTGCCATTCACTGGTACCTGGTGACAGAACGAATACTGGATTCCCCCACAATGTAACTTTATATCTGTCACATATATACGTGATGTGGTCATTCACTGGTACCTGGTGACAGAACGTATACTGGATTCCCCCACAATGTAACTTTATATCTGTCACCTATATACATGACGTGGTCATTCACTGGTACCTGGTTACAGAATGTATACTGGATTCCCTCACAATGTAATTTTATATCTGTCACCTATATACATGATGTGGTCATTCACTGGTACCTGGTGACAGAACGTATACTAGATTCCCTCACAATGTAACTTTATATCTGTCACCTATATACATGATGTGGTCATTCACTGGTACCTGGTGACAGAACGTATACTGGATTCCCCCACAATGTAACTTTATATCTGTCACCTATATACATGATGTGGTCATTCACTGGTACCTGGTGACAGAACGTATACTGGATTCCCCAACAATGTAACTTTATATCTGTCACCTATATACATAATGTGGTCATTCACTGGTACCTGGTGACAGAACGTATACCGGATTATCCCACAATGTAACATTATATCTGTCACATATATACATGATGTGGCCATTCACTGGTACCTGGTGACAGAATGTATACTGGATTCCCCCACTATGTAACTTTATATCTGTCACCTATATACATGATGTGGCCATTCACTGGTACCTGGTGACAGAACGTATACTGGATTCCCCCACAATGTAACTTTATATCTGTCACCTATATACATGATGTGGTCATTCACTGGTACCTGGTGACAGAACGTATACTGGATTCCCCCACAATGTAACTTTATATCTGTCACCTATATACATGATGTGGTCATTCACTGGTACCTGGTGACAGAACGTATACTGGATTCCCTCACAATGTAACTTTATATCTGTCACCTATATACATGATGTGGTCATTCACTGGTACCTGGTGACAGAACGTATACTGGATTCCCCCACAATGTAACGTTACATCTGTCACCTATATACATGATGTGGTCATTCACTGGTACCTGGTGACAGAACGTATACTGGATTCCCCCACAATGTAACTTTATATCTGTCACCTATATAGATGATGTGGCCATTCACTGGTACCTGGTGACAGAATGTATACTGGATTCCCCCACAATGTAACTTTATATCTGTCACCTATATACATGATGTGGTCATTCACTGGTACCTGGTGACAGAACGTATACTGGATTCCCCCACAATGTAACTTTATATCTGTCACATATATACGTGATGTGGTCATTCACTGGTACCTGGTGACAGAACGTATACTGGATTCCCCCACAATGTAACTTTATATCTGTCACCTATATACATGACGTGGTCATTCACTGGTACCTGGTGACAGAATGTATACTGGATTCCCTCACAATGTAATTTTATATCTGTCACCTATATACATGATGTGGTCATTCACTGGTACCTGGAGACAGAACGTATAGTAGATTCCCTCACAATGTAACTTTATATCTGTCACCTATAAACATGATGTGGTCATTCACTGGTACCTGGTGACAGAACGTATACTGGATTCCCCCACAATGTAACTTTATATCTGTCATCTATATATACATGATGTGGTCATTCACTGGCACCTGGTGACAGAACGTATACTGGATTCCCCCACAATGTAACGTTATATCTGTCACCTATATACATCATGTGGTCATTCACTGGTACCTGGTGACAGAATGTATACTGGATTCCCCCACAATGTAACTTTATATCTGTCACCTATATACATGATGTGGTCATTCACTGGTACCTGGTGACAGAACGTATACTGGATTCCCCCACAATGTAACATTATATCTGTCACCTATATACATGATGTGGTCATTCACTGGTACCTGGTGACAGAACGTATACTGGATTCCCCCACAATGTAACTTTATATCTGTCACCTATATACATGATGTGGTCATTCACTGGTACCTGGTGACAGAACGTATACTGGATTCCCCCACAATGTAACTTTATATATGTCACCTATATACATGATGTGGTCATTCACTGGTACCTGGTGACAGAACGTATACTGGATTCCCCCACAATGTAACGTTATATCAGCCACCTATATACATGATGTGGCCATTCACTGGTACCTGGTGACAGAACGTATACTGGATTCCCCCACAATGTAATGTTATATATGTCACCTATATACATGATGTGGTCATTCACTGGTACCTGGTGACAGAACGTATACCGGATTACCCCACAATGTAACTTTATATCTGTCACCTATATACATGATGTGGTCATTCACTGGTACCTGGTGACAGAACGTTAACCGGATTACCCCACAATGTAACTTTATATCTGTCACCTATATACATGATGTGGTCATTCACTGGTACCTGGTGACAGAACGTTAACCGGATTACCCCACAATGTAACTTTATATCTGTCACCTATATACATGATGTGGTCATTCACTGGTACCTGGTGACAGAACGTATACTGGATTCCCCCACAATGTAACTTTATATCTGTCACCTATATGCATGATGTGGCCATTCACTGGTACCTGGTGACAGAACGTATACTGGATTCTCCCACAATGTAACTTTATATCTGTCACCTATATACATGATGTGGTCATTCACTGGTACCTGGTGACAGAACGTATACTGGATTCCCCCACAATGTAACTTTATATCTGTCACCTATATACATGATGTGGTCATTCACTGGTACCTGGTGACAGAACGTATACTGGATTCCCCCACAATGTAACTTTATATCTGTCACCTATATACATGATGTGGTCATTCACTGGTACCTGGTGACAGAACGTATACTGGATTCCCTCACAATGTAACTTTATATCTGTCACCTATATACATGATGTGGTCATTCACTGGTACCTGGTGACAGAACGTATACTGGATTCCCCCACAATGTAACGTTACATCTGTCACCTATATACATGATGTGGTCATTCACTGGTACCTGGTGACAGAACGTATACTGGATTCCCCCACAATGTAACTTTATATCTGTCACCTATATACATGATGTGGCCATTCACTGGTACCTGGTGACAGAATGTATACTGGATTCCCCCACAATGTAACTTTATATCTGTCACCTATGTACATGATGTGGTCATTCACTGGTACCTGGTGACAGAACGTATACTGGATTCCCCCACAATGTAACTTTATATCTGTCACATATATACGTGATGTGGTCATTCACTGGTACCTGGTGACAGAACGTATACTGGATTCCCCCACAATGTAACTTTATATCTGTCACCTATATACTAGAGATGAGCGCCGGAAATTTTTCGGGTTTTGTGTTTTGGTTTTGGGTTCGGTTCCGCGGCCGTGTTTTGGGTTCGACCGCGTTTTGGCAAAACCTCACCGAATTTTTTTTGTCGGATTCGGGTGTGTTTTGGATTCGGGTGTTTTTTTAAAAAAACCCTAAAAAACAGCTTAAATCATAGAATTTGGGGGTAATTTTGATCCCAAAGTATTATTAACCTCAAAAAACATAATTTACACTCATTTTCAGCCTATTCTGAACACATCACACCTCACAATATTATTTTTAGTCCTAAAATTTGCACCGAGGTCGCTGTGTGAGTAAGATAAGCGACCCTAGTGGCCGACACAAACACCGGGCCCATCTAGGAGTGGCACTGCAGTGTCACGCAGGATGGCCCTTCCAAAAAACCCTCCCCAAACAGCACATGACGCAAAGAAAAAAAGAGGCGCAATGAGGTAGCTGACTGTGTGAGTAAGATTAGCGACCCTAGTGGCCGACACAAACACCGGGCACATCTAGGAGTGGCACTGCAGTGTCACGCAGGATGTCCCTTCCAAAAAACCCTCCCCAAACAGCACATGACGCAAAGAAAAAAAGAGGCGCAATGAGGTAGCTGTGTGAGTAAGATTAGCGACCCTAGTGGCCGACACAAACACCGGGCCCATCTAGGAGTGGCACTGCAGTGTCACGCAGGATGTCCCTTCCAAAAAACCCTCCCCAATCAGCACATGATGCAAAGAAAAAGAAAAGAAAAAAGAGGTGCAAGATGGAATTATCCTTGGGCCCTCCCACCCACCCTTATGTTGTATAAACAAAACAGGACATGCACACTTTAACCAACCCATCATTTCAGTGACAGGGTCTGCCACACGACTGTGACTGATATGACGGGTTGGTTTGGACCCCCCCCCAAAAAGAAGCAATTAATCTCTCCTTGCACAAACTGGCTCTACAGAGGCAAGATGTCCACCTCATCTTCACCCTCCGATATATCACCGTGTACATCCCCCTCCTCACAGATTATCAATTCGTCCCCACTGGAATCCACCATCTCAGCTCCCTGTGTACTTTGTGGAGGCAATTGCTGCTGGTCAATGTCTCCGCGGAGGAATTGATTATAATTCATTTTAATGAACATCATCTTCTCCACATTTTCTGGATGTAACCTCGTACGCCGATTGCTGACAAGGTGAGCGGCGGCACTAAACACTCTTTCGGAGTACACACTTGTGGGAGGGCAACTTAGGTAGAATAAAGCCAGTTTGTGCAAGGGCCTCCAAATTGCCTCTTTTTCCTGCCAGTATAAGTACGGACTGTGTGACGTGCCTACTTGGATGCGGTCACTCATATAATCCTCCACCATTCTATCAATGTTGAGAGAATCATATGCAGTGACAGTAGACGACATGTCCGTAATCGTTGTCAGGTCCTTCAGTCCGGACCAGATGTCAGCATCAGCAGTCGCTCCAGACTGCCCTGCATCACCGCCAGCGGGTGGGCTCGGAATTCTGAGCCTTTTCCTCGCACCCCCAGTTGCGGGAGAATGTGAAGGAGGAGATGTTGACAGGTCGCGTTCCGCTTGACTTGACAATTTTGTCACCAGCAGGTCTTTCAACCCCAGCAGACCTGTGTCTGCCGGAAAGAGAGATCCAAGGTAGGCTTTAAATCTAGGATCGAGCACGGTGGCCAAAATGTAGTGCTCTGATTTCAACAGATTGACCACCCGTGAATCCTTGTTAAGCGAATTAAGGGCTGCATCCACAAGTCCCACATGCCTAGCGGAATCGCTCCGTGTTAGCTCCTTCTTCAATGCCTCCAGCTTCTTCTGCAAAAGCCTGATGAGGGGAATGACCTGACTCAGGCTGGCAGTGTCTGAACTGACTTCACGTGTGGCAAGTTCAAAGGGCATCAGAACCTTGCACAACGTTGAAATCATTCTCCACTGCACTTGAGACAGGTGCATTCCATCTCCTATATCGTGCTCAATTGTATAGGCTTGAATGGCCTTTTGCTGCTCCTCCAACCTCTGAAGCATATAGAGGGTTGAATTCCACCTCGTTACCACTTCTTGCTTCAGATGATGGCAGGGCAGGTTCAGTAGTTTTTGGTGGTGCTCCAGTCTTCTGTACGTGGTGCCTGTACGCCGAAAGTGTCCCGCAATTTTTCTGGCCACCGACAGCATCTCTTGCACGCCCCTGTCGTTTTTTAAAAAATTCTGCACCACCAAATTCAAGGTATGTGCAAAACATGGGACGTGCTGGAATTTGCCCATATTTAATGCACACACAATATTGCTGGCGTTGTCCGATGCCACAAATCCACAGGAGAGTCCAATTGGGGTAAGCCATTCCGCGATGATCTTCCTCAGTTGCCGTAAGAGGTTTTCAGCTGTGTGCGTATTCTGGAAAGCGGTGATACAAAGCGTAGCCTGCCTAGGAAAGAGTTGGCGTTTGCGAGATGCTGCTACTGGTGCCGCCGCTGCTGTTCTTGCGGCGGGAGTCCATACATCTACCCAGTGGGCTGTCACAGTCATATAGTCCTGACCCTGCCCTGCTCCACTTGTCCACATGTCCGTGGTTAAGTGGACATTGGGTACAACTGCATTTTTTAGGAGACTGGTGAGTCTTTTTCTGACGTCCGTGTACATTCTCGGTATCGCCTGCCTAGAGAAGTGGAACCTAGATGGTATTTGGTAACGGGGGCACACTGCCTCAATAAATTGTCTAGTTCCCTGTGAACTAACGGCGGATACCGGACGCACGTCTAACACCAACATAGTTGTCAAGGACTCAGTTATCCGCTTTGCAGTAGGATGACTGCTGTGATATTTCATCTTCCTCGCAAAGGACTGTTGAACAGTCAATTGCTTACTGGAAGTAGTACAAGTGGGCTTACGACTTCCCCTCTGGGATGACCATCGACTCCCAGCGGCAACAACAGCAGCGCCAGCAGCAGTAGGCGTTACACGCAAGGATGCATCGGAGGAATCCCAGGCAGGAGAGGACTCGTCAGACTTGCCAGTGACATGGCCTGCAGGACTATTGGCATTCCTGGGGAAGGAGGAAATTGACACTGAGGGAGTTGGTGGGGTGGTTTGCGTGAGCTTGGTTACAAGAGGAAGGGATTTACTGGTCAGTGGACTGCTTCCGCTGTCACCCAAAGTTTTTGAACTTGTCACTGACTTATTATGAATGCGCTGCAGGTGACGTATAAGGGAGGATGTTCCGAGGTGGTTAACGTCCTTACCCCTACTTATTACAGCTTGACAAAGGGAACACACGGCTTGACACCTGTTGTCCGCATTTCTGGTGAAATACCTCCACACCGAAGAGCTGATTTTTTTGGTATTTTCACCTGGCATGTCAACGGCCATATTCCTCCCACGGACAACAGGTGTCTCCCCGGGTGCCTGACTTAAACAAACCACCTCACCATCAGAATCCTCCTGGTCAATTTCCTCCCCAGCGCCAGCAACACCCATATCCTCCTCATCCTGGTGTACTTCAACACTGACATCTTCAATCTGACTATCAGGAACTGGACTGCGGGTGCTCCTTCCAGCACTTGCAGGGGGCATGCAAATAGTGGAAGGCGCATGCTCTTCACGTCCAGTGTTGGGAAGGTCAGGCATCGCAAACGACACAATTGGACTCTCCTTGTGGATTTGGGATTTCAAAGAACGCACAGTTCTTTGCGGTGCTTTTGCCAGCTTGAGTCTTTTCAGTTTTCTAGCGAGAGGCTGAGTGCTTCCATCCTCATGTGAAGCTGAACCACTAGCCATGAACATAGGCCAGGGCCTCAGCCGTTCCTTGCCACTCCGTGTGGTAAATGGCATATTGGCAAGTTTACGCTTCTCCTCCGACAATTTTATTTTAGGTTTTGGAGTCCTTTTTTTTCTGATATTTGGTGTTTTGGATTTGACATGCTCTGTACTATGACATTGGGCATCGGCCTTGGCAGACGACGTTGCTGGCATTTCATCGTCTCGGCCATGACTAGTGGCAGCAGCTTCAGCACGAGGTGGAAGTGGATCTTGATCTTTCCCTAATTTTGGAACCTCAACTTTTTTGTTCTCCATATTTTATAGGCAGAACTAAAAGGCACCTCAGGTAAACAATGGAGATGGATGGATTGGATACTAGTATACAATTATGGACGGACTGCCACGGTTAGGTGGTATAAAAAAACCACGGTTAGGTGGTATATATTATAATAATAATACAATTATGGATGGACGGACTGCCTGCCGACTGCCGACACAGAGGTAGCCACAGCCGTGAACTACCGCACTGTACACTGGTTGATAAAGAGATAGTAGTATACTCGTAACAACTAGTATGACACTATGACGACGGTATAAAGAATGAAAAAAAAACCACGGTTAGGTGGTATATATTATAATAATAATACAATTATGGATGGACGGACTGCCTGCCGACTGCCGACACAGAGGTAGCCACAGCCGTGAACTACCGCACTGTACACTGGTTGATAAAGAGATAGTAGTATACTCGTAACAACTAGTATGACACTATGACGACGGTATAAAGAATGAAAAAAAAACCACGGTTAGGTGGTATATATTATAATAATAATACAATTATGGATGGACGGACTGCCTGCCGACTGCCGACACAGAGGTAGCCACAGCCGTGAACTAC
Source organism: Pseudophryne corroboree (assembly GCF_028390025.1). Taxonomy (NCBI): domain Eukaryota; kingdom Metazoa; phylum Chordata; class Amphibia; order Anura; family Myobatrachidae; genus Pseudophryne; species Pseudophryne corroboree. Next base: position 482,048,966 of record NC_086450.1, read on the forward strand.
CGCACTGTACACTGGTTGATAAAGAGATAGTAGTATACTCGTAACAACTAGTATGACACTATGACGACGGTATAAAGAATGAAAAAAAAACCACGGTTAGGTGGTATATATTATAATAATAATACAATTATGGATGGACGGACTGCCTGCCGACTGCCGACACAGAGGTAGCCACAGCCGTGAACTACCGCACTGTACACTGGTTGATAAAGAGATAGTAGTATACTCGTAACAACTAGTATGACACTATGACGACGGTATAAAGAATGCAAAAAAAACCACAGTTAGGTGGTATATATTATAATAATAATACAATTATGGATGGACGGACTGCCTGCCGACTGCCGACACAGAGGTAGCCACAGCCGTGAACTACCGCACTGTACACTGGTTGATAAAGAGATAGTAGTATACTCGTAACAACTAGTATGACACTATGACGGTATAAAGAATGAAAAAAAAACCACGGTTAGGTGGTATATATTATAATAATAATACAATTATGGATGGACGGACTGCCTGCCGACTGCCGACACAGAGGTAGCCACAGCCGTGAACTACCGCACTGTACACTGGTTGATAAAGAGATAGTAGTATACTCGTAACAATTAGGATGACACTATGACGGTATAAAGAATGAAAAAAAAACCACGGTTAGGTGGTAGGTATATAATAATAAATAATACAATTCTGGTCGGACGGACTGCCTGCCGTGTGCCGACACAGAGGTAGCCACAGCCGTGAACTACCGCACTGTACACTGGTTGATAAAGAGATAGTAGTATACTCGTAACAATTAGGATGACACTATGACGGTATAAAGAATGAAAAAAAAAACACGGTTAGGTGGTAGGTATATAATAATAAATAATACAATTCTGGTCGGACGGACTGCCTGCCGTGTGCCGACACAGAGGTAGCCACAGCCGTGAACTACCGCACTGTACACTGGTTGATAAAGAGATAGTAGTATACTCGTACCAATTAGGATGACACTATGACGGTATAAAGAATGAAAAAAAAACCACGGTTAGGTGGTAGGTATATAATAATAAATAATACAATTCTGGTCGGACGGACTGCCTGCCGTGTGCCGACACAGAGGTAGCCACAGCCGTGAACTACCGCACTGTACACTGGTTGATAAAGAGATAGTAGTATACTCGTAACAATTAGGATGACACTATGACGGTATAAAGAATGAAAAAAAAACCACGGTTAGGTGGTAGGTATATAATAATAAATAATACAATTCTGGTCGGACGGACTGCCTGCCGTGTGCCGACACAGAGGTAGCCACAGCCGTGAACTACCGCACTGTACACTGGTTGATAAAGAGATAGTAGTATACTCGTAACAATTAGGATGACACTATGACGGTATAAAGAATGAAAAAAAAAACACGGTTAGGTGGTAGGTATATAATAATAAATAATACAATTCTGGTCGGACGGACTGCCTGCCGTGTGCCGACACAGAGGTAGCCACAGCCGTGAACTACCGCACTGTACTGTGTCTGCTGCTAATATAGACTGGTTGATATTTAAAGAGATATTAGTAGTATACAACAATACTATACTGGTGGTCAGGTACTGGTCACCACTCCTGCAGCAAAAGTGTGCACTGTTAATTAATATAATTGTACTCCTGGCTCCTGCTACCAACCTGCAGTGCTCCCCAGTCTCCCCCACAATTAATTATAAGCTTTTAATTTATACATTGATGACTGTGCAGCACACTGGGCTGAGCTGAGTGCACACAGACTGAGTCACACTGTGTGACTGACTGTGCTGTGTATCGTTTTTTTTTTCAGGCAGAGAACGGATATAGCAGAGAGAAGTGAACGGATATATTATATTAAATAAAAGTTAACTAGCAACTGCACTGGTCACTGACTGTGGTAAACTAACTCTGTCTGCGACTCTGCACAATCTCTCTCTATCTAATCTATCTATCTCTATTCTAATGGAGAGGACGCCAGACACGTCCTCTCCCTATCAATCTCAATGCACGAGTGAAAATGGCGACGACGCGCGGCTCCTTATATAGAATCCGAGTCTCGCGATAGAATCCGAGCCTCGCGAGAATCCGACAGCGTCATGATGACGTTCGGGCGCGCTCGGGTTAACCGAGCAAGGCGGGAAGATCCGAGTCGCTCGGACCCGTGGAAAAAAAAGTGAAGTTCGTGCGGGTTCGGATTCAAAGAAACCGAACCCGCTCATCTCTACTATATACATGACGTGGTCATTCACTGGTACCTGGTGACAGAATGTATACTGGATTCCCTCACAATGTAATTTTATATCTGTCACCTATATACATGATGTGGTCATTCACTGGTACCTGGTGACAGAACGTATACTAGATTCCCTCACAATGTAACTTTATATCTGTCACCTATATACATGATGTGGTCATTCACTGGTACCTGGTGACAGAACGTATACTGGATTCCCCCACAATGTAACTTTATATCTGTCACCTATATACATGATGTGGTCATTCACTGGTACCTGGTGACAGAACGTATACTGGATTCCCCCACAATGTAACTTTATATCTGTCACCTATATACATGATGTGGTCATTCACTGGTACCTGGTGACAGAACGTATACCGGATTATCCCACAATGTAACATTATATCTGTCACATATATACGTGATGTGCCATTCACTGGTACCTGGTGACAGAACGTATACTGGATTCCCCCACAATGTAACTTTATATCTGTCACATATATACGTGATGTGGTCATTCACTGGTACCTGGTGACAGAACGTATACTGGATTCCCCCACAATGTAACTTTATATCTGTCACCTATATACATGACGTGGTCATTCACTGGTACCTGGTTACAGAATGTATACTGGATTCCCTCACAATGTAATTTTATATCTGTCACCTATATACATGATGTGGTCATTCACTGGTACCTGGTGACAGAACGTATACTAGATTCCCTCACAATGTAACTTTATATCTGTCACCTATATACATGATGTGGTCATTCACTGGTACCTGGTGACAGAACGTATACTGGATTCCCCCACAATGTAACTTTATATCTGTCACCTATATACATGATGTGGTCATTCACTGGTACCTGGTGACAGAACGTATACTGGATTCCCCAACAATGTAACTTTATATCTGTCACCTATATACATAATGTGGTCATTCACTGGTACCTGGTGACAGAACGTATACCGGATTATCCCACAATGTAACATTATATCTGTCACATATATACATGATGTGGCCATTCACTGGTACCTGGTGACAGAATGTATACTGGATTCCCCCACTATGTAACTTTATATCTGTCACCTATATACATGATGTGGCCATTCACTGGTACCTGGTGACAGAACGTATACTGGATTCCCCCACAATGTAACTTTATATCTGTCACCTATATACATGATGTGGTCATTCACTGGTACCTGGTGACAGAACGTATACTGGATTCCCCCACAATGTAACTTTATATCTGTCACCTATATACATGATGTGGTCATTCACTGGTACCAGGTGACAGAACGTATACTGGATTCCCTCACAATGTAACTTTATATCTGTCACCTATATACATGATGTGGTCATTCACTGGTACCTGGTGACAGAACGTATACTGGATTCCCCCACAATGTAACGTTACATCTGTCACCTATATACATGATGTGGTCATTCACTGGTACCTGGTGACAGAACGTATACTGGATTCCCCCACAATGTAACTTTATATCTGTCACCTACAGATGTGTCCACTATTACCTTTCTGAAAAGAGTGCCATGGCAGTAAATTTGGCATGACATGAATTCCTTTTGTTGTTGGGCCATCATGTTGTGCTGTGACAATTCATGACAATTCATAGTTTCACCACTGGGTGTCCAGTGCATCACGTAACGTAGCTTTCCACCAACATTGCTGTTAAATAGACACTGTAATCAGGTCGTTGTGATGTATGGCCAGCTTTAGAGTGTAATTGCTAATTGTGTAGGTGTGAAAATCACAGTGTGAGAGGCCTTTGAAGTAGACTCCTTGGGGGGTACAGATTTTATCCTGGCTGGGGGATGTTACTATATGTTGCTCATAGCACAGAGGTGAATGAAGTCTAAAGTGAAATTAAATAATAAGTTAAGAAAAACCTTAGTGCTAGAGAGTAAAAGAACATATAAGATTTTGCAATGATAAAATATTTCCAAATAAAGGGCCTCATTACGAGTTGATCGCACGAAGCTGCTTTTTGCAGCCCGTGCAATCATCTAATCTCCACCTATGAGGGTTGGTTTTTTCCCATAGCAAAGCTGCAATCGCTTGTGCAGGCCTGCTATGGTAAAAAATGTTGTGCAGTTTCTAAGTAGGTCTGGACTTAGGGGGTCATTACGACTCGATCGCAGCATGTCGTCGTTCGCACAGCTGCAATCGGGTCCGTGCTGCGCATGTGCGGCGGCTGCTATGTGCACGCATGGCCATCGCAGGGCAACGACGCTGGGACCGAAAAAAGCGATCGCAGCACCAATCGCACGAAGATTGACAGGCGGAGGGCGTTCCTGGGCAACTCACCGTTTGCAGCCGTTTTCGGGGAGTGGTAAGAAAAACGCAGGCATGGTGAGAGAAACGCAAGTGTGTCCAGGGCGAGTGTTTGACGTCAGAGCTAGGACCGAACAGGTTGAAAACATTGCAGCAGGTAAGTAAGTCACCGGCACCCCTGCACTGAGCATACTGCCGGCACTGCCGACACCCCTGCACCGAGGACACTTCTGGCACTCCCACACTGTCGACACTCCTGCACTGAGGACACTGCCGGCACAACTGCACTGGGGATACTGCCAGCACTCCTGCACTGAGGACACCTCCTACACTGCCGACACTGCCAGCACTTCTGCACCGAGGACACTTCCGGCACTCCCACACTGCCGGCACCCCTGACTGCTGACACTGCTGGCACCCCTGCGCTGGGGATACTGCCAGCACTCCTGCACTGATTACACCACCTGCACCTCTGCACCGAAGACACTACTGGCACTCCCACATGTATTGGAGATATATTAATACTTCACAATTAGCTGCCGCTGCTGATACTCCCGTGTGCCTGATGGATAAATTGCCCTGCACATATGGATGTCCATGTTGCTGCCCACGGTGCTGTTGGTGGCTAGAGGTGGGAGGAGAAGCCACCGGCATCTGTGATTCTGATGACCGGAAGTCGGACCCGGTCACTTGCTCGTTGCCAGGGGTTACATGCTCGTTGCCAGGGGTTACATATGCTTGTTGCCATAGGGGTTACATGCTTAGTACCAGGAGGTTACATGCTCATTCTGGGTAGCGCTGGGTAATGGTCTAGTACACAGGTTCTCAAACTCGGTCCTCAGTACCCCACACGGTGCATGTTTTGCAGGTCTCCTCACAGAATCACAAGTGAAATAATTAGCTCCACCTGTGGACTTTGTAAAATGTGTCGGTGAGTAATTAATACACCTGTGCACCTGCTGGGTTACCTGCAAAACATGCACCGTGTGGGGTCCTGAGGACCGAGTTTGAGAACCTCTGGTCTAGTAATACCCCTGGCATCTGTCTCCTAGAAGGGCCGTCTTCCATGCTGTCTGCATGGAATCTGCAGCTTCCAGTAGTAGGTAGATCCTAAGCATCTATTGTGCCGCTGCTGCGCCCCCCCCAGCCCCAGGACTCAGCCATCCAGGCTGCAGCCTTATGGCTGATGAGGCCCTGGGTCTCATGTTTCTTCACCTACTTGTATGGCAGGCAGAGCACCCAGTGACTTATTATGGAGCACAGCCCAAGCACTGGACTGATTTGTGGCAGACAGGCACAGCACCCACTTGTATGGCAGACAGAGCACCCGGTTACTTATTATGGCAGCACAGCCCAAGCACTGGACTGATTTGTGGCAGACAGGCACAGCACCCACTTGTATGGCAGACAGAGCACCCGGTTACTTATTATGGCAACACAGCCTCAGCACTGGACCGATTTGTGGCAGACAGATGCAGCACCCACTTGTATGGCAGACACTGCCGATCTTCAGACCGGATCCCAGTGAAATATATGCGGTATTGAAATACCAAAAATTCTCTCTACTCACACCTTAACCACCAAACAATTGCAAAAAATGACAAGTATCAATAGTGCCTTTTAGTTAGTATCATAATTTCCATATCGAATCTCTGTGTGGAGTTTGTATGAACTCTTCATCAGCACATTATCAATCATAAGGGAAAAGATTTTTTCAAACATATAGGCAACATTGAGCCAGGTACATGTTGGAAGTTAGTATGAGAGATGTATTGGAAAAATATTAATACTTCACAATTAGCTGCTACAGCTGATATTCCCGTGTGCATGATGGATAAATTGGCCTGCACATATGGTTCATGGGGGTCATTCTGACCCGAACGCTGCTGCTGACCAGCCGCTGCGGGGCGTGTAGCGATGATTAGCTCCCGGCCAGCACGCTAAAGCTGCGCTGGCCGGGAGCTACTCCTGAAATACAAAAGCATTGCCGCTGTGCAATGCTTTTGTACTTCTGTGGGGGAAAGGGGGGCGGAATTGACCTGCGGGGCGGACTAGCCCTGTGCTGGGCATCCCCATGCATGTCTCAGTTCCTGATCGTAGCCTTGCAAAATTTTGCAGGGCTACGATCAACTTAGAATGACCCCCCCCATAGCCGCAATTTTGTTAGCAGATGGGCAAAACCATGGGGGTCATGCAGACCTGATCGCACGCTAGGTTTTTTCGCTGCGCTGCGATCAGGTCATAACTGCGCGTGCGTGTGCACCGCAATACGCAGGCACGTTGCACGGGTACAAAGTGGATCGTTGCTGAGCAATGGATTTAATGAAGAATCCATTCGCACAGACAATTGCAAGGAGATTGACTGGAAGAAAACATTTGTGGATGTCAACGGAACGTTTTCTGGGAGTGTTTGGTAAAACGCAGGTGTGTCCATGCATTTGCAGGGTGGGTGTCTGACGTAAATTCGGGGCAATCACTTTAGGCTGTTCGTGTCCGGAATTGACGTCAGACACCTGCCCTGCAAAAGCTTGGACATGCCTGCGTTTTTCCAAACACTCCCAGAAAATGTTCAGTTGCCACCCACAAATGCCCTCTTCCTGTCAATCTCCTTGCGATCTGCTGTCTCTGTGTCTCCCACCCTCTGATTTTCTTTCTCCTAGACTTTATCTCCTTCCCCATGACTCTCTCTCACATGACTGTCTCAGTGTCTCTCGCCATCTAACTGTCTCTCTCCCTCTAACTCTATCGCTCTCTCTCCTTTAATCTATCTCTCCCCTTCACTATCTCTGTGTCTCTGTCCCCTGAATTTGTTGCTATCTCCTCCTGACTCTATCGCTCTCCCCCTGACTCTGTCTCTCAGTGTCTCCCACCCTCTCATTTTCTTTCTCCTAGACTTTATCTCTCTCCCCTTAACTTTCTCTCTATGTCTCTGTCCCCTGAATTTGTCACTCTCTTCTCCTAACTTTATCGCTCTCCCCCTGACTCTGTCTCTCACCCTTTGATTTTCTTTCTCCTAGACTTTATCTCTCTCCCTCTGACTATCTCTCTCACATGACTATCTCACTTTGTCTCTCCATCAAACTTTGTCTCTCTCCCTCTAACTCTGTCGCTCTCTCTCCTTGACTCTATCTCTCTCCCTTTAACTATCTCTGTCCCCTGAATTTTTTTGATCTCTCCTCCTGACTCTATCGCTCTGCCCCTGACTCTGTCTCTCAGTGTCTACCACCTTCTAATTTTCTTTTTCCTAGACTTTATCTCTCTCCCTCTGACTTTATCTCTCTCACATGACTCTGTCTCACTTTGTCTCTCTCCATCTAACTCTCTCTCTCCTTGACTCTATCTCTCTCCTCTTTACTGTCTCTCTGTCCCATTACTTTGTCGCTCTCTCCTCCTGACTCTATCGCTCTCCCCCTGACTCTGTCTCTGTACCTCCCAACCTCTGATTTTGTCTTTCAAGTAGACTTTATCTCTCTCCCCTGACTCTATCTCTCTCACATGACTCTGTTTCACTTTCTCTCTCCATCTGACTTTCTCTCTCCCTCTAACTCTATCTCTCTCCCCTTAATTATCTCTCTGTGTCTGTCCCCTGACTTTGTCACTCTCTACTCCTGACTCTATCGCTCTCCCCCTAACTCTGTCTCTGTGTCTCCCACCCTCTGATTTTCTTTCTCCTAGACTTTATCGCCTTCCCTCTGACTCTGTCTCTCTCACATGACTCTGTCTCAGTGTCTCTCTCCATCTGACTATATCTCTCCCTCTAACTCTATCACTCTCTCTCCTTTACTCTATCTCTCTCCCTCCTTTACTCTATCTCTCTCCCCTTAACTATCTGTGTCTCTGTCCCCTGAATTTGTCGCTATCTCCTCCTGACTCTATCGCTCTCCCCCAGACTCTGTCTCTCAGTGTCTCCCACCCTCTGATTTACTTTCTTCTAGACTTTATCTCTCTCTCCCTGACTATTTCTCATATGACTCTTTATCTCCATCAAACTTTGTCTCTCTCCCTATTACTCTATCACTCTCTCTCCTTGACTCTATCTCTCTCCCCTTAACTATCTCTCTATGTCTCTGTCCCCTGAATTTGTCACTCCCTCCTCCTAACTCTTTCGCTCTTCCCCTAACTCTGTCTCTCAGTGTCTCCCACCCTTTGATTTTCTTTCTCCAAGACTTTATCTCTCTCCCTCTGACAATCTCTCTCACATGACTCTGTCTCACTTTGTCTCTCCGTCAAACTTTGTCTCTCTCCCTCTAACTCCATCACTCTCTCTCTCCTTGACTCTATCTCTCTCCCTTTAACTATCTCTCTGTGTCTCTGACCCCTGAATTTGTCGCTCACTCCTCCCGACTCTATCGCTCTCCCCCTGACTGTCTCTCAGTGTCTACCACCCTCTAATTTTCTTTATCCTAGACTTTATCTCTCTCCCTCTGACTATCTATCTCACATGACTCTCTCACTTTGTCTCTCTATCAAACTTTGTCTTTCTCCCTCTAACTCTATTGCTCTCTTCTTGACTCTATCTCTTTCCCCTAAACTATCTCTCTGTGTCTCTGTCCCATGACTTTTTCGCTCTCTCCTCCTGACTCTATTGCACTCCCCTAACTCTGTCTCTCATTGTCTACCACCCTCTAATTTTCTTTCTCCTAGACTTTATCTCTCTCACATGACTGTCTCACTTTCTCTCTCCCTCTGACTATAGTTTATTGTAATGTTAGCAGCCACACAGCAAAACACAAGCTAAAAATCATTCTCCATAAAGGAGCTGTACAATAAAGAGCATATTACCCCATATTAATAAAGATCTGTTTACAGACTACAGTGAGTGGCCAATTGAACACAGGAAAGTAGCAATCATGCCATAGCATTAGAGTCCAATTCCTAATTGTTTACAGTAGGTGTGAAAATCTCAGTGTGTGAGGCCTTTGTAGTAGATTCCTTGGAGAGTATAGATAGCATATATCCTGTCTGGGGGATGGCCTGGGATTTGAAATGAATAATTCAATTCCAATTTAAGTGTTTTCAGCTTCTAACTTTAGTCTATGCAGCTACAATATCAAAAGATTTTTTATACATTTCTTGTTCCTTGCAATAAACAAATATGGTATTAAAAAATATAATTGATTCAACTTCCTTCATAACTGGTCAAATAATGTAAAATGCTCAGGAAATGCACTCTTGTCTGTGAGGGGAGCCTGTGCCATTCCTTAGAGGAGAGTAGGGAGTGGGCATCACAGCATCTACTGTATAAAAGGGCCTACACAGTACACATGGGGTGACTGTGCTGAGCGATCTGAGCGATGCTAGATCACTCAGCAAGATTGCTCAGCACACAGCGCTGCACAACAATGTGTCAACGATGTGTGCTGAGCGATCTGTCAGGGCCAGTGAACACTGGCCCTGAGAGGCGATCTGACTAGATTTATCCTGCATGCAGGATCTTAATCGCTGCACCATTGCGACAACTGAACATCTATGTACTTGGGATATACAGTACCTATCAGCCACATAATCACTGTTGAAGTCTGGTTCCAGTTTAAGAAATATAGCATCATAACTATTTATTTACAGTTTCTTACATAGCGCAGCATAATTCTTTCCCATTCGTCCATTTAAAAAATATTAGTTATTTTGTGTGCACTGTGACTGTGTAAAGTGATTGCTATCACACAGAGCTGCCACTGCTGTGATCGGGGAGGGAGGGGGATGGGAATTGCTTGAGCTGTGTGCACTGTGCCTGATTGTTGTCATTCTGTTGGGGGAGGGGAGAACACACAGAGCTGCATAAAGGGGGTCATTCCAAGTTGATCGCTAGCTGCCGTTGTTCGCAGCACAGCGATCAGGCTTAAAATCTGCATTTCTGTGCATGCATATGTCCCGCAATGCGCATGCGCGACGTACGGGTACATAGCCCTTTGTGGTTTTGCACAGATTCTAGCAAAGTTTTCCTTCACACTGGCGCCCGCTAGAAGATTGACAGGAAGGGGGCGTTTCTGAGTGTCAACTGACCGTTTTCAGGGAATGTTTGGAAAAACGCAGGCGTGTCTGAAAAAATGCAGGCGTGGCCGGGCATTCGCTGGGTGGATGTGTGATGTCAAATCTGGACACGAATAGGCTGAAGTGATCGCAAGCACTGAGTAGGTTTAGAGCTACTCAGAAACTGCACAAACTGTTTTTGCAGAGCTCGGCTGCACATGCGTTCGCACTTCTGCTAAGCTAACATACACTCCCCAGTGGGCGGCGGCATAGCATTTGCACGGCTGCTACAATTGGCCAGCGAGTGATCAACTTAGAATGACCCCCAATGCTTGGTGCTCAGACCTGCATTAAATGCTTTGCTCACTACAAGGATACTAAAGGTTATGATTTGTGACATGGATAGACAAGGATGGAAAAAGTAAAAAAATATGAAAACATTCCCAAAACCTTGTGTTGACCATATGTGTGTTTTAACCATTTCCATGTCGACCATTTGCTGCTGTGAGTAGTTGTTTCCTAATTTGGGAGCAGTCGGTATATAATGAGCTGTCCAGGCTCATGGTAGTATTATGTAGTTTCAGGGGTGGTGATATCTGCGCTCACCTGATGTCTAGGTGTATGTGTCTTACATTATTACCAGTAATTTATATAGCGCACACATATTCCGCAGCGCTTTACAGAGAATATTCAGCCATTCACATCAGTCCCTACCCCAGTGGAGCTTACAATCTATATTCCCTACCACATGTACACACACACATTTGCACAAGGGTTAATTTTGTTAGGAACCAATTAACCTATCACTATATTTTGGGATTGTGGGAGGAAACTGGAGTACCCGGAGGAAGCCCACTCAAGTACGGGGAGAATATACAAACTCCACACATTATAATGAGTGTACAATGGTGTGTTTGTAGTGTTCTTTATTGCGACACAATGCTCAGGTCACATGCATATTAATTAGACAGGTAAAAAGAGAGGTTTTTAAAACTGCACAGGACCTGTGTTTGGTTCACACTATGATTAGTTAGAAATTCAAAAAACCAACATAAAGGCAATAAAGGGTCAATTACTCCTGGCACTTGGTTGGTGGTGCTCCCAGAAAAAATAGTTCAATAAACTTTAAGCTTAGTACATCAGGCCCAGTGCACTGTCCCAAGACAGACAACTAATTAGATTTCCATTTGCCCTCCCCCCTGCCTTATGTTAATGCTAATTGATGTTGTATTGAGACTTTTGTTCAGTCTCTTACTCACAAAGTAGCACATGCACTGTAAAGGGTCAAATACTCCTGGCACCTGGTTGGTGGTGCTCCCAGAAAAAATAGTACAATAAACTGTATAAATGGAAAATCTTTACATAGGAGGTAAAGACAAAAGGAGACTTTAAGTCTGTCCTGGGGCACACTTGTCAAAAATGATTAATAAAATATAACTTTTAATATTCACAATTAAAAAAGATCATCTCACAAAGCGACATGGCGACATGTAAAAATTGTAATCATAAACTTTTTGATACAGTAATCCAATGTATTATTATAGTGAAATATGCAGTATGCGGTATTGAAATACCCAAAAATCTCTCAGAGGTGTATTACCTCGTTACAATACTTTGAGAGAATTGGCTTCTCTATACTCACACCTTAACCACCAAACAATTGCAAAAAATGACAAGTATCAATAGTGCCTTTTAATTAGTATCATAATTTCCATATCAAATATCTGTGTGAAGTCTGCCCGGCTGCTGGGATGAGAGAGCCAGGTACCTATATGGAAGTTACTGTAATATGAGAGATGTATTGGAGATATATTAATACTACACAATTAGCTGCCGCTGCTAATATTCCTGTGTGCCTGATGGATAAATTGCCCTGCACATACAGATGTCCATGTTGCTGCCCACGGTGCTGTTGGTGGCTAGAGGTGGGAGGAGAAGCCACCAGCATCCATGATTCTGCTGACCGGAAGTTGGACCCGGTCACATGCTCGTTGCCAGGGGTTATATGCTCGCTGCCAGGGGTTACATATGCTTGTTGCCATAGGGGTTACATGTTTAGTGCCAGGGGGTTACATGCTCAGTGCCAGGGGGTTACATGCTCATTCTGGGTAGCGCTGGGTAATGGTCTAGTAATACCTCTAGCATCTGTCTCCTAGAAGGCAGCTGCCATTTTAAAGGGCCGTCTTCCATGCTGTCTGCATTGAATCTGCAGCTTCCAGTAGTAGGTAGAGCCTAAGCGTCTATTGGACCGGTGCTGCCCCCCCCCCCCCCAGGACTCAGCCATCCAGGCTGCAGCCTTATGGCTGCTCAGGCCCCGGGTCTCATGTTTCTTCACCCGCTTGTATGGCAGACAGAGCACTGAATGACTTATTATGGAGCACAGCCAGCCCCAGCACTGGACTGATTTGTGGCAGACAGGCGCAGCACCCACTTGTATGGCAGACAGAGCACCCAGTGACTTATTAAGGCAGCACAGCCCCAGCACTGGACTGATTTGTGGCAGACAGGTGCAGCACCCACGTGTATGGCACACAGAGCACCCAGTGACTTATTATGGCAACACAGCCTCAGCGCTGGACCGATTTGTGGCAGACAGACGCAGCACCCACTTGTATGGCAGACACTGTCGATCTTCAGACCGGATCCCAGTGAAATATATGTGGTATTGAAATACCAAAAATTCTCTCTACTCACACCTTAACCACCAAACAATTGCAAAAAATGACAAGTATCAATAGTGCCTTTTAGTTAGTATCATAATTTCTATATCGAATCTCTGTGTGGAGTTTGTATGAACTCTTCATCAGCACATTATCAATCACAAGGAAAAAGATTTTTTTAAACATATAGGCAACATTGAGCCAGGTACATGTTGGAAGTTAGTATGAGAGATGTATTGGAAAAATATTAATACTTCACAATTAGCTGCTGCAGCTGATATTCCCATGTGCATGATCGATAAATTGCCCTGCACACACGGCTCATGGGGCTCATTCTGACCCGATCGCTGCTGCTGACCAGCCGCTGCGGGTCGTGTAGTAATGAGTAGCTCCCGGCCAGCACGCTAAAGCTGCGCTGGCCGGGAGCTACTCCTGAAGTACAAAAGCATCGCCGCTGTGCAATACTTTTGCACTTCTGCAGGGGGGGGGCGTAACTGACCTGCGGGGTGGACTAGCCCTGTGCTGGGCATCCCCCGCATGTCTCTGTTCCTGATCGTAGCCCTGCAAAATTTTGCAGGGTTACGATCAACTCGGAATGACACCCCATAGCTGCAATTTTGTTAGCAGATGGGCAAAACCATGGGGGTCATGCAGGCCTGATTGCACGCTAGGTTGTTTTGCTGAGCTGCGATCAGGACATAACTGCGCATGTGTGTGCCCCGCAATACGCAGGCGCGTCGCACAGGTACAAAGTGGATCGTTGCTGAGCAATGGATTTAATGAAGAATCCATTCACACAGACAATCGCAAGGAGATTGACTGGAAGAAAACATTTGTGGATGTCAACTGACCATTTTCTGGGAGTGTTTGGAAAAACGCAGGTGTGTCAATGCGTTTGCAGGGTGGGTGTCTGATGTAAATTCGGGGCAAACACTTTAGCCTGTTCGTGTCCGGAATTGATGTCAGACACCTGCCCAGCAAACGCTTGGACACGCCTGCGATTTTCCAAACACTCCCAGAAAGCGTTCAGTTGCCACCCACAAATGCCCTCTTCCTGTCAATCTCCTTGCGATCTGCTGTGCGAATCGATTCTTCGTTAAATCCATTGCTCAGCAATGATCCGCTTTGTACCCGTACGACGCACATGCGCATTGAGGTGCATACGCATGTGCAGTTTCGACCTGATCGCACCGCTGCAAAACAACCTAGCGTGCGATCATTTTGGAATGACCCCCATGGTTTTGCCCATTTGCAAATAAAATGCTGCTAGAATCAGGTCTGAACTACTCCCTCTAGAATCTCTTTATCAGACTTTCTGCTTGCTCAGTTTCTGAAAATGCCACCTGCTGTCTGAAAAGTGGTACTGCACTATATTTCAGAGGAGATACACATGGCTTGCCGTGTATATCTTAAGAGGAAAGCTTATCTCGGGCCATGAACGGCAGGCCATGATACTTTTTTCAGAAAGGTAATAGTGGACACATCTGTATATAGATGATGTGGCCATTCACTGGTACCTGGTGACAGAACGTATACTGGATTCCCCCACAATGTAACATTATATCTGTCACCTATATACATGATGTGGTCATTCACTGGTACCTGGTGACAGAACGTATACTGGATTCCCCCACAATGTAACTTTATATCTGTCACCTATATACATGATGTGGTCATTCACTGGTACCTGGTGACAGAACGTATACTGGATTCCCCCACAATGTAACTTTATATATGTCACCTATATACATGATGTGGTCATTCACTGGTACCTGGTGACAGAACGTATACTGGATTCCCCCACAATGTAACGTTATATCTGCCACCTATATACATGATGTGGCCATTCACTGGTACCTGGTGACAGAACGTATACTGGATTCCCCCACAATGTAATATTATATATGTCACCTATATACATGATGTGGTCATTCACTGGTACCTGGTGACAGAACGTATACCGGATTACCCCACAATGTAACTTTATATCTGTCACCTATATACATGATGTGGTCATTCACTGGTACCTGGTGACAGAACGTTAACCGGATTACCCCACAATGTAACTTTATATCTGTCACCTATATACATGATGTGGTCATTCACTGGTACCTGGTGACAGAACGTTAACCGGATTACCCCACAATGTAACTTTATATCTGTCACCTATATACATGATGTGGTCATTCACTGGTACATGGTGACAGAACGTATACTGGATTCCCCCACAATGTAACTTTATATCTGTCACCTATATGCATGATGTGGCCATTCACTGGTACCTGGTGACAGAACGTATACTGGATTCTCCCACAATGTAACTTTATATCTGTCACCTATATACATGATGTGGTCATTCACTGGTACCTGGTGACAGAACGTATACTGGATTCCCCCACAATGTAACTTTATATCTGTCACCTATATACATGATGTGGTCATTCACTGGTACCTGGTGACAGAACGTATACTGGATTCCCCCACAATGTAACTTTATATCTGTCACCTATATACATGATGTGGTCATTCACTGGTACCTGGTGACAGAACGTATACTGGATTCCCTCACAATGTAACTTTATATCTGTCACCTATATACATGATGTGGTCATTCACTGGTACCTGGTGACAGAACGTATACTGGATTCCCCCACAATGTAACGTTACATCTGTCACCTATATACATGATGTGGTCATTCACTGGTACCTGGTGACAGAACGTATACTGGATTCCCCCACAATGTAACTTTATATCTGTCACCTATATACATGATGTGGCCATTCACTGGTACCTGGTGACAGAATGTATACTGGATTCCCCCACAATGTAACTTTATATCTGTCACCTATG
Source organism: Pseudophryne corroboree (assembly GCF_028390025.1). Lineage (NCBI taxonomy): Eukaryota > Metazoa > Chordata > Amphibia > Anura > Myobatrachidae > Pseudophryne > Pseudophryne corroboree. The sequence continues at coordinate 482,064,985 of NC_086450.1, forward strand.
TACATGATGTGGTCATTCACTGGTACCTGGTGACAGAACGTATACTGGATTCCCCCACAATGTAACTTTATATCTGTCACATATATACGTGATGTGGTCATTCACTGGTACCTGGTGACAGAACGTATACTGGATTCCCCCACAATGTAACTTTATATCTGTCACCTATATACATGACGTGGTCATTCACTGGTACCTGGTGACAGAATGTATACTGGATTCCCTCACAATGTAATTTTATATCTGTCACCTATATACATGATGTGGTCATTCACTGGTACCTGGTGACAGAACGTATACTAGATTCCCTCACAATGTAACTTTATATCTGTCACCTATATACATGATGTGGTCATTCACTGGTACCTGGTGACAGAACGTATACTGGATTCCCCCACAATGTAACTTTATATCTGTCACCTATATACATGATGTGGTCATTCACTGGTACCTGGTGACAGAACGTATACTGGATTCCCCCACAATGTAACTTTATATCTGTCACCTATATACATGATGTGGTCATTCACTGGTACCTGGTGACAGAACGTATACCGGATTATCCCACAATGTAACATTATATCTGTCACATATATACATGATGTGCCATTCACTGGTACCTGGTGACAGAACGTATACTGGATTCCCCCACAATGTAACTTTATATCTGTCACATATATACGTGATGTGGTCATTCACTGGTACCTGGTGACAGAACGTATACTGGATTCCCCCACAATGTAACTTTATATCTGTCACCTATATACATGACGTGGTCATTCACTGGTACCTGGTTACAGAATGTATACTGGATTCCCTCACAATGTAATTTTATATCTGTCACCTATATACATGATGTGGTCATTCACTGGTACCTGGTGACAGAACGTATACTAGATTCCCTCACAATGTAACTTTATATCTGTCACCTATATACATGATGTGGTCATTCACTGGTACCTGGTGACAGAACGTATACTGGATTCCCCCACAATGTAACTTTATATCTGTCACCTATATACATGATGTGGTCATTCACTGGTACCTGGTGACAGAACGTATACTGGATTCCCCAACAATGTAACTTTATATCTGTCACCTATATACATAATGTGGTCATTCACTGGTACCTGGTGACAGAACGTATACCGGATTATCCCACAATGTAACATTATATCTGTCACATATATACATGATGTGGCCATTCACTGGTACCTGGTGACAGAATGTATACTGGATTCCCCCACTATGTAACTTTATATCTGTCACCTATATACATGATGTGGCCATTCACTGGTACCTGGTGACAGAACGTATACTGGATTCCCCCACAATGTAACTTTATATCTGTCACCTATATACATGATGTGGTCATTCACTGGTACCTGGTGACAGAACGTATACTGGATTCCCCCACAATGTAACTTTATATCTGTCACCTATATACATGATGTGGTCATTCACTGGTACCTGGTGACAGAACGTATACTGGATTCCCTCACAATGTAACTTTATATCTGTCACCTATATACATGATGTGGTCATTCACTGGTACCTGGTGACAGAACGTATACTGGATTCCCCCACAATGTAACGTTACATCTGTCACCTATATACATGATGTGGTCATTCACTGGTACCTGGTGACAGAACGTATACTGGATTCCCCCACAATGTAACTTTATATCTGTCACCTATATAGATGATGTGGCCATTCACTGGTACCTGGTGACAGAATGTATACTGGATTCCCCCACAATGTAACTTTATATCTGTCACCTATATACATGATGTGGTCATTCACTGGTACCTGGTGACAGAACGTATACTGGATTCCCCCACAATGTAACTTTATATCTGTCACATATATACGTGATGTGGTCATTCACTGGTACCTGGTGACAGAACGTATACTGGATTCCCCCACAATGTAACTTTATATCTGTCACCTATATACATGACGTGGTCATTCACTGGTACCTGGTGACAGAATGTATACTGGATTCCCTCACAATGTAATTTTATATCTGTCACCTATATACATGATGTGGTCATTCACTGGTACCTGGTGACAGAACGTATAGTAGATTCCCTCACAATGTAACTTTATATCTGTCACCTATAAACATGATGTGGTCATTCACTGGTACCTGGTGACAGAACGTATACTGGATTCCCCCACAATGTAACTTTATATCTGTCATCTATATATACATGATGTGGTCATTCACTGGCACCTGGTGACAGAACGTATACTGGATTCCCCCACAATGTAACGTTATATCTGTCACCTATATACATCATGTGGTCATTCACTGGTACCTGGTGACAGAATGTATACTGGATTCCCCCACAATGTAACTTTATATCTGTCACCTATATACATGATGTGGTCATTCACTGGTACCTGGTGACAGAACGTATACTGGATTCCCCCACAATGTAACATTATATCTGTCACCTATATACATGATGTGGTCATTCACTGGTACCTGGTGACAGAACGTATACTGGATTCCCCCACAATGTAACTTTATATCTGTCACCTATATACATGATGTGGTCATTCACTGGTACCTGGTGACAGAACGTATACTGGATTCCCCCACAATGTAACTTTATATATGTCACCTATATACATGATGTGGTCATTCACTGGTACCTGGTGACAGAACGTATACCGGATTACCCCACAATGTAACGTTATATCTGTCACCTATATACATGATGTGGCCATTCACTGGTACCTGGTGACAGAACGTATACTGGATTCCCCCACAATGTAACTTTATATCTGTCACCTATATACATGATGTGGCCATTCACTGGTACCTGGTGACAGAACGTATACTGGATTCCCCCACAATGTAACTTTATATCTGTCACCTATATGCATGATGTGGTCATTCACTGGTACCTGGTGACAGAACGTATACTGGATTCCCCCACAATGTAACTTCATATCTGTCATCTATATACATGATGTGGTCATTCACTGGTACCTGGTGACAGAACGTATACTGGATTCCCCCACAATGTAACATTATATCCGTCACCTATATACAGGATGTGGTCATTCACTGGTACCTGGTGACAACGTATACTGGATTCCCCCACAATGTAACTTTATATCTGTCACCTATATGCATGATGTGGTCATTCACTGGTACCTGGTGACAGAACGTATACCAGATTACCCCACAATGTAACTTTATATCTGTCACCTATATACATGATGTGGTCATTCACTGGTACCTGGTGACAGAACGTTAACCGGATTACCCCACAATGTAACTTTATATCTGTCACCTATATACATGATGTGGTCATTCACTGGTACCTGGTGACAGAACGTATACTGGATTCCCCCACAATGTAACTTAATATCTCTCACCTATATGCATGATGTGGCCATTCACTGGTACCTGGTGACAGAACGTATACTGGATTCTCCCACAATGTAACTTTATATCTGTCACCTATATACATGATGTGGTCATTCACTGGTACCTGGTGACAGAACGTATACTGGATTCCCCCACAATGTAACTTTATATCTGTCACCTATATACATGATGTGGTCATTCACTGGTACCTGGTGACAGAACGTATACTGGATTCCCCAACAATGTAACTTTATATCTGTCACCTATATACATGATGTGGTCATTCACTGGTACCAGGTGACAGAACGTATACCGGATTATCCCATAATGTAACATTATATCTGTCACATATATACATGATGTGGCCATTCACTGGTACCTGGTGACAGAATGTATACTGGATTCCCCCACTATGTAACTTTATATCTGTCACCTATATACATGACGTGGTCATTCACTGGTACCTGGTGACAGAATGTATACTGGATTCCCTCACAATGTAATTTTATATCTGTCACCTATATACATGATGTGGTCATTCACTGGTACCTGGTGACAGAACGTATACTAGATTCCCTCACAATGTAACTTTATATCTGTCACCTATATACATGATGTGGTCATTCACTGGTACCTGGTGACAGAATGTATACTGGATTCCCCCACAATGTAACTTTATATCTGTCACCTATATACATGATGTGGTCATTCACTGGTACCTGGTGACAGAACGTATACTGGATTCCCCAACAATGTAACTTTATATCTGTCACCTATATACATGATGTGGTCATTCACTGGTACCTGGTGACAGAACGTATACCGGATTATCCCACAATGTAACATTATGGCCCTCATTCCGAGTTGTTCGCTCGGAGTTTTTCATCGCATCGCAGTGAGAATCCGCTTAGTGCGCATGCGCAATGTTCGCACTGCGGCTGCACCAAGTAACTTTACTATGAAGAAAGTAAGTTTACTCACGACTTTTTCATCGCTCCGGCGATCGTAATGTGATTGACAGGAAATGGGTGTTACTGGGCGGAAACACGGCGTTTTAGGGGCGTGTGACTGAAAACGCTACCGTTTCCGGAAAAAACGCAGGAGTGGCCGGAGAAACGGTGGGAGTGTCTGGGCGAACGCTGGGTGTGTTTGTGACGTCAGCCAGGAACGAAAAGCACTGAACTGATCGCACAGGCAGAGTAAGTCTGAAGCTACTCTAAAATTGCTAAGACGTTTGTGATCGCAATATTGCGAATACATCGGTCGCACATTTAAGAAGCTAAGATTCACTCCCAGTAGGCGGCGGCTTAGCGTGTGTAACTCTGCTACATTCGCCTTGCGAGCGATCAACTCGGAATGAGGGCCTATATCTGTCACATATATACATGATGTGCCATTCACTGGTACCTGGTGACAGAACGTATACTGGATTCCCCCACAATGTAACTTTATATCTGTCACATATATACGTGATGTGGTCATTCACTGGTACCTGGTGACAGAACGTATACTGGATTCCCCCACAATGTAACTTTATATCTGTCACCTATATACATGACGTGGTCATTCACTGGTACCTGGTGACAGAATGTATACTGGATTCCCTCACAATGTAATTTTATATCTGTCACCTATATACATGATGTGGTCATTCACTGGTACCTGGTGACAGAACGTATACTAGATTCCCTCACAATGTAACTTTATATCTGTCACCTATATACATGATGTGGTCATTCACTGGTACCTGGTGACAGAACGTATACTGGATTCCCCCACAATGTAACTTTATATCTGTCACCTATATACATGATGTGGTCATTCACTGGTACCTGGTGACAGAACGTATACTGGATTCCCCAACAATGTAACTTTATATCTGTCACCTATATACATGATGTGGTCATTCACTGGTACCTGGTGACAGAACGTATACCGGATTATCCCACAATGTAACATTATATCTGTCACATATATACATGATGTGGCCATTCACTGGTACCTGGTGACAGAATGTATACTGGATTCCCCCACTATGTAACTTTATATCTGTCACCTATATACATGATGTGGCCATTCACTGGTACCTGGTGACAGAACGTATACTGGATTCCCCCACAATGTAACTTTATATCTGTCACCTATATACATGATGTGGTCATTCACTGGTACCTGGTGACAGAACGTATACTGGATTCCCCCACAATGTAACTTTATATCTGTCACCTATATACATGATGTGGTCATTCACTGGTACCTGGTGACAGAACGTATACTGGATTCCCTCACAATGTAACTTTATATCTGTCACCTATATACATGATGTGGTCATTCACTGGTACCTGGTGACAGAACGTATACTGGATTCCCCCACAATGTAACGTTACATCTGTCACCTATATACATGATGTGGTCATTCACTGGTACCTGGTGACAGAACGTATACTGGATTCCCCCACAATGTAACTTTATATCTGTCACCTATATACATTATGTGGCCATTCACTGGTACCTGGTGACAGAATGTATACTGGATTCCCCCACAATGTAACTTTATATCTGTCACCTATATACATGATGTGGTCATTCACTGGTACCTGGTGACAGAACGTATACTGGATTCCCCCACAATGTAACTTTATATCTGTCACATATATACGTGATGTGGTCATTCACTGGTACCTGGTGACAGAACGTATACTGGATTCCCCCACAATGTAACTTTATATCTGTCACCTATATACATGACGTGGTCATTCACTGGTACCTGGTGACAGAATGTATACTGGATTCCCTCACAATGTAATTTTATATCTGTCACCTATATACATGATGTGGTCATTCACTGGTACCTGGTGACAGAACGTATACTAGATTCCCTCACAATGTAACTTTATTTCTGTCACCTATATACATGATGTGGTCATTCACTGGTACCTGGTGACAGAACATATACTGGATTCCCCCACAATGTAACTTTATATCTGTCACCTATATACATGATGTGGTCATTCACTGGTACCTGGTGACAGAACGTATACTGGATTCCCCCACAATGTAACTTTATATCTGTCACCTATATACATGATGTGGTCATTCACTGGTACCTGGTGACAGAACGTATACTGGATTCCCCAACAATGTAACTTTATATCTGTCACCTATATACATGATGTGGTCATTCACTGGTACCTGGTGACAGAACGTATACTAGATTCCCTCACAATGTAACTTTATATCTGTCACCTATATACATGATGTGGTCATTCACTGGTACCTGGTGACAGAATGTATACTGGATTCCCCCACAATGTAACTTTATATCTGTCACCTATATACATGACGTGGTCATTCACTGGTACCTGGTGACAGAATGTATACTGGATTCCCTCACAATGTAATTTTATATCTGTCACCTATATACATGATGTGGTCATTCACTGGTACCTGGTGACAGAACGTATACTGGATTCCCCCACAATGTAACTTTATATCTGTCACCTATATACATGATGTGGTCATTCACTGGTACCTGGTGACAGAACGTATACTGGATTCCCCCACAATGTAACTTTATATCTGTCACCTATATACATGATGTGGTCATTCACTGGTACCTGGTGACAGAACGTATACTGGATTCCCCAACAATGTAACTTTATATCTGTCACCTATATACATGATGTGGTCATTCACTGGTACCTGGTGACAGAACGTATACCGGATTATCCCATAATGTAACATTATATCTGTCACATATATACATGATGTGGCCATTCACTGGTACCTGGTGACAGAATGTATACTGGATTCCCCCACTATGTAACTTTATATCTGTCACCTATATACATGACGTGGTCATTCACTGGTACCTGGTGACAGAATGTATACTGGATTCCCTCACAATGTAATTTTATATCTGTCACCTATATACATGATGTGGTCATTCACTGGTACCTGGTGACAGAACGTATACTAGATTCCCTCACAATGTAACTTTATATCTGTCACCTATATACATGATGTGGTCATTCACTGGTACCTGGTGACAGAACGTATACTGGATTCCCCACAATGTAACTTTATATCTGTCACCTATATACATGATGTGGTCATTCACTGGTACCTGGTGACAGAACGTATACTGGATTCCCCAACAATGTAACTTTATATCTGTCACCTATATACATGATGTGGTCATTCACTGGTACCTGGTGACAGAACGTATACCGGATTATCCCACAATGTAACATTATGGCCCTCATTCCGAGTTGTTCGCTCTGAGTTTTTCATCGCATCGCAGTGAGAATCCGCTTAGTGCGCATGCGCAATGTTCGCACTGCGGCTGCGCCAAGTAACTTTACTATGAAGAAAGTAAGTTTACTCACGACTTTTTCATCGCTCCGGCGATCGTAATGTGATTGACAGGAAATGGGTGTTACTGGGCGGAAACACAGCGTTTTAGGGGCGTGTGACTGAAAACGCTACCGTTTCCGGAAAAAACGCAGGAGTGGCCGGAGAAACGGTGGGAGTGTCTGGGCGAACGCTGGGTGTGTTTGTGACGTCAGCCAGGAACGAAAAGCACTGAACTGATCGCACAGGCAGAGTAAGTCTGAAGCTACTCTAAAATTGCTAAGTCGTTTGTGATCGCAATATTGCGAATACATCGGTCGCACATTTAAGAAGCTAAGATTCACTCCCAGTAGGCGGCGGCTTAGCGTGTGTAACTCTGCTACATTCGCCTTGCGAGCGATCAACTCGGAATGAGGGCCTATATCTGTCACATATATACATGATGTGCCATTCACTGGTACCTGGTGACAGAACGTATACTGGATTCCCCCACAATGTAACTTTATATCTGTCACATATATACGTGATGTGGTCATTCACTGGTACCTGGTGACAGAACGTATACTGGATTCCCCCACAATGTAACTTTATATCTGTCACCTATATACATGACGTGGTCATTCACTGGTACCTGGTGACAGAATGTATACTGGATTCCCTCACAATGTAATTTTATATCTGTCACCTATATACATGATGTGGTCATTCACTGGTACCTGGTGACAGAACGTATACTAGATTCCCTCACAATGTAACTTTATATCTGTCACCTATATACATGATGTGGTCATTCACTGGTACCTGGTGACAGAACGTATACTGGATTCCCCCACAATGTAACTTTATATCTGTCACCTATATACATGATGTGGTCATTCACTGGTACCTGGTGACAGAACGTATACTGGATTCCCCAACAATGTAACTTTATATCTGTCACCTATATACATGATGTGGTCATTCACTGGTACCTGGTGACAGAACGTATACCGGATTATCCCACAATGTAACATTATATCTGTCACATATATACATGATGTGGCCATTCACTGGTACCTGGTGACAGAATGTATACTGGATTCCCCCACTATGTAACTTTATATCTGTCACCTATATACATGATGTGGCCATTCACTGGTACCTGGTGACAGAACGTATACTGGATTCCCCCACAATGTAACTTCATATCTGTCACCTATATACATGATGTGGTCATTCACTGGTACCTGGTGACAGAACGTATACTGGATTCCCCCACAATGTAACTTTATATCTGTCACCTATATACATGATGTGGTCATTCACTGGTACCTGGTGACAGAACGTATACTGGATTCCCTCACAATGTAACTTTATATCTGTCACCTATATACATGATGTGGTCATTCACTGGTACCTGGTGACAGAACGTATACTGGATTCCCCCACAATGTAACGTTACATCTGTCACCTATATACATGATGTGGTCATTCACTGGTACCTGGTGACAGAACGTATACTGGATTCCCCCACAATGTAACTTTATATCTGTCACCTATATACATTATGTGGCCATTCACTGGTACCTGGTGACAGAATGTATACTGGATTCCCCCACAATGTATCTTTATATCTGTCACCTATATGCATGATGTGGTCATTCACTGGTACCTGGTGACAGAACGTATACTGGATTCCCCCACAATGTAACTTTATATCTGTCACATATATACGTGATGTGGTCATTCACTGGTACCTGGTGACAGAACGTATACTGGATTCCCCCACAATGTAACTTTATATCTGTCACCTATATACATGACGTGGTCATTCACTGGTACCTGATGACAGAATGTATACTGGATTCCCTCACAATGTAATTTTATATCTGTCACCTATATACATGATGTGGTCATTCACTGGTACCTGGTGACAGAACGTATACTAGATTCCCTCACAATGTAACTTTATATCTGTCACCTATATACATGATGTGGTCATTCACTGGTACCTGGTGACAGAACGTATACTGGATTCCCCCACAATGTAACTTTATATCTGTCATCTATATATACATGATGTGGTCATTCACTGGTACATGGTGACAGAACGTATACTGGATTCTCCCACAATGTAACTTTATATCTGTCACCTATATACATGATGTGGTCATTCACTGGTACCTGGTGACAGAACGTATACTGGATTCCCCCACAATGTAACTTTATATCTGTCACCTATATACATGATGTGGTCATTCACTGGTACCTGGTGACAGAACGTATACTGGATTCCCCAACAATGTAACTTTATATCTGTCACCTATATACATGATGTGGTCATTCACTGGTACCTGGTGACAGAACGTATACCAGATTATCCCATAATGTAACATTATATCTGTCACATATATACATGATGTGGCCATTCACTGGTACCTGGTGACAGAATGTATACTGGATTCCCCCACTATGTAACTTTATATCTGTCACCTATATACATGACGTGGTCATTCACTGGTACCTGGTGACAGAATGTATACTGGATTCCCTCACAATGTAATTTTATATCTGTCACCTATATACATGATGTGGTCATTCACTGGTACCTGGTGACAGAACGTATACTAGATTCCCTCACAATGTAACTTTATATCTGTCACCTATATACATGATGTGGTCATTCACTGGTACCTGGTGACAGAACGTATACTGGATTCCCCCACAATGTAACTTTATATCTGTCACCTATATACATGATGTGGTCATTCACTGGTACCTGGTGACAGAACGTATACTGGATTCCCCAACAATGTAACTTTATATCTGTCACCTATATACATGATGTGGTCATTCACTGGTACCTGGTGACAGAACGTATACCGGATTATCCCACAATGTAACATTATGGCCCTCATTCCGAGTTGTTCGCTCGGAGTTTTTCATCGCATCGCAGTGAGAATCCGCTTAGTGCGCATGCGCAATGTTCGCACTGCGGCTGCGCCAAGTAACTTTACTATGAAGAAAGTAAGTTTACTCACGACTTTTTCATCGCTCCGGCGATCGTAATGTGATTGACAGGAAATGGGTGTTACTGGGCGGAAACACGGCGTTTTAGGGGCGTGTGACTGAAAACGCTACCGTTTCCGGAAAAAACGCAGGAGTGGCCGGAGAAACGGTGGGAGTGTCTGGGCGAACGCTGGGTGTGTTTGTGACGTCAGCCAGGAACGAAAAGCACTGAACTGATCGCACAGGCAGAGTAAGTCTGAAGCTACTCTAAAATTGCTAAGTCGTTTGTGATCGCAATATTGCGAATACATCGGTCGCACATTTAAGAAGCTAAGATTCACTCCCAGTAGGCGGCGGCTTAGCGTGTGTAACTCTGCTACATTCGCCTTGCGAGCGATCAACTCGGAATGAGGGCCTATATCTGTCACATATATACATGATGTGCCATTCACTGGTACCTGGTGACAGAACGTATACTGGATTCCCCCACAATGTAACTTTATATCTGTCACATATATACGTGATGTGGTCATTCACTGGTACCTGGTGACAGAACGTATACTGGATTCCCCCACAATGTAACTTTATATCTGTCACCTATATACATGACGTGGTCATTCACTGGTACCTGGTGACAGAATGTATACTGGATTCCCTCACAATGTAATTTTATATCTGTCACCTATATACATGATGTGGCCATTCACTGGTACCTGGTGACACAACGTATACTGGATTCCCCCACAATGTAACTTTATATCTGTCACCTATATACATGATGTGGCCATTCACTGGTACCTGGTGACAGAACGTATACTGGATTCCCCCACAATGTAACTTTATATCTGTCACCTATATGCATGATGTGGTCATTCACTGGTACCTGGTGACAGAACGTATACTGGATTCCCCCACAATGTAACTTTATATGTGTCATCTATATACATGATGTGGTCATTCACTGGTACCTGGTGACAGAACGTATACTGGATTCCCCCACAATGTAACATTATATCCGTCACCTATATAAGGATGTGGTCATTCACTGGTACCTGGTGACAGAACGTATACTGGATTCTCTCACAATGTAACTTTATATCTGTCACCTATATACATGATGTGGTCATTCACTGGTACCTGGTGACAGAACGTATACTGGATTCCCCACAATGTAACTTTATATCTGTCACCTATATACATGATGTGGTCATTCACTGGTACCTGGTAACAGAACATATACTGGATTCCCCCACAATGTAACTTTATATATGTCACCCATATACATGATGTGGTCATTTACTGGTACCTGGTGACAGAACGTATACTGGATTCCCCCACAATGTAACGTTATATCTGTCACCTATATACATGATGTGGCCATTCACTGGTACCTGGTGACAGAACGTATACTGGATTCCCCCACAATGTAATGTTATATATGTCACCTATATACATGATGTGGTCATTCACTGGTACCTGGTGACAGAACGTATACTGGATTCCCTCACAATGTAACTTTATATCTGTCACCTATATACATGATGTGGTCATTCACTGGTACCTGGTGACAGAACGTATACTGGATTCCCCCACAATGTAACTTTATATCTGTCACCTATATACATGATGTGGTCATTCACTGGTACCTGGTGACAGAACGTATACCGGAGTACCCCACAATGTAACGTTATATCTGTCACCTATATACATGATGTGGCCATTCACTGGTACCTTGTGACAGAACGTATACTGGATTCCCCCACAATGTAACTTTATATCTGTCACCTATATACATGATGTGGCCATTCACTGGTACCTGGTGACAGAACGTATACTGGATTCCCCCACAATGTAACTTTATATCTGTCACCTATATGCATGATGTGGTCATTCACTGGTACCTGGTGACAGAACGTATACTGGATTCCCCCACAATGTAACTTTATATCTGTCATCTATATACATGATGTGGTCATTCACTGGTACCTGGTGATAGAACGTATACTGGATTCCCCCACAATGTAACATTATATCCGTCACCTATATACAGGTTGTGGTCATTCACTGGTACCTGGTGACAGAACGTATACTGGATTCCCCCACAATGTAACTTTATATCTGTCACCTATATGCATGATGTGGTCATTCACTGGTACCTGGTGACAGAACGTATACCGGATTACCCCACAATGTAACTTTATATCTGTCACCTATATACATGATGTGGTCATTCACTGGTACCTGGTGACAGAACGTTAACCGGATTACCCCACAATGTAACTTTATATCTGTCACCTATATACATAATGTGGTCATTCACTGGTACCTGGTGACAGAACGTATACTGGATTCCCCCACAATGTAACTTTATATCTGTCACCTATATGCATGATGTGGCCATTCACTGGTACCTGGTGACAGAACGTATACTGGATTCTCCCACAATGTAACTTTATATCTGTCACCTATATACATGATGTGGTCATTCACTGGTACCTGGTGACAGAACGTATACTGGATTCCCCCACAATGTAACTTTATATCTGTCACCTATATACATGATGTGGTCATTCACTGGTACCTGGTGACAGAACGTATACTGGATTCCCCCACAATGTAACATTATATCCGTCACCTATATACAGGATGTGGTCATTCACTGGTACCTGGTGACAGAACGTATACTGGATTCCCCCACAATGTAACGTTATATCTGTCACCTATATACATGATGTGGCCATTCACTGGTACCTGGTGACAGAACGTATACTGGATTCCCCCACAATGTAATGTTATATATGTCACCTATATACATGATGTGGTCATTCACTGGTACCTGGTGACAGAACGTATACTGGATTCCCCCACAATGTAACTTTATATCTGTCACCTATATACATGATGTGGTCATTCACTGGTACCTGGTGACAGAACGTATACTGGATTCCCCCACAATGTAACTTTATATCTGTCACCTATATACATGATGTGGTCATTCACTGGTACCTGGTGACAGAACGTATACCGGAGTACCCCACAATGTAACGTTATATCTGTCACCTATATACATGATGTGGCCATTCACTGGTACCTTGTGACAGAACGTATACTGGATTCCCCCACAATGTAACTTTATATCTGTCACCTATATACATGATGTGGCCATTCACTGGTACCTGGTGACAGAACGTATACTGGATTCCCCCACAATGTAACTTTATATCTGTCACCTATATGCATGATGTGGTCATTCACTGGTACCTGGTGACAGAACGTATACTGGATTCCCCCACAATGTAACTTTATATCTGTCATCTATATACATGATGTGGTCATTCACTGGTACCTGGTGATAGAACGTATACTGGATTCCCCCACAATGTAACATTATATCCGTCACCTATATACAGGTTGTGGTCATTCACTGGTACCTGGTGACAGAACGTATACTGGATTCCCCCACAATGTAACTTTATATCTGTCACCTATATGCATGATGTGGTCATTCACTGGTACCTGGTGACAGAACGTATACCGGATTACCCCACAATGTAACTTTATATCTGTCACCTATATACATGATGTGGTCATTCACTGGTACCTGGTGACAGAACGTTAACCGGATTACCCCACAATGTAACTTTATATCTGTCACCTATATACATAATGTGGTCATTCACTGGTACCTGGTGACAGAACGTATACTGGATTCCCCCACAATGTAACTTTATATCTGTCACCTATATGCATGATGTGGCCATTCACTGGTACCTGGTGACAGAACGTATACTGGATTCTCCCACAATGTAACTTTATATCTGTCACCTATATACATGATGTGGTCATTCACTGGTACCTGGTGACAGAACGTATACTGGATTCCCCCACAATGTAACTTTATATCTGTCACCTATATACATGATGTGGTCATTCACTGGTACCTGGTGACAGAACGTATACTGGATTCCCCCACAATGTAACATTATATCCGTCACCTATATACAGGATGTGGTCATTCACTGGTACCTGGTGACAGAACGTATACTGGATTCCCCCACAATGTAACTTTATATCCGTCACCTATATGCATGATGTGGTCATTCACTGGTACCTGGTGACAGAACGTATACCGGATTACCCCACAATGTAACTTTATATCTGTCACCTATATACATGATGTGGTCATTCACTGGTACCTGGTGACAGAACGTTAACCGGATTACCCCACAATGTAACTTTATATCTGTCACCTATATGCATGATGTGGCCATTCACTGGTACCTGGTGACAGAACGTATACTGGATTCCCCCACAATGTAACTTTATATCTGTCACCTATATACATGATGTGGACATTCACTGGTACCTGGTGACAGAACGTATACTGGATTCTCCCACAATGTAACTTTATATCTGTCACCTATATACATGATGTGGTCATTCACTGGTACCTGGTGACAGAACGTATACTGGATTCCCCCACAATGTAACTTTATATCTGTCACCTATATACATGATGTGGTCATTCACTGGTACCTGGTGACAGAACGTATACTGGATTCCCTCACAATGTAACTTTATATCTGTCACCTATATACATGATGTGGTCATTCACTGGTACCTGGTGACAGAACGTGTACTGGATTCCCCCACAATGTAACGTTACATCTGTCACCTATATACATGACGTGGTCATTCACTGGTACCTGGTGACAGAATGTATACTGGATTCCCTCACAATGTAATTTTATATCTGTCACCTATATACATGATGTGGTCATTCACTGGTACCTGGTGACAGAACGTATACTAGATTCCCTCACAATGTAACTTTATATCTGTCACCTATATACATGATGTGGTCATTCACTGGTACCTGGTGACAGAACGTATACTGGATTCCCCCACAATGTAACTTTATATCTGTCATCTATATATACATGATGTGGTCATTCACTGGCACCTGGTGACAGAACGTATACTGGATTCCCCCACAATGTAACGTTATATCTGTCACCTATATACATGATGTGGTCATTCACTGGTACCTGGTGACAGAACGTATACTGGATTCCCCCACAATGTAACTTTATATCTGTCACCTATATACATGATGTGATCATTCACTGGTACCTAGTGACAGAACATATACTGGATTCCCCCACAATGTAACTTTATATCTGTCACCTATATACATGATGTGGTCATTCACTGGTACCGGGTGACAGAACATATACTGGATTCCCCCACAATGTAACGTTATATCTGTCACCTATATACATGATGTGGTCATTCACTGGTACCTGGTGACAGAATGTATACTGTATTCCCCACAATGTAACTTTATATCTGTCACCTATATACATGATGTGGTCATTCACTGGTACCTGGTGACAGAACGTATACTGGATTCCCCCACAATGTAATTTTATATATGTCACCTATATACATGATGTGGCCATTCACTGGTACCTGGTGACAGAACGTATACTGGATTCCCTCACAATGTAACTTTATATCTGTCACCTATATACATGATGTGGTCATTCACTGGTACCTGGTGACAGAACATATACTGGATTCCCTCACAATGTAACTTTATATCTGTCACCTATATACATGATGTGGTCATTCACTGGTACCTGGTGACAGAACGTATACTGGATTCCCCCACAATGTAACGTTATATCTGTCACCTATATATACATGATGTGGTCATTCACTGGTACCTGGTGACAGAACGTATACTGGATTCCCCCACAATGTAACGTTATATCTGTCATCTATATACATGATGTGGTCATTCACTGGTACCTGGTGACAGAACGTATACTGGATTCCCCCACAATGTAACTTTATATCTGTCACCTATATATACATGATGTGGTCATTCACTGGTACCTGGTGACAGAACGTATACTGGATTCCCCCACAATGTAACTTTATATCTGTCACCTATATACATGATGTGGTCATTCACTAGTACCTGGTGACAGAACGTATACTGGATTCCCCCACAATGTAACGTTATATCTGTCACCTATATACATGATGTGGTCATTCACCGGTACCTGGTGACAGGACGTATACTGGATTCCCCACAATGTAACTTTATATCTGTCACCTATATACATGATGTGGTCATTCACTGGTACCTGGTGACAGAACGTATACTGGATTCCCCCACAATGTAACTTTATATCTGTCACCTATATACATGATGTGGTCATTCACTGGTACCTGGTGACAGAACGTATACTGGATTCCCCCACAATGTAACTTTATATCTGTCACCTATATACATGATGTGGCCATTCACTGGTACCTGGTGACAGAACGTATACTGGATTCCATTACAATGTAACTTTATATCTGTCACCTATATACATGATGTGGTCATTCACTGGTACCTGGTGACAGAACGTATACTAGATTCCCCCACAATGTAACTTTATATCTGTCACCTATATACATGATGTGGTCATTCACTGGTACCTGGTGACAGAACGTATACTGGATTCCCCCACAATGTAACATTATATCTGTCACCTATATACATGATGTGGCCATTCACTGGTACCTGGTGACAGAATGTATACTGGATTCCCTCACAATGTAACTTTATATCTGTCACCTATATACATGATGTGGTCATTAACTGGTACCTGGTGACAGAACGTATACTGGATTCCCCCACAATGTAACTTTATATCTGTCAACTATATACATGATGTAATCATTCACTGGTACCTGGTGACAGAACGTATACTGGATTCCCCCACAATGTAACTTTATATCTGTCACCTATATACATGATGTGGCCATTCACTGGTACCTGGTGACAGAACGTATACTGGATTCCCCCACAATGTAACATTATATCTGTCACCTATATACATCATGTGGCCATTCACTGGTACCTGGTGACAGAATGTATACTGGATTCCCTCACAATGTAACTTTATATCTGTCACCTATATACATGATGTAATCATTCACTGGTACCTGGTGACAGAACGTATACTGGATTCCCCCACAATGTAACTTTATATCTGTCACCTATATACATGATGTGGTCATTCACTGGTACCTGGTGACAGAACGTATACTGGATTCCCCCACAATGTAACTTTATATCTGTCACCTATATAAATGATGTGGTCATTCACTGGTACCTGGTGACAGAACGTATACTGGATTCCCCCACAATGTAACTTTATATCTGTCACCTATATACATGATGTGGCCATTCACTGGTACCTGGTGACAGAACGTATACTGGATTCCCTCACAATGTAACTTTATATCTGTCACCTATATACATGATGTGGTCATTCACTGGTACCTGGTGACAGAACGTATACTGGATTCCCCCACAATGTAACTTTATATCTGTCACCTATATACATGATGTGGTCATTCACTGGTACCTGGTGACAGAACGTATACTGGATTCCCCCACAATGTAACATTATATCTGTCACCTATATACATGATGTGGCCATTCACTGGTACCTGGTGACAGAATGTATACTGGATTCCCTCACAATGTAACTTTATATCTGTCACCTATATACATGATGTGGTCATTAACTGGTACCTGGTGACAGAACGTATACTGGATTCCCCCACAATGTAACTTTATATCTGTCAACTATATACATGATGTAATCATTCACTGGTACCTGGTGACAGAACGTATACTGGATTCCCCCACAATGTAGCTTTATATCTGTCACCTATATACATGATGTGGCCATTCACTGGTACCTGGTGACAGAACGTATACTGGATTCCCCCACAATGTAACATTATATCTGTCACCTATATACATCATGTGGCCATTCACTGGTACCTGGTGACAGAATGTATACTGGATTCCCTCACAATGTAACTTTATATCTGTCACCTATATACATGATGTAATCATTCACTGGTACCTTGTGACAGAACGTATACTGGATTCCCCCACAATGTAACTTTATATCTGTCACCTATATACATGATGTGGTCATTCACTGGTACCTGGTGACAGAACGTATACTGGATTCCCCCACAATGTAACTTTATATCTGTCACCTATATACATGATGTGGCCATTCACTGGTACCTGGTGACAGAACGTATACTGGATTCCATTACAATGTAACTTTATATCTGTCACCTATATACATGATGTGGTCATTCACTGGTACCTGGTGACAGAACGTATACTGGATTCCCCCACAATGTAACTTTATATCTGTCACCTATATACATGATGTGGTCATTCACTGGTACCTGGTGACAGAACGTATACTGGATTCCCCCACAATGTAACATTATATCTGTCACCTATATACATGATGTGGCCATTCACTGGTACCTGGTGACAGAATGTATACTGGATTCCCTCACAATGTAACTTTATATCTGTCACCTATATACATGATGTGGTCATTAACTGGTACCTGGTGACAGAACGTATACTGGATTCCCCCACAATGTAACTTTATATCTGTCAACTATATACATGATGTAATCATTCACTGGTACCTGGTGACAGAACGTATACTGGATTCCCCCACAATGTAACTTTATATATGTCACCTATATACATGATGTGGCCATTCACTGGTACCTGGTGACAGAACGTATACTGGATTCCCCCACAATGTAACATTATATCTGTCACCTATATACATCATGTGGCCATTCACTGGTACCTGGTGACAGAATGTATACTGGATTCCCTCACAATGTAACTTTATATCTGTCACCTATATACATGATGTAATCATTCACTGGTACCTGGTGACAGAACGTATACTGGATTCCCCCACAATGTAACTTTATATCTGTCACCTATATACATGATGTGGTCATTCACTGGTACCTGGTGACAGAACGTATACTGGATTCCCCCACAATGTAACTTTATATCTGTCACCTATATAAATGATGTGGTCATTCACTGGTACCTGGTGACAGAACGTATACTGGATTCCCCCACAATGTAACTTTATATCTGTCACCTATATACATGATGTGGCCATTCACTGGTACCTGGTGACAGAACGTATACTGGATTCCCTCACAATGTAACTTTATATCTGTCACCTATATACATGATGTGGTCATTCACTGGTACCTGGTGACAGAACGTATACTGGATTCCCCCACAATGTAACTTTATATCTGTCACCTATATACATGATGTGGTCATTCACTGGTACCTGGTGACAGAACGTATACTGGATTCCCCCACAATGTAACATTATATCTGTCACCTATATACATGATGTGGCCATTCACTGGTACCTGGTGACAGAATGTATACTGGATTCCCTCACAATGTAACTTTATATCTGTCACCTATATACATGATGTGGTCATTAACTGGTACCTGGTGACAGAACGTATACTGGATTCCCCCACAATGTAACTTTATATCTGTCAACTATATACATGATGTAATCATTCACTGGTACCTGGTGACAGAACGTATACTGGATTCCCCCACAATGTAACTTTATATCTGTCACCTATATACATGATGTGGCCATTCACTGGTACCTGGTGACAGAACGTATACTGGATTCCCCCACAATGTAACATTATATCTGTCACCTATATACATCATGTGGCCATTCACTGGTACCTGGTGACAGAATGTATACTGGATTCCCTCACAATGTAACTTTATATCTGTCACCTATATACATGATGTAATCATTCACTGGTACCTGGTGACAGAACGTATACTGGATTCCCCCACAATGTAACTTTATATCTGTCACCTATATACATGATGTGGTCATTCACTGGTACCTGGTGACAGAACGTATACTGGATTCCCCCACAATGTAACTTTATATCTGTCACCTATATAAATGATGTGGTCATTCACTGGTACCTGGTGACAGAACGTATACTGGATTCCCCCACAATGTAACTTTATATCTGTCACCTATATACATGATGTGGCCATTCACTGGTACCTGGTGACAGAACGTATACTGGATTCCCTCACAATGTAACTTTATATCTGTCACCTATATACATGATGTGGTCATTCACTGGTACCTGGTGACAGAACGTATACTGGATTCCCCCACAATGTAACTTTATATCTGTCACCTATATACATGATGTGGTCATTCACTGGTACCTGGTGACAGAACGTATACTGGATTCCCCCACAATGTAACATTATATCTGTCACCTATATACATGATGTGGCCATTCACTGGTACCTGGTGACAGAATGTATACTGGATTCCCTCACAATGTAACTTTATATCTGTCACCTATATACATGATGTGGTCATTAACTGGTACCTGGTGACAGAACGTATACTGGATTCCCCCACAATGTAACTTTATATCTGTCAACTATATACATGATGTAATCATTCACTGGTACCTGGTGACAGAACGTATACTGGATTCCCCCACAATGTAACTTTATATCTGTCACCTATATACATGATGTGGCCATTCACTGGTACCTGGTGACAGAACGTATACTGGATTCCCCCACAATGTAACATTATATCTGTCACCTATATACATCATGTGGCCATTCACTGGTACCTGGTGACAGAATGTATACTGGATTCCCTCACAATGTAACTTTATATCTGTCACCTATATACATGATGTAATCATTCACTGGTACCTGGTGACAGAACGTATACTGGATTCCCCCACAATGTAACTTTATATCTGTCACCTATATACATGATGTGGTCATTCACTGGTACCTGGTGACAGAACGTATACTGGATTCCCCCACAATGTAACTTTATATCTGTCACCTATATAAATGATGTGGTCATTCACTGGTACCTGGTGACAGAACGTATACTGGATTCCCCCACAATGTAACTTTATATCTGTCACCTATATACATGATGTGGCCATTCACTGGTACCTGGTGACAGAACGTATACTGGATTCCCTCACAATGTAACTTTATATCTGTCACCTATATACATGATGTGGTCATTCACTGGTACCTGGTGACAGAACGTATACTGGATTCCCCCACAATGTAACTTTATATCTGTCACCTATATACATGATGTGGTCATTCACTGGTACCTGGTGACAGAACGTATACTGGATTCCCCCACAATGTAACATTATATCTGTCACCTATATACATGATGTGGCCATTCACTGGTACCTGGTGACAGAATGTATACTGGATTCCCTCACAATGTAACTTTATATCTGTCACCTATATACATGATGTGGTCATTAACTGGTACCTGGTGACAGAACGTATACTGGATTCCCCCACAATGTAACTTTATATCTGTCAACTATATACATAATGTAATCATTCACTGGTACCTGGTGACAGAACGTATACTGGATTCCCCCACAATGTAACTTTATATCTGTCACCTATATACATGATGTGGCCATTCACTGGTACCTGGTGACAGAACGTATACTGGATTCCCCCACAATGTAACATTATATCTGTCACCTATATACATCATGTGGCCATTCACTGGTACCTGGTGACAGAATGTATACTGGATTCCCTCACAATGTAACTTTATATCTGTCACCTATATACATGATGTAATCATTCACTGGTACCTGGTGACAGAACGTATACTGGATTCCCCCACAATGTAACTTTATATCTGTCACCTATATACATGATGTAATCATTCACTGGTACCTGGTGACAGAACGTATACTGGATTCCCCCACAATGTAACTTTATATCTGTCACCTATATACATGATGTGGTCATTCACTGGTACCTGGTGACAGAACGTATACTGGATTCCCCCACAATGTAACTTTATATCTGTCAACTATATACATGATGTAATCATTCACTGGTACCTGGTGACAGAACGTATACTGGATTCCCTCACAATGTAACTTTATATCTGTCACCTATATACATGATGTGGTCATTCACTGGTACCGGGTGACAGAACATATACTGGATTCCCCCACAATGTAACGTTATATCTGTCACCTATATACATGATGTGGTCATTCACTGGTACCTGGTGACAGAATGTATACTGTATTCCCCACAATGTAACTTTATATCTGTCACCTATATACATGATGTGGTCATTCACTGGTACCTGGTGACAGAACGTATACTGGATTCCCCCACAATGTAATTTTATATCTGTCACCTATATACATGATGTGGCCATTCACTGGTACCTGGTGACAGAACGTATACTGGATTCCCTCACAATGTAACTTTATATCTGTCACCTATATACATGATGTGGTCATTCACTGGTACCTGGTGACAGAACATATACTGGATTCCCTCACAATGTAACTTTATATCTGTCACCTATATACATGATGTGGTCATTCACTGGTACCTGGTGACAGAACGTATACTGGATTCCCCCACAATGTAACGTTATATCTGTCACCTATATATACATGATGTGGTCATTCACTGGTACCTGGTGACAGAACGTATACTGGATTCCCCCACAATGTAACGTTATATCTGTCATCTATATACATGATGTGGTCATTCACTGGTACCTGGTGACAGAACGTATACTGGATTCCCCCACAATGTAACTTTATATCTGTCACCTATATATACATGATGTGGTCATTCACTGGTACCTGGTGACAGAACGTATACTGGATTCCCCCACAATGTAACTTTATATCTGTCACCTATATACATGATGTGGTCATTCACTAGTACCTGGTGACAGAACGTATACTGGATTCCCCCACAATGTAACGTTATATCTGTCACCTATATACATGATGTGGTCATTCACCGGTACCTGGTGACAGGACGTATACTGGATTCCCCACAATGTAACTTTATATCTGTCACCTATATACATGATGTGGTCATTCACTGGTACCTGGTGACAGAACGTATACTGGATTCCCCCACAATGTAACTTTATATCTGTCACCTATATACATGATGTGGTCATTCACTGGTACCTGGTGACAGAACGTATACTGGATTCCCCCACAATGTAACTTTATATCTGTCACCTATATACATGATGTGGCCATTCACTGGTACCTGGTGACAGAACGTATACTGGATTCCATTACAATGTAACTTTATATCTGTCACCTATATACATGATGTGGTCATTCACTGGTACCTGGTGACAGAACGTATACTGGATTCCCCCACAATGTAACTTTATATCTGTCACCTATATACATGATGTGGTCATTCACTGGTACCTGGTGACAGAACGTATACTGGATTCCCCCACAATGTAACATTATATCTGTCACCTATATACATGATGTGGCCATTCACTGGTACCTGGTGACAGAATGTATACTGGATTCCCTCACAATGTAACTTTATATCTGTCACCTATATACATGATGTGGTCATTAACTGGTACCTGGTGACAGAACGTATACTGGATTCCCCCACAATGTAACTTTATATCTGTCAACTATATACATGATGTAATCATTCACTGGTACCTGGTGACAGAACGTATACTGGATTCCCCCACAATGTAACTTTATATCTGTCACCTATATACATGATGTGGCCATTCACTGGTACCTGGTGACAGAACGTATACTGGATTCCCCCACAATGTAACATTATATCTGTCACCTATATACATCATGTGGCCATTCACTGGTACCTGGTGACAGAATGTATACTGGATTCCCTCACAATGTAACTTTATATCTGTCACCTATATACATGATGTAATCATTCACTGGTACCTGGTGACAGAACGTATACTGGATTCCCCCACAATGTAACTTTATATCTGTCACCTATATACATGATGTGGTCATTCACTGGTACCTGGTGACAGAACGTATACTGGATTCCCCCACAATGTAACTTTATATCTGTCACCTATATAAATGATGTGGTCATTCACTGGTACCTGGTGACAGAACGTATACTGGATTCCCCCACAATGTAACTTTATATCTGTCACCTATATACATGATGTGGCCATTCACTGGTACCTGGTGACAGAACGTATACTGGATTCCCTCACAATGTAACTTTATATCTGTCACCTATATACATGATGTGGTCATTCACTGGTACCTGGTGACAGAACGTATACTGGATTCCCCCACAATGTAACTTTATATCTGTCACCTATATACATGATGTGGTCATTCACTGGTACCTGGTGACAGAACGTATACTGGATTCCCCCACAATGTAACATTATATCTGTCACCTATATACATGATGTGGCCATTCACTGGTACCTGGTGACAGAATGTATACTGGATTCCCTCACAATGTAACTTTATATCTGTCACCTATATACATGATGTGGTCATTAACTGGTACCTGGTGACAGAACGTATACTGGATTCCCCCACAATGTAACTTTATATCTGTCAACTATATACATGATGTAATCATTCACTGGTACCTGGTGACAGAACGTATACTGGATTCCCCCACAATGTAACTTTATATCTGTCACCTATATACATGATGTGGCCATTCACTGGTACCTGGTGACAGAACGTATACTGGATTCCCCCACAATGTAACATTATATCTGTCACCTATATACATCATGTGGCCATTCACTGGTACCTGGTGACAGAATGTATACTGGATTCCCTCACAATGTAACTTTATATCTGTCACCTATATACATGATGTAATCATTCACTGGTACCTGGTGACAGAACGTATACTGGATTCCCCCACAATGTAACTTTATATCTGTCACCTATATACATGATGTGGTCATTCACTGGTACCTGGTGACAGAACGTATACTGGATTCCCCCACAATGTAACTTTATATCTGTCACCTATATAAATGATGTGGTCATTCACTGGTACCTGGTGACAGAACGTATACTGGATTCCCCCACAATGTAACTTTATATCTGTCACCTATATACATGATGTGGCCATTCACTGGTACCTGGTGACAGAACGTATACTGGATTCCCTCACAATGTAACTTTATATCTGTCACCTATATACATGATGTGGTCATTCACTGGTACCTGGTGACAGAACGTATACTGGATTCCCCCACAATGTAACTTTATATCTGTCACCTATATACATGATGTGGTCATTCACTGGTACCTGGTGACAGAACGTATACTGGATTCCCCCACAATGTAACATTATATCTGTCACCTATATACATGATGTGGCCATTCACTGGTACCTGGTGACAGAATGTATACTGGATTCCCTCACAATGTAACTTTATATCTGTCACCTATATACATGATGTGGTCATTCACTGGTACCTGGTGACAGAACGTATACTGGATTCCCCCACAATGTAACTTTATATCTGTCACCTATATACATGATGTAATCATTCACTGGTACCTTGTGACAGAACGTATACTGGATTCCCCCACAATGTAACTTTATATCTGTCACCTATATACATGATGTGGCCATTCACTGGTACCTGGTGACAGAACGTATACTGGATTCCCCCACAATGTAACTTCATATCTGTCATCTATATACATGATGTGGTCATTCACTGGTACATGGTGACAGAACGTATACTGGATTCCCCTACAATGTAACTTTATATCTGTCACCTATATATACATGATGTGGCCATTCACTGGTACCTGGTGACAGAACGTATACTGGATTCCCCCACAATGTAACTTTATATCTGTCACCTATATACATGATGTGGTCATTCACTGGTACCTGGTGACAGAACGTATACTGGATTCCCCCACAATGTAACTTTATATCTGTCACCTATATACATGATGTGGCCATTCACTGGTACCTGGTGACAGAACATATACTGGATGCCCCCACAATGTCACTTTATATCTGTCACCTATATACATGATGTGGTCATTCACTGGTACCTGGTGACAGAACGTATACTATATTCCCCCACAATGTAACGTTATATCTGTCACCTATATATACATGATGTGGTCATTCACTGGTACCTGGTGACAGAACGTATACTGGATTCCCCCACAATGTAACGTTATATCTGTCACCTATATACATGATGTGGTCATTCACTGGTACCTGGTGACAGAACGTATACTGGATTCCCCCACAATGTAACTTTATATCTGTCACCTATATACATGATGTGGCCATTCACTGGTACCTGGTGACAGAATGTATACTGGATTCCCCCACAATGTAACTTTATATCTGTCAACTATATACATGATGTGGTCATTCACTGTTACCTGGTGACAGAACGTATACTGGATTCCCCCACAATGTAACTTTATATCTGTCACATATATACGTGATTTGGTCATTCACTGGTACCTGGTGACAGAACGTATACTGGATTCCCCCACAATGTAACTTTATATCTGTCACCTATATACATGACGTGGTCATTCACTGGTACCTGGTGACAGAATGTATACTGGATTCCCTCACAATGTAATTTTATATCTGTCACCTATATACATGATGTGGTCATTCACTGGTACCTGGTGACAGAACGTATACTAGATTCCCTCACAATGTAACTTTATATCTGTCACCTATATACATGATGTGGTCATTCACTGGTACCTGGTGACAGAACGTATACTGGATTCCCCCACAATGTAACTTTATATCTGTCATCTATATATACATGATGTGGTCATTCACTGGCACCTGGTGACAGAACGTATACTGGATTCCCCCACAATGTAACTTTATATCTGTCACCTATATACATGATGTGGTCATTCACTGGTACCTGGTGACAGAACGTATACTGGATTCCCCCACAATGTAACTTTATATCTGTCACCTATATACATGATGTGATCATTCACTGGTACCTAGTGACAGAACATATACTGGATTCCCCCACAATGTAACTTTATATCTGTCACCTATATACATGATGTGGTCATTCACTGGTACCGGGTGACAGAACATATACTGGATTCTTCCACAATGTAACGTTATATCTGTCACCTATATACATGATGTGGTCATTCACTGGTACCTGGTGACAGAACGTATACTGTATTCCCCACAATGTAACTTTATATCTGTCACCTATATACATGATGTGGTCATTCACTGGTACCTGGTGACAGAACGTATACTGGATTCCCCCACAATGTAATTTTATATCTGTCACCTATATACATGATGTGGCCATTCACTGGTACCTGGTGACAGAACGTATACTGGATTCCCTCACAATGTAACTTTATATCTGTCACCTATATACATGATGTGGTCATTCACTGGTACCTGGTGACAGAACATATACTGGATTCCCTCACAATGTAACTTTATATCTGTCACCTATATACATGATGTGGTCATTCACTGGTACCTGGTGACAGAACGTATACTGGATTCCCCCACAATGTAACGTTATATCTGTCACCTATATATACATGATGTGGTCATTCACTGGTACCTGGTGACAGAACGTATACTGGATTCCCCCACAATGTAACGTTATATCTGTCATCTATATACATGATGTGGTCATTCACTGGTACCTGGTGACAGAACGTATACTGGATTCCCCCACAATGTAACTTTATATCTGTCACCTATATATACATGATGTGGTCATTCACTGGTACCTGGTGACAGAACGTATACTGGATTCCCCCACAATGTAACGTTATATCTGTCACCTATATACATGATGTGGCCATTCACTGGTACCTGGTGACAGAACGTATACTGGATTCCCTCACAATGTAACTTTATATCTGTCACCTATATACATGATGTGGTCATTCACTGGTACCTGGTGACAGAACGTATACTGGATTCCCCCACAATGTAACTTTATATCTGTCACCTATATACATGATGTGGTCATTCACTGGTACCTGGTGACAGAACGTATACTGGATTCCCCCACAATGTAACATTATATCTGTCACCTATATACATGATGTGGCCATTCACTGGTACCTGGTGAAAGAATGTATACTGGATTCCCTCACAATGTAACTTTATATCTGTCACCTATATACATGATGTGGTCATTCACTGGTACCTGGTGACAGAACGTATACTGGATTCCCCCACAATGTAACTTTATATCTGTCACCTATATACATGATGTAATCATTCACTGGTACCTTGTGACAGAACGTATACTGGATTCCCCCACAATGTAACTTTATATCTGTCACCTATATACATGATGTGGCCATTCACTGGTACCTGGTGACAGAACGTATACTGGATTCCCCCACAATGTGACTTCATATCTGTCATCTATATACATGATGTGGTCATTCACTGGTACAAGGTGACATAACGTATACTGGATTCCCCTACAATGTAACTTTATATCTTTCACCTATATATACATGATGTGGCCATTCACTGGTACCTGGTGACAGAACGTATACTGGATTCCCCCACAATTTAACTTTATATCTGTCACCTATATAAATGATGTGGTCATTCACTGGTACCTGGTGACAGAACGTATACTGGATTCCCCCACAATGTAACTTTATATCTGTCACCTATATACATGATGTGGCCATTCACTGGTACCTGGTGACAGAACGTATACTATATTCCCCCACAATGTAACGTTATATCTGTCACCTATATATACATGATGTGGTCATTCACTGGTACCTGGTGACAGAACGTATACTGGATTCCCCCACAATGTAACGTTATATCTGTCACCTATATACATGATGTGGTCATTCACTGGTACCTGGTGACAGAACGTATACTGGATTCCCCCACAATGTAACTTTATATCTGTCACCTATATACATGATGTGGTCATTCACTGGTACCTGGTGACAGAACGTATACTGGATTCTCTCACAATGTAACGTTATATCTGTCACCTATATACATGATGTGGCCATTCACTGGTACCTGGTGACAGAACGTATACTGGATTCCCCCACAATGTAACTTTATATCTGTCACCTATATACATGATGTGGTCATTCACTGGTACCTGGTGACAGAACGTATACTGGATTCCCCCACAATGTAAATTTATATCTGTCACCTATATACATGATGTGGCCATTCACTGGTACCTGGTGACAGAACGTATACTGGATTCCCCCACAATGTAACTTTATATCTGTCACCTATATATACATGATGTGGTCATTCACTGGTACCTGGTGACAGAACGTATACTGGATTCCCCCACAATGTAACTTTATATCTGTCACCTATATACATGATGTGGTCATTCACTGGTACCTGGTGACAGAACGTATACTGGATTCCCCCACAATGTAACTTTATTTCTGTCACCTATATACATGATGTGGCCATTCTCTGGTACCTGGTGACAGAACGTATACTGGATTCCCCCACAATGTAACTTTATATCTGTCACCTATATATACATGATGTGGTCATTCACTGGTACCTGGTGACAGAACGTATACTGGATTCCCCCACAATGTAACTTTATATCTGTCACCTATATACATGATGTGGTCATTCACTGGTACCTGGTGACAGAACGTATACTGGATTACCCCACAATGTAACATTATATCTGTCACCTATATACATGATGTGGCCATTCACTGGTACCTGGTGACAGAACGTATACTGGATTCCCCCACAATGTAACTTTATATCTGTCACCTATATACATGATGTGGTCATTCACTGGTACCTGGTGACAGAACGTATACTGGATTCCCCCACAATGTAACGTTATATCTGTCACCTATATACATGATGTGGCCATTCACTGGTACCTGGTGACATAATGTATACTGGATTCCCCCACAATGTAACTTTATATCTGTCTCCTATGTACATGATGTGGTCATTCACTGGTACCTGGTGACAGAACGTATACTGGATTCCCCCACAATGTAACATTATATCTGTCACCTATATACATGATGTGGTTATATACTGGTACCTGGTGACAGAACGTATACTGGATTCCCCCACAATGTAACTTTATATCTGTCACCTATATACATGATGTGGTCATTCACTGGTACCTGGTGACAGAACGTATACTGGATTCCCCCACAATGTAACTTTATATCTGTCACCTATATACATGATGTGGCCATTCACTGGTACCTGGTGACAGAACGTATACTGGATTCCCCCACAATGTAACTTCATATCTGTCATCTATATACATGATGTGGTCATTCACTGGTACCTGGTGACAGAACGTATACTGGATTCCCCCACAATGTAACTTTATATCTGTCACCTATATACATGATGTGGCCATTCACTGGTACCTGGTGACAGAACGTATACTGGATTCCCCCACAATGTAACTTCATATCTGTCATCTATATACATGATGTGGTCATTCACTGGTACCTGGTGACAGAACGTATACTGGATTCCCCCACAATGTAACATTATATCTGTCACCTATATACATGATGTGGCCATTCACTGGTACCTGGTGACAGAATGTATACTGGATTCCCTCACAATGTAACTTTATATCTGTCACCTATATACATGATGTGGTCATTCACTGGTACCTGGTGACAGAACGTATACTGGATTCCCCCACAATGTAACTTTATATCTGTCACCTATATACATGATGTGGTCATTCACTGGTACCTGGTGACAGAACGTATACTGGATTCCCCCACAATGTAACTTTATATCTGTCACCTATATACATGATGTGGCCATTCACTGGTACCTGGTGACAGAACATATACTGGATGCCCCCACAATGTCACTTTATATCTGTCACCTATATACATGATGTGGTCATTCACTGGTACCTGGTGACAGAACGTATACTGGATTCCCCCACAATGTAACGTTATATCTGTCACCTATATACATGATGTGGTCATTCACTGGTACCTGGTGACAGAACGTATACTGGATTCCCCCACAATGTAACTTTATATCTGTCACCTATATACATGATGTGGCCATTCACTGGTACCTGGTGACAGAATGTATACTGGATTCCCCCACAATGTAACTTTATATCTGTCACCTATATACATGATGTGGTCATTCACTGGTACCTGGTGACAGAATGTATACTGGATTCCCTCACAATGTAATTTTATATCTGTCACCTATATACATGATGTGGTCATTCACTGGTACCTGGTGACAGAACGTATACTAGATTCCCTCACAATGTAACTTTATATCTGTCACCTATATACATGATGTGGTCATTCACTGGTACCTGGTGACAGAACGTATACTGGATTCCCCCACAATGTAACTTTATATCTGTCATCTATATATACATGATGTGGTCATTCACTGGCACCTGGTGACAGAACGTATACTGGATTCCCCCACAATGTAACTTTATATCTGTCACCTATATACATGATGTGGTCATTCACTGGTACCTGGTGACAGAACGTATACTGGATTCCCCCACAATGTAACTTTATATCTGTCACCTATATACATGATGTGATCATTCACTGGTACCTAGTGACAGAACATATACTGGATTCCCCCACAATGTAACTTTATATCTGTCACCTATATACATGATGTGGTCATTCACTGGTACCGGGTGACAGAACATATACTGGATTCCCCCACAATGTAACGTTATATCTGTCACCTATATACATGATGTGGTCATTCACTGGTACCTGGTGACAGAACGTATACTGTATTCCCCACAATGTAACTTTATATCTGTCACCTATATACATGATGTGGTCATTCACTGGTACCTGGTGACAGAACGTATACTGGATTCCCCCACAATGTAATTTTATATCTGTCACCTATATACATGATGTGGCCATTCACTGGTACCTGGTGACAGAACGTATACTGGATTCCCTCACAATGTAACTTTATATCTGTCACCTATATACATGATGTGGTCATTCACTGGTACCTGGTGACAGAACATATACTGGATTCCCTCACAATGTAACTTTATATCTGTCACCTATATACATGATGTGGTCATTCACTGGTACCTGGTGACAGAACGTATACTGGATTCCCCCACAATGTAACGTTATATCTGTCACCTATATATACATGATGTGGTCATTCACTGGTACCTGGTGACAGAACGTATACTGGATTCCCCCACAATGTAACGTTATATCTGTCATCTATATACATGATGTGGTCATTCACTGGTACCTGGTGACAGAACGTATACTGGATTCTCCCACAATGTAACTTTATATCTGTCACCTATATATACATGATGTGGTCATTCACTGGTACCTGGTGACAGAACGTATACTGGATTCCCCCACAATGTAACGTTATATCTGTCACCTATATACATGATGTGGCCATTCACTGGTACCTGGTGACAGAACGTATACTGGATTCCCTCACAATGTAACTTTATATCTGTCACCTATATACATGATGTGGTCATTCACTGGTACCTGGTGACAGAACGTATACTGGATTCCCCCACAATGTAACTTTATATCTGTCACCTATATACATGATGTGGTCATTCACTGGTACCTGGTGACAGAACGTATACTGGATTCCCCCACAATGTAACATTATATCTGTCACCTATATACATGATGTGGCCATTCACTGGTACCTGGTGAAAGAATGTATACTGGATTCCCTCACAATGTAACTTTATATCTGTCACCTATATACATGATGTGGTCATTCACTGGTACCTGGTGACAGAACGTATACTGGATTCCCCCACAATGTAACTTTATATCTGTCACCTATATACATGATGTAATCATTCACTGGTACCTTGTGACAGAACGTATACTGGATTCCCCCACAATGTAACTTTATATCTGTCACCTATATACATGATGTGGCCATTCACTGGTACCTGGTGACAGAACGTATACTGGATTCCCCCACAATGTGACTTCATATCTGTCATCTATATACATGATGTGGTCATTCACTGGTACAAGGTGACATAACGTATACTGGATTCCCCTACAATGTAACTTTATATCTGTCACCTATATATACATGATGTGGCCATTCACTGGTACCTGGTGACAGAACGTATACTGGATTCCCCCACAATTTAACTTTATATCTGTCACCTATATAAATGATGTGGTCATTCACTGGTACCTGGTGACAGAACGTATACTGGATTCCCCCACAATGTAACTTTATATCTGTCACCTATATACATGATGTGGCCATTCACTGGTACCTGGTGACAGAACGTATACTATATTCCCCCACAATGTAACGTTATATCTGTCACCTATATATACATGATGTGGTCATTCACTGGTACCTGGTGACAGAACGTATACTGGATTCCCCCACAATGTAACGTTATATCTGTCACCTATATACATGATGTGGTCATTCACTGGTACCTGGTGACAGAACGTATACTGGATTCCCCCACAATGTAACTTTATATCTGTCACCTATATACATGATGTGGTCATTCACTGGTACCTGGTGACAGAACGTATACTGGATTCTCTCACAATGTAACGTTATATCTGTCACCTATATACATGATGTGGCCATTCACTGGTACCTGGTGACAGAACGTATACTGGATTCCCCCACAATGTAACTTTATATCTGTCACCTATATACATGATGTGGTCATTCACTGGTACCTGGTGACAGAACGTATACTGGATTCCCCCACAATGTAAATTTATATCTGTCACCTATATACATGATGTGGCCATTCACTGGTACCTGGTGACAGAACGTATACTGGATTCCCCCACAATGTAACTTTATATCTGTCACCTATATATACATGATGTGGTCATTCACTGGTACCTGGTGACAGAACGTATACTGGATTCCCCCACAATGTAACTTTATATCTGTCACCTATATACATGATGTGGTCATTCACTGGTACCTGGTGACAGAACGTATACTGGATTCCCCCACAATGTAACTTTATATCTGTCACCTATATACATGATGTGGCCATTCACTGGTACCTGGTGACAGAACGTATACTGGATTCCCCCACAATGTAACTTTATATCTGTCACCTATATATACATGATGTGGTCATTCACTGGTACCTGGTGACAGAACGTATACTGGATTCCCCCACAATGTAACTTTATATCTGTCACCTATATACATGATGTGGTCATTCACTGGTACCTGGTGACAGAACGTATACTGGATTACCCCACAATGTAACATTATATCTGTCACCTATATACATGATGTGGCCATTCACTGGTACCTGGTGACAGAACGTATACTGGATTCCCCCACAATGTAACTTTATATCTGTCACCTATATACATGATGTGGTCATTCACTGGTACCTGGTGACAGAACGTATACTGGATTCCCCCACAATGTAACGTTATATCTGTCACCTATATACATGATGTGGCCATTCACTGGTACCTGGTGACATAATGTATACTGGATTCCCCCACAATGTAACTTTATATCTGTCTCCTATGTACATGATGTGGTCATTCACTGGTACCTGGTGACAGAACGTATACTGGATTCCCCCACAATGTAACATTATATCTGTCACCTATATACATGATGTGGTTATATACTGGTACCTGGTGACAGAACGTATACTGGATTCCCCCACAATGTAACTTTATATCTGTCACCTATATACATGATGTGGTCATTCACTGGTACCTGGTGACAGAACGTATACTGGATTCCCCCACAATGTAACATTATATCTGTCACCTATATACATGATGTGGTCATTCACTGTTACCTGGTGACAGAACGTATACTGGATTCCCCCACAATGTAACTTTATATCTGTCACCTATATACATGATGTGGTCATTCTCTGGTACCTGGTGACAGAACGTATACTGGATTCCCCCACAATCTGTCACCTATATACATGATGTGGTCATTCATTGGTACCTGGTGACAGAACGTATACTGGATTCCCCCACAATGTAACTTTATATCTGTCACCTATATACATGATGAGGTCATTCACTGGTACCTGGTGACAGAACGTATACTGGATTCCCCCACAATGTAACATTATATCTGTCACCTATATACATGATGTGGTCATTCACTGGTACCTGGTGAAAGAACGTATTCTGGATTCCTCCACAATGTAACATTATATCTGTCACCTATATACATGATGTGGTCATTCACTGGTACCTGGTGACAGAACGTATACTGGATTCCCCCACAATGTAACTTTATATTTGTCACCTATATACATGATGTGGTCATTCACTGGTACCTGGTGACAGAACGAATTCTGGATTCCCCCACAATGTAAGATTATTTCTGTCACCTATATACATGATGGGGTCATTCACTGGTACCTGGTGACAGAACATATACTGGATTCCCCCACAATGTAACATTATATCTGTCACCTATATACATGATGTGGTCATTCACTGGTACCTGGAGACAGAACGTATTCTGGATTCCCCTACAATGTAACATTATATCTGTCACATATATACATGATGTGGTCATTCACTGGTACCTGGTGACAGAACGTATACTGGATTCCCCCACAATGTAACGTTATATCTGTCACCTATATACATGATGTGGTCATTCACTGGTACCTGGTGACAAAATGTATACTGGATTCCCCCACAATGTAACTTTATATCTGTCACCTATATACATGATGTGGTCATTCACTGGTACCTGGTGACAGAACGTATACTGGATTCCCCCACAATGTAACTTTATATCTGTCACCTATATAAATGATGTGGTCATTCACTGGTACCTGGTGACAGAACGTATACTGGATTCCCCCACAATGTAACTTTATATCTGTCACCTATATAAATGATGTGGCCATTCACTGGTACCTGGTGACAGAACGTATACTGGATTCCCCCACAATGTAACTTTATATCTGTCACCTATATACATGATGTGGTCATTCACTGGTACCTGGTGACAGAACGTATACTGGATTCCCCCACAATGTAACTTTATATCTGTCACCTATATACATGATGTGGTCATTCACTGGTACCTGGTGACAGAACGTATACTGGATTCCCCCACAATGTAACTTTATATCTGTCACCTATATACATGATGTGGCCATTCACTGGTACCTGGTGACAGAACGTATACTGGATTCCCCCACAATGTAACTTTATATCTGTCACCTATATATACATGATGTGGTCATTCACTGGTACCTGGTGACAGAACGTATACTGGATTCCCCCACAATGTAACTTTATATCTGTCACCTATATACATGATGTGGCCATTCACTGGTACCTGGTGACAGAACGTATACTGGATTCCCCCACAATGTAACATTATATCTGTCACCTATATACATGATGTGGCCATTCACTGGTACCTGGTGACAGAATGTATACTGGATTCCCTCACAATGTAACTTTATATCTGTCACCTATATACATGATGTGGTCATTCACTGGTACCTGGTGACAGAACGTATACTGGATTCCCCCACAATGTAACTTTATATCTGTCATCTATATATACATGATGTGGTCATTCACTGGCACCTGGTGACAGAACGTATACTGGATTCCCCCACAATGTAACTTTATATCTGTCACCTATATACATGATGTGGTCATTCACTGGTACCTGGTGACAGAACGTATACTGGATTCCCCCACAATGTAACTTTATATCTGTCACCTATATACATGATGTGATCATTCACTGGTACCTAGTGACAGAACATATACTGGATTCCCCCACAATGTAACTTTATATCTGTCACCTATATACATGATGTGGTCATTCACTGGTACCGGGTGACAGAACATATACTGGATTCCCCCACAATGTAACGTTATATCTGTCACCTATATACATGATGTGGTCATTCACTGGTACCTGGTGACAGAACGTATACTGTATTCCCCACAATGTAACTTTATATCTGTCACCTATATACATGATGTGGTCATTCACTGGTACCTGGTGACAGAACGTATACTGGATTCCCCCACAATGTAATTTTATATCTGTCACCTATATACATGATGTGGCCATTCACTGGTACCTGGTGACAGAACGTATACTGGATTCCCTCACAATGTAACTTTATATCTGTCACCTATATACATGATGTGGTCATTCACTGGTACCTGGTGACAGAACATATACTGGATTCCCTCACAATGTAACTTTATATCTGTCACCTATATACATGATGTGGTCATTCACTGGTACCTGGTGACAGAACGTATACTGGATTCCCCCACAATGTAACGTTATATCTGTCACCTATATATACATGATGTGGTCATTCACTGGTACCTGGTGACAGAACGTATACTGGATTCCCCCACAATGTAACGTTATATCTGTCATCTATATACATGATGTGGTCATTCACTGGTACCTGGTGACAGAACGTATACTGGATTCCCCCACAATGTAACTTTATATCTGTCACCTATATATACATGATGTGGTCATTCACTGGTACCTGGTGACAGAACGTATACTGGATTCCCCCACAATGTAACGTTATATCTGTCACCTATATACATGATGTGGCCATTCACTGGTACCTGGTGACAGAACGTATACTGGATTCCCTCACAATGTAACTTTATATCTGTCACCTATATACATGATGTGGTCATTCACTGGTACCTGGTGACAGAACGTATACTGGATTCCCCCACAATGTAACTTTATATCTGTCACCTATATACATGATGTGGTCATTCACTGGTACCTGGTGACAGAACGTATACTGGATTCCCCCACAATGTAACATTATATCTGTCACCTATATACATGATGTGGCCATTCACTGGTACCTGGTGAAAGAATGTATACTGGATTCCCTCACAATGTAACTTTATATCTGTCACCTATATACATGATGTGGTCATTCACTGGTACCTGGTGACAGAACGTATACTGGATTCCCCCACAATGTAACTTTATATCTGTCACCTATATACATGATGTAATCATTCACTGGTACCTTGTGACAGAACGTTTACTGGATTCCCCCACAATGTAACTTTATATCTGTCACCTATATACATGATGTGGCCATTCACTGGTACCTGGTGACAGAACGTATACTGGATTCCCCCACAATGTGACTTCATATCTGTCATCTATATACATGATGTGGTCATTCACTGGTACAAGGTGACATAACGTATACTGGATTCCCCTACAATGTAACTTTATATCTGTCACCTATATATACATGATGTGGCCATTCACTGGTACCTGGTGACAGAACGTATACTGGATTCCCCCACAATTTAACTTTATATCTGTCACCTATATAAATGATGTGGTCATTCACTGGTACCTGGTGACAGAACGTATACTGGATTCCCCCACAATGTAACTTTATATCTGTCACCTATATACATGATGTGGCCATTCACTGGTACCTGGTGACAGAACGTATACTATATTCCCCCACAATGTAACGTTATATCTGTCACCTATATATACATGATGTGGTCATTCACTGGTACCTGGTGACAGAACGTATACTGGATTCCCCCACAATGTAACGTTATATCTGTCACCTATATACATGATGTGGTCATTCACTGGTACCTGGTGACAGAACGTATACTGGATTCCCCCACAATGTAACTTTATATCTGTCACCTATATACATGATGTGGTCATTCACTGGTACCTGGTGACAGAACGTATACTGGATTCTCTCACAATGTAACGTTATATCTGTCACCTATATACATGATGTGGCCATTCACTGGTACCTGGTGACAGAACGTATACTGGATTCCCCCACAATGTAACTTTATATCTGTCACCTATATACATGATGTGGTCATTCACTGGTACCTGGTGACAGAACGTATACTGGATTCCCCCACAATGTAAATTTATATCTGTCACCTATATACATGATGTGGCCATTCACTGGTACCTGGTGACAGAACGTATACTGGATTCCCCCACAATGTAACTTTATATCTGTCACCTATATATACATGATGTGGTCATTCACTGGTACCTGGTGACAGAACGTATACTGGATTCCCCCACAATGTAACTTTATATCTGTCACCTATATACATGATGTGGTCATTCACTGGTACCTGGTGACAGAACGTATACTGGATTCCCCCACAATGTAACTTTATATCTGTCACCTATATACATGATGTGGCCATTCACTGGTACCTGGTGACAGAACGTATACTGGATTCCCCCACAATGTAACTTTATATCTGTCACCTATATATACATGATGTGGTCATTCACTGGTACCTGGTGACAGAACGTATACT
Organism: Pseudophryne corroboree; assembly: GCF_028390025.1. NCBI lineage: Eukaryota > Metazoa > Chordata > Amphibia > Anura > Myobatrachidae > Pseudophryne > Pseudophryne corroboree. The sequence goes on from NC_086450.1 coordinate 482,104,872, forward strand.
GGATTCCCCCACAATGTAACTTTATATCTGTCACCTATATACATGATGTGGTCATTCACTGGTACCTGGTGACAGAACGTATACTGGATTCCCCCACAATGTAACTTTATATCTGTCACCTATATACATGATGTGGCCATTCACTGGTACCTGGTGACAGAACGTATACTGGATTACCCCACAATGTAACATTATATCTGTCACCTATATACATGATGTGGCCATTCACTGGTACCTGGTGACAGAACGTATACTGGATTCCCCCACAATGTAACTTTATATCTGTCACCTATATACATGATGTGGTCATTCACTGGTACCTGGTGACAGAACGTATACTGGATTCCCCCACAATGTAACGTTATATCTGTCACCTATATACATGATGTGGCCATTCACTGGTACCTGGTGACATAACGTATACTGGATTCCCCCACAATGTAACTTTATATCTGTCTCCTATGTACATGATGTGGTCATTCACTGGTACCTGGTGACAGAACGTATACTGGATTCCCCCACAATGTAACATTATATCTGTCACCTATATACATGATGTGGTTATATACTGGTACCTGGTGACAGAACGTATACTGGATTCCCCCACAATGTAACTTTATATCTGTCACCTATATACATGATGTGGTCATTCACTGGTACCTGGTGACAGAACGTATACTGGATTCCCCCACAATGTAACATTATATCTGTCACCTATATACATGATGTGGTCATTCACTGTTACCTGGTGACAGAACGTATACTGGATTCCCCCACAATGTAACTTTATATCTGTCACCTATATACATGATGTGGTCATTCTCTGGTACCTGGTGACAGAACGTATACTGGATTCCCCCACAATCTGTCACCTATATACATGATGTGGTCATTCATTGGTACCTGGTGACAGAACGTATACTGGATTCCCCCACAATGTAACTTTATATCTGTCACCTATATACATGATGAGGTCATTCACTGGTACCTGGTGACAGAACGTATACTGGATTCCCCCACAATGTAACATTATATCTGTCACCTATATACATGATGTGGTCATTCACTGGTACCTGGTGAAAGAACGTATTCTGGATTCCCCCACAATGTAACATTATATCTGTCACCTATATACATGATGTGGTCATTCACTGGTACCTGGTGACAGAACGTATACTGGATTCCCCCACAATGTAACTTTATATCTGTCACCTATATACATGATGTGGTCATTCACTGGTACCTGGTGACAGAACGAATTCTGGATTCCCCCACAATGTAAGATTATTTCTGTCACCTATATACATGATGGGGTCATTCACTGGTACCTGGTGACAGAACATATACTGGATTCCCCCACAATGTAACATTATATCTGTCACCTATATACATGATGTGGTCATTCACTGGTACCTGGAGACAGAACGTATTCTGGATTCCCCTACAATGTAACATTATATCTGTCACATATATACATGATGTGGTCATTCACTGGTACCTGGTGACAGAACGTATACTGGATTCCCCCACAATGTAACGTTATATCTGTCACCTATATACATGATGTGGTCATTCACTGGTACCTGGTGACAAAATGTATACTGGATTCCCCCACAATGTAACTTTATATCTGTCACCTATATACATGATGTGGTCATTCACTGGTACCTGGTGACAGAACGTATACTGGATTCCCCCACAATGTAACTTTATATCTGTCACCTATATAAATGATGTGGTCATTCACTGGTACCTGGTGACAGAACGTATACTGGATTCCCCCACAATGTAACTTTATATCTGTCACCTATATACATGATGTGGCCATTCACTGGTACCTGGTGACAGAACGTATACTGGATTCCCTCACAATGTAACTTTATATCTGTCACCTATATACATGATGTGGTCATTCACTGGTACCTGGTGACAGAACGTATACTGGATTCCCCCACAATGTAACTTTATATCTGTCACCTATATACATGATGTGGTCATTCACTGGTACCTGGTGACAGAACGTATACTGGATTCCCCCACAATGTAACATTATATCTGTCACCTATATACATGATGTGGCCATTCACTGGTACCTGGTGACAGAATGTATACTGGATTCCCTCACAATGTAACTTTATATCTGTCACCTATATACATGATGTGGTCATTCACTGGTACCTGGTGACAGAACGTATACTGGATTCCCCCACAATGTAACTTTATATCTGTCACCTATATACATGATGTAATCATTCACTGGTACATGGTGACAGAACGTATACTGGATTCCCCTACAATGTAACTTTATATCTGTCACCTATATATACATGATGTGGCCATTCACTGGTACCTGGTGACAGAACGTATACTGGATTCCCCCACAATGTAACTTTATACCTGTCACCTATATAAATGATGTGGTCATTCACTGGTACCTGGTGACAGAACGTATACTGGATTCCCCCACAATGTAACATTATTTCTGTCACCTATATATACATGATGTGGTCATTCACTGGTACCTGATGACAGAACATATACTGGATTCCCTCACAATGTAACTTTATATCTGTCACCTATATACATGATGTGGTCATTTTCTGGTACCTGGTGACAGAACGTATACCGGATTCCCTCACAATGTAATTTTATATCTGTCACCTATATACATGATGTGGTCATTCACTGGTATCTGGTGACAGAACGTATACTGGATTCCCCCACAATGTAACTTTATATCTGTCACCTATATACATGATGTGGCCATTCACTGGTACCTGGTGACAGAACGTATACTGGATTCCCCCACAATGTAACGTTATATCTGTCACCTATATACATGATGTGCTCATTCACTGGTACCTGGTGACAGAACGTATACTGGATTCCCCCACAATGTAACTTTATATCTGTCATCTATATAATAATTTTAGTAGTACAGTACAGTAGGCCATTGCTGTATCACTGCATGTATCCATTCCATATCTGTGCGGCATTTTTTGTTAGAATTATATATAGTTTTACAGTGCAGCATTTTGGTGACTAACAGTATATAGTTGTACAGTAGGCCATTGCTAAATCTTGCAGCTCTGTGTCACTGCAAGTATCCATTCCATATCTGTGCGGAATTTTTGTGAGCAGAATATATAGTATTACAGTGCAGCATTTTGGTGACCAACAGTATATAAGCACATGATGGAAGAGGGCCCTGCTCGTGAGAGCTTACAATCTAAAGGGGAGGTGTAGACAGACATGGGTGACACAGATGGGGTACATAGAGAACGTGGAACAGAGGGTTAGGAATCAGGATGAGATTTGGCTGGGTTTGGTGAAGAAGTGGACCCCGAGAAGGCACAAGTCAATACTTAACATTGCAACATTTTACTGGGCTATGCAGGAGAAAATTAAAAATAGGGGGGGAAAAAAGAAAAGAATCGATAACTTCTACCACTTTCAAAAAGGTCAATGAAAGCTGAAATAATGGACAACTACCTCATGGAAGCCAGATACAGTATACCAAGCAGTACTTAGCAGAGTTAGGAATGAGTGCTTATGAAATACAGTAACATTTTGTCATAATATTTCAGAAACTGCATGGCTGGTCTCTTGCACTCTTTTGCTCTAATACACCACCTGCTTTAGGATTTATATTCAAAAACATTATGTCTCCATAATCCCAAAAACGTCAGTCTTCTTGGAAAGTGGTTTGTTCCTTTGTAAGGCAAAGAGAACAAACATTCTCAAACAACAGTTTCTCAATTTCTTTTTCCTCTGGGAAGGGATTGTGGATTCGCATGAATATCTGAGCATTTTAGTAATCAGAAAGCAGCGACTTTCTACAAATGTTTACAAATAATTCCAGTGATTTCGTCATTTTCTTCCAGGGATTTGGACCAATAATACCATTGATTAGAATGAATAATTCCAGTGATATTGAGGTGTTTGTGTCATTTAGCTTAGCCGTCCAGCGACCACAGTGCACTTCTTTCTCTTTTCTTTGCATCATGTGCTGTTTGGGGCAAATTTTTTTAAGTGCCATCCTGTCTGACACTGCAGTGCCACTCCTAGATGAGCCAGGTGTTTGTGCCGCCCTCTTGGGTCGCTTAGCTTAGTCATCCAGCAACATCGGTACAAATTTTAGTACTAAAAATAGTATTGTGAGGTGTGATGTGTTCAGAATAGACTGGAAATGAGTGGAAATTGTGGTTATTGAGGTTAATAATACTATAGGATCAAAATGACCCCCAATTTCTATGATTTATGCTGTTTTTGAGGGGGTTTTGAAAAAAAAACACCCGAATCCAAAACACACCCGAATCCGCCAAAAAAATTTCAGGGAGGTTTTGCCAAAACGCGTCCGAATCCAAAACACAGCCGCGGAACCGAATCCAAAATCAAAACACAAAACCCGAAAAATGTCCGGTGCACATCTCTAGATTAAATATGAATAACCCCTTTATTTGGAGTAAATAATATACAGCACAGGATAGTACCACTGGACTTATACGGCAGTACCACTGGACTGGATTTATACTTCAGTATCACTGGATTTATACGGCAGTGCCACTGGACTGGATTTATATGGCAGTACCACTGGACTGAAACTCCACTACAACTGGAATTATACGGCAGTATCACTGGACTTATACGGCAGTACCACTGGACTGGATTTATACGGCAGTATCACTGGATTTATACGGCAGTATCACTGGACTGCATTTATACTTCAGTATCTCTGGACTTATCCGGCAGTACCACTGGACTGATAAGCCAGTACCACTGGAATTATATGGCAGTATCACTGGAATTATATGGCAGTACCACTGGACATATACGGCAGTATCACTGAATTTATACGGTAGTATCACTGGACTGGATTTTTACGCCAGTACAACTGGATTTATACAGCAGTACCACTGGACATATACGGGAGTATCACTGGAATTATACGGCAGTACCACTGGACATATACGGCAGTATCACTGGACTGGATTTATACGGCAGTACCACTGGAAATATACGGCAGTACCACTGGACATATATGGCAGTATCACTGGACTTATACAGCAGCATCACTGGAGTTATACAGCAGCATCACTGGACTGGATTTATACGCCAGTACCACTGTATTATACGGCAGTACCACTGGACATATATGGCAGAATCACTGGAATTATAAGGCAGTACCACTGGAATTATATGGCAGTACCACTGGACATATATGGAAGTATCACTGGATTTTTACAGCAGTACCACTGGATATATACGGCAATATCACTGGACTGGATTTATACGGCGCTATCACTGGACTTATACGGCAGGATCACTGGACATATACGGTAGTATCACTGGACTTATGTGGCAGTACCACTGGACTTATACAGCAGCACAGGGACACCACCACTGGACTGATGCAGGACAACACAGCACCACTGCAATGGACTGGACTTATACAGCAGCACTGAACATATGGCAGCAGAGGACACCACCACTGTGACTGGACTGATGCAGCACAAGACACCACCACTGAACTGATGCAGCATAACACAGCACCACTGCAATGGACTGGACTTATACAGCAACACTGGTCATATGGCAGCAGAGGACACCACCACTGTCACTGGGCTGATGCAGCATAAGACACCACCTCTGGACTGATGCAGCATAAGACACCACCTCTGGACTGATGCAGCACAACACAGCACCACTGGACTGGATTTATACAGGAGCACTGGACATATGGCAGCAGAGGACACCATCACTGTGACTGATGCAGGACAACAGAGCACCACTGGACTGGATTTATACTTCAGTATCACTGGATTTATACGGCAGTGCCACTGGACTGGATTTATATGGCAGTACCACTGGACTGAAACTCCACTACAACTGGAATTATACGGCAGTATCACTGGACTTATACGGCAGTACCACTGGACTGGATTTATACGGCAGTATCACTGGATTTATACGGCAGTATCACTGGACTGCATTTATACTTCAGTATCTCTGGACTTATCCGGCAGTACCACTGGACTGATAAGCCAGTACCACTGAAATTATATGGCAGTATCACTGGAATTATATGGCAGTACCACTGGACATATACGGCAGTATCACTGAATTTATACGGTAGTATCACTGGACTGGATTTTTACGCCAGTACAACTGGATTTATACAGCAGTACCACTGGACATATACGGGAGTATCACTGGAATTATACGGCAGTACCACTGGACATATACGGCAGTATCACTGGACTGGATTTATACGGCAGTACCACTGGAAATATACGGCAGTACCACTGGACATATATGGCAGTATCACTGGACTTATACAGCAGCATCACTGGAGTTATACAGCAGCATCACTGGACTGGATTTATACGCCAGTACCACTGTATTATACGGCAGTACCACTGGACATATATGGCAGAATCACTGGAATTATAAGGCAGTACCACTGGAATTATATGGCAGTACCACTGGACATATATGGAAGTATCACTGGATTTTTACAGCAGTACCACTGGATATATACGGCAATATCACTGGACTGGATTTATACGGCGCTATCACTGGACTTATACGGCAGGATCACTGGACATATACGGTAGTATCACTGGACTTATGTGGCAGTACCACTGGACTTATACAGCAGCACAGGGACATCACCACTGGACTGATGCAGGACAACACAGCACCACTGCAATGGACTGGACTTATACAGCAGCACTGAACATATGGCAGCAGAGAACACCACCACTGTGACTGGACTGATGCAGCACAAGACACCACCACTGAACTGATGCAGCATAACACAGCACCACTGCAATGGACTGGACTTATACAGCAACACTGGTCATATGGCAGCAGAGGACACCACCACTGTCACTGGACTGATGCAGCATAAGACACCACCTCTGGACTGATGCAGCATAAGACACCACCTCTGGACTGATGCAGCACAACACAGCACCACTGGACTGGATTTATACAGGAGCACTGGACATATGGCAGCAGAGGACACCATCACTGTGACTGATGCAGGACAACAGAGCACCACTGCACTGGATTTATACAGCTACACTGGTCATATGGCAGCAGAGGACACCACCACTGTCACTGGACTGATGCAGCATAAGACACCACAACTGGACTGATGCAGCACAACACAGCACCACTGGACTGGATTTATACAGCTACACTGGTCATAAGGCAGCAGAGGACACCACCACTGGACTGATGCAGGACAACACACCACCTCTGCACTGGACTTATACAGCTACACTGGATATATGGCAGCAGAGGACACCACCACTGTGTCTGGACTGATGCAGCATAAGACACTACACTGGACTGAGCAGCACAAGACAGCACTGGAATCGCCACCCCACTTACCCTCCCGCACAGTCACTGAGGACGGAGACACGTCCTCTCACTACACTCTCCAATGCCAGAGTGAAAATGGCGGCAATGCGCGGCTCCTTATATGGAATATGAAACCCAGTGAGAATCTGACAGCGGGATGATGACGTTTTGCCTCGTTCTGGTTTCCGAGTCAGGCGGGAAAACCCGATCCGGGCTCCGATCCGGGCTCAGGACATGAAGTTCGGGGGGGTTTGGATCTCTGAGAACCGAACCCGCTCATCTCTAATAAAGTGTAAGCTCCACTGGGGCAGGGACTGATGTGAATGGCCTAACAGTCTCTATAAAGCGCTATGGAATATGTGTGTGATTTATATAAATAACTGGTAATAATAAATATCATTGAACTATAATATATACCAAACAAAGAACTGCAACTTGTGTTAGCTGTACTGTAAATCTAGTGCAGAACCATTTCCATCCAGTATTTGCATTCAGTCATCAGACCTGTAAACCTATACGGTCACACTTTGCATACATTCAAACGCAGGCCAGTCATTAGGAAAGTCATTGCTATTGCCACATGAACTAAGAAAACAATGTGATTACATAATACATGCTGTGTTCAATAATTGGAGTTGAAAGTAGAATTTCATGTTCATAAAAAATATTTATAAAGTGTTGTTCAGTATTTCATACACAAGGAAAACTACTACAGGAGGCAGATACATCATACAGAATATTACATCACCATTGTCTTTACCTCAAGCACTGAGGAATAGGGAAGATTTATTCTTGTCAAGCCAGACTGCTTTGTACTATGCCTCATACTGTAGGTCTTGGGATAAGTGCCCCTCATACTGTAGCTCTTGGAATTAGTGCCCCTCATACTGTAGCTCTTGGTATTAGTGCCCCTCATACTGTAGCTCTTGGGATATGTGTCCTGCATACTGTAGCTCTTGGGATTAGTGCCCCTCATACTGTAGCACTTGGGATAAGTGTCCCGCATACGGTAGCTCTTGGCATAAGTGTCCCTCATACAGTAGCTCTTGGGTTAAGTGCCCCTTATACTCTAGCTCTTGGGATAAGTGCCCCTCATACTGTAGCTCTTGGGATTAGTGCCCCTCATACTGTAGCTCTTGGGATAAGTGTCCCACATACTGTAGCTCTTGGCATAAGTGTCCCTCATACAGTAGCTCTTGGGATAAGTGCCCCTCATATTGTAGCTCCTGGGATAAGTGCCCTCATACTGTATCTTTTGGGATAAGTGCCCCTCATGCTGTAGCTTTTGGGATAAGTGCCCCTCATACTGTAGCTCTTGGAATAAGTGCCCCTCATACTGTAGCTCTTGGGATAAATGCCCTTCATACTGTAGCTCTTGGGATGAGTGCCCCTCATACTGTATCTCTTGGGATGAGTGCCCCTCATACTGTGTCTCTTGGGATAAGTGCCCCTCATACTGTAGCTCTTGGGATAAGTGCCCCTCATATTGTAGCTCTTGGGATAAGTGCCTCTCATACTGTATCTCTTGGGATAAGTGCCACTCATACTGTGTCTCTTGGGATAAGTGCCCCTCATACTGTAGCTCTTGGGATAAGTGCCCCTCATACTGTAGCTCTTGGGATAAGTGCCCCTCATACTGTAGCTCTTGGGATAAGTGCCCCTCATACTGTAGCTCTTGGGATAAGTGCCCCTCATACTGTAGCTCTTGGGATAAGTGCCCCTCATACTGTAGCTCTTGGTATAAGTGCCCCTCATACTGCAGCTCTTGGTATAAGTGCCCCTCATACTGTATCTCTTGGGATGAGTGTTCCTCATACTGTAGCTCTTGGGATGAGAGCCCCTCATACTGTAGCTTATGGGATGAGTGTTCCTCATACTGTAGCTCTTGATATAAGTGCCCCTCATACTGTAGCTCTTGGTATAAGTGTTCCTCATACTGTAGTTCTTGGGATAAGTGTTCCGCATATTGTAGCTATTAGGATGAGTGCCCCTCATACTGCAGCTCTTGGGATAAGTTCCCCTCATACTGTGTCTATTGGGATAAGTGCCCCTAATACTGTATCTCTTGGGATAAGTTCCCCTCATACTGTGTCTATTGGGATAAGTGCCCCTCATACTGTATCTGTTGGGATAAGTGCCCCTCATACTGAAGCTATTTGGGATTAGTGCCCCTCATACTGTAGCTCTTGGGATAAGTGCCCCTCATACTGCAGCTCTTGGGATAAGTGCCCCTCATACTGTAGCTCTTGGGATAAGTGCCCCTCATACTGTATCTGTTGGGATAAGTGCCCCTCATACTGTAGCTTTTGGGATAAGTGCCCCTCATACTGTAGCTCTTGGGATAAGTGCCCCTCATATTGTAGCTCTTGGGATAAGTGCCCCTCATACTGTAGCTCTTGGGATACAGTAAGTGTTCCACATACTTTAGCTCTTGGGATAAGTGCCCCTCATACTGTAGTTCTTGGGATAAGTGTTCCTCATATTGTAGCTCTTGGGTTAAGTGTTCCTCATACTGTAGATCTTGGGATAAGTGCCCCTAATACTGTAGTTCTTGGGATAAGAGTTCCTCATATTGTAGCTCTTGGGATAAGTGCCTCTCATACTGTAACTCTTGGGATAAGTGCTCCTCATACTGTAGCTCTTGGGATAAGTGCCCGTCATACTGTAGCTCGTGGGATAAGTGCCCCGTCATACTGTAGCTCTTGGGATAAATACCCCTCATACTGTAGCTCTTGGGATAAGTGCCCCTCTTACTGTAGCTCTTGGGATAAGTGCCCCTCATACTGTATCTCTTGGGATGAGTGCCTATCATACTGTATCTCTTAGGATGAGTGCCCTTCATACTGTAGCTCTTGGGATAAGTGTTCCGCGTATTGTAGCTATTAGGATGAGTGCACCTCATACTGCAGCTTTTGGGATTATGTGCCCCTCATACTGTATCTCTTGGGATAAATTCCCCTCATACTGTGTCTATTGGGATAAGTGCCCATCATACTGTATCTGTTGGTATAAGTGCCCCTCATACTGAAGCTCTTGGGAAAAGGGCCCCTCATACTGTATCTCTTGGGATAAGTGCGCCTCATACTGTAGCTCTTGGGATAAGCGGCCCTCATACTGTATCTCTTGGGATGAGTGCCCCTCATACTGTATCTCTTGTGATAAGTGACCCTCATACTGTATTTCTTGTGAAAGTGACCCTCATACTGTATCTCTTGGAATGTGTTCCTCATACTGTGTCTCTTGGGATAAGTGCCCCTCATACTGCAGCTCTTGGTATAAGTGCCCCTCATACTGTAGATCTTGGGATAAGTGCCCCTCATACTGTGTCTCTTGGGATTAGTGCCCCTCATACTGTAGCTCTTGGGATAAGTGCCCCTCATACTGTAGCTCTTGGGATAAGTGTTCCTCATACTGTAGCTCTTGGGATAAGTGCCCCTCATACTGTATCTCTTGTGAAAAGTGCCCCTCATACTGTATCTCTTGGGATGAGTGCCCCTCATACTGTAGCTCTTGGGATAAGTGACTCATACTGTAGCTCTTGGGATTAGTGCCCCTCATACTGTAGCTCTTGGGATAAGTATTCCTCATACTGTAGCTCTTGGGATAAGTGCCCCTCATACTGCAGCTCTTGGTATAAGTGCCCCTCATACTGCAGCTCTTGGTATAAGTGCCCCTCATACTGTAGCTCTTTGTGTTAGTGTTCCTCATACTGTAGCTCTTGGGATAAGTGACCCTCATACTGTAGCTCTTGGTATAAGTGTTCCGCATATTGTAGCTATTAGGATGAGTGCCCCTCATACTGCAGCTCTTGGGATAAGTTCCCCTCATACTGTGTCTATTGGGATAAGTACCCCTCATACTGTATCTCTTGGGATAAGTTCCCTCATACTGTGTCTATTGGGATAAGTGCCCCTCATACTGTATCTGTTGGGATAAGTGCCCCTCATACTGAAGCTATTTGGGATTAGTGCCCCTCATACTGTAGCTCTTGGGATAAGTGCCCCTCATATTGTAGCTCTTGGGATAAGTGCCCCTCATACTGTAGCTCTTGGGATACAGTAAGTGTTCCTCATACTTTAGCTCTTGGGATAAGTGCCCCTCATACTGTAGCTCTTGGGATAAGTTTTCCTCATACTGTAGCTCTTGGGATAAGTGCCCCTCATACTGTAGCTCTTGGGATAAGTGTTCCTCATACTGTAGCTCTTGGGATAAGTGTTACTCATACTGTAGCTCTTGGGATAAGTGCCCCTAATACTGTAGCTCTTGGGATAAGTGTTCCTCATATTGTAGCTCTTGGGATAAGTGCCCCTCATACTGTAACTCTTGGGATAAGTGCCCCTCATACTGTAGCTCTTAGGATAAGTGCCCGTCATACTGTAGCTCTTGTGATAAGTGCCCGTCATACTGTAGCTCTTGGGATAAATACCCCTCATACTGTAGCTCTTGGGATAAGTGACCCTCATACTGTAGCTCTTGGGATGAGTGCATATCATACTGTAGCTCTGTTGCCCTCATACTGTATCTCTTGGGATGAGCGCCCTTCATACTGTAGCTCTTGGTATAAATGCCCCTTATACTGTAGCTCTTGGGATAAGTGTTCCGCATATTGTAGCTATTAGGATGAGTGCACCTCATACTGCAGCTCTTGGGATTAGGTGCCCCTCATACTGTATCTCTTGGGATAAATTCCCCTCATACTGTGTCTATTGGGATGAGTGCCCCTCATACTGTATCTGTTGGGATAAGTGCCCCTCATACTGAAGCTCTTGGGAAAAGTGCCCCTCATACTGTATCTCTTGGGATTAGTGCGCCTCATACTGTAGCTCTTGGGATAAGCGGCCCTCATACTGTATCTCTTGGGATGAGTGCCCCTCATACTGTATCTCTTGTGATAAGTGACCCTCATACTGTATTTCTTGTGATAAGTGACCCTCATACTGTATCTCTTGGGATTAGTGCGCCTCATACTGTAGCTCTTGGGATAAGTGACCCTCATACTGTAGCACTTGGGATTAGTACCCCTCATACTGTAGCTCTTGGGATAAGTGTTCCTCATACTGTAGCTCTTGGGATAAGTGCCACTCATACTGTGTCTCTTGGGATTAGTACCCCTCATACTGTATCTCTTGGGATGAGTGCCCCTCATACTGTAGCTCTTGGGATAAGTGACCCTCATACTGTAGCACTTGGGATTAGTACCCCTCATACTGTAGCTCTTGGGATAAGTGTTCCTCATACTGTAGCTCTTGGGATAAGTGACCCTCATACTGCAGCTCTTGGTATAAGTGCCCCTCATACTGCAGCTCTTGGTATAAGTGCCCCTCATACTGTAGCTCTTGGTATAAGTGTTTCTCATACTGTAGCTCTTGGGATAAGTGACCCTCATACTGTAGCTCTTGGTATAAGTGTTCCGCATATTGTAGCTATTAGGATGAGTGCCCCTCATACTGCAGCTCTTGGGATAAGTTCCCCTCATACTGTGTCTATTGGGATAAGTGCCCCTCATACTGTATCTCTTGGGATAAGTTCCCCTCATACTGTGTCTATTGGGATAAGTGCCCCTCATACTGTATCTGTTGGTATAAGTGCCCCTCATACTGAAGCTATTTGGGATTAGTGCCCCTCATACTGTAGCTCTTGGGATAAGTGCCCCTCATATTGTAGCTCTTGGGATAATTGCCCCTCATACTTTAGCTATTGGGATACAGTAAGTGTTCCTCATACTTTAGCTCTTGGGATAAGTGCCCCTCATACTGTAGCTCTTGGGATAAGTGTTCCTCATACTGTAGCTCTTGGGATAAGTGCCCCTCATACTGTAGCTCTTGGGATAAGTGTTCCTCATACTGTAGCTCTTGGGATAAGTGTTCCTCATACTGTAGTTCTTGGGATAAGTGCCCCTAATACTGTAGCTCTTGGGTTTAGTGTTCCTCATATTGTAGCTTTTGGGATAAGTGCCCCTCATACTGTAACTCTTGGGATAAGTGCCCCTCATACTGTAGCTCTTGGGATAAGTGCCCGTCTTACTGTAGCTCTTGTGATAAGTGCCCGTCATACTGTAGCTCTTGGGATAAATACCCCTATTACTGTAGCTCTTGGGATAAGTGCCCCTCATACTGTAGCTCTTGGGATAAGTGCCCCTCATACTGTATCTCTTGATATGAGTGCCTATCATACTGTAGCTCTGTGGCCCTTATACTGTATCTCTTGGGATGAGCGCCCTTCATACTGTAGCTCTTGGTATAAGTGCCCCTATAACTGCAGCTCTTGGTATAAGTGCCCCTCATACAGTAGCTCTTGGGATAAGTGTTCCGAAGATTGTAGCTATTAGGATGAGTGCACCTCATACTGCAGCTCTTGGGATTAGGTGCCCCTCAAACTGTATCTCTTGGAATAAGTTCCCCTCATACTGTGTCTTTTGGGATAAGTGCCTCTCATACTGTATCTGTTGGTATAAGTGCCCCTCATACTGTATCTGTTGGGATAAGTGCCCCTCATACTGAAGCTCTTGGGAAAAGTGCCCCTCATACTGTATCTCTTGGGATAAGTGCGCCTTATACTGTAGCTCTTGGGATAAGTGCCACTCATACTGTGTCTCTTGGGATTAGTACCCCTCATACTGTATCTCTTGGGATGAGTGCCCCTCATACTGTAGCTCTTGGGATAAGTGACCCTCATACTGTAGCACTTGGGATTAGTACCCCTCATACTGTAGCTCTTGGGATAAGTGTTCCTCATACTGTAGCTCTTGGGATAAGTGACCCTCATACTGCAGCTCTTGGTATAAGTGCCCCTCATACTGCAGCTCTTGGTATAAGTGCCCCTCATACTGTAGCTCTTGGTATAAGTGTTTCTCATACTGTAGCTCTTGGGATAAGTGACCCTCATACTGTAGCTCTTGGTATAAGTGTTCCGCATATTGTAGCTATTAGGATGAGTGCCCCTCATACTGCAGCTCTTGGGATAAGTTCCCCTCATACTGTGTCTATTGGGATAAGTGCCCCTCATACTGTATCTCTTGGGATAAGTTCCCCTCATACTGTGTCTATTGGGATAAGTGCCCCTCATACTGTATCTGTTGGTATAAGTGCCCCTCATACTGAAGCTATTTGGGATTAGTGCCCCTCATACTGTAGCTCTTGGGATAAGTGCCCCTCATATTGTAGCTCTTGGGATAATTGCCCCTCATACTTTAGCTATTGGGATACAGTAAGTGTTCCTCATACTTTAGCTCTTGGGATAAGTGCCCCTCATACTGTAGCTCTTGGGATAAGTGTTCCTCATACTGTAGCTCTTGGGATAAGTGCCCCTCATACTGTAGCTCTTGGGATAAGTGTTCCTCATACTGTAGCTCTTGGGATAAGTGTTCCTCATACTGTAGTTCTTGGGATAAGTGCCCCTAATACTGTAGCTCTTGGGTTTAGTGTTCCTCATATTGTAGCTTTTGGGATAAGTGCCCCTCATACTGTAACTCTTGGGATAAGTGCCCCTCATACTGTAGCTCTTGGGATAAGTGCCCGTCTTACTGTAGCTCTTGTGATAAGTGCCCGTCATACTGTAGCTCTTGGGATAAATACCCCTATTACTGTAGCTCTTGGGATAAGTGCCCCTCATACTGTAGCTCTTGGGATAAGTGCCCCTCATACTGTATCTCTTGATATGAGTGCCTATCATACTGTAGCTCTGTGGCCCTTATACTGTATCTCTTGGGATGAGCGCCCTTCATACTGTAGCTCTTGGTATAAGTGCCCCTATAACTGCAGCTCTTGGTATAAGTGCCCCTCATACAGTAGCTCTTGGGATAAGTGTTCCGAAGATTGTAGCTATTAGGATGAGTGCACCTCATACTGCAGCTCTTGGTATTAGGTGCCCCTCAAACTGTATCTCTTGGAATAAGTTCCCCTCATACTGTGTCTTTTGGGATAAGTGCCTCTCATACTGTATCTGTTGGTATAAGTGCCCCTCATACTGTATCTGTTGGGATAAGTGCCCCTCATACTGAAGCTCTTGGGAAAAGTGCCCCTCATACTGTATCTCTTGGGATAAGTGCGCCTTATACTGTAGCTCTTGGGATAAGCAGCCCTCATACTGTATCTCTTGGGATGAGTGCCCCTCATACTGTATCTCTTGTGATAAGTGGTCCTCATACTGTATTTCTTGTGATAAGTGACCCTCATACTGTATCTCTTGGAATGTGTTCCTCATACTGTGTCTCTTGGGATAAGTGCCCCTCATACTGTATCTATTGGTATAAGTGCCACATTTACTGTAGCTCTTGGGATGAGTGCCCCTCATACTGTGTCTCTTAGGATGAGTGCCCCTCATACAGTATCTCTTGGTATAAGTGCCCCTCATACTGTGTCTCTTGGTATGAGTGCCTCTCATACTGCATCTCTTGGGATAAGTGCCCCTCATACTGTATCTCTTGGTATAAGTGCCCCTCATACTGTGTCTCTTGGGATGAGTGCCCCTCATACTGCAGCTCTTGGTATAAGTGCCCCTCATACTGCAGCTCTTGGTATAAGTGCCCCTCATACTGCAGCTCTTGGTATAAGTGCCCCTCATACTGCAGCTCTTGGTAAAAGTGCCCCTCATACTGTAGCTCTTGGGATAAGTGCCCCTCATACTGTATCTCTTGTGATGAGTGCCCCTCATACTGTATCTCTTGTGATGAGTTCCCCTCATACTGCAGCCCTTGGTATGAGTGCCCCTCATACTGTATCTCTTGGGATGAGTGTCCCTCATACTGCAGCTCTTGGTATAAGTGACCCTATTACTGTATCTCTTGTGATAAGTGCCCCTCATACTGTATCTCTTAGGATGAGTGCCCCTCATTCTGAAGCTCTTGGGATGAGTGCCCCTCATACTGTGTCTCTTGGGATGAGTGCCCCTCATACTGTATCTCTTGTGATTAGTGCCCCTTATACTGTATCTCTTGGTATAAGTGCCCCTCTTACTGTATCTCTTGGGATGAGTAACCTTCATACTGTAGCTCTTGGGATGAGTGCCCCTCATACTGTATTTCGTGGTATAAGTGCCCCTCATACTGTGTCTCTTGGGATGAGTGCCCCTCATACTGTATCTCTTGAGATAAGTGCCCCTCATACTGTGTCTCTTCGGATGAGTGCCCCTCATACTGTGTCTCTTGGTATAAGTGCCCCTCATACTGTGTCTTTTGGGATGAATGCCCCTCATACTGTATCTCTTGGTATAAGTGCCCCTCATACTGTATCTCTTGGGATGAGTTCCCCTCATACAGCAGCTCTTGGTATAAGTGCCCCTCATATTGTATCTCTTGGTATAAGTGCCCCTCATACTGTATCTCTTGGTATAAGTGTCCCTCATACTGTATCTCTTGGGATGAGTGCCCCTCATACTGTAGCTCTTGGGATGAGTGCCCCTCATACTGTAGCTCTTGGGATGAGTGCCCCTCATACTGTGTCTTTAGGGATGAGTGCCCCTCATACTGTATCTCTTGGTATAAGTGCCCCTTATATTGTATCTCTTGGTATAAGTGCCCCTCATACTGTGTCTCTTAGGATGAGTGCCCCTCATACTGTATCTCTTGGTATAAGTGCCCCTCATACTGTATCTCTTGGGATGAGTGCCCCTCATACTGTATCTCTTGGTATAAGTGCCCTCATCCTGTGTCTCTTGGGATGAGTGCCCCTCATACTGTAGCTCTTGGAATAAGTGCCCCTCATATTGTGTCTCTTGGGATGATTGCCCCTCATACTGTATCTCTTGGGATAAGTGCGCCTCATACTGTAGCTCTTGGGATAAGCGGCCCTCATCCTGTATCTCTTGGGATGAGTGCCCCTCATACTGTATCTCTTGTGATAAGTGACCCTCATACTGTATTTCTTGTGAAAAGTGACCCTCATACTGTATCTCTTGGAATGTGTTCCTCATACTGTGTCTCTTGGGATAAGTGCCCCTCATACTGTATTTCTTGGGATAAGTGCCCCTCATACTGTATCTCTTGTGAAAAGTGCCCCTCATACTGTATCTCTTGGGATGAGTGCCCCTCATACTGCAGCTCTTGCTTTAAGTTTTCCTCATACTGCAGCTCTTGGAATGCTTTCCTCATACTGTGTCTCTTGGGATAAGTGCCCCTCATACTGTATTTCTTGGTATAAGTGCCCCTATTACTGTAGCTATTGGGATGAGTGCCCCTTATACTGTATCTCTTGGTATAAGTGCCCCTCATACAGTGTCTCTTGGGATGAGTGCCCCTCGTACTGCAGCTCTTGGTATAAGTGCCCCTCATACTGTATCTCTTGGTATATGTGCCCCTCATACTGTGTCTCTTAGGATGAGTGCCCCTCATACTGCAGCTCTTGGTATAAGTGCCACTCATACTGTAGCTCTTGGGATAAGTGCCCCTCATACTGTATCTCTTGTGATGAGTGCCCCTCATACTGTATATCTTGGGATGAGTGTCCCTCATACTGCAGCTCTTGGTATAAGTGACCTTATTACTGTATCTCTTGGGATAAGTGCCCCTCATACTGTAGCTCTTGGGATAAGTGCCCGTCATACTGTAGCTCGTGGGATAAGTGCCCCGTCATACTGTAGCTCTTGGGATAAATACCACTCATACTGTAGCTCTTGGGATAAGTGCCCCTCTTACTGTAGCTCTTGGGATAAGTGCCCCTCATACTGTATCTCTTGGGATGAGTGCCTATCATACTGTATCTCTTAGGATGAGTGCCCTTCATACTGTAGCTCTTGGGATAAGTGTTCCGCGTATTGTAGCTATTAGGATGAGTGCACCTCATACTGCAGCTTTTGGGATTATGTGCCCCTCATACTGTATCTCTTGGGATAAATTCCCCTCATACTGTGTCTATTGGGATAAGTGCCCATCATACTGTATCTGTTGGTATAAGTGCCCCTCATACTGAAGCTCTTGGGAAAAGGGCCCCTCATACTGTATCTCTTGGGATAAGTGCGCCTCATACTGTAGCTCTTGGGATAAGCGGCCCTCATACTGTATCTCTTGGGATGAGTGCCCCTCATACTGTATCTCTTGTGATAAGTGACCCTCATACTGTATTTCTTGTGAAAGTGACCCTCATACTGTATCTCTTGGAATGTGTTCCTCATACTGTGTCTCTTGGGATAAGTGCCCCTCATACTGCAGCTCTTGGTATAAGTGCCCCTCATACTGTAGATCTTGGGATAAGTGCCCCTCATACTGTGTCTCTTGGGATTAGTGCCCCTCATACTGTAGCTCTTGGGATAAGTGCCCCTCATACTGTAGCTCTTGGGATAAGTGTTCCTCATACTGTAGCTCTTGGGATAAGTGCCCCTCATACTGTATCTCTTGTGAAAAGTGCCCCTCATACTGTATCTCTTGGGATGAGTGCCCCTCATACTGTAGCTCTTGGGATAAGTGACTCATACTGTAGCTCTTGGGATTAGTGCCCCTCATACTGTAGCTCTTGGGATAAGTATTCCTCATACTGTAGCTCTTGGGATAAGTGCCCCTCATACTGCAGCTCTTGGTATAAGTGCCCCTCATACTGCAGCTCTTGGTATAAGTGCCCCTCATACTGCAGCTCTTGGTATAAGTGCCCCTCATACTGTAGCTCTTTGTGTTAGTGTTCCTCATACTGTTGCTCTTGGGATAAGTGACCCTCATACTGTAGCTCTTGGTATAAGTGTTCCGCATATTGTAGCTATTAGGATGAGTGCCCCTCATACTGCAGCTCTTGGGATAAGTTCCCCTCATACTGTGTCTATTGGGATAAGTACCCCTCATACTGTATCTCTTGGGATAAGTTCCCTCATACTGTGTCTATTGGGATAAGTGCCCCTCATACTGTATCTGTTGGGATAAGTGCCCCTCATACTGAAGCTATTTGGGATTAGTGCCCCTCATACTGTAGCTCTTGGGATAAGTGCCCCTCATATTGTAGCTCTTGGGATAAGTGCCCCTCATACTGTAGCTCTTGGGATACAGTAAGTGTTCCTCATACTTTAGCTCTTGGGATAAGTGCCCCTCATACTGTAGCTCTTGGGATAAGTTTTCCTCATACTGTAGCTCTTGGGATAAGTGCCCCTCATACTGTAGCTCTTGGGATAAGTGTTCCTCATACTGTAGCTCTTGGGATAAGTGTTACTCATACTGTAGCTCTTGGGATAAGTGCCCCTAATACTGTAGCTCTTGGGATAAGTGTTCCTCATATTGTAGCTCTTGGGATAAGTGCCCCTCATACTGTAACTCTTGGGATAAGTGCCCCTCATACTGTAGCTCTTAGGATAAGTGCCCGTCATACTGTAGCTCTTGTGATAAGTGCCCGTCATACTGTAGCTCTTGGGATAAATACCCCTCATACTGTAGCTCTTGGGATAAGTGACCCTCATACTGTAGCTCTTGGGATGAGTGCATATCATACTGTAGCTCTGTTGCCCTCATACTGTATCTCTTGGGATGAGCGCCCTTCATACTGTAGCTCTTGGTATAAATGCCCCTCATACTGTAGCTCTTGGGATAAGTGTTCCGCATATTGTAGCTATTAGGATGAGTGCACCTCATACTGCAGCTCTTGGGATTAGGTGCCCCTCATACTGTATCTCTTGGGATAAATTCCCCTCATACTGTGTCTATTGGGATGAGTGCCCCTCATACTGTATCTGTTGGGATAAGTTCCCCTCATACTGAAGCTCTTGGGAAAAGTGCCCCTCATACTGTATCTCTTGGGATTAGTGCGCCTCATACTGTAGCTCTTGGGATAAGCGGCCCTCATACTGTATCTCTTGGGATGAGTGCCCCTCATACTGTATCTCTTGTGATAAGTGACCCTCATACTGTATTTCTTGTGATAAGTGACCCTCATACTGTATCTCTTGGGATTAGTGCGCCTCATACTGTAGCTCTTGGGATAAGTGACCCTCATACTGTAGCACTTGGGATTAGTACCCCTCATACTGTAGCTCTTGGGATAAGTGTTCCTCATACTGTAGCTCTTGGGATAAGTGCCACTCATACTGTGTCTCTTGGGATTAGTACCCCTCATACTGTATCTCTTGGGATGAGTGCCCCTCATACTGTAGCTCTTGGGATAAGTGACCCTCATACTGTAGCACTTGGGATTAGTACCCCTCATACTGTAGCTCTTGGGATAAGTGTTCCTCATACTGTAGCTCTTGGGATAAGTGCCCCTCATACTGTAGCTCTTGGGATAAGTGTTCCTCATACTGTAGCTCTTGGGATAAGTGCCACTCATACTGTGTCTCTTGGGATTAGTACCCCTCATACTGTATCTCTTGGGATGAGTGCCCCTCATACTGTAGCTCTTGGGATAAGTGACCCTCATACTGTAGCACTTGGGATTAGTACCCCTCATACTGTAGCTCTTGGGATAAGTGTTCCTCATACTGTAGCTCTTGGGATAAGTGACCCTCATACTGCAGCTCTTGGTATAAGTGCCCCTCATACTGCAGCTCTTGGTATAAGTGCCCCTCATACTGTAGCTCTTGGTATAAGTGTTTCTCATACTGTAGCTCTTGGGATAAGTGACCCTCATACTGTAGCTCTTGGTATAAGTGTTCCGCATATTGTAGCTATTAGGATGAGTGCCCCTCATACTGCAGCTCTTGGGATAAGTTCCCCTCATACTGTGTCTATTGGGATAAGTGCCCCTCATACTGTATCTCTTGGGATAAGTTCCCCTCATACTGTGTCTATTGGGATAAGTGCCCCTCATACTGTATCTGTTGGTATAAGTGCCCCTCATACTGAAGCTATTTGGGATTAGTGCCCCTCATACTGTAGCTCTTGGGATAAGTGCCCCTCATATTGTAGCTCTTGGGATAATTGCCCCTCATACTTTAGCTATTGGGATACAGTAAGTGTTCCTCATACTTTAGCTCTTGGGATAAGTGCCCCTCATACTGTAGCTCTTGGGATAAGTGTTCCTCATACTGTAGCTCTTGGGATAAGTGCCCCTCATACTGTAGCTCTTGGGATAAGTGTTCCTCATACTGTAGCTCTTGGGATAAGTGTTCCTCATACTGTAGTTCTTGGGATAAGTGCCCCTAATACTGTAGCTCTTGGGTTTAGTGTTCCTCATATTGTAGCTTTTGGGATAAGTGCCCCTCATACTGTAACTCTTGGGATAAGTGCCCCTCATACTGTAGCTCTTGGGATAAGTGCCCGTCTTACTGTAGCTCTTGTGATAAGTGCCCGTCATACTGTAGCTCTTGGGATAAATACCCCTATTACTGTAGCTCTTGGGATAAGTGCCCCTCATACTGTAGCTCTTGGGATAAGTGCCCCTCATACTGTATCTCTTGATATGAGTGCCTATCATACTGTAGCTCTGTGGCCCTTATACTGTATCTCTTGGGATGAGCGCCCTTCATACTGTAGCTCTTGGTATAAGTGCCCCTATAACTGCAGCTCTTGGTATAAGTGCCCCTCATACAGTAGCTCTTGGGATAAGTGTTCCGAAGATTGTAGCTATTAGGATGAGTGCACCTCATACTGCAGCTCTTGGGATTAGGTGCCCCTCAAACTGTATCTCTTGGAATAAGTTCCCCTCATACTGTGTCTTTTGGGATAAGTGCCTCTCATACTGTATCTGTTGGTATAAGTGCCCCTCATACTGTATCTGTTGGGATAAGTGCCCCTCATACTGAAGCTCTTGGGAAAAGTGCCCCTCATACTGTATCTCTTGGGATAAGTGCGCCTTATACTGTAGCTCTTGGGATAAGCAGCCCTCATACTGTATCTCTTGGGATGAGTGCCCCTCATACTGTATCTCTTGTGATAAGTGGCCCTCATACTGTATTTCTTGTGATAAGTGACCCTCATACTGTATCTCTTGGAATGTGTTCCTCATACTGTGTCTCTTGGGATAAGTGCCCCTCATACTGTATCTATTGGTATAAGTGCCCCATTTACTGTAGCTCTTGGGATGAGTGCCCCTCATACTGTGTCTCTTAGGATGAGTGCCCCTCATACAGTATCTCTTGGTATAAGTGCCCCTCATACTGTGTCTCTTGGTATGAGTGCCTCTCATACTGCATCTCTTGGGATAAGTGCCCCTCATACTGTATCTCTTGGTATAAGTGCCCCTCATACTGTGTCTCTTGGGATGAGTGCCCCTCATACTGCAGCTCTTGGTATAAGTGCCCCTCATACTGCAGCTCTTGGTATAAGTGCCCCTCATACTGCAGCTCTTGGTATAAGTGCCCCTCATACTGCAGCTCTTGGTAAAAGTGCCCCTCATACTGTAGCTCTTGGGATAAGTGCCCCTCATACTGTATCTCTTGTGATGAGTGCCCCTCATACTGTATCTCTTGTGATGAGTTCCCCTCATACTGCAGCCCTTGGTATGAGTGCCCCTCATACTGTATCTCTTGGGATGAGTGTCCCTCATACTGCAGCTCTTGGTATAAGTGACCCTATTACTGTATCTCTTGTGATAAGTGCCCCTCATACTGTATCTCTTAGGATGAGTGCCCCTCATTCTGAAGCTCTTGGGATGAGTGCCCCTCATACTGTGTCTCTTGGGATGAGTGCCCCTCATACTGTATCTCTTGTGATTAGTGCCCCTTATACTGTATCTCTTGGTATAAGTGCCCCTCTTACTGTATCTCTTGGGATGAGTAACCTTCATACTGTAGCTCTTGGGATGAGTGCCCCTCATACTGTATTTCGTGGTATAAGTGCCCCTCATACTGTGTCTCTTGGGATGAGTGCCCCTCATACTGTATCTCTTGAGATAAGTGCCCCTCATACTGTGTCTCTTCGGATGAGTGCCCCTCATACTGTGTCTCTTGGTATAAGTGCCCCTCATACTGTGTCTTTTGGGATGAATGCCCCTCATACTGTATCTCTTGGTATAAGTGCCCCTCATACTGTATCTCTTGGGATGAGTTCCCCTCATACAGCAGCTCTTGGTATAAGTGCCCCTCATATTGTATCTCTTGGTATAAGTGCCCCTCATACTGTATCTCTTGGTATAAGTGTCCCTCATACTGTATCTCTTGGGATGAGTGCCCCTCATACTGTAGCTCTTGGGATGAGTGCCCCTCATACTGTAGCTCTTGGGATGAGTGCCCCTCATACTGTGTCTTTAGGGATGAGTGCCCCTCATACTGTATCTCTTGGTATAAGTGCCCCTTATATTGTATCTCTTGGTATAAGTGCCCCTCATACTGTGTCTCTTAGGATGAGTGCCCCTCATACTGTATCTCTTGGTATAAGTGCCCCTCATACTGTATCTCTTGGGATGAGTGCCCCTCATACTGTATCTCTTGGTATAAGTGCCCTCATCCTGTGTCTCTTGGGATGAGTGCCCCTCATACTGTAGCTCTTGGAATAAGTGCCCCTCATATTGTGTCTCTTGGGATGATTGCCCCTCATACTGTATCTCTTGGGATAAGTGCGCCTCATACTGTAGCTCTTGGGATAAGCGGCCCTCATCCTGTATCTCTTGGGATGAGTGCCCCTCATACTGTATCTCTTGTGATAAGTGACCCTCATACTGTATTTCTTGTGAAAAGTGACCCTCATACTGTATCTCTTGGAATGTGTTCCTCATACTGTGTCTCTTGGGATAAGTGCCCCTCATACTGTATTTCTTGGGATAAGTGCCCCTCATACTGTATCTCTTGTGAAAAGTGCCCCTCATACTGTATCTCTTGGGATGAGTGCCCCTCATACTGCAGCTCTTGCTTTAAGTTTTCCTCATACTGCAGCTCTTGGAATGCTTTCCTCATACTGTGTCTCTTGGGATAAGTGCCCATCATACTGTATTTCTTGGTATAAGTGCCCCTATTACTGTAGCTATTGGGATGAGTGCCCCTTATACTGTATCTCTTGGTATAAGTGCCCCTCATACAGTGTCTCTTGGGATGAGTGCCCCTCGTACTGCAGCTCTTGGTATAAGTGCCCCTCATACTGTATCTCTTGGTATATGTGCCCCTCATACTGTGTCTCTTAGGATGAGTGCCCCTCATACTGCAGCTCTTGGTATAAGTGCCACTCATACTGTAGCTCTTGGGATAAGTGCCCCTCATACTGTATCTCTTGTGATGAGTGCCCCTCATACTGTATATCTTGGGATGAGTGTCCCTCATACTGCAGCTCTTGGTATAAGTGACCTTATTACTGTATCTCTTGGGATAAGTGCCCCTCATACTGTAGCTCTTGGGATAAGTGCCCGTCATACTGTAGCTCGTGGGATAAGTGCCCCGTCATACTGTAGCTCTTGGGATAAATACCACTCATACTGTAGCTCTTGGGATAAGTGCCCCTCTTACTGTAGCTCTTGGGATAAGTGCCCCTCATACTGTATCTCTTGGGATGAGTGCCTATCATACTGTATCTCTTAGGATGAGTGCCCTTCATACTGTAGCTCTTGGGATAAGTGTTCCGCGTATTGTAGCTATTAGGATGAGTGCACCTCATACTGCAGCTTTTGGGATTATGTGCCCCTCATACTGTATCTCTTGGGATAAATTCCCCTCATACTGTGTCTATTGGGATAAGTGCCCATCATACTGTATCTGTTGGTATAAGTGCCCCTCATACTGAAGCTCTTGGGAAAAGGGCCCCTCATACTGTATCTCTTGGGATAAGTGCGCCTCATACTGTAGCTCTTGGGATAAGCGGCCCTCATACTGTATCTCTTGGGATGAGTGCCCCTCATACTGTATCTCTTGTGATAAGTGACCCTCATACTGTATTTCTTGTGAAAGTGACCCTCATACTGTATCTCTTGGAATGTGTTCCTCATACTGTGTCTCTTGGGATAAGTGCCCCTCATACTGCAGCTCTTGGTATAAGTGCCCCTCATACTGTAGATCTTGGGATAAGTGCCCCTCATACTGTGTCTCTTGGGATTAGTGCCCCTCATACTGTAGCTCTTGGGATAAGTGCCCCTCATACTGTAGCTCTTGGGATAAGTGTTCCTCATACTGTAGCTCTTGGGATAAGTGCCCCTCATACTGTATCTCTTGTGAAAAGTGCCCCTCATACTGTATCTCTTGGGATGAGTGCCCCTCATACTGTAGCTCTTGGGATAAGTGACTCATACTGTAGCTCTTGGGATTAGTGCCCCTCATACTGTAGCTCTTGGGATAAGTATTCCTCATACTGTAGCTCTTGGGATAAGTGCCCCTCATACTGCAGCTCTTGGTATAAGTGCCCCTCATACTGCAGCTCTTGGTATAAGTGCCCCTCATACTGTAGCTCTTTGTGTTAGTGTTCCTCATACTGTAGCTCTTGGGATAAGTGACCCTCATACTGTAGCTCTTGGTATAAGTGTTCCGCATATTGTAGCTATTAGGATGAGTGCCCCTCATACTGCAGCTCTTGGGATAAGTTCCCCTCATACTGTGTCTATTGGGATAAGTACCCCTCATACTGTATCTCTTGGGATAAGTTCCCTCATACTGTGTCTATTGGGATAAGTGCCCCTCATACTGTATCTGTTGGGATAAGTGCCCCTCATACTGAAGCTATTTGGGATTAGTGCCCCTCATACTGTAGCTCTTGGGATAAGTGCCCCTCATATTGTAGCTCTTGGGATAAGTGCCCCTCATACTGTAGCTCTTGGGATACAGTAAGTGTTCCTCATACTTTAGCTCTTGGGATAAGTGCCCCTCATACTGTAGCTCTTGGGATAAGTTTTCCTCATACTGTAGCTCTTGGGATAAGTGCCCCTCATACTGTAGCTCTTGGGATAAGTGTTCCTCATACTGTAGCTCTTGGGATAAGTGTTACTCATACTGTAGCTCTTGGGATAAGTGCCCCTAATACTGTAGCTCTTGGGATAAGTGTTCCTCATATTGTAGCTCTTGGGATAAGTGCCCCTCATACTGTAACTCTTGGGATAAGTGCCCCTCATACTGTAGCTCTTAGGATAAGTGCCCGTCATACTGTAGCTCTTGTGATAAGTGCCCGTCATACTGTAGCTCTTGGGATAAATACCCCTCATACTGTAGCTCTTGGGATAAGTGACCCTCATACTGTAGCTCTTGGGATGAGTGCATATCATACTGTAGCTCTGTTGCCCTCATACTGTATCTCTTGGGATGAGCGCCCTTCATACTGTAGCTCTTGGTATAAATGCCCCTCATACTGTAGCTCTTGGGATAAGTGTTCCGCATATTGTAGCTATTAGGATGAGTGCACCTCATACTGCAGCTCTTGGGATTAGGTGCCCCTCATACTGTATCTCTTGGGATAAATTCCCCTCATACTGAAGCTCTTGGGATGAGTGCCCCTCATACTGTATCTGTTGGGATAAGTTCCCCTCATACTGAAGCTCTTGGGAAAAGTGCCCCTCATACTGTATCTCTTGGGATTAGTGCGCCTCATACTGTAGCTCTTGGGATAAGCGGCCCTCATACTGTATCTCTTGGGATGAGTGCCCCTCATACTGTATCTCTTGTGATAAGTGACCCTCATACTGTATTTCTTGTGATAAGTGACCCTCATACTGTATCTCTTGGGATTAGTGCGCCTCATACTGTAGCTCTTGGGATAAGTGACCCTCATACTGTAGCACTTGGGATTAGTACCCCTCATACTGTAGCTCTTGGGATAAGTGTTCCTCATACTGTAGCTCTTGGGATAAGTGCCACTCATACTGTGTCTCTTGGGATTAGTACCCCTCATACTGTATCTCTTGGGATGAGTGCCCCTCATACTGTAGCTCTTGGGATAAGTGACCCTCATACTGTAGCACTTGGGATTAGTACCCCTCATACTGTAGCTCTTGGGATAAGTGTTCCTCATACTGTAGCTCTTGGGATAAGTGACCCTCATACTGCAGCTCTTGGTATAAGTGCCCCTCATACTGCAGCTCTTGGTATAAGTGCCCCTCATACTGTAGCTCTTGGTATAAGTGTTTCTCATACTGTAGCTCTTGGGATAAGTGACCCTCGTACTGTAGCTCTTGGTATAAGTGTTCCGCATATTGTAGCTATTAGGATGAGTGCCCCTCATACTGCAGTTCTTGGGATAAGTTCCCCTCATACTGTGTCTATTGGGATAAGTGCCCCTCATACTGTATCTCTTGGGATAAGTTCCCCTCATACTGTGTCTATTGGGATAAGTGCCCCTCATACTGTATCTGTTGGTATAAGTGCCCCTCATACTGAAGCTATTTGGGATTAGTGCCCCTCATACTGTAGCTCTTGGGATAAGTGCCCCTCATATTGTAGCTCTTGGGATAATTGCCCCTCATACTTTAGCTATTGGGATACAGTAAGTGTTCCTCATACTTTAGCTCTTGGGATAAGTGCCCCTCATACTGTAGCTCTTGGGATAAGTGTTCCTCATACTGTAGCTCTTGGGATAAGTGCCCCTCATACTGTAGCTCTTGGGATAAGTGTTCCTCATACTGTAGCTCTTGGGATAAGTGTTCCTCATACTGTAGTTCTTGGGATAAGTGCCCCTAATACTGTAGCTCTTGGGTTTAGTGTTCCTCATATTGTAGCTTTTGGGATAAGTGCCCCTCATACTGTAACTCTTGGGATAAGTGCCCCTCATACTGTAGCTCTTGGGATAAGTGCCCGTCTTACTGTAGCTCTTGTGATAAGTGCCCGTCATACTGTAGCTCTTGGGATAAATACCCCTATTACTGTAGCTCTTGGGATAAGTGCCCCTCATACTGTAGCTCTTGGGATAAGTGCCCCTCATACTGTATCTCTTGATATGAGTGCCTATCATACTGTAGCTCTGTGGCCCTTATACTGTATCTCTTGGGATGAGCGCCCTTCATACTGTAGCTCTTGGTATAAGTGCCCCTATAACTGCAGCTCTTGGTATAAGTGCCCCTCATACAGTAGCTCTTGGGATAAGTGTTCCGAAGATTGTAGCTATTAGGATGAGTGCACCTCATACTGCAGCTCTTGGGATTAGGTGCCCCTCAAACTGTATCTCTTGGAATAAGTTCCCCTCATACTGTGTCTTTTGGGATAAGTGCCTCTCATACTGTATCTGTTGGTATAAGTGCCCCTCATACTGTATCTGTTGGGATAAGTGCCCCTCATACTGAAGCTCTTGGGAAAAGTGCCCCTCATACTGTATCTCTTGGGATAAGTGCGCCTTATACTGTAGCTCTTGGGATAAGTGCCACTCATACTGTGTCTCTTGGGATTAGTACCCCTCATACTGTATCTCTTGGGATGAGTGACCCTCATACTGTATTTCTTGTGATAAGTGACCCTCATACTGTATCTCTTGGAATGTGTTCCTCATACTGTGTCTCTTGGGATAAGTGCCCCTCATACTGTATCTATTGGTATAAGTGCCCCATTTACTGTAGCTCTTGGGATGAGTGCCCCTCATACTGTGTCTCTTAGGATGAGTGCCCCTCATACAGTATCTCTTGGTATAAGTGCCCCTCATACTGTGTCTCTTGGTATGAGTGCCTCTCATACTGCATCTCTTGGGATAAGTGCCCCTCATACTGTATCTCTTGGTATAAGTGCCCCTCATACTGTGTCTCTTGGGATGAGTGCCCCTCATACTGCAGCTCTTGGTATAAGTGCCCCTCATACTGCAGCTCTTGGTATAAGTGCCCCTCATACTGCAGCTCTTGGTATAAGTGCCCCTCATACTGCAGCTCTTGGTAAAAGTGCCCCTCATACTGTAGCTCTTGGGATAAGTGCCCCTCATACTGTATCTCTTGTGATGAGTGCCCCTCATACTGTATCTCTTGTGATGAGTTCCCCTCATACTGCAGCCCTTGGTATGAGTGCCCCTCATACTGTATCTCTTGGGATGAGTGTCCCTCATACTGCAGCTCTTGGTATAAGTGACCCTATTACTGTATCTCTTGTGATAAGTGCCCCTCATACTGTATCTCTTAGGATGAGTGCCCCTCATTCTGAAGCTCTTGGGATGAGTGCCCCTCATACTGTGTCTCTTGGGATGAGTGCCCCTCATACTGTATCTCTTGTGATTAGTGCCCCTTATACTGTATCTCTTGGTATAAGTGCCCCTCTTACTGTATCTCTTGGGATGAGTAACCTTCATACTGTAGCTCTTGGGATGAGTGCCCCTCATACTGTATTTCGTGGTATAAGTGCCCCTCATACTGTGTCTCTTGGGATGAGTGCCCCTCATACTGTATCTCTTGAGATAAGTGCCCCTCATACTGTGTCTCTTCGGATGAGTGCCCCTCATACTGTGTCTCTTGGTATAAGTGCCCCTCATACTGTGTCTTTTGGGATGAATGCCCCTCATACTGTATCTCTTGGTATAAGTGCCCCTCATACTGTATCTCTTGGGATGAGTTCCCCTCATACAGCAGCTCTTGGTATAAGTGCCCCTCATATTGTATCTCTTGGTATAAGTGCCCCTCATACTGTATCTCTTGGTATAAGTGTCCCTCATACTGTATCTCTTGGGATGAGTGCCCCTCATACTGTAGCTCTTGGGATGAGTGCCCCTCATACTGTAGCTCTTGGGATGAGTGCCCCTCATACTGTGTCTTTAGGGATGAGTGCCCCTCATACTGTATCTCTTGGTATAAGTGCCCCTTATATTGTATCTCTTGGTATAAGTGCCCCTCATACTGTGTCTCTTAGGATGAGTGCCCCTCATACTGTATCTCTTGGTATAAGTGCCCCTCATACTGTATCTCTTGGGATGAGTGCCCCTCATACTGTATCTCTTGGTATAAGTGCCCTCATCCTGTGTCTCTTGGGATGAGTGCCCCTCATACTGTAGCTCTTGGAATAGGTGCCCCTCATATTGTGTCTCTTGGGATGATTGCCCCTCATACTGTATCTCTTGGGATAAGTGCGCCTCATACTGTAGCTCTTGGGATAAGCGGCCCTCATCCTGTATCTCTTGGGATGAGTGCCCCTCATACTGTATCTCTTGTGATAAGTGACCCTCATACTGTATTTCTTGTGAAAAGTGACCCTCATACTGTATCTCTTGGAATGTGTTCCTCATACTGTGTCTCTTGGGATAAGTGCCCCTCATACTGTATTTCTTGGGATAAGTGCCCCTCATACTGTATCTCTTGTGAAAAGTGCCCCTCATACTGTATCTCTTGGGATGAGTGCCCCTCATACTGCAGCTCTTGCTTTAAGTTTTCCTCATACTGCAGCTCTTGGAATGCTTTCCTCATACTGTGTCTCTTGGGATAAGTGCCCCTCATATTGTGTCTCTTGGGATGATTGCCCCTCATACTGTATCTCTTGGGATAAGTGCGCCTCATACTGTAGCTCTTGGGATAAGCGGCCCTCATCCTGTATCTCTTGGGATGAGTGCCCCTCATACTGTATCTCTTGTGATAAGTGACCCTCATACTGTATTTCTTGTGAAAAGTGACCCTCATACTGTATCTCTTGGAATGTGTTCCTCATACTGTGTCTCTTGGGATAAGTGCCCCTCATACTGTATTTCTTGGGATAAGTGCCCCTCATACTGTATTTCTTGGGATAAGTGCCCCTCATACTGTATCTCTTGTGAAAAGTGCCCCTCATACTGTATCTCTTGGGATGAGTGCCCCTCATACTGCAGCTCTTGCTTTAAGTTTTCCTCATACTGCAGCTCTTGGAATGCTTTCCTCATACTGTGTCTCTTGGGATAAGTGCCCCTCATACTGTATTTCTTGGTATAAGTGCCCCTATTACTGTAGCTATTGGGATGAGTGCCCCTTATACTGTATCTCTTGGTATAAGTGCCCCTCATACAGTGTCTCTTGGGATGAGTGCCCTTCGTACTGCCCCTCATACTGTATCTCTTGGTATATGTGCCCCTCATACTGTGTCTCTTAGGATGAGTGCCCCTCATACTGCAGCTCTTGGTATAAGTGCCACTCATACTGTAGCTCTTGGGATAAGTGCCCCTCATACTGTATCTCTTGTGATGAGTGCCCCTCATACTGTATATCTTGGGATGAGTGTCCCTCATACTGCAGCTCTTGGTATAAGTGACCTTATTACTGTATCTCTTGGGATAAGTGCCCCTCATACTGTAGCTCTTGGGATAAGTGCCCCTCATACTGTATCTCTTGTGATGAGTGCCCCTCATACTGTGTATCTTGGGATGAGTGCCCCTCATACTGTATCTCTTGTGATTAGTGCCCCTCATACTGTATCTCTTGGTATGAGTGCCCCTCATACTGTATCTCTTGGAATGAGTGCCCCTCATACTGTATCTCTTGGGATAAGTGCCCCTCATACTGTGTCTCTTGGGATGAGTGCCCCTCATACTGTATCTATTGGTATAAGTGCCCCTCATAGTGTACCTCTTGGTATAAGTGCCCCTCATACTGTGTCTCTTGGGATGAGTGCCCCTCTTACTGCAGCTCATGGTATAAGTGCCCCTCAAACTGTATCTCTTGGGATGAGTGCCCCTCATACTGTATCTCTTGGTATAAGTGCCCCTCATACTGTATCTCTTGGGATGAGTGCCCCTCGTACATCAACTCTTGGGATGAGTGCCCCTCATACTGTGTCTCTTGGGATGAGTGCCCCTCATACTGTATCTCTTGGTAAAAGTGCCCCTCATATTGTATCTCTTGGTATAAGTGCCCCTCATACTGTGTCTCTTGGGATGAGTGCCCATCATACTGCAGCTCTTGGTATAAGTGCCCCTCATATTGTTTGTCTTGGTATAAGTGCCCCTCATACTGTATCTCTTGGTATAAGTGCCCCTCATACTGTATCTCTTGGGATGAGTGCCCCTCATACTGTGTCTTTAGGGATGAGTGCCCCTCTTACTGTATCTCTTGGTATAAGTGCCCCTTATATTGTATCTCTTGGTATAAGTGCCCCTCATACTGTATCTCTAGGGATGAGTGCCCCTCATACTGTATCTCTTGGTATAAGTGCCCCTCATACTGTGTCTCTTGGGATGAGTGCCCCTCATACTGTAGCTCTTGGTATAAGTGCCCCTCATATTGTGTCTCTTGGGATGAGTGCCCCTTATACTGTATCTCTTGGTATTAGTGACCCTCATATTGGATTTCTTGAGATAAGTGCCCCTTATACTGTAGCTCTTGGAATGCTTTCCTCATACTGTGTCTCTTGGGATAAGTGCCCCTCATACTGTATTTCTTGGTATAAGTGCCCCTATTACTGTAGCTATTGGGATGAGTGCCCCTCATACTGTATCTCTTGGTATAAGTGCCCCTCATACTGTGTCTCTTGGGATGAGTGCCCCTCATACTGCAGCTCTTGGTATAAGTGCCCCTCATATTGTATCTCTTGGTATAAGTGCCCCTCATACTGTGTCTCTTGGGATGAGTGCCCCTCATACTGCAGCTCTTGGTATAAGTGCCCCTCATACAGTAGCTCTTGGGATAAGTGCCCCTCATACTGTATCTCTTGTGATGAGTGCCCCTCATACTGCAGCTATTGTGATGAGTGCCCCTCATACTGTATCTCTTGGGATGAGTGTCCCTCATACTGCAGCTCTTGGTATAAGTGACCTTATTACTGTATATCTTGGGATAAGTGCCCCTCATACTGTATCTCTTGGGATGAGTGCCCCTCATGCTGCAGCTCTTGGGACGAGTGCCCCTCATACTGTGTATCTTGGGATGAGTGCCCCTCTTACTGTATCTCTTGTGATTAGTGCCCCTCATACTGTATCTCTTGGTATAAGTGCCCCTCATACTGTGTCTCTTGGGATGAGTGCCCCTCATACTGTTTCTCTTGTGATAAGTGCCCCTCATACTGTATCTCTTGGTATGAGTGCCCCTCATACTGTATCTCTTGGGATAAGTGCCCCTCATACTGTGTCTCTTGGGATGAGTGCCCCTCATACTGTATCTATTGGTATAAGTGCCCCTCATATTGTACCTCTTGGTATAAGTGCCCCTCATACTGTGTCTCTTGGGATGAGTGCCCCTCTTACTGCAGCCCTTGGTATAAGTGCCCCTCATACTGTATCTCTTGGGATGAGTGCCCCTCATACTGTATCTCTTGGTATAAGTGCCCCTCATACTGTATCTCTTGGGATGAGTGCCCCTCGTACATCAGCTCTTGGGATGAGTGCCCCTCATACTGTGTCTCTTGGGATGAGTGCCCCTCATATTGTATCTCTTGGTATAAGTGCCCCTCATACTGTGTCTCTTTGGATGAGTGCCCGTCATTCTGCAGCTCTTGGTATAAGTGCCCCTCATATTGTATCTCTTGGTATAAGTGCCCCTCAAACTGTATCTCTTGGAATAAGTGCCCCTCATACTGTATCTCTTGGGATAAGTGCCCCTCATACTGTATCTCTTGTGATGAGTGCCCCTCATACTGCAGCTCTAGTGATGAGTGCCCCTCATACTGTATATCTTGGGATGAGTGTCCCTCATACTGCAGCTCTTGGTATAAGTGACCTTATTACTGTATCTCTTGGGATAAGTGCCCCTCATACTGTATCTCTTGGGATGAGTGCCCCTCATACTGCAGCTCTTGGGATGAGTGCCCCTCATACTGTGTATCTTGGGATGAGTGCCCCTCATACTGTATCTCTTGGGATTAGTGCCCCTCATACTGTATCTCTTGGTATGAGTGCCCCTCATACTGTATCTCTTGGAATGAGTGCCCCTCATACTGTATCTCTAGGGATAAGTGCCCCTCATACTGTGTCTCTTGGGATGAGTGCCCCTCATACTATATCTATTGGTATAAGTGCCCCTCATATTGTACCTCTTGGTATAAGTGCCCCTCATACTGTGTCTCTTGGTATAAGTGCCCCTCATACTGTATCTCTTGGGATGAGTGCCCCTCGTACATCAACTCTTGGGATGAGTGCCCCTCATACTGTCTCTTGGGATGAGTGCCCCTCATACTGTATCTCTTGGTATAAGTGCCCCTCATACTGTATCTCTTGGGATGAGTGCCCCTCGTACATCAACTCTTGGGATGAGTGCCCCTCATACTGTCTCTTGGGATGAGTGCCCCTCATACTGTATCTCTTGGTAAAAGTGCCCCTCATATTGTATCTCTTGGTATAAGTGCCCCTCATACTGTGTCTCTTGGGATGAGTGCCCGTCATACTGCAGCTCTTGGTATGAGTGCCCCTCATATTGTATCACTTGGTATAAGTGCCCCTCATACTGTATCTCTTGGGATGATTGCCCCTCATACTGTAGCTCTTGGGATGAGTGCCCCTCATACTGTGTCTTGAGGGATGAGTGCCCCTCTTAATGTATCTCTTGGTATAAGTGCCCCTTATATTGTATCTCTTGGTATAAGTGCCCCTCATACTGTATCTCTAGGGATGAGTGCCCCTCATACTGTATCTCTTGGTATAAGTGCCCCTTATACTGTGTCTCTTGGGATGAGTGCCCCTCATACTGTAGCTCTTGGTATAAGTGCCCCTCATATTGTGTCTCTTGGGATGAGTGCCCCTCATACTGTATCTCTTGGTATTAGTGACCCTCATATTGGATTTCTTGGTATAAGTGCCCCTCATTCTGTAGCTCTTGGAATGCTTTCCTCATACTGTGTCTCTTGGGATAAGTGCCCCTCATACTGTATTTCTTGATATAAGTGCCCCTATTACTGTAGTTATTGGGATGAGTGCCCCTCATACTGTATCTCTTGGTATAAGTGCCCCTCATACTGTGTCTCTTGGGATGAGTGCCCCTCATACTGCAGCTCTTGGTATAAGTGCCCCTCATATTGTATTTCTTGGTATAAGTGCCCCTCATACTGTGTCTCTTGGGATGAGTGCCCCTCATACTGCAGCTCTTAGTATAAGTGCCCCTCATACTGTAGCTCTTGGGATAAGTGCCCCTCATACTGTATCTCTTGTGATGAGTGCCCCTCATACTGCAGCTATTGTGATGAGTGCCCCTCATACTGTATCTATTGGGATGAGTGTCCCTCATACTGCAGCTCTTGGTATAAGTGACCTTTACTGTATCTCTTGGGATAAGTGCCCCTCATACTGTATCTCTTGGGATGAGAGCCCCTCATACTGCAGCTCTTGGGATGAGTGCCCCTCATACTGTGTATCTTGGGATGAGTGCCCCTCTTACTGTATCTCTTGTGATTAGTGCCCCTCATACTGTATCTCTTGGTATAAGTGCCCCTCATACTGTGTCTCTTGGGATGAGTGCCCCTCATACTGTATCTCTTATGATAAGTGCCCCTCATACTGTATCTCTTGGTATGAGTGCCCCTCATACTGTATCTCTTGGGATAAGTGCCCCTCATACTGTGTCTCTTGGGATGAGTGCCCCTCTTACTGCAGCTCTTGGTATAAGTGCCCCTCATACTGTATCTCTTGGGATGAGTGCCCCTCATACTGTATCTCTTGGTATAAGTGCCCCTCATACTGTATCTCTTGGGATGAGTGCCCCTCGTACATCAGCTCTTGGGATGAGTGCCCCTTATACTGTGTCTCTTGGGATGAGTGCCCCTCATACTGTATCTCTTGGTATAAGTGCCCCTCATATTGTATCTCTTGGTATAAGTGCCCCTCATACTGTGTCTCTTGGGATGAGTGCCCGTCATTCTGCAGCTCTTGGTATAAGTGCCCCTCATATTGTATCTCTTGGTATAAGTGCCCCTCATACTGTATCTCTTGGTATAAGTGCCCCTCATACTGTATCTCTTGGGATGAGTGCCCCTCATACTGTAGCTCTTTGGATGAGTGACCCTCATACTGTGTCTTTAGGGATGAGTGCCCCTCATACTGTATCTCTTGGGATGAGTGCCCCTCATACTGTAGCTCTTGGGATGAGTGACCCTCATACTGTGTCTTTAGGGATGAGTGCCCCTCTTACTGTATCTCTTGGTATAAGTGCCCCTTATATTGTATCTCTTGGTATAAGTGCCCCTCATATTGTATCTCTTGGTATAAGTGCCCCTCATACTGTATCTCTTGGTATAAGTGCCCCTCATACTGTATCTCTAGGGATGAGTGCCCCTCATACTGTATCTCTTGGTTTAAGTGCCCCTCATACTGTATCTCTTGGGATGAGTGCCCCTCAATCTGTAGCTCTTGGTATAAGTGCCCCTCATATTGTGTCTCTTGGGATGAGTGCCCCTCATACTGTATCTCTTGGTATTAGTGCCCCTCATATTGTATCTCTTGGTATAAGTGCCCCTCATACTGTATCTCTTGGGATGAGTGCCCCTCATACTGCAGCTCTTGGTATAAGTGCCCCTCATACTGTGTCTTTTGGGATGAGTGCCCCTCATATTGTAGCTCTTGGGATGAGTGCCCCTCATACTGTGTCTCTTGGGATGAGTGCCCCTCATACTGTATCTCTTGGTATAAGTGCCCCTCATATTGTATCTCTTGGTATAAGTGCCCCTCATACTGTATCTCTTGGTATAAGTACCCCTCATACAGTATCTCTTGGGATGAGTGCCCCTCATACAGCAGCTCTTGGGATGAGTGCCCCTCATACTGTGTCTCTTGGGATCAGTGCCCCTCATACTGTATCTCTTGGTATTAGTGCCCCTCATATTGTATGTCTTGGTATAAGTGCCCCTCATTCTGTGTCTCTTGGGATGAGTGCCCCTCATACTGCAGCTCTTGGTATAAGTGCCCCTCATACTGTATCTCTTGGTATAAGTGCCCCTCATACTGTGTCTCTTGGGATGAGTGCCCCTCATACTGCAGCTCTTGGTATAAGTGCCCCTCATACTGTATCTCTTGGGATGAGTGCCCCTCATACTGCAGCTCTTGTGATGAGTGCCCCTCGTACTGTATCTCTTGGGATGAGTGTCCCTCATACTGCAGCTCTTGGTATAAGTGACCTTATTACTGTATCTCTTGGGATAAGTGCCCCTCATACTGTGTCTCTTGGGATGAGTGCCCCTCATACTGCAGCTCTTGGGATGAGTACCCCTCATACTGTGTATCTTGGTATAAGTGCCCCTCATACTGTGTCTCTTGGGATGAGTGCCCTTCATACTGTATCTCTTGTGATAAGTGCCCCTCATACTGCAGCTCTTGGTATAAGTGCCCCTCATACTGAAGCTCTTGGTATAAGTGGCCATCATACTGTATCTCTTGGTATGAGTGCCCCTCATACTGTATCTTTTGGGATGAGTGCCCCTCATACTGTATCTCTTGGGATAAGTGCCCCTCATACTGTGTCGCTTGGGATGAGTGCCCCTCATACTGTATCTATTGGTATAAGTGCCCCTCATATTGTACCTCTTGGTATAAGTGCCCCTCAAACTGTGTCTCTTGGGATGAGTGCCCCTCTTACTGCAGCTCTTGGTATAAGTGCCCCTCAAACTGTATCTCTTGGGATGAGTGCCCCTCATACTGTATCTCTTGGTATAAGTGCCCCTCATACTGTATCTCTTGGGATGAGTGCCCCTCGTACATCAGCTCTTGGGATGAGTGCCCATCATACTGTGTCTCTTGAGATGAGTGCCCCTCATACTGTATCTCTTGGTATAAGTGCCCCTCACATTGTATCTCTTGGTATAAGTGCCCCTCATACTGTGTCTCTTGGGATGAGTGCCCATCATACTGCAGCTCTTGGTATTAGTGCCCCTCATATTGTATCTCTTGGTATAAGTGCCCCTCATACTGTATCTCTTGTGATAAGTGCCCCTCATACTGTATCTCTTGGGATGAGTGCCCCTCATGCTGTAGCTCTTGGGATGAGTGCCCCTCATACTGTGTCTTTAGGGATGAGTGCCCCTCTAACTGTATCTCTTGGTATAAGTGCCCCTTATATTGTATCTCTTGGTATAAGTGCCCCTCTACCTGTATCTCTAGGGATGAGTGCCCCTCATACTGCATCTCTTTGTATAAGTGCCCCTCTTACTGTGTCTCTTGGGATGAGTGCCCCTCATACTGTAGCTCTTGGTATAAGTTCCCCTCATATTGTGTCTCTTGGGATAAGTGCCCCTCACACTGTATATCTTGGTATTAGTGCCCCTCATATTGTATCTCTTGGTATAAGTGCCCCTCATACTGTATCTCTTGGGATAAATGCCCCTCATACTGCAGCTCTTGGTATAAGTGCCCCTCATACTGTGTCTCTTGGGATGAGTGCCCCTCATATTGTAGCTCTTGGGATGAGTGCCCCTCATACTGTGTCTCTTGGGATGAGTGCCCGTCATACTGTATCTCTTGGTATAAGTGCCCCTCATATTGTATCTCTTGGTATAAGTGCCCCTCATACTGTGCCTCTTGGGATGAGTGCCCCTCATACTGTATCTCTTGGTATAAGTGCCCCTCATACTGTATCTCTAGGGATAAGTGCCCCTCATACAGCAGCTCTTGGGATGAGTGCCCCTCATACTGTGTCTCTTGGGATGAGTGCCCCTCATACTGTATCTCTTGGTATTAGTGCCCCTCATATTGTATCTCTTGGTTTAAGTGCCCCTCATACTGTGTCTCTTGGGATGAGTGCCCCTCATATTGTAGTTCTTGGGATGAGTGCCCCTCATACTGTGTCTCTTGGGATGAGTGCCCCTCATACTGTATCTCTTGGTATAAGTGCCCCTCATATTGTATCTCTTGGTATAAGTGCCCCTCATACTGTGTCTTTCGGGATGAGTGCCCCTCATACTGTATCTCTTGGTATAAGTTCCCCTCATACTGTATCTCTTGGGATGAGTGCCCCTCATACTGTGTCTCTTGGGATGAGTGCCCCTCATACTGTGTCTCTTGGGATGAGTGCCCCTCATACTGTGTATCTTGGTATTAGTGCCCCTCATATTGTATCTCTTGGTATAAGTGCCCCTCATACTGTTTATCATAGAATGAGTGCCCCTCATACTGCAGCTCTTGGTATAAGTGCCCCTCATACTGTATCTCTTGGGATGAGTGCCCCTCATACTGTGTCTCTTGGGATGAGTGCCCCTCATACTGTGTCTCTTGGGATGAGTGCCCCTCATACTGTGTATCTTGGTATTAGTGCCCCTCATATTGTATCTCTTGGTATAAGTGCCCCTCATACTGTTTATCATAGAATGAGTGCCCCTCATACTGCAGCTCTTGGTATAAGTGCCCCTCATACTGTGTCTCTTGGGATGAGTGCCCCTCATACTGCAGCTCTTGGTATAAGTGCCCCTCATACTGTAGCTCTTGGGATAAGTGCCCCTCATACTGTATCTCTTGTGATGAGTGCCCCTTATACTGCAGCTTTTGTGATGAGTGTCCCTCATACTGCAGCTCTTGGTATAAGTGACCTTATTACTGTATCTCTTGGGATAAGTGCCCCTCATACTTTATCTCTTGGGATGAGTGCCCCTCATACTGCAGCTCTTGGGATGAGTGCCCCTCATACTGTGTATCTTGGGATGAGTGCCCCTTATACTGTATCTATTGTGATTAGTGCCCCTCATACTGTATCTCTTGGTATAAGTGCCCCTCATACTGTGTCTCTTGGGATGAGTGCCCCTCATACTGTATCTCTTGGGATGAGTGCCCCTCATACTGTATCTCTTGGAATGAGTGCCTCCCATACTGTATCTCTTGGGATGAGTGCCCCTCATACTGTATCTCTTGGGATAAGTGCCCCTCATACTGTGTCTCTTGGGATGAGTGCCCCTCATACTGTAGCTCTTGGTATAAGTGCCCCTTATATTGTATCTCTTGGTATAAGTGCCCCTCATACTGTATCTCTAGGGATGAGTGCCCCTCATACTGTGTCTCTTGGGATGAGTGCCCCTCATATATATATATATATATATATATATATATAATGTTTTTCAAGGAAGTCACTCACCAGTCTAGTCCATAGTGAAAAAGTATAGATTTATTCCAACCTCACATCATTTATAGGGTCAGGTCAATGTTTTTGGTCCTTACCAGTACTTTTGTCAATACCAAAGCTCCGACCTGCCACTTCCCTGTGGAGCTATATATACCATGGACACGGTTCCACCCACTAATCAAGCAATTAATGACTTACATAGCCCCACATTCATATATCAGGTCACACCATATAACATAAAAACCTGTCAGCATGAGCAATGTAGATATATGGCTCACCCCTGTCACTTATGTAAATCTAGAGCATACTTGCCTACCTGACCCTCTCCATAAGGTAGAAAATGCTCTGTTCCTGGACTTTCCTGGTAATGTATGATTGCCATCCCCTGTGGTGAAACACCTTTCTTATCAATTACCTAGCTCACCACAGGGGATGGCAATCATACATTACCAGGAAAGTCCAGGAACAGAGCATTTTCTCCCTCATGGAGAGGGGCAGGTAGGCAAGTATGATCTAGAGCAGACCATTGCAGAGTTCATAGGCTCCAAACTCAGCTGCGGGCGCTGTGGAATGCACGCAGCCGAGCTGGAACACAAAGCACTTCCTGCTAGCGCCCACATGTTTCCTGTCCCGCTGTCCATCTCTACACAGTCAGCGGCGTGCACAGTGGAACGCACGCCGCTCAATTGAGACGCTCAGACCTCCCTGACTTCCGGGATCGCGATTTCAACAGGGAAAGAACCATAATATATTTAAAATTATATTCAAATATCAAGGGCCATATAGAAGTTAAAAAATATATATATGTCCCTTGGGGATATATTACTAAACTATGGCCCTCATTCTGAGTTGATCGCAGCAGCAAGAAAGTTAGCAATTGGGCAAAACCATGTGCACTGCAGGAGGGGTAGATATAACATGTGTAGAGAGAGTTAGATTTGGGTGGGGTGTGTTCAATCTGCAATCTAATTTGCAGTGTAAAAATAAAGCAGCCAGTATTTACCCTGCACAGAAACAAAATAACCCACCCAAATCTAACTCTCTCTGCACATGTTATATCTGCTTCCCCTGCAGTGCACATGGTTTTGCCCAATTGCTAACTTTCTTGCTGCTGCGATCAACTCAGAATGAGGGCCTATGTTGTAGCTAATAAGGGAACAGCATCACCTAGAGCACCCAGTCCACGTTCCCTGACAACAAATGTCAAGAGTTCATTAACCATTTAATCTATATTACACATTGCATCAATATAGACAATCATTAACCCCACATTGTCAGTGTATACATATATATATATATATATATATATATTTAACTTCTATATGGGCCCTTGATATTTGAATATAAGTTTAAATATGTCATGGTTCTTTCCCTGTTGAAATCACAATCCCGGAAGTCAGGGAGGTCTGTGCGTCTCAACTGAGCGGCGTGCGTTCCACTGTGCACGCCGCTGACTGTGTAGAGATGGACAGCGGGACAGGAAACATGTGGGCGCTAGCAGGAAGTGCTTTGTGTCATACTTACCTACCCTCCCGGAATGGCCGGGAGGCTCCCGAAAATCGGGTGACCCTCCCGACCCCCCGGAAAGGTGGGCAAGCCTCCCGCTCTCCCCCTCGGCCGCCCGCAGCAGAGAACGTGCGGGCGGCCCGACGGGTCCGATGACGCAGTTCGCGCTGAATCGCGTCATCATAGCTCCGCCCCCCGCTATGCAGTGCCTCGTTTATCGGCACAGCACAGCGGGGGGCGGAGTCACGATGACGCGCGCGTGAAGCCACGCCCCGGAACGCCCATTCCACTGCCGGCCACGCCCCGAACCGGCTCTCCTGCTGCCGGCCACGCCCCCTATACACCTACAACGCTGCCTCCTCCCGGAGGAGGAGGCAGCAAAGTAGGTAAGTATGCTTTGTGTTCCAGCTCGGCTGCGTGCATTCCACAGCGCCCGCAGCTGAGTTTGGAGTCTGTGCAGGGCCGGTGCAAGGTTTCTTGGCACCCTAGGCAAAACTTCTGCCTACTGCCCCTTCCCCCTATCTGCCCTCCAGGTGAAATACATGCTGCTGCTCTCCCCCACCCCCAGTCTGTTGCATGGCTGCTCTCTTCTGCCCATCTCCCCAGTATGTGTGGGTGCCTGCTGCTCTCACCCCCCCCCCTCTGATAAATGTCTGCTGTTCCATCTCCCCCACCATCTGTGTGTGTGCAGCTGCTCATCCCCCCCCAGACAGTGTGCGTGCCTGCTGCTAATCTCCGCCTACCTCCCCAGACTGCCTGCTCTTCCCCCTTTCCTTATCAAATGCAGAGAGTGCACTGTGCAGCCACCTTACCTGCAGGCTGCGATGCAGAGTTGGGACTGAGTAATCTGCGAAAGAGCCTGGAATGAAGAGCAGCGCCGCATGTCACCCCCAGCCAGGACTCCAGGAGCTGTCCAAGTTACTGCCTGTGCCAGGTGGAGGCGGAGCTGGAGGCCGCAATATGGGAGCTTGCCAGTCGCGACTACTGTAAGATATGAGTGACGGGGGAGGGGGGGATTGCGACGACTGTGAGGTAGGACAACGCTACCTTTTTCAGGCAGCTGTAGCCGGCCGCCCCCTCAGGATCCAACACTGCCTAGGCGGCTGCCTAAAGCTGCTTAATGGAAGCTCCGGCCCTGAGTCTGTCAACTCTGCAATGGTCTGCTTTTGTTCACAGCGCAGCGATCAGGCTAAAAAACGTCAGTTATGCGTATGCGGCACAATGTGTACGCGCGACGTACGGGCACAACGAACAAAGTAGTTTTGCACAGGGTCTAGCGATGCATTCCAGTTGCACTGGCTGCCACAGAGTGATTGACAGGAAGTGGGAGTTTCTGGGTGGCAACTGACCGCTTTCTGAGAGTGTTCGGAAAAACGCAGGCGTGCCAGGGGAAACACAGGGCGGGTTTGTGACGTCAAATCCGGAACTGAATGGTCTGAAGTGATCGCAAGCGCTGAGTA
Organism: Pseudophryne corroboree; assembly: GCF_028390025.1. Classification (NCBI taxonomy): domain Eukaryota; kingdom Metazoa; phylum Chordata; class Amphibia; order Anura; family Myobatrachidae; genus Pseudophryne; species Pseudophryne corroboree. The sequence goes on from NC_086450.1 coordinate 482,147,839, forward strand.
GGTTTTGAGGTACTCTGAAACTGCACAAAAAGTTTTTGCAGGCGCTCTGCGATACAATCGTTCGCACTCCTGCTAAGCTAAAATACACTCCCAGTGGGCGGCGGCATAGCGTTTGCACGGCTGCTAAAAACTGCAAGCGAGCGATCAACTCGGAATGACCCCACTATGGCCCTCATTCCGAGTTGATTGCTAGCTACTTTTTGCAGCCGTGCAAACGCATAGTCGCCGCCCACAGGGGAGTGTATTTTTGCTTTGCAAGTGTGCAAACGCCATTGCAGCCGAGCGGGGCGAAAACGTTTTTTGCAGTTTCTGAGTAGCTCTGGGCTTACTCAGCCGCTGCGATCACTTCAGACTTTTTTTCCAAACACACCCAGAAAACGGTCAATTGTCACCCACAAACGCCCTCTCCTGTCAATCTCCTTGCAATCGGCTGTGCAAATGGATTCTTCGTTAAATCCATCGCCCAGCAACGATTAGCTTTGTACCCGTATGACGCACCTACGCATTGCGGTGAATACGCATGCGCAGTAGTGACCTGTTCGCTGTGCTGCGAAAAATGACAGCGAGCGATCAACTCGGAATGACCCCCTATACTCACAGTGGTATGTCAATTTCATTGCGATCTTTGTATGTGTGTGTGTGTGTGTGTGTGTGTGTGTGTGTGCTGTTTGCTACAAGTGGTGCAGACACACACGTGATTCAGCCTCAGTCGCAGTTTTTGCAATCTAAGCAAACATTTATATACCTACCTGTGGTTGCAATCAGAGATATGTAGGTCGAACAACGAGGAAATTACGAATAAGGGGGGTCATTCCGAGTTGTTCGCTCGCAAGTGAATTTTAGCAGATTTGCTCATGCTAAGCCGCCGCCTACTGGGAGTGAATCTTAGCATCTTAAAATTGCGAACGATGTATTCGCAATATTACGATTACACACCTCGTAGCAGTTTCTGAGTAGCTGCACACTTACTCGGCATCTGCGATCATTTCACTGCTTGTCGTTCCTGGTTTGACGTCACAAACACACCCAGCGTTCGCCCAGACACTCCTCCGTTTCTCCAGCCACTCCTGCGTTTTTTCCGGAAACGGTAGCGTTTTTTCCCACACGCCCATAAAACGGCCTGTTTCCGCCCAGTAACACCCATTTCCTGTCAATCACATTACGATCGCCAGAACAATGAAAATGCCGTGAGTAAAATTCCTAAGTGCATAGCAAATTTACTTGGCGCAGTCGAAGTGCGGACATTGCGCATGCGCATTAAGCGGAAAATCGCTGCGATGCGAGATTTTTACCGAACGAACAACTCGAAATGACCCCCAAGGTTCTTAGAACATCGTAGGAACATCCTAAATCAAGTACTAACACACAGTGTATTTAAAAAAAAAAATTGATTATCATAATAGTGACCCAGTTAGTCTAAAAGTGATAGGAGCAGAATATATACCTACTACTAGTAGAGGAGGAGACCGTTTTAGAAAATTATGTAGACAAGAAGTCTACTGAATGCATAAAATAGGTTCGATCTACCCTGAGGGATTGAACGAAGCAGTAGAACTGAATGTCTTATTATGATATATAGTATAAATATGGTGCTGTATTTAATCTATATACAAGAGAAACCTCCTCTAATATACGTGAACAAATTATCATCAATAAATAGTAGAGATGTGCACCGGACATTTTTCGGGTTTTGTGTTTTGGTTTTGGATTCGGTTCCGCGTCCGTGTTTTGGGTTCGAACGCGTTTTGGCAAAACCTCACCGAATTTTTTTTGTCGGATTCGGGTGTGTTTTGGATTCGGGTGTTTTTTTCAAAAAAGACTAAAAACAGCTTAAATCATTGAATTTGGGGGTCATTTTGATCCCATAGTATTATCAACCTCAATAACCATAATTTATACTTATTTACAGTCTATTCTGAATACCTCACACCTCACAATATTATTTTTAGTCCTAAAATTTGCACCGAGGTCGCTGGATGACTAAGCTCAGTGACCCAAGTGGCCGACACAAACACCTGGCCCATCTAGGAGTGGCACTGCAGTGTTACGCAGGCTGGCCCTTCAAAAAACTACTCCCCAAACAGCACATGACGCAAAGAAAAAAAGAGGCGCAATGAGGTAGTTGTGTGAGTAAGCTTAGCGACCCTAGTGGCCGACACAAACACCTGGCCCATCTAGGAGTGGCACTGCAGTGTCACGCAGGATGGCCCTTTAAAAAACTACTCCCCAAACAGCACATGACCCAAAGAAAAAAAGAGGCGCAATGAGGTAGCTGTGTGAGTAAGCTAAGCGACCCTAGTGGCCGACACAAACACCTGGCCCATCTAGGAGTGGCACTGCAGTGTCACGCAGGCTGGCCCTTCAAAAAACTACTCCCCAAACAGCACATGAAAAATTAAAGAAAAAAGAGGTGCAAGATGGAATTGTCCTTGGGCCCTCCCACCCACCCTTATGTTGTATAAACAGGACATGCACACTTTAACCAACCCATCATTTCAGTGACAGGGTCTGCCACACGACTGTGACTGAAATGACGGGTTGGTTTGGACCCCCACCAAAAAAGAAGCAATTAATCTCTCCTTGCACAAACTGGCTCTACAGAGGCAAGATGTCCACCTCATCATCATCCTCCGATTCATCACCGTGTACATCCCCCTCCTCACAGATTATCAATTCGTCCCCACTGGAATCCACCATCTCAGCTCCCTGTGTACTTTGTGGAGGCAATTGCTGCTGGTCAATGTCTCCACGGAGGAATTGATTATAATTCATTTTAATGAACATCATCTTCTCCACATTTTCTGGAAGTAACCTCGTACGCCGATTGCTGACAAGGTGAGCGGCGGCACTAAACACTCTTTCGGAATACACACTTGTGGGAGGGCAACTTAGGTAGAATAAAGCCAGTTTGTGCAAGGGCCTCCAAATTGCCTCTTTTTCCTGCCAGTATACGTACGGACTGTCTGACGTGCCTACTTGGATGCGGTCACTCATATAATCCTCCACCATTCTTTCAATGGTGAGAGAATCATATGCAGTGACAGTAGACGACATGTCCGTAATCGTTGTCAGGTCCTTCAGTCCGGACCAGATGTCAGCATCAGCAGTCGCTCCAGACTGCCCTGCATCACCGCCACCGGGTGGGCTCGGAATTCTGAGCCTTTTCATCGCACCCCCAATTGCGGGAGAATGTGAAGGAGGAGCTGTTGACCGATCAAGTTCCACTTGACTTGATAATTTTCTCACCAGCAGGTCTTTGAACCCCTGCAGACTGCCGGAAAGAGAGATACAACGTAGGTTTTAAATCTAGGATCGAGCGCGGTGGCCAAAATGTAGTGCTCTGATTTCAACAGATTGACCACCCGTGAATCCTGGTTAAGCGAATGAAGGGCTCCATCCACAAGTCCCACATGCCTAGCGGAATCGCTCTTTCTTAGCTCCTCCTTCAATGTCTCCAGCTTCTTCTGCAAAAGCCTGATGAGGGGAATGACCTGACTCAGGCTGGCAGTGTCTGAACTGACTTCACGTGTGGCAAGTTCAAAAGGTTGCAGAACCTTGCACAATGTTGAAATCATTTTCCACTGCGCTTGAGACAGGTGCATTCCACCTCCTTTGCCTATATCGTGGCCAGATGTATAGGCTTGAATGGCCTTTTGCTGCTCCTCCAACCTCTGAAGCATATAGAGGGTTGAATTCCACCTCGTTACTACTTCTTGCTTCAGATGATGGCAGGGCAGGTTCAGGCGTTTTTGGTGTTGCTCCAGTCTTCTGTACGTGGTGCCTGTACGCCGAAAGTGTCCCGCAATTCTTATGGCCACCGACAGCATCTCTTGCACGCCCCTCTCGTTTTTTAAATAATTCTGCACCACCAAATTCAAGGTATGTGCAAAACATGGGACGTGCTGGAATTTGCCCAGATATAATGCACACACAATATTGCTGGCGTTGTCCGATGTCACAAATCCACAGGAGAGTCCATTTGGGGTAAGCCATTCCGCGATGATCTTCCTCAGTTGCTGTAAGAGGTTTTCAGCTGTGTGCGTATTCTGGAAAGCGGTGATACAAAGCGTAGCCTGCCTAGGAACGAGTTGGCGTTTGCGAGATGCTGCTACTGGTGCCGCCGCTGCTGTTCTTGCGACGGGAGCCAATACATCTACCCAGTGGGCTGTCACAGTCATATAGTCCTGAGTCTGCCCTGCTCCACTTGTCCACATGTCCGTGGTTAAGTGGACATTGGGTACAACTGCATTTTGTAGGACACTGGTGAGTCTTTTTCTGATGTCTGTGTACATTTTCGGTATCGCCTGCCTAGAGAAGTGGAACCTAGATGGTATTTGGTACCGGGGACACAGTACCTCAAACAAGTCTATAGTTGGCTCTGCAGTAATGATGGATACCGGAACCACGTTTCTCACCACCCAGGATGCCAAGGACTCAGTTATCCGCTTTGCAGTAGGATGACTGCTGTGATATTTCATCTTCCTCGCAAAGGACTGTTGGACAGTCAATTGCTTGGTGGAAGTAGTAAAAGTGGTCTTACGACTTCCCCTCTGGGATGACCATCGACTCCCAGCAGCAACAACAGCAGTGCCAGCAGCAGTAGGCGTTACACTCAAGGATGCATCGGAGGAATACCAGGCAGGAGAGAAACTCGTCAGAATTGCCAGTGACATGGCCTGCAGGACTATTGGCATTCCTGGGGAAGGAGGTAATTGACACTGAGGGAGTTGGTGGGGTGGTTTGCGTGAGCTTGGTTACAAGAGGAAGGGATTTACTGGTCAGTGGACTGCTTCCGCTGTCGCCCAAAGTTTTTGAACTTGTCACTGACTTATAATGAATGCGCTGCAGGTGACGTATAAGGGAGGATGTTCCGAGGTGGTTAACGTCCTTACCCCTACTTATTACAGCTTGACAAAGGCAACACACGGCTTGACACCTGTTGTCCGCATTTCTGGTGAAATACTTCCACACCGAAGAGCTGATTTTTTTGGTATTTTCACCAGGTATGTCAATGGCCATATTCCTCCCACGGACAACAGGTGTCTCCCCGGGTGCCTGACTTAAACAAACCACCTCACCATCAGAATCCTCCTTGTCAATTTCCTCCCCAGCGCCAGCAACACCCATATCCTCCTCATCCTGGTGTACTTCAACACTGACATCTTCAATCTGACTATCAGGAACTGGACTGCGGGTGCTCCTTCCAGCACTTGCAGGGGGCGTGCAAATGGTGGAAGGCGCATGCTCTTCACGTCCAGTGTTGTGAAGGTCAGGCATCGCAACCGACACAATTGGACTCTCCTTGTGGATTTGTGATTTCGAAGAACGCACAGTTCTTTGCTGTGCTTTTGCCAGCTTAAGTCTTTTCATTTTTCTAGCGAGAGGCTGAGTGCTTCCATCCTCATGTGAAGCTGAACCACTAGCCATGAACATAGGCAGGGCCTCAGCCGTTCCTTGCCACTCCGTGTGGTAAATGGCATATTGGCAAGTTTACGCTTCTCCTCCGACGATTTTATTTTAGATTTTTGAGTCCTTTTTTTACTGATATTTTGTGTTTTGGATTGTACATGCTCTGTACTATGACATTGGGCATCGGCCTTGGCAGACGACGTTGATGGAATTTCATCGTCTCGGCCATGACTAGTGGCAGCAGCTTCAGCACACGGTGGAAGTGGATCTTGATCTTTCCCTATTTTTGGAACCTCAACATTTTTGTTCTCCATATTTTAATAGGCACAACTAAAAGGCACCTCAGGTAAACAATGGAGATGGATGGATACTAGTATACTTATGGATGACGAGTGACTGACGACACAGAGGTAGCTACAGCCGTGGACTACCGTACTGCGTCTGTTAGTATAGAGATGATAATGATATAAAAAATATATATATATATCACTACTGCAGGTATATATATATAATATATAATGATGGACCTGCTGGACGCTGTCAGCAGACTGCTGAACTACTAGTATGAAGAAGATAGAAAAAAAAACCCCACCACAGGTAGGTATACAATTATGGACGAGCACTGACGACACAGAGGTAGCCACAGCCGTGGACTACTGTACTGCGTCTGCTAATATAGAGATGATAATGATATAAAAAATATATATATATCACTACTGCAGGTATATATATATAATATATAATGACGGACCTGCTGGACGCTGTCAGCAGACTGCTGAACTACTAGTATGAAGAAGATAGAAAAAAAAAACCCACCACAGGTAGGTATACAATTATGGACGAGCACTGACGACACAGAGGTAGCCACAGCCGTGGACTACTGTACTGCGTCTGCTAATATAGAGATGATAATGATATAAAAAATATATATATATCACTACTGCAGGTATATATATATAATATATAATGACGGACCTGCTGGACGCTGTCAGCAGACTGCTGAACTACTAGTATGAAGAAGATAGAAAAAAAAAACCCCACCACAGGTAGGTATACAATTATGGACGAGCACTGACGACACAGAGGTAGCCACAGCCGTGTACTACCGTACTGTGTCTGCTAATATAGAGATGATAATGATATAAAAAATATATATATATCACTACTGCAGGTATATATAATATATAATGACGGACCTGCTGGACGCTGTCAGCAGACTGCTGAACTACTAGTATGAAGAAGATAGAAAAAAAAAACCACCACAGGTAGGTATACAATTATGGACGAGCACTGACGACACAGAGGTAGCCACAGCCGTGGACTACCGTACTGCGTCTGCTAATATAGAGATGATAATGATATAAAAAATATATATATATCACTACTGCAGGTATATATAATATATAATGACGGACCTGCTGGACACTGTCAGCAGACTGCTGAACTACTAATATGAAGAAGATAGAAAAAAAAAACCCACCACAGGTAGGTATACAATTATGGACGAGCACTGACGACACAGAGGTAGCCACAGCCGTGGACTACCGTACTGCGTCTGCTAATATAGAGATGATAATGATTTAAAAAATATATATATATCACTACTGCAGGTACATATATATAATATATAATGACGGACCTGCTGGACGCTGTCAGAAGACTGCTGAACTACTAGTATGAAGAAGATAGAAAAAAAAAAACCCCACCACAGGTAGGTATACAATTATGGACGAGCACTGACGACACAGAGGTAGCCACAGCCGTGGACTACCGTACTGCGTCTGCTAATATAGAGATGATAATGATATAAAAAATATATATATATCACTACTGCAGGTATATATAATATATAATGACGGACCTGCTGGACGCTGTCAGCAGACTGCTGAACTACTAGTATGAAGAAGATAGAAAAAAAAAACCCCACCACAGGTAGGTATACAATTATGGACGAGCACTGACGACACAGAGGTAGCCACAGCCGTGGACTACCGTACTGCGTCTGCTAATATAGAGATGATAATGACATAAAAAATATATATATATCACTACTGCAGGTATATATATATAATATATAATGACGGACCTGCTGGACGCTGTCAGCAGACTGCTGAACTACTAGTATGAAGAAGAGAGAAAAAAAAAACCCACCACACGTAGGTATGCAATTATGGACGAGCACTGACGACACAGAGGTAGCCACAGCCGTGGACTACCGTACTGCGTCTGCTAATATAGAGATGATAATGATATAAAAAAAATATATATATCACTACTGCAGGTATATATATATATAATATATAATGACGGACCTGCTGGACGCTGTCAGCAGACTGCTGAACTACTAGTATGAAGAAGATAGAAAAAAAAAACCCCACCACAGGTAGGTATACAATTATGGACGAGCACTGACGACACAGAGGTAGCCACAGCCGTGGACTACCGTACTGTGTCTGCTAATATAGAGATGATAATGATATAAAAAATATATATATATCACTACTGCAGGTATATATAATATATAATGACGGACCTTCTGGACGCTGTCAGCAGACTGCTGAACTACTAGTATGAAGAAGATAGAAAAAAAAAACCCCACCACAGGTAGGTATACAATTATGGACGAGCACTGACGACACAGAGGTAGCCACAGCCGTGGACTACCGTACTGCGTCTGCTAATATAGAGATGATAATGATATAAAAAATATATATATATCACTACTGCAGGTATATATATATAATATATAATGACGGACCTGCTGGACGCTGTCAGCAGACTGCTGAACTACTAGTATGAAGAAGATAGAAAAAAAAAACCCCACCACAGGTAGGTATACAATTATGGACGAGCACTGACGACACAGAGGTATCTACAGCCGTGGACTACCGTACTGCGTCTGCTAATATAGAGATGATAAAGATGATAGAGATGAACAAAAAAAATATAACACTACTGCAGGTAAATATTTATATAATATAATGAATGACGGACCTGCTGGACACTTTATAGAATAAAAAAAAACACCACAGGAGTGTTTGTTTAACTTTTTCAGGCAGACAATATACTGGTGGTCAGTGGTCACACTGGCAGCAAAAGTGTGCACTGTACTCCTGCTATAACTGCTCCCCAGTCTCCCCCACAATTAAGCTGTGTGAGCAGCACTGGCAGTGAGCACTCAGCACAGTCAGATATAATACATACATAGATGATATATATTATCATTATCATATTATCATGCAGCACACTGAGGCTGAGCACAGATATGGTATGTGACTGTGTATCGTTTTTTTTTCAGGCAGAGAACCGATTAAAATAAAACTGGTGGTCACACTATCAGCAAAACTCTGCTGCACTGTACTGAGTACTCCTCTGTACAGTGCCAGCCACGTCCTCTCCCTATCAATCTCAATGCACGTGTGAAAATGGCGGCGACGCGCGGCTCCTTATATAGAATCCGAGTCTCGCGAGAATCCGACAGCGGGATGATGACGTTCGGGCGCGCTCGGGTTAACCGAGCAAGGCGGGAAGATCCGAGTCTGCTCGGACCCGTGCAAAAAAGGCTGAAGTTCGGGGGGGTTCGGATTCCGAGGAACCGAACCCGCTCATCTCTAATAAATAGGCGATATATTGTGAAACCTTCTGGGTTTATATCAATGGATTGTGTGTGTGTTTAGTTTTAGAATTTTCTTTAATACATATATTGGGGAATATATGACTGAGAATCATTCATGTTTGCTATACTAGTGTTTAGTTGAATATCTTCTAATAGGATCTGAATCTCCACTTCCGCTGCAGGATCTAAAACTGTAAGACAGCCATATGACGAGATCATTCAGGAGATTAACACCTCCCACTTGTGTCACATGATTGGACCAGTGTGAGCTCTCTGTGATACTCCACAAGTCTGTTAATGTTTTTTTCTCTCTGTTTTTCCTGATCTTCGTTACCTTTATGAAGTATGATTTGCATTGGTCTATTTAAGTTAAGTTTTGTTTAAAATTGAATCTGTTTCTATGGGTATGTCCTGACTCCCTAGACACGGGACGGCGCCGAGACACGTGACCCGGCCGCGTGTCCGACGCGCGTCACGTGACCCAGAAGCAGGATAACACGCAACTTGTGTATTACACATAATATAACCACTATTGTAGTGTTTATAAATAATACTTTTTCAATATAACCATTTAGTGAACAAAACATCTGGTGGGTGTATACATTAGCCCACCTCCGGTTTGCCAGCAGTTGCCGCGTCACGTGACGCGTCGCACGCATGCCGAGTCACGTGACACGCCACGAAACAAAACTGCCAAGATGGGTTTTTCTAATTACATGATATATGTGCAGTCATGTGGCAACACTCAACTAACCAAATACCCAGATATACGTGTCACTTGACCCCGAAATGAGTGTCACGTGATCCAGTAACAAGATCTGATTAAGTTGACCTCTGCAAGTAACAGAGAATACTTGCGATCACATGACCGCTCTGGACCAATTGAATGGCCAGACGATCTAATGGGTTGGAATTTCTGTCCATCTAACTGGGTTACCAATACTAGTGCATGTTGTAGAATTACTATAGCAACAACATGTAAACACTCACAATTATTGGTTGAAAATTGTTTAACCTGCACTTCCTGGAACAAGCCCAATCTAATAAATAAAAATCGTAATATTATAATAGATTTAATAATAAAAAATGGATACATATAGAATACATGTATTAGGTCTGCCTCCCTAATATTATACTCACCTTTTAGAAATTGTTTGAAGTGATTGAAGTAATTTTTCGTTACATGTGTTACTAATCCTCCTCATTAAGAAGGGTATGTAAACCCCTATCTCCTACTATATGGTATCCTTTGATAAAGCTGCAATCTTTTGGGGAGCAGTGAAACGCGTTAGCACCCCCTCTTCTGCACCACTTCAGTTTCTCAAGACCGCCATCCAGTGTCTGAACCATCCCCGGATCCACCATCAACCCTTTGCTCACCTCAAAGAGGACAATCACAGTAACCACCATTCAAATGAGGACATCAACTTCCAACATGGAAGCATCTGCATGGAAGCCTTTCCACCTCTAATACAGTAATCGGTAAATATCAAATAACCGAACTGTGTCAATATATGAGCAAACTTCTGAGGGACTTTTGGACCTACCTGGGTACATATTCAGGAACAGACACTTAATGGTCTTATACACAGATGGATATGAACTGATTTAGGTGCATGTTTGTATTTTTCATCAGCAACTCTGAGGAGAGAACAATATCCATGTTTTATTTGCATTTTTAATAAATTGATAAAGAATTTTAATATTGTTTATTTCAATCACTTCAATCACAGCGCTGCCCAGCCCACTTATTTGCAACCTAAGCAAACACTGCTACTGAAAAAATTGTAGCAGGGGGCCGCCCAACGCAGGACAAGGCCACCCAGCATGAGCGATCATAGCAATAAGGGTCGACCCCTGCCTGCGCAGCCATCTTTTCCTTCACTGTGGCCTGGTGTGATGTCATGCGGCTGCCCCTAAAATGGTCCGGACACGCCTGTGTCTGTACCCCTCCCCCATAACACCACATTGCCACCCCTCCCGCCGCTGTCAATCACAGTGTGATCGCATTTGCATTGTGAAAGTTAGCAGGCTTGCTGTACGGCCACTGCACACGCGCAAATGTCCAAAAATCGCACATTCGTGATTTTCGGACATTTGCGACTCATACTGAATTAGGCCCCTTGAGCAGATACATGTGGTTTCAGTTAGATCTGTCACATATTTTTCCTGCCACCGTTCAGCATTTCTAAATTCGAGAGAGAATTATAGATCCCTGCACCTGAGAATCTTTGTAGACATCTCTTATTTTTCTTCCTCTAAAGGAAAAAAATGTCCACTTATCACCTGTCAGATAACATCCTCACTTTCTAGCAAATTGTGCGCAACCTTCTTGCATCATCACATGTGATATAGCATACCTCCCAACTTCCCAAACCTGGGAGGAGGGTCATAGGCACGCTCTGAAGGCCAAAATTAGGGTGCGTGGCCTCATGGGTAGGGGGTGTGGCCTCACAGGAAGTGACACAATCGCAGCCATCGCCCCTTTCACCACTGTTGGGGGCATTCCAAGCACTTTGGGCAGATGTATTAAGCCTGGAGAAGTGACATCATTGGCCAGCCCCAAAAATGGCAATGACACACCTGCATTTTCTGTCCTCTGCCCCCCCCCCCCCCCAATGTCTCGACGCCGCCTCAAGATGCCCGTCACCTGTCAATCATGATGCGATCACATCCTTCCGGGTTGTGATCTCATCATAACAGCCTGTACACATATACTACAGCCGCTGTGTTTACGCATATGGCAAAATCCCGACCCTCATAGTGAACTAAGTGGCTGCGTTCAGCTCTGAATAAGGCTAATCAACTCTAATTCTATTTTTTATCATGTAGAAGACGAAACTCCAGTCCCCAGAGATTCCAAGTTCCCAAGCAAAGTCTACTCCAAACAGGAGATATCACGTCTCCCGGTTGGATTAAGATATTCTTAAAAGAAAAAGAAGAATCATCAAAAGTGTGAATGTTTTGTTACGTTTTTTTTAATGGTTTTTCAAAGATTTTTTTAAGTTTAACCATGAGTCTGGAGGCTACCCATCAGGAGGAGGGTAATGTCACACTCTGGTACTTAATCATGTGACTTACCTGTGCTGCCTGTCCTGCAGGGCAGGTTTTCCTGTTGTGCTTGTGTTAAGGAGCTGATGCATAGATGTTGTCATGTTGGATCTTGTCAGCTGACTGCATCGTCTCCAGTCAGAGTGCTCCTTGCCTCAGCTGACTCTGGCAGCCAATCTGTGATCTGCAGTTCCTATATAATTCCCTTCAGTACTCCAGTTCACTGTCAGAGCAGTAAGTCATATTGCTAATTTCTGGCTCCTGTTTGGCAGTAAACTTACAGATGCTGTTTTTCTACAGTGCCTGTGCACTCATCAGATAAGTTTCCATTATTCTAGTTATAGATCCTACCTGTTGTCTGCCTCCCAGCTCAGTGCAGGCCCCAGCTGCACTTCACTAATTATAGAACATTGCAATGTGTTCAAGCAATCAGCCTGCTAAATAATTACTCCAGAAACCGACAGCTTTGTTAATAAGTATTGGCGGCTGCTGCCCCTGGGCTGCCGCTCTGACCACAGATTGCAGGGTGGAGCCCATCAGCACATATACACATACATTGATATATGTAATATATGTGTCGGCGTGCCTTAGCCGGGGATCAGCTGACACCGCTGTTTGTATCACTGGCCAACAAGCTGCTGAAGAACAGGATACACCACACTGCAATACGCAGTCCATTTTGGATTGGCCTGTCTGAACAAGTTAAGGTTTCTTTAGTCTAGTACCCTGTACCAGATTCTTTGGAGAGACTTATAAATGTATCCATTAAAATTGACAGATGTATCAAAGAATGGAGATTGGAGAAAGAAACACCCCTGAATACTCCCTGCATACTAAGTACATATGTTGTGGAAAATGTTGCTGAATCAACACCAGTGCAATATACAGATTGTACTCTGAAGAGAAATCTAGATGACCCTCCTTGGGACTATTGGGGGTTTACAATTATCCAGGCTATTTTCGGTCATTTTTACGAAAAATGTGGATTCGAACCTGCATCCGCGGAAAATAGTCAAAAACAGACGCGTTTTCTGCAAAAACATGTGGATTGGCGAGTTATTCGCCGATCCACGTGTTTACCGACAGCATCAGATTTATCGACAGTCGAAACATTGGCACTTTGATTAAATAGGTTGAATGTAAATTTTACCTAAAAACGGGCGAAAAGTGCTGATTTTCCAACTTACGGAAAATTCAGCACTAATTAAATACCCCCCTATGTCTTTATTGTGGAGGCAAGAGACATCCGGTTTACAGTTGTCCTATCAAGTCGGAAAAAGCCAAAGCCTGATGGATGAGGAAGAGGCCCATTTAGGCATACAATGAATCTCTTCCAAAGAACATAGTTTTATTCCAGCCCTTGTTTATTCTTCAGGACACTAATACTTCTTCTTTCTGGGAAAGTAGCGCTGCTGACAATCTTCTGGAAACTGATTGTGTAAAATCTATTGGTATTCCCTGTGCTGATCTCATTCACACAGATACAGCTCATGGTCTTGATGGAAAACCTCTCACAAGTGGCTACATGAAACATCAGATCCCTCCAGTGTTCTTTGCACTCTGAAAATCTGGTGGGTTTTTTTTGGCCCATTTTCCTATGGTTCCACTAATTTTGGGACATCCTTGGTTTAAACATCAAAACCCCATGATTGATTGGAACAGTGGAGAAATAGCTTGTTGCCAGGTACAGTATCAGAGACCAGTAACAAGGGAATACTCTGGTGTCCTTACCTGGCAACTGAACCATACATCAGTCTATAGGAATATCTGAGTAACATGGCATTTATCTACATCAGCAACCACATGTGTATTACTGTCCACTTCCTGCTCAGGGCCGTAACTAGGTGTGTGCATGAGGTGCCTTGTACACAGCACGTGTGTGTGTGTGTGTGTGTGTGTGTGTGTGTGTGTGTGTGCATGAGGTGCCTTGTATACAGCACGTGTGTGTGTGTGTGTGTGTGTGTGTGTGTGTGTGTGTGTGTGTGTATGTGTATGTGTGCATGAGGTGCCTTGTATACAGCACGTGTGTGTGTGTGTGTGTGTGTGTGTGTGTATGTGTATGTGTGCATGAGGTGCCTTGTACACAGCACGTGTGTGTGTGTGTGTGTGTGTGTCTGTGTGTCTGTGTACGTGTGTGTGTGTGTCTGTGTGTGAGGCACATACAGGTTGTCAGTGTGTGTGTGTGTGTGTGTGTGTGTCTGTGTCTGTGTGTGTGTGTAAACATGTGTGTCTGTGTGTGTAAACATGTGTGTGTGCGCGTGTGTGTGTGTGTGTGTGTGTGTGTATGTGTGTGTATGTGTGTGTGTGTGTGTGTGTGTGTGTGTGTGTGTGAGTGTATGTGTGTGTATGTATGTGTATGTGTGTGTGTGTGTATGTGTGCAGGAGGTGCCTTGTACACAGCACGTGTGTGTGTGTGTGTGTGTGTGTGTGTGTGTGCGTACGTGTGTGTGAAGCACAGGCTTGGTGTTGTGTGTGAGTGTGTATGTGTGTGTGTATGTGTGTATGTATGTGTGCATGAGGTGCCTTGTACACAGCACGTGTGTGTGTGTGTGTGTGTGTGTGTGTGTGTGTGTGTGTACACGTATGTGTGTGTGTGAGGCACAGGCTTGGTGTTGTGTGTGTGTGTATGTGTCTATGTATGTGTGTGTATGTGTGCATGAGGTGCCTTGTACACAGCACGTGTGTGTGTGTGTGTATGTATGTGTGCATGAGGTGCCTTGTACACAGCACGTGTGTGTGTGTGTGTGTGTGCGCGCGTGTGTGTGTGAGGGTGTGTGTGTGTGTATGTGTGCATGAGGTGCCTTGTACACAGCACGTGTGTGTATGTGTGTGTGTGTGTGTGTGTGTGTGTGTTTGTGTGAGGCACAGACTGCTTGTTGTGTGTGAGGCACAGGTTGTGTGTGTGTGTGTGTGTGTGTGTGTGTGTGTGTGTGTGTGTGTGTGTGTGTGTGTGTGTGTGGTCAGCAATTTACCAATTCTCTTCCTGTGTTGAATTTTAGTTAGATGCAAATGCACCCATACACACATAACATTTACAGTCAGGGTAAACGTCATGAACAGCATTTTGACAAAATCACAGATTTTCTGCAATGTTTGCACTGGAATATAAAGTGGCTATGTTTAACAGAAAAAAACAGACTGTAATGTGAATTTGTACTATTCTGTGGCCACAGAGCCGGCCCTAACCAATATGATGCCCTAGGCAAGATTTTGTCTGGTGCCCCCTAGCACCACCGCTAGTTACGCCTCTGACCCTGCACCCCTTTTACTGAGCACCATCACTCCTCCCCCATAGCAGTCCTCATTTTGGTGCTCCTACCCCCTATATTTTAAATAGTAACAGTGTGCAAATTCGGCGCATAGCCCAAAAAGGTGTGTGTTTTTGCTGGCCAGGGGCATGGCAATACAATAGTACCCCCAATTCAAATTACGCCACACAGTACTGCAACTTTAGTCACAATTTATCATGTGATAGTGTCCCTAATTTATGTTACATCACACAGTGGTATCACTTTACCTTATATACGTTACTCCTCACAGTAGAGCCCCTTATTCACATAACATCATACTGAATTGCTCCTTATTCACATTAGACCACACCATATTGCCCTTTATTGTCATTAGACCACACAGTATTGCCCTTTCTATGCGCTACGTCACACAGTATAGCACCTTATACACATGATGAAACACATTAGTAATGCATTTATACACATAACACCAAACACTAATGCCCCTTACACATGACACACATTATAAATGTCCTTATAAACATAATGCGCCTTACACAGAATGCCAACCTTTTGTAATGCCTTTATACACATAATGTCTCTTACACATATGCCGCAAATTATTAATGACCTTATACACATAATGACACACATAGTGCCCCCTACACATATGCCGCACATTATTGATGCATTTATACACATGACACACATAATGCCCCTTACACATATGCCGAACACTACTGCACAACCAACCCGCTCACACACACAGAGCACTCACACAGCCACTAACACTGTGATCTCTGCCTCTGCTTGGATACAGATGTGTCCTCATACATCTTACCTCAATACACCATGCAGCAGGATATGCCTGGCGTGAGTCAGCTGGCAGCTCTGCTAACATCGGGTGCCTATTTTTGAGGGAAATGCATCTTATTTGCATTGCTATGTGGCTAGGATGCACATGCAGCTTCTGCTGATTTAAGTGATATTCAGCATGCCTATATACTGTGTGACTGTGGTTGTATCTGCATATACGAAATGCTACACACAGAATATAGGCATGCCGCATATCATTTTAATCAACAGAAGCTGCCTGTGCCCCTAGGCATACCAAATGCCCTAGGCAATTGCCTAGTTTGCCTATGCCTAGGGCCGGCTCTGTGTGGCCACTTCCCTTTCCCACAAAGTCACGTTCCTATATGTTTGGCTATCCATTCTTTGCAAATGGGGGGTGGGCACCCAGAAGTCTGGTTACAGCACTGTGCCTGCTAGATAGACAAAGATGAAATCTTATGTCCATACAATATTACTAAATATACCTAACGTGTTCTCAGCTCAGTGAGGAAACCTTCATGCACATATGACAAACATTTGTTCCCAATCTAAATATACATAATCATCTTACATACAGCAGTGTGCAGGAAAGCCAAAGCCGGCCCCAGGCATAAGCAAACTAGGCCAATGCCTAGGGCATCTGGTATGCCTATGGGCACAAGTAGCTTCTGCTGATTAAAATGATGTGTGGCATGCCTATATTCTGTGTGTGACTGCGGCTGTATCCACATAGTAATGCAAATATGACGTATTTTCATCAAACAGTCACAAAGAGTCAACCAGCGTTAGCAGAACTGCCAGCTGACTCATGCCAGGCATCTCCTGCTGCATCTCGTATTGTTATGCACACCAGTGCCTGCAGGAAAGTACTGGTGTCAGAACTGTTATGCACTCCAGTGTCTGCAGGAATGTACTGGTTTTTGAACTGTCATGCAAAACAAATGGACTCACAGACAAACTGGGGAATATGACACAACGTACACAGAAGGTGATAGGGTAACAAAATACACACAAAGTGAACAGAGAAGCCCAGAGGCTAAGGAACTGGGTATCTCCCTTGTATTAGAACTGCTCAGATGTAAAAAGCAAGATGTTGTGTTTTAATACGTAGAGAACCCGAAATGCTGTTGCTAAGGGCAACAGCAAAACCCTAAAGGGTTACCAACGGGTGTGGCAGTAAACTCCTTGGTCAGAGATGGAATGATAGACACAAAGAGAATCTCCACAATCCTGATTCTCACTTGCAGTGCACAGGTTTTAGCTTACTGCCACTAAACTGACCCCTGACACCTAGCACAGTGAGACAGGATTAGACAGGCAAGTCTTAGAATACAGCCGCAAACTTGCTAAGTTCACAGAGTAGTAAGAGAACCCCAGCAAGCTAAACGACTGACTCCAGTCTTACTGCTAGGTCTGGATTGGCAGAGTGTAATACCAAATCCCCAGGCCTATTTGCAGTAAGCAACAAACAAATACAAAGCTACACAGTACTGGCTAACTATCATGAACTGACTAACCAACAAAGATTCAGCAGCATCTGCTTACCCTGAAAAGAGGCCTTATAAAGCAGGTGCTGTCCACGCCCCACTCAGACCTCACAGACTGTGAGCACAAAAACCAGCACCGGATCCCCTGCCGTGCACAGAGCCTGTAACCACTGCACAGCAAAAGACCCGAACCAGAGTATCAGCTGCGCTCAGGTTACTCCACTAGCACTTGTCTCCCGGTTGCCATGACGACGTGGCAGCACAGGGCAGGAGACCCTAACAGTACCCCCCCTCTGACGAGGGGTCAAAGAACTCCTACCACCGGGTTTATCGGGGAACTGCGAGAAGAAAGAGCGTATCAGTCTGGGGGCATGAAGATCACAACTGCGCACCCACGACCGCTCCTCCGGGCCATACCCCTTCCAGTGCACCAAAAATGACAGCCGACCCCGAACCACCTTGGAGTCAAGAATCCTTTCAACAACAAACTCCCTCTGGCCACGTATCAGAAGAGGGGAAGGTCTTCCACTGGAAGAAGGATTACTAATCGCCCGTTTTAAAAGGGAACAATGAAATGTTTTATTGATACCCAAAGAACGGGGCAGATCTAACTGAAATGCCACCGGATTGATAACCCTGGTGATCTTATAAGGGCCGATGAACCGGGGGCCTAACTTATGAGATGGCTGTCTCAACTTCAAATTCTTGGTAGACAACCAGACGAAGTCTCCTAATTTGAAGCTGCAGGGTCTTTTCCGCTTATCAAAAACCCTTTTGGTCACTAATGACACAGACACAAGGGCTTTCTTCACTTTCCGCCAAATACCTCTAAGGACCGAAACCACAGAGGAACCACCAGGCGTGGAGTCCAGGGGGTCAAAAGAATTGGCCTTAGGATGATGCCCATACACACAAAGGAAGGGAGAGATCCCTGTAGCAGAGTGAGCCGCGTTGTTATAGGCAAACTCCGCCATGGACAGATGAGCAACCCAGTCAGTCTGACACTTGGAGACATAACACCTGAGGAACTGCTCCAAGGACTGGTTCACCCTTTCAGTCTGCCCATTAGACTGCGGATGGTAGCCTGACGACAAGCTGACAGAAATCTGGAGATCGGAACAAAATGCCCTCCAGAATTTGGCCACAAACTGGGATCCGCGGTCAGAGACCACATCAAGTGGCAACCCGTGGAGACGCACAACATGCAGCATAAATAATTCAGACAGGCGTCTGGCTGATGGCAGCCCAACCAGTGGAACGAAGTGCGCCATCTTCGAAAACCTGTCAACGACAACCCAGATGGCTGTCATCCCCGAGGATTTGGGCAAGTCCACCACAAAATCCATTGAAATGTGGGTCCATGGCTTAGATGGGAGAGAGAGTGGATGTAATGGGCCAACAGGTACCCCTCTAGGAGTCTTATTTCGGGCACAGATGTCACATGCCCGAACCCACTGATCCACATCCTTAGCCACCGAGGGCCACCACACCGCCCTAGATAGCAACTCCCGAGTTCTGGCAATACCCGGGTGACCTGCCGACTTCTTGGCATGGAATTCCAGGAACACTCGCTGTCTTAACCTAGGAGGCACAAACAAAAGACCTACCGGAAGGTCTGGAGGAGCCTGCTCCTGTGCTCTAAGGACTAATGATAAGAGGTCCTGGGTAATGCCCACTTTAATACATGATGGGGAAACAATGGGCAACGGCTCCTCGGTGGTCTCCTGGATTGGAGAAAAACTCCGCGAGAGCGCATCAGCCTTGATGTTTTTTGACCCAGGGCGATATGTTATCAAAAAATTAAAGCGAGCAAAAAACAAAGCCCATCGTGCCTGCCTGGCATTGAGACGCTTCGCTGACTCTAAATATGCCAGATTCTTATGGTCAGTGAGAATTGAGACCACAAACTTAGCCCCCTCAAGCCAGTGTCTCCACTCCTCGAGTGCATCCTTAATAGCCAACAATTCCCGGTTACCCACGTCATAATTCATCTCGGCAGGCGAAAATTTACGGGAAAAGTAAGCACAGGGATGAAGGCGATTATCAGACACTCCCATCTGAGAAAGCACTGCCCCAATACCCATCTCAGAGGCATCCACCTCCACCACAAAAGGACGCTCTGGATCTGGGTGTCGCAGCACCTTGGCCGAAACAAATGCCCTTTTGAGACGGGCAAAAGCCGCTTTAGCCTCACAAGACCAGTGAGCAACATCCGCCCCTTTCTTAGTGAGTGCCACCAAGGGCGCCACTGTAGACGAAAATCCAGCGATAAATCGTCTATAAAAATTCGCAAAGCCCAGGAAACGCTGAAGCGCCTTCAAACTAGTGGGCTGCACCCAATCCAGGACTGCCTGTACCTTGGAACCCTCCATTTGGAAACCTTCTGGGGAGATAATATATCCTAGAAATGCGATTTGCTGAACTTCAAATTCGCACTTCTCCAGCTTCGCCCCAAGCCGGTGGTCTCTGAGTTTCTGGAGGACTAAGCGTACATGCTTCCGATGTTCCTCCAGGGAATGGGAGAAGATTAGGATGTCATCTAAGTATACAACTAAGAATCTATCCAAATATTCCCTGAGCACATCATTCATGAAATCCTGGAAGACTGCCGGGGCATTACAGAGCCCAAAAGGCATCACCAAATATTCATAATGCCCTGAGTGGGTATTAAAGGCAGTCTTCCATTCATCCCCCTCTCTTATTCGGATTAGATTGTACGCACCGCGTAGGTCAATCTTAGAAAAAATGGTGGCAGTACGAAGCTGGTCAAACAAGACCGAAATGAGAGGCAGTGGGTATGAGTTTTTAATCGTGATACGGTTCAATTCCCTGAAGTCGATGCAGGGTCGCAACGAACCGTCCTTTTTACCCACGAAGAAGAACCCCGACCCAACTGGAGACTGTGAAGGTCTGATAAATCCCTTAGCCAAGTTCTCCTGAATGTACTCTGCCATAGCCTGAGTCTCAGGACGTGACAGGGAGTACAACCTGCTCTTGGGAAGCTTAGCATTTGGCAACAAATCAATGGCACAGTCATAGGGGCGATGGGGAGGTAGTACCTCTGCAACTTTTTTGGAGAACACGTCCGCAAAATCTGCATAACACCCTGGCAATCCTGGCAAACTTAGCTGCGAGAGCCTGACTGGAAGGCTCAAGCAACTCCTGAAACAATCAGTACCCCAACTAAGAATCTCCCCAGAGACCCAGTCAAATTGAGGATTGTGGGCCCTTAACCAGGGTAACCCCAACACCAATGGGGCAAAAGTACAGACAGTCACATAAAAGGACAATTTTTCAGAGTGTGTGGCTCCAATAAACAAAGAAATCTGGCTAGTGCAAGAGGTAATTTTACCTTGGGATAATGGTTCCCCGTTTAACCCACAAATCTCAATTTCCGATGCCAAGGGTACTAAGGGAACAGAGTGTTTCAGGGCGAATTGGCGGTCCATAAAAACCCCGTCGGCCCCACTGTCCACAAAGGCCTCAGTCTTGACAGTTTGACCGAGGATCTTCAAGGTCACCGGAATGATAAAAGTCTTCTTGGGAAATTCTGACTTCTGGCCTGACAGGATATTTCCCATCACCCTCAGGCCCTGAAGTTTTCCGGCTTTTCTGGGCATGATACTACCACATGACCTTTATTCCCACAGTACAAGCACAACCCCTGCTGTCTCCTCCGCATCTTCTCACGCGAGGAGAGGCGGGTAGCCCCAATCTGCATAGGCTCCTCAGAAAATTCCTCAGAGTCTGAGGTTCCCTTGGGAAGGAAGGAAATCTCAGTCTCCCTTTCAAGCCTACGCTCTCTCAGCCGTCTATCCACCCGGATGGATAACTGCATGAGCTGATCCAAGCTATCAGGCAAGGGATATTGTACCAGTTGGTCCTTTATCTGGTTAGAAAGACCTCTTCGGTACTGGTGTCTCAGGGCTGGGTTATTCCACTGGGTATCATGGGCCAACCTCCGAAACTCCGTACAGTAAACCTCAACTGGCCTTCGCCCTTGCTTAAGGATCGAAATCTGAGCCTCGGCTGAGGCCGTCTTGTCAGGGTCATCATACAACATGCCCAGTGCCGTAAAAAAAGCATCAACACTTTTAAGCGACGGACAGTCAGGCTGCAACCCATATGCCCAGACCTGTGGGTCTCCTTGTAGCAAGGAAATCACTATGCCCACCCGCTGAATCTCCGACCCAGAAGACTGAGGCCTAAGCCGGAAGTATAGCTTGCAGCTCTCCTTGAAACAAAAGAACTGCGAGCGATCTCCAGAAAAACGATCCGGGAGATTTACTTTCGGCTCCTTAACCCCTGCAGGTGCTGCTGCTGCGGGAGCTCCGCCAGCAGCCTGGGAGGTGTGCATTTTAATGGACAAATCATTAAATTGTCGAGTCAGGACCTGCACCTGATCGACCACCTGTTGCAACGTATTTTGAGGGGTATGCTCCATATTCCCACAAAATTTCAACAGGAGTATTGGGCTGCTGAATATGTTATGCACACCAGTGCCTGCAGGAAAGTACTGGTGTCAGAACTGTTATGCACTCCAGTGTCTGCAGGAATGTACTGGTGTTTGAACTGTCATGCAAAACAAATGGACTCACAGACAAACTGGGGAATATGACACAACGTACACAGAAGGTGATAGGGTAACAAAATACACACAAAGTGAACAGAGAAGCCCAGAGGCTAAGGAACTGGGTATCTCCCTTGTATTAGAACTGCTCAGATGTAAAAAGCAAGATGTTGTGTTTTAATACGTAGAGAACCCGAAATGCTGTTGCTAAGGGCAACAGCAAAACCCTAAAGGGTTACCAACGGGTGTGGCAGTAAACTCCTTGGTCAGAGATGGAATGATAGACACAAGGAGAATCTCCACAATCCTGATTCTCACTTGCAGTGCACAGGTTTTAGCTTACTGCCACTAAACTGACCCCTGACACCTAGCACAGTGAGACAGGATTAGACAGGCAAGTCTTAGAATACAGCCGCAAACTTGCTAAGTTCACAGAGTAGTAAGAGAACCCCAGCAAGCTAAACGACTGACTCCAGTCTTACTGCTAGGTCTGGATTGGCAGAGTGTAATACCAAATCCCCAGGCCTATTTGCAGTAAGCAACAAACAAATACAAAGCTACACAGTACTGGCTAACTATCATGAACTGACTAACCAACAAAGATTCAGCAGCATCTGCTTACCCTGAAAAGAGGCCTTATAAAGCAGGTGCTGTCCACGCCCCACTCAGACCTCACAGACTGTGAGCACAAAAACCAGCACCGGATCCCCTGCCGTGCACAGAGCCTGTAACCACTGCACAGCAAAAGACCCGAACCAGAGTATCAGCTGCGCTCAGGTTACTCCACTAGCACTTGTCTCCCGGTTGCCATGACGACGTGGCAGCACAGGGCAGGAGACCCTAACACGTATTGAGGAAAGATGTATGAGGACACATCTGTATTCAAGATGTATGAGGTCACAGTGATAGCGGCCATGCGAGTGCTGTATGTGAGTGGGTTGGTTGTGCAGTAATGTTTGGCTTATGTGTAAGGGACAATATGTGTGTCATTATGTGTATAAGTGCACTAATAATGTGCGGCTTATGTGTAAGGGGCAGTATGTGTGTCATGTGTATAAAAGCATTAATAATGTGCGGCATATGTGTAAGGGGCACTATGTGTGTCATGTGTATAAAAGCATTAATAATGTGCGGCATATGTGTAAGGGGCGCTATGTTGTCATTATGTGTATAAGTGCACTAATAATGTGTGACATATGTGTAAGGGGCGCTATGTGTGTCATTATGTGTATAAGTGCACTAATAATGTGTGGCATATGTGTAAGGGGCGCTATGTTGTCATTATGTGTATGAGTGCACTAATAATGTGTGGCATATGTGTAAGGGGCACTATGTTGTCATTATGTGTATAAGTGCACAAATAATGTGCGGCATATGTGTAAGGGGAACTATGTGTGTCATTATGTGTATAAGTGCACTAATAATGTGCGGCATATGTGTAAGGGGCACTATGTGTGTCATTATGTGTATAAGTGCACTAATAATGTGTGGCATATGTGTAAGGGGCACTATGTGTGTCATTATTTGTATAAGTTCACTAATAATGTGCGGCATATGTGTAAGGGGCACTATGTGTGTCATTATGTGTATAAGTGCACTAATAATGTGTGACATATATGTAAGGGGCGCTATGTGTGTCATTATGTGTATAAGTGCACTAATAATGTGTGGCATATGTGTAAGGGGCACTATGTGTGTCATTATTTGTATAAGTTCACTAATAATGTGCGGCATATGTGTAAGGGGCGCTATGTTGTCATTATGTGTATAAGTGCACTAATAATGTGTGACATATATGTAAGGGGCGCTATGTGTGTCATTATGTGTATAAGTGCACTAATAATGTGTGGCATATGTGTAAGGGGTGCTATGTTGTCATTATGTGTATGAGTGCACTAATAATGTGTGGCATATGTGTAAGGGGCACCATGTTTGTCATTATTTGTATAAGTGCACTAATAATGTGCGGCATATGTGGAAGGGGCACTATGTGTGTCATTATTTGTATAAGTGCACTAATAATGTGTGGCATATGTGTAAGGGGCGCTATGTTGTCATTATGTGTATGAGTGCACTAATAATGTGCGGCATATGTGTAAGGGGCACTATGTGTTTCATTATGTGTATAAGTGCACTAATAATGTGTGGCATATGTGTAAGGGGCACTATGTGTGTCATTATGTGTATAAGTACACTAATAATGTGTGGCATATGTGTAAGGGGCGCTATGTGTGTCATTATGTGTATAAGTACACTAATAATGTGTGGCATATGTATAAGGGGCACTATGTGTATCATTATGTGTATAAGTGCACTAATAATGTGTGGCATATGTGTAAGGGGTGCTATGTTGTCATTATTTGTATAAGTGCACTAATAATGTGTGGCATATGTGTAAGGGGCGCTATGTTGTCATTATGTGTATAAGTACACTAATAATGTGTGGCATATGTGTAAGGGGCGCTATGTGTGTCATTATGTGTATAAGTGCACTAATAATGTGCGGCATATGTGTAAGGGGCACTATGTGTATCATTATGTGTATAAGTGCACTAATAATGTGTGGCATATGTGTAAGGGGCACTATGTGTGTCATGTGTATAAGTGCACTAATAATGTGCGGCATATGTGTAAGGGGCACTATGTGTGTCATTATGTGTATAGGGTCACTAATAATGTGTGGCAAATGTGTAGGGGGCACTATGTGTGTCATTATGTATATAAGGGCATTAATAATGTATGGCATATGTGTAAGAGACATTATGTGTATAAGGGCATTAATAAAGGTTAGTATAATGTGTAAGGTGCATTATGTTTATAAGGACATTAATAATGTGTGTCATATGTGTAAGGGGCATTACTGTGTGGTATTATGTATATAAGGTGCTCTACTGTGTGGCGTAACATATAGAAAGGGCACTACTGTAGGGTCTAATGTGAATAAAAAGTAATATGGTGTGGTGTAATGTAAATAAAGAGCAATATGGTGTGGTGAAATGTGAATAAGGGGCACTACTGTGAGGAGTAACGTATATATAAGGTGAAGTGGTACTACTGTGTGATGTAACGTGAATAAGGGAGACTAACGCATGATAACATGTGAATAAAGTTGCACTACTTTGTGGTGTAATTAGGATTGGGGGTACTATTGTGTGGCCATGCCCCTCCCCAGCAAGAACACGCCTCTTTTTGAGCTTTGTGCTGAATGTGCGCACTGTTCCTATTTAAATTATAGAGGGTAGAAGCACCAAAATGAGGACTGCTATGTGTGAGGGGTGATGGTGCTGAGAAAGGGTGGCAGGGTCAGAAGCAGAATTAGTGGCAATGCTAGGGGGCACCAGACAAAATCTTGCCTAGGGCATCATATTGGTGAGGGCCGGCTCAGAGGAGAGCCTCTCTTACAGTCAGGTCAGTCAGTATAACCTATTTGTTAGGCAGTGACGTGCGGTGGGGTGAGGAAGGTGAGGCAAAGCCTTTCCTGTCATACAAACGTATAACCCAGAGATTCAAATAAAGTATGTGAAAAATGCAAAAAATATAGATATGTCCCTGTTGTTAGGTGACTGGATGAAGCAGCTATTTAATAGGCAGATGAGAGGGGCATCAAGGAGATCCCTGACCTGTAGGCCTGTACTGGGAAGGAACATTCATGTGATATATACCTGCACCAACTAAAGTAAATACAGGAAATTATTGACAGTGTGGGATACACTTTATCTATGATCAATGTGTCTCCAGTGATTATCTGACACTCCTGCTGTGCTGCCAGTGTCCTCTCATGTGCAACAACATGGAAATGAACCTAAACTGACTTGGAAAGGAAAATAATTTTTGCATAATGTTATTCTCATGTAAATAAATTCAAATATCACCAGAGATACGGTATCCCAGCTGGTGCAGAGACTATATAAATACACAAGGTCAGAGCATGGTATATAGTGACATATCAGCTCTGTACATGCTCAGGCTTAGCAGTAATATCACCAGAGATACAGTATCCCGGCTGGTGCAGAGACTATATAAATACACAAGGTCAGAGCATGGTATATAGTGACATCTCAGCACTGTACATGCTCAGGCTTAGCAGTAATATCACCAGAGATACAGTATCCCAGCTGGTGCAGAGGTTATATAAATACACAAGGTCAGAGCCCCGTATATAGTGACATCTCAGCTCTGTACATGCTCAGGCTTAGCAGTAATATCACCAGAGATACAGTATCCCGGCTGGTGCAGAGACTATATAAATACACAAGGTCAGAGCACGGTATATAGTGACATCTCAGCACTGTACATGCTCAGGCTTAGCAGTAATATCACCAGAGATACAGTATCCCAGCTGGTGCAGAGACTATATAAATACACAAGGTCAGAGCACTGTATATAGTGACATCTCAGCACTGTACATGCTCAGGCTTAGCAGTAATATCACCAGAGATACAGTATCCCAGCTGGTGCAGAGACTATATAAATACACAAGGTCAGAGCACTGTATATAGTGACATCTCAGCACTGTACATGCTCAGGCTTAGCAGTAATATCACCAGAGATACAGTATCCCGGCTGGTGCAGAGGTTATATAAATACACAAGGTCAGAGCACGGTATATAGTGACATCTCAGCTCTGTACATGCTCAGGCTTAGCAGTAATATCACCAGAGATACAGTATCCCAGCTGGTGCAGAGACTATATAAATACACAAGGTCAGAGCACGGTATATAGTGACATCTCAGCGCTGTACATGCTCAGGCTTAGCAGTAATATCACCAGAGATACAGTATCCCAGCTGGTGCAGAGGTTATATAAATACACAAGGTCAGAGCACGGTATATAGTGACATCTCAGCACTGTACATGCTCAGGCTTAGCAGTAATATCACCAGAGATACAGTATCCCAGCTGGTGCAGAGGTTATATAAATACACAAGTTCAGAGCACGGTATATAGTGACATCTCAGCGCTGTACATGCTCAGGCTTAGCAGTAATATCACCAGAGATACAGTATCCCGGCTGGTGCAGAGATTATATAAATACACAAGGTCAGAGCACGGTATATAGTGACATCTCAGCTCTGTACATGCTCAGGCTTAGCAGTAATAGCACCAGAGATACAGTATCCCAGCTGGTGCAGAGACTATATAAATACACAAGGTCAGAGCATGGTATATAGTGACATCTCAGCACTGTACATGCTCAGGCTTAGCAGTAATATCACCAGAGATACAGTATCCCAGCTGGTGCAGAGATTATATAAATACACAAGGTCAGAGCATGGTATATAGAGACATCTCAGCACTGTACATGCTCAGGCTTAGCAGTAATAACACCAGAGATACAGTATCCCGGCTGGTGCAGAGACTATATAAATACACAAGGTCAGAGCACGGTATATAGTGACATCTCAGCTCTGTACATGCTCAGGCTTAGCAGTAATATCACCAGAGATACAGTATCCCGGCTGGTGCAGAGGTTATATAAATACACAAGGTCAGAGCATGGTATATAGTGACATCTCAGCACTGTACATGCTCAGGCTTAGCAGTAATATCACCAGAGATACAGTATCCCAGCTGGTGCAGAGGTTATATAAATACACAAGGTCAGAGCACGGTATATAGTGACATCTCAGCTCTGTACATGCTCAGGCTTAGCAGTAATATCACCAGAGATACAGTATCCCAGCTGGTGCAGAGACTATATAAATACACAAGGTCAGAGCACGGTATATAGTAGAGATGAGCGGGTTCGGTTCCTCGGAATCCGAACCCGCCCGAACTTCATGTTTTTTTTCACGGGTCCGAGCGACTCGGATCTTCCCGCCTTGCTCGGTTAACCCGAGCGCGCCCGAACGTCATCATGACGCTGTCGGATTCTCGCGAGGCTCGGATTCTATCGCGAGACTCGGATTCTATATAAGGAGCCGCGCGTCGCCGCCATTTTCACTCGTGCATTGAGATTGATAGGGAGAGGACGTGTCTGGCGTCCTCTCCATTAGAATAGAGATAGATAGATTAGATAGAGAGAGATTGTGCAGAGTCGCAGACAGAGTTAGTTTACCACAGTCAGTGACCAGTGCAGTTGCTAGTTAACTTTTATTTAATATAATATATCCGTTCACTTCTCTCTGCTATATCCGTTCTCTGCCTGAAAAAAAAAACGATACACAGCACAGTCAGTCACACAGTGTGACTCAGTCTGTGTGCACTCAGCTCAGCCCAGTGTGCTGCACAGTCATCAATGTATAAATTAAAAGCTTATAATTAATTGTGGGGGAGACTGGGGAGCACTGCAGGTTGTTAGCAGGAGCCAGGAGTACAATTATATTAATTAACAGTGCACACTTTTGCTGCAGGAGTGGTGACCAGTGCCTGACCACCAGTATAGTATTGTTGTATACTACTAATATCTCTTTAAATATCAACCAGTCTATATTAGCAGCAGACACAGTACAGTGCGGTAGTTCACGGCTGTGGCTACCTCTGTGTCGGCACACGGCAGGCAGTCCGTCCGACCAGAATTGTATTATTTATTATTATATACCTACCACCTAACCGTGGTTTTTTTTTCATTCTTTATACCGTCATAGTGTCATCCTAATTGTTACGAGTATACTACTATCTCTTTATCAACCAGTGTACAGTGCGGTAGTTCACGGCTGTGGCTACCTCTGTGTCGGCACACGGCAGGCAGTCCGTCCGACCAGAATTGTATTATTTATTATTATATACCTACCACCTAACCGTGGTTTTTTTTTCATTCTTTATACCGTCATAGTGTCATCCTAATTGTTACGAGTATACTACTATCTCTTTATCAACCAGTGTACAGTGCGGTAGTTCACGGCTGTGGCTACCTCTGTGTCGGCACACGGCAGGCAGTCCGTCCGACCAGAATTGTATTATTTATTATTATATACCTACCACCTAACCGTGGTTTTTTTTTCATTCTTTATACCGTCATAGTGTCATCCTAATTGTTACGAGTATACTACTATCTCTTTATCAACCAGTGTACAGTGCGGTAGTTCACGGCTGTGGCTACCTCTGTGTCGGCACACGGCAGGCAGTCCGTCCGACCAGAATTGTATTATTTATTATTATATACCTACCACCTAACCGTGGTTTTTTTTTCATTCTTTATACCGTCATAGTGTCATCCTAATTGTTACGAGTATACTACTATCTCTTTATCAACCAGTGTACAGTGCGGTAGTTCACGGCTGTGGCTACCTCTGTGTCGGCACACGGCAGGCAGTCCGTCCGACCAGAATTGTATTATTTATTATTATATACCTACCACCTAACCGTGGTTTTTTTTTCATTCTTTATACCGTCATAGTGTCATCCTAATTGTTACGAGTATACTACTATCTCTTTATCAACCAGTGTACAGTGCGGTAGTTCACGGCTGTGGCTACCTCTGTGTCGGCAGTCGGCAGGCAGTCCGTCCATCCATAATTGTATTATTATTATAATATATACCACCTAACCGTGGTTTTTTTTTCATTCTTTATACCGTCATAGTGTCATCCTAATTGTTACGAGTATACTACTATCTCTTTATCAACCAGTGTACAGTGCGGTAGTTCACGGCTGTGGCTACCTCTGTGTCGGCACACGGCAGGCAGTCCGTCCGACCAGAATTGTATTATTTATTATTATATACCTACCACCTAACCGTGGTTTTTTTTTCATTCTTTATACCGTCATAGTGTCATCCTAATTGTTACGAGTATACTACTATCTCTTTATCAACCAGTGTACAGTGCGGTAGTTCACGGCTGTGGCTACCTCTGTGTCGGCACACGGCAGGCAGTCCGTCCGACCAGAATTGTATTATTTATTATTATATACCTACCACCTAACCGTGGTTTTTTTTTCATTCTTTATACCGTCATAGTGTCATCCTAATTGTTACGAGTATACTACTATCTCTTTATCAACCAGTGTACAGTGCGGTAGTTCACGGCTGTGGCTACCTCTGTGTCGGCACACGGCAGGCAGTCCGTCCGACCAGAATTGTATTATTTATTATTATATACCTACCACCTAACCGTGGTTTTTTTTTCATTCTTTATACCGTCATAGTGTCATCCTAATTGTTACGAGTATACTACTATCTCTTTATCAACCAGTGTACAGTGCGGTAGTTCACGGCTGTGGCTACCTCTGTGTCGGCACACGGCAGGCAGTCCGTCCGACCAGAATTGTATTATTTATTATTATATACCTACCACCTAACCGTGGTTTTTTTTTCATTCTTTATACCGTCATAGTGTCATCCTAATTGTTACGAGTATACTACTATCTCTTTATCAACCAGTGTACAGTGCGGTAGTTCACGGCTGTGGCTACCTCTGTGTCGGCACACGGCAGGCAGTCCGTCCGACCAGAATTGTATTATTTATTATTATATACCTACCACCTAACCGTGGTTTTTTTTTCATTCTTTATACCGTCATAGTGTCATCCTAATTGTTACGAGT
Organism: Pseudophryne corroboree; assembly: GCF_028390025.1. Classification (NCBI taxonomy): domain Eukaryota; kingdom Metazoa; phylum Chordata; class Amphibia; order Anura; family Myobatrachidae; genus Pseudophryne; species Pseudophryne corroboree. The sequence goes on from NC_086450.1 coordinate 482,178,522, forward strand.
ATACTACTATCTCTTTATCAACCAGTGTACAGTGCGGTAGTTCACGGCTGTGGCTACCTCTGTGTCGGCACACGGCAGGCAGTCCGTCCGACCAGAATTGTATTATTTATTATTATATACCTACCACCTAACCGTGGTTTTTTTTTCATTCTTTATACCGTCATAGTGTCATCCTAATTGTTACGAGTATACTACTATCTCTTTATCAACCAGTGTACAGTGCGGTAGTTCACGGCTGTGGCTACCTCTGTGTCGGCAGTCGGCAGGCAGTCCGTCCATCCATAATTGTATTATTATTATAATATATACCACCTAACCGTGGTTTTTTTTTCATTCTTTATACCGTCGTCATAGTGTCATACTAGTTGTTACGAGTATACTACTATCTCTTTATCAACCAGTGTACAGTGCGGTAGTTCACGGCTGTGGCTACCTCTGTGTCGGCAGTCGGCAGGCAGTCCGTCCATCCATAATTGTATTATTATTATAATATATACCACCTAACCGTGGTTTTTTTATACCACCTAACCGTGGCAGTCCGTCCATAATTGTATACTAGTATCCAATCCATCCATCTCCATTGTTTACCTGAGGTGCCTTTTAGTTCTGCCTATAAAATATGGAGAACAAAAAAGTTGAGGTTCCAAAATTAGGGAAAGATCAAGATCCACTTCCACCTCGTGCTGAAGCTGCTGCCACTAGTCATGGCCGAGACGATGAAATGCCAGCAACGTCGTCTGCCAAGGCCGATGCCCAATGTCATAGTACAGAGCATGTCAAATCCAAAACACCAAATATCAGAAAAAAAAGGACTCCAAAACCTAAAATAAAATTGTCGGAGGAGAAGCGTAAACTTGCCAATATGCCATTTACCACACGGAGTGGCAAGGAACGGCTGAGGCCCTGGCCTATGTTCATGGCTAGTGGTTCAGCTTCACATGAGGATGGAAGCACTCAGCCTCTCGCTAGAAAACTGAAAAGACTCAAGCTGGCAAAAGCACCGCAAAGAACTGTGCGTTCTTTGAAATCCCAAATCCACAAGGAGAGTCCAATTGTGTCGTTTGCGATGCCTGACCTTCCCAACACTGGACGTGAAGAGCATGCGCCTTCCACTATTTGCATGCCCCCTGCAAGTGCTGGAAGGAGCACCCGCAGTCCAGTTCCTGATAGTCAGATTGAAGATGTCAGTGTTGAAGTACACCAGGATGAGGAGGATATGGGTGTTGCTGGCGCTGGGGAGGAAATTGACCAGGAGGATTCTGATGGTGAGGTGGTTTGTTTAAGTCAGGCACCCGGGGAGACACCTGTTGTCCGTGGGAGGAATATGGCCGTTGACATGCCAGGTGAAAATACCAAAAAAATCAGCTCTTCGGTGTGGAGGTATTTCACCAGAAATGCGGACAACAGGTGTCAAGCCGTGTGTTCCCTTTGTCAAGCTGTAATAAGTAGGGGTAAGGACGTTAACCACCTCGGAACATCCTCCCTTATACGTCACCTGCAGCGCATTCATAATAAGTCAGTGACAAGTTCAAAAACTTTGGGTGACAGCGGAAGCAGTCCACTGACCAGTAAATCCCTTCCTCTTGTAACCAAGCTCACGCAAACCACCCCACCAACTCCCTCAGTGTCAATTTCCTCCTTCCCCAGGAATGCCAATAGTCCTGCAGGCCATGTCACTGGCAAGTCTGACGAGTCCTTTCCTGCCTGGGATTCCTCCGATGCATCCTTGCGTGTAACGCCTACTGCTGCTGGCGCTGCTGTTGTTGCCGCTGGGAGTCGATGGTCATCCCAGAGGGGAAGTCGTAAGCCCACTTGTACTACTTCCAGTAAGCAATTGACTGTTCAACAGTCCTTTGCGAGGAAGATGAAATATCACAGCAGTCATCCTACTGCAAAGCGGATAACTGAGTCCTTGACAACTATGTTGGTGTTAGACGTGCGTCCGGTATCCGCCGTTAGTTCACAGGGAACTAGACAATTTATTGAGGCAGTGTGCCCCCGTTACCAAATACCATCTAGGTTCCACTTCTCTAGGCAGGCGATACCGAGAATGTACACGGACGTCAGAAAAAGACTCACCAGTGTCCTAAAAAATGCAGTTGTACCCAATGTCCACTTAACCACGGACATGTGGACAAGTGGAGCAGGGCAGGGTCAGGACTATATGACTGTGACAGCCCACTGGGTAGATGTATGGACTCCCGCCGCAAGAACAGCAGCGGCGGCACCAGTAGCAGCATCTCGCAAACGCCAACTCTTTCCTAGGCAGGCTACGCTTTGTATCACCGCTTTCCAGAATACGCACACAGCTGAAAACCTCTTACGGCAACTGAGGAAGATCATCGCGGAATGGCTTACCCCAATTGGACTCTCCTGTGGATTTGTGGCATCGGACAACGCCAGCAATATTGTGTGTGCATTAAATATGGGCAAATTCCAGCACGTCCCATGTTTTGCACATACCTTGAATTTGGTGGTGCAGAATTTTTTAAAAAACGACAGGGGCGTGCAAGAGATGCTGTCGGTGGCCAGAAAAATTGCGGGACACTTTCGGCGTACAGGCACCACGTACAGAAGACTGGAGCACCACCAAAAACTACTGAACCTGCCCTGCCATCATCTGAAGCAAGAAGTGGTAACGAGGTGGAATTCAACCCTCTATATGCTTCAGAGGTTGGAGGAGCAGCAAAAGGCCATTCAAGCCTATACAATTGAGCACGATATAGGAGATGGAATGCACCTGTCTCAAGTGCAGTGGAGAATGATTTCAACGTTGTGCAAGGTTCTGATGCCCTTTGAACTTGCCACACGTGAAGTCAGTTCAGACACTGCCAGCCTGAGTCAGGTCATTCCCCTCATCAGGCTTTTGCAGAAGAAGCTGGAGGCATTGAAGAAGGAGCTAACACGGAGCGATTCCGCTAGGCATGTGGGACTTGTGGATGCAGCCCTTAATTCGCTTAACAAGGATTCACGGGTGGTCAATCTGTTGAAATCAGAGCACTACATTTTGGCCACCGTGCTCGATCCTAGATTTAAAGCCTACCTTGGATCTCTCTTTCCGGCAGACACAGGTCTGCTGGGGTTGAAAGACCTGCTGGTGACAAAATTGTCAAGTCAAGCGGAACGCGACCTGTCAACATCTCCTCCTTCACATTCTCCCGCAACTGGGGGTGCGAGGAAAAGGCTCAGAATTCCGAGCCCACCCGCTGGCGGTGATGCAGGGCAGTCTGGAGCGACTGCTGATGCTGACATCTGGTCCGGACTGAAGGACCTGACAACGATTACGGACATGTCGTCTACTGTCACTGCATATGATTCTCTCAACATTGATAGAATGGTGGAGGATTATATGAGTGACCGCATCCAAGTAGGCACGTCACACAGTCCGTACTTATACTGGCAGGAAAAAGAGGCAATTTGGAGGCCCTTGCACAAACTGGCTTTATTCTACCTAAGTTGCCCTCCCACAAGTGTGTACTCCGAAAGAGTGTTTAGTGCCGCCGCTCACCTTGTCAGCAATCGGCGTACGAGGTTACATCCAGAAAATGTGGAGAAGATGATGTTCATTAAAATGAATTATAATCAATTCCTCCGCGGAGACATTGACCAGCAGCAATTGCCTCCACAAAGTACACAGGGAGCTGAGATGGTGGATTCCAGTGGGGACGAATTGATAATCTGTGAGGAGGGGGATGTACACGGTGATATATCGGAGGGTGAAGATGAGGTGGACATCTTGCCTCTGTAGAGCCAGTTTGTGCAAGGAGAGATTAATTGCTTCTTTTTTGGGGGGGGTCCAAACCAACCCGTCATATCAGTCACAGTCGTGTGGCAGACCCTGTCACTGAAATGATGGGTTGGTTAAAGTGTGCATGTCCTGTTTTGTTTATACAACATAAGGGTGGGTGGGAGGGCCCAAGGATAATTCCATCTTGCACCTCTTTTTTCTTTTCTTTTTCTTTGCATCATGTGCTGATTGGGGAGGGTTTTTTGGAAGGGACATCCTGCGTGACACTGCAGTGCCACTCCTAGATGGGCCCGGTGTTTGTGTCGGCCACTAGGGTCGCTAATCTTACTCACACAGTCAGCTACCTCATTGCGCCTCTTTTTTTCTTTGCGTCATGTGCTGTTTGGGGAGGGTTTTTTGGAAGGGACATCCTGCGTGACACTGCAGTGCCACTCCTAGATGTGCCCGGTGTTTGTGTCGGCCACTAGGGTCGCTAATCTTACTCACACAGTCAGCTACCTCATTGCGCCTCTTTTTTTCTTTGCGTCATGTGCTGTTTGGGGAGGGTTTTTTGGAAGGGCCATCCTGCGTGACACTGCAGTGCCACTCCTAGATGGGCCCGGTGTTTGTGTCGGCCACTAGGGTCGCTTATCTTACTCACACAGCGACCTCGGTGCAAATTTTAGGACTAAAAATAATATTGTGAGGTGTGATGTGTTCAGAATAGGCTGAAAATGAGTGTAAATTATGTTTTTTGAGGTTAATAATACTTTGGGATCAAAATTACCCCCAAATTCTATGATTTAAGCTGTTTTTTAGGGTTTTTTGAAAAAAACACCCGAATCCAAAACACACCCGAATCCGACAAAAAAAATTCGGTGAGGTTTTGCCAAAACGCGGTCGAACCCAAAACACGGCCGCGGAACCGAACCCAAAACCAAAACACAAAACCCGAAAAATTTCCGGCGCTCATCTCTAGTATATAGTGACATCTCAGCTCTGTACATGCTCAGGCTTAGCAGTAATATCACCAGAGATACAGTATCCCAGCTGGTGCAGAGACTATATAAATACACAAGGTCAGAGCCTGGTATATAGTGACATCTCAGCTCTGTACATGCTCAGGCTTAGCAGTAATATCACCAGAGATACAGTATCCCAGCTGGTGCAGAGGTTATATAAATACACAAGGTCAGAGCACGGTATATAGTGACATCTCAGCACTGTACATGCTCAGGCTTAGCAGTAATATCACCAGAGATACAGTATCCCAGCTGGTGCAGAGACTATATAAATACACAAGGTCAGGGCACGGTATATAGTGACATCTCAGCACTGTACATGCTCAGGCTTAGCAGGAATATCACCAGAGATACAGTATCCCAGCTGGTGCAGAGACTATATAAATACACAAGGTCAGAGCACGGTATATAGTGACATCTCAGCGCTGTACATGCTCAGGCTTAGCAGGAATAACACCACAGATACAGTATCCCGGCTGGAGCAGAGATTATATAAATACACAAGGTCAGAGCACGGTATATAGTGACATCTCAGCTCTGTACATGCTCAGGCTTAGCAGTAATATCACCAGAGATACAGTATCCCAGCTGGTGCAGAGGTTATATAAATACACAAGGTCAGAGCACGGTATATAGTGACATCTCAGCTCTGTACATGCTCAGGCTTAGCAGTAATATCACCAGAGATACAGTATCCCAGCTGGTGCAGAGGTTATATAAATACACAAAGTCAGAGCACGGTATATAGTGACATCTCAGCACTGTACATGCTCAGGCTTAGCAGTAATATCACCAGAGATACAGTATCCCGGCTGGTGCAGAGATTATATAAATACACAAGGTCAGAGCACGGTATATAGTGACATCTCAGCACTGTACATGCTCAGGCTTAGCAGTAATATCACCAGAGATACAGTATACCGGCTGGTGCAGAGATTATATAAATACACAAGGTCAGAGCACGGTATATAGTAGAGATGAGCGGGTTCGGTTCCTCGGAATCCGAACCCGCCCGAACTTCATGTTTTTTTTCACGGGTCCGAGCGACTCGGATCTTCCCGCCTTGCTCGGTTAACCCGAGCGCGCCCGAACGTCATCATGACGCTGTCGGATTCTCGCGAGGCTCGGATTCTATCGCGAGACTCGGATTCTATATAAGGAGCCGCGCGTCGCCGCCATTTTCACTCGTGCATTGAGATTGATAGGGAGAGGACGTGTCTGGCGTCCTCTCCATTAGAATAGAGATAGATTAGATAGAGAGAGAGAGATTGTGCAGAGTCGCAGACAGAGTTAGTTTACCACAGTCAGTGACCAGTGCAGTTGCTAGTTAACTTTTATTTAATATAATATATCCGTTCACTTCTCTCTGCTATATCCGTTCTCTGCCTGAAAAAAAAAACGATACACAGCACAGTCAGTCACACAGTGTGACTCAGTCTGTGTGCACTCAGCTCAGCCCAGTGTGCTGCACAGTCATCAATGTATAAATTAAAAGCTTATAATTAATTGTGGGGGAGACTGGGGAGCACTGCAGGTTGTTAGCAGGAGCCAGGAGTACAATTATATTAATTAACAGTGCACACTTTTGCTGCAGGAGTGGTGACCAGTGCCTGACCACCAGTATAGTATTGTTGTATACTACTAATATCTCTTTAAATATCAACCAGTCTATATTAGCAGCAGACACAGTACAGTGCGGTAGTTCACGGCTGTGGCTACCTCTGTGTCGGCACACGGCAGGCAGTCCGTCCGACCAGAATTGTATTATTTATTATTATATACCTACCACCTAACCGTGGTTTTTTTTTCATTCTTTATACCGTCATAGTGTCATCCTAATTGTTACGAGTATACTACTATCTCTTTATCAACCAGTGTACAGTGCGGTAGTTCACGGCTGTGGCTACCTCTGTGTCGGCACACGGCAGGCAGTCCGTCCGACCAGAATTGTATTATTTATTATTATATACCTACCACCTAACCGTGGTTTTTTTTTCATTCTTTATACCGTCATAGTGTCATCCTAATTGTTACGAGTATACTACTATCTCTTTATCAACCAGTGTACAGTGCGGTAGTTCACGGCTGTGGCTACCTCTGTGTCGGCACACGGCAGGCAGTCCGTCCGACCAGAATTGTATTATTTATTATTATATACCTACCACCTAACCGTGGTTTTTTTTTTCATTCTTTATACCGTCATAGTGTCATCCTAATTGTTACGAGTATACTACTATCTCTTTATCAACCAGTGTACAGTGCGGTAGTTCACGGCTGTGGCTACCTCTGTGTCGGCACACGGCAGGCAGTCCGTCCGACCAGAATTGTATTATTTATTATTATATACCTACCACCTAACCGTGGTTTTTTTTTTCATTCTTTATACCGTCATAGTGTCATCCTAATTGTTACGAGTATACTACTATCTCTTTATCAACCAGTGTACAGTGCGGTAGTTCACGGCTGTGGCTACCTCTGTGTCGGCACACGGCAGGCAGTCCGTCCGACCAGAATTGTATTATTTATTATTATATACCTACCACCTAACCGTGGTTTTTTTTTCATTCTTTATACCGTCATAGTGTCATCCTAATTGTTACGAGTATACTACTATCTCTTTATCAACCAGTGTACAGTGCGGTAGTTCACGGCTGTGGCTACCTCTGTGTCGGCACACGGCAGGCAGTCCGTCCGACCAGAATTGTATTATTTATTATTATATACCTACCACCTAACCGTGGTTTTTTTTTCATTCTTTATACCGTCATAGTGTCATCCTAATTGTTACGAGTATACTACTATCTCTTTATCAACCAGTGTACAGTGCGGTAGTTCACGGCTGTGGCTACCTCTGTGTCGGCACACGGCAGGCAGTCCGTCCGACCAGAATTGTATTATTTATTATTATATACCTACCACCTAACCGTGGTTTTTTTTTTCATTCTTTATACCGTCATAGTGTCATCCTAATTGTTACGAGTATACTACTATCTCTTTATCAACCAGTGTACAGTGCGGTAGTTCACGGCTGTGGCTACCTCTGTGTCGGCACACGGCAGGCAGTCCGTCCGACCAGAATTGTATTATTTATTATTATATACCTACCACCTAACCGTGGTTTTTTTTTCATTCTTTATACCGTCATAGTGTCATCCTAATTGTTACGAGTATACTACTATCTCTTTATCAACCAGTGTACAGTGCGGTAGTTCACGGCTGTGGCTACCTCTGTGTCGGCACACGGCAGGCAGTCCGTCCGACCAGAATTGTATTATTTATTATTATATACCTACCACCTAACCGTGGTTTTTTTTTTCATTCTTTATACCGTCATAGTGTCATCCTAATTGTTACGAGTATACTACTATCTCTTTATCAACCAGTGTACAGTGCGGTAGTTCACGGCTGTGGCTACCTCTGTGTCGGCACACGGCAGGCAGTCCGTCCGACCAGAATTGTATTATTTATTATTATATACCTACCACCTAACCGTGGTTTTTTTTTTTCATTCTTTATACCGTCATAGTGTCATCCTAATTGTTACGAGTATACTACTATCTCTTTATCAACCAGTGTACAGTGCGGTAGTTCACGGCTGTGGCTACCTCTGTGTCGGCACACGGCAGGCAGTCCGTCCGACCAGAATTGTATTATTTATTATTATATACCTACCACCTAACCGTGGTTTTTTTTTCATTCTTTATACCGTCATAGTGTCATCCTAATTGTTACGAGTATACTACTATCTCTTTATCAACCAGTGTACAGTGCGGTAGTTCACGGCTGTGGCTACCTCTGTGTCGGCACACGGCAGGCAGTCCGTCCGACCAGAATTGTATTATTTATTATTATATACCTACCACCTAACCGTGGTTTTTTTTTCATTCTTTATACCGTCATAGTGTCATCCTAATTGTTACGAGTATACTACTATCTCTTTATCAACCAGTGTACAGTGCGGTAGTTCACGGCTGTGGCTACCTCTGTGTCGGCACACGGCAGGCAGTCCGTCCGACCAGAATTGTATTATTTATTATTATATACCTACCACCTAACCGTGGTTTTTTTTTCATTCTTTATACCGTCATAGTGTCATCCTAATTGTTACGAGTATACTACTATCTCTTTATCAACCAGTGTACAGTGCGGTAGTTCACGGCTGTGGCTACCTCTGTGTCGGCAGTCGGCAGGCAGTCCGTCCATCCATAATTGTATTATTATTATAATATATACCACCTAACCGTGGTTTTTTTATACCACCTAACCGTGGCAGTCCGTCCATAATTGTATACTAGTATCCAATCCATCCATCTCCATTGTTTACCTGAGGTGCCTTTTAGTTCTGCCTATAAAATATGGAGAACAAAAAAGTTGAGGTTCCAAAATTAGGGAAAGATCAAGATCCACTTCCACCTCGTGCTGAAGCTGCTGCCACTAGTCATGGCCGAGACGATGAAATGCCAGCAACGTCGTCTGCCAAGGCCGATGCCCAATGTCATAGTACAGAGCATGTCAAATCCAAAACACCAAATATCAGAAAAAAAAGGACTCCAAAACCTAAAATAAAATTGTCGGAGGAGAAGCGTAAACTTGCCAATATGCCATTTACCACACGGAGTGGCAAGGAACGGCTGAGGCCCTGGCCTATGTTCATGGCTAGTGGTTCAGCTTCACATGAGGATGGAAGCACTCAGCCTCTCGCTAGAAAACTGAAAAGACTCAAGCTGGCAAAAGCACCGCAAAGAACTGTGCGTTCTTTGAAATCCCAAATCCACAAGGAGAGTCCAATTGTGTCGTTTGCGATGCCTGACCTTCCCAACACTGGACGTGAAGAGCATGCGCCTTCCACTATTTGCATGCCCCCTGCAAGTGCTGGAAGGAGCACCCGCAGTCCAGTTCCTGATAGTCAGATTGAAGATGTCAGTGTTGAAGTACACCAGGATGAGGAGGATATGGGTGTTGCTGGCGCTGGGGAGGAAATTGACCAGGAGGATTCTGATGGTGAGGTGGTTTGTTTAAGTCAGGCACCCGGGGAGACACCTGTTGTCCGTGGGAGGAATATGGCCGTTGACATGCCAGGTGAAAATACCAAAAAAATCAGCTCTTCGGTGTGGAGGTATTTCACCACAAATGCGGACAACAGGTGTCAAGCCGTGTGTTCCCTTTGTCAAGCTGTAATAAGTAGGGGTAAGGACGTTAACCACCTCGGAACATCCTCCCTTATACGTCACCTGCAGCGCATTCATAATAAGTCAGTGACAAGTTCAAAAACTTTGGGTGACAGCGGAAGCAGTCCACTGACCAGTAAATCCCTTCCTCTTGTAACCAAGCTCACGCAAACCACCCCACCAACTCCCTCAGTGTCAATTTCCTCCTTCCCCAGGAATGCCAATAGTCCTGCAGGCCATGTCACTGGCAAGTCTGACGAGTCCTCTCCTGCCTGGGATTCCTCCGATGCATCCTTGCGTGTAACGCCTACTGCTGCTGGCGCTGCTGTTGTTGCCGCTGGGAGTCGATGGTCATCCCAGAGGGGAAGTCGTAAGCCCACTTGTACTACTTCCAGTAAGCAATTGACTGTTCAACAGTCCTTTGCGAGGAAGATGAAATATCACAGCAGTCATCCTACTGCAAAGCGGATAACTGAGGCCTTGGCATCCTGGGTGGTGAGAAACGTGGTTCCGGTATCCATCATTACTGCAGAGCCAACTAGAGACTTGTTGGAGGTACTGTGTCCCCGGTACCAAATACCATCTAGGTTCCATTTCTCTAGGCAGGCGATACCGAAAATGTACACAGACCTCAGAAAAAGAGTCACCAGTGTCCTAAAAAATGCAGCTGTACCCAATGTCCACTTAACCACGGACATGTGGACAAGTGGAGCAGGGCAGGGTCAGGACTATATGACTGTGACAGCCCACTGGGTAGATGTATGGACTCCCGCCGCAAGAACAGCAGTGGCGGCACCAGTAGCAGCATCTCGCAAACGCCAACTCTTTCCTAGGCAGGCTACGCTTTGTATCACCGCTTTCCAGAATACGCACACAGCTGAAAACCTCTTACGGCAACTGAGGAAGATCATCGCGGAATGGCTTACCCCAATTGGACTCTCCTGTGGATTTGTGGCATCGGACAACGCCAGCAATATTGTGTGTGCATTAAATCTGGGCCAATTCCAGCACGTCCCATGTTTTGCACATACCTTGAATTTGGTGGAGCAGAATTTTTTAAAAAACGACAGGGCCGTGCAAGAGATGCTGTCGGTGGCCAGAAGAATTGCGGGACACTTTCGGCGTACAGGCACCACGTACAGAAAACTGGAGCACCACCAAAAACTACTGAACCTGCCCTGCCATCATCTGAAGCAAGAAGTGGTAACGAGGTGGAATTCAACCCTCTATATGCTTCAGAGGTTGGAGGAGCAGCAAAAGGCCATTCAAGCCTATACAATTGAGCACGATATAGTAGGTGGAATGCACCTGTCTCAAGTGCAGTGGAGAATGATTTCAACGTTGTGCAAGGTTCTGATGCCCTTTGAACTTGCCACACGTGAAGTCAGTTCAGACACTGCCAGCCTGAGTCAGGTCATTCCCCTCATCAGGCTTTTGCAGAAGAAGCTGGAGGCATTGAAGGAGGAGCTAACACGGAGCGATTCCGCTAGGCATGTGGGACTTGTGGATGCAGCCCTTAATTCGCTTAACAAGGATTCACGGGTGGTCAATCTGTTGAAATCAGAGCACTACATTTTGGCCACCGTGCTCGATCCTAGATTTAAAGCCTACCTTGGATCTCTCTTTCCGGCAGACACAGGTCTGCTGGGGTTGAAAGACCTGCTGGTGACAAAATTGTCAAGTCAAGCGGAACGCGACCTGTCAACATCTCCTCCTTCACATTCTCCCGCAACTGGGGGTGCGAGGAAAAGGCTCAGAATTCCGAGCCCACCCGCTGGCGGTGATGCAGGGCAGTCTGGAGCGACTGCTGATGCTGACATCTGGTCCGGACTGAAGGACCTGACAACGATTACGGACATGTCGTCTACTGTCACTGCATATGATTCTCTCAACATTGATAGAATGGTGGAGGATTATATGAGTGACCGCATCCAAGTAGGCACGTCACACAGTCCGTACTTATACTGGCAGGAAAAAGAGGCAATTTGGAGGCCCTTGCACAAACTGGCTTTATTCTACCTAAGTTGCCCTCCCACAAGTGTGTACTCCGAAAGAGTGTTTAGTGCCGCCGCTCACCTTGTCAGCAATCGGCGTACGAGGTTACATCCAGAAAATGTGGAGAAGATGATGTTCATTAAAATGAATTATAATCAATTCCTCCGCGGAGACATTGACCAGCAGCAATTGCCTCCACAAAGTACACAGGGAGCTGAGATGGTGGATTCCAGTGGGGACGAATTGATAATCTGTGAGGAGGGGGATGTACACGGTGATATATCGGAGGGTGAAGATGAGGTGGACATCTTGCCTCTGTAGAGCCAGTTTGTGCAAGGAGAGATTAATTGCTTCTTTTTTGGGGGGGGTCCAAACCAACCCGTCATATCAGTCACAGTCGTGTGGCAGACCCTGTCACTGAAATGATGGGTTGGTTAAAGTGTGCATGTCCTGTTTTGTTTATACAACATAAGGGTGGGTGGGAGGGCCCAAGGATAATTCCATCTTGCACCTCTTTTTTCTTTTCTTTTTCTTTGCATCATGTGCTGATTGGGGTGGGTTTTTTGGAAGGGACACCCTGCGTGACACTGCAGTGCCACTCCTAGATGGGCCCGGTGTTTGTGTCGGCCACTAGGGTCGCTAATCTTACTCACACAGCTACCTCATTGTGCCTCTTTTTTTCTTTGCGTCATGTGCTGTTTGGGGAGGGTTTTTTGGAAGGGACATCCTGCGTGACACTGCAGTGCCACTCCTAGATGTGCCCGGTGTTTGTGTCGGCCACTAGGGTCGCTAATCTTACTCACACAGTCAGCTACCTCATTGCGCCTCTTTTTTTCTTTGCGTCATGTGCTGTTTGGGGAGGGTTTTTTGGAAGGGCCATCCTGCGTGACACTGCAGTGCCACTCCTAGATGGGCCCGGTGTTTGTGTCGGCCACTAGGGTCGCTAATCTTACTCACACAGCTACCTCATTGCGCCTCTTTTTTTCTTTGCGTCATGTGCTGTTTGGGGAGGGTTTTTTGGAAGGGACATCCTGCGTGACACTGCAGTGCCACTCCTAGATGGGCCCGGTGTTTGTGTCGGCCACTAGGGTCGCTTATCTTACTCACACAGCGACCTCGGTGCAAATTTTAGGACTAAAAATAATATTGTGAGGTGTGAGGTATTCAGAATAGACTGAAAATGAGTGTAAATTATGGTTTTTGAGGTTAATAATACTTTGGGATCAAAATGACCCCCAAATTCTATGATTTAAGCTGTTTTTTAGTGTTTTTTGAAAAAAACACCCGAATCCAAAACACACCCGAATCCGACAAAAAAAATTCGGTGAGGTTTTGCCAAAACGCGTTCGAACCCAAAACACGGCCGCGGAACCGAACCCAAAACCAAAACACAAAACCCGAAAAATTTCAGGCGCTCATCTCTAGTATATAGTGACATCTCAGCACTGTACATGCTCAGGCTTAGCAGTAATATCACCAGAGATACAGTATCCCAGCTGGTGCAGAGACTATATAAATACACAAGGTCAGAGCACAGTATATAGTGACATCTCAGCACTGTACATGCTCAGGCTTAGCAGGAATATCACCAGAGATACAGTATCCCAGCTGGTGCAGAGACTATATAAATACACAAGGTCAGAGCACGGTATATAGTGACATCTCAGCACTGTACATGCTCAGGCTTAGCAGGAATATCACCAGAGATACAGTATCCCAGCTGGTGCAGAGATTATATAAATACACAAGGTCAGAGCACGGTATATAGTGACATCTCAGCACTGTACATGCTCAGGCTTAGCAGTAATATCACCAGAGATACAGTATCCCAGCTGGTGCAGAGACTATATAAATACACAAGGTCAGAGCATGGTATATAGTGACATCTCAGCACTGTACATGCTCAGGCTTAGCAGGAATATCACCAGAGATACAGTATCCCGGCTGGTGCAGAGACTATATAAATACACAAGGTCAGAGCATGGTATATAGTGACATCTCAGCACTGTACATGCTCAGGCTTAGCAGTAATATCACCAGAGATACAGTATCCCGGCTGGTGCAGAGGTTATATAAATACACAAGGTCAGAGCACGGTATATAGTGACATCTCAGCACTGTACATGCTCAGGCTTAGCAGTAATATCACCAGAGATACAGTATCCCGGCTGGTGCAGAGACTATATAAATACACAAGGTCAGAGCACGGTATATAGTGACATCTCAGCTCTGTACATGCTCAGGCTTAGCAGTAATATCACCAGAGATACAGTATCCCAGCTGGTGCAGAGACTATATAAATACACAAGGTCAGAGCACAGTATATAGTGACATCTCAGCTCTGTACATGCTCAGGCTTAGCAGTAATATCACCAGAGATACAGTATCCCAGCTGGTGCAGAGACTATATAAATACACAAGGTCAGAGCACGGTATATAGTGACATCTCAGCTCTGTACATGCTCAGGCTTAGCAGTAATATCACCAGAGATACAGTATCCCAGCTGGTGCAGAGACTATATAAATACACAAGGTCAGAGCACGGTATATAGTGACATCTCAGCACTGTACATGCTCAGGCTTAGCAGGAATATCACCAGAGATACAGTATCCCGGCTGGTGCAGAGACTATATAAATACACAAGGTCAGAGCATGGTATATAGTGACATCTCAGCTCTGTACATGCTCAGGCTTAGCAGGAATAACACCAGAGATACAGTATCCCAGCTGGTGCAGAGGTTATATAAATACACAAGGTCAGAGCACGGTATATAGTGACATCTCAGCTCTGTACATGCTCAGGCTTAGCAGTAATATCACCAGAGATACAGTATCCCAGCTGGTGCAGAGGTTATATAAATACACAAGGTCAGAGCACGGTATATAGTGACATCTCAGCACTGTACATGCTCTGGCTTAGCAGTAATATCACCAGAGATACAGTATCCCGGCTGGTGCAGAGATTATATAAATACACAAGGTCAGAGCACGGTATATAGTGACATCTCAGCACTGTACATGCTCAGGCTTAGCAGTAATATCACCAGAGATACAGTATACCGGCTGGTGCAGAGATTATATAAATACACAAGGTCAGAGCACGGTATATAGTGACATCTCAGCACTGTACATGCTCAGGCTTAGCAGTAATATCACCAGAGATACAGTATCCCAGCTGGTGCAGAGACTATATAAATACACAAGGTCAGAGCACGGTATATAGTGACATCTCAGCACTGTACATGCTCAGGCTTAGCAGGAATGTCACCAGAGATACAGTATCCCAGCTGGTGCAGAGACTATATAAATACACAAGGTCAGAGCACGGTATATAGTGACATCTCAGCTCTGTACATGCTCAGGCTTAGCAGTAATATCACCAGAGATACAGTATCCCAGCTGGTGCAGAGATTATATAAATACACAAGGTCAGAGCACGGTATATAGTGACATCTCAGCACTGTACATGCTCAGGCTTAGCAGTAATATCACCAGAGATACAGTATCCCAGCTGGTGCAGAGGTTATATAAATACACAAGGTCAGAGCACGGTATATAGTGACATCTCAGCTCTGTACATGCTCAGGCTTAGCAGTAATATCACCAGAGATACAGTATCCCAGCTGGTGCAGAGGTTATATAAATACACAAGGTCAGAGCACGGTATATAGTGACATCTCAGCACTGTACATGCTCAGGCTTAGCAGTAATATCACCAGAGATACAGTATCCCGGCTGGTTCAGAGATTATATAAATACACAAGGTCAGAGCACGGTATATAGTGACATCTCAGCACTGTACATGCTCAGGCTTAGCAGTAATATCACCAGAGATACAGTATACGGGCTGGTGCAGAGATTATATAAATACACAAGGTCAGAGCACGGTATATAGTGACATCTCAGCACTGTACATGCTCAGGCTTAGCAGTAATATCACCAGAGATACAGTATCCCAGCTGGTGCAGAGACTATATAAATACACAAGGTCAGAGCACGGTATATAGTGACATCTCAGCACTGTACATGCTCAGGCTTAGCAGTAATATCACCAGAGATACAGTATCCCGGCTGGTGCAGAGGTTATATAAATACACAAGGTCAGAGCACGGTATATAGTGACATCTCAGCATTGCACATGCTCAGGCTTAGCAGGAATATCACCAGAGATACAGTATCCCAGCTGGTGCAGAGATTATATAAATACACAAGGTCAGAGCACGGTATATAGTGACATCTCAGCACTGTACATGCTCAGGCTTAGCAGTAATATCACCAGAGATACAGTATCCCAGCTGGTGCAGAGGTTATATAAATACACAAGGTCAGAGCACGGTATATAGTGACATCTCAGCATTGCACATGCTCAGGCTTAGCAGGAATATCACCAGAGATACAGTATCCCAGCTGGTGCAGAGATTATATAAATACACAAGGTCAGAGCACGGTATATAGTGACATCTCAGCACTGTACCTGCTCAGGCTTAGCAGTAATATCACCAGAGATACAGTATCCCAGCTGGTGCAGAGACTATATAAATACACAAGGTCAGAGCATGGTATATAGTGACATCTCAGCACTGTACATGCTCAGGCTTAGCAGGAATATCACCAGAGATACAGTATCCCGGCTGGTGCAGAGACTATATAAATACACAAGGTCAGAGCATGGTATATAGTGACATCTCAGCACTGTACATGCTCAGGCTTAGCAGTAATATCACCAGAGATACAGTATCCCAGCTGGTGCAGAGGTTATATAAATACACAAGGTCAGAGCACGGTATATAGTGACATCTCAGCTCTGTACATGCTCAGGCTTAGCAGGAATATCACCAGAGATACAGTATCCCAGCTGGTGCAGAGGTTATATAAATACACAAGGTCAGAGCACGGTATATAGTGACATCTCAGCACTGTACATGCTCAGGCTTAGCAGTAATATCACCAGAGATACAGTATCCCAGCTGGTGCAGAGACTATATAAATACACAAGGTCAGAGCACGGTATATAGTGACATCTCAGCTCTGTACATGCTCAGGCTTAGCAGTAATATCACCAGAGATACAGTATCCCAGCTGGTGCAGAGACTATATAAATACACAAGGTCAGAGCACGGTATATAGTGACATCTCAGCACTGTACATGCTCAGGCTTAGCAGGAATATCACCAGAGATACAGTATCCCGGCTGGTGCAGAGACTATATAAATACACAAGGTCAGAGCATGGTATATAGTGACATCTCAGCTCTGTACATGCTCAGGCTTAGCAGTAATATCACCAGAGATACAGTATCCCAGCTGGTGCAGAGACTATATAAATACACAAGGTCAGAGCACGGTATATAGTGACATCTCAGCGCTGTACATGCTCAGGCTTAGCAGTAATATCACCAGAGATACAGTATCCCAGCTGGTGCAGAGACTATATAAATACACAAGGTCAGAGCACGGTATATAGTGACATCTCAGCTCTGTACATGCTCAGGCTTAGCAGTAATATCACCAGAGATACAGTATCCCGGCTGGTGCAGAGATTATATAAATACACAAGGTCAGAGCACGGTATATAGTGACATCTCAGCACTGTACATGCTCAGGCTTAGCAGTAATAACACCAGAGATACAGTATCCCGGCTGTTGCAGAGATTATATAAATACACAAGGTCAGAGCATGGTATATAGTGACATCTCAGCACTGTACATGCTCAGGCTTAGCAGGAATATCACCAGAGATACAGTATCCCAGCTGGTGCAGAGACTATATAAATACACAAGGTCAGAGCACAGTATATAGTGACATCTCAGCACTGTACATGCTCAGGCTTAGCAGGAATATCACCAGAGATACAGTATCCCAGCTGGTGCAGAGACTATATAAATACACAAGGTCAGAGCACGGTATATAGTGACATCTCAGCACTGTACATGCTCAGGCTTAGCAGGAATATCACCAGAGATACAGTATCCCAGCTGGTGCAGAGACTATATAAATACACAAGGTCAGAGCACGGAATATAGTGACATCTCAGCGCTGTACATGCTCAGGCTTAGCAGTAATATCACCAGAGATACAGTATCCCAGCTGGTGCAGAGATTATATAAATACACAAGGTCAGAGCACGGTATATAGTGACATCTCAGCACTGTACATGCTCAGGCTTAGCAGTAATATCACCAGAGATACAGTATCCCGGCTGGTGCAGAGATTATATAAATACACAAGGTCAGAGCACGGTATATAGTGACATCTCAGCACTGTACATGCTCAGGCTTAGCAGTAATAACACCAGAGATACAGTATCCCGGCTGGTGCAGAGGTTATATAAATACACAAGGTCAGAGCACGGTATATAGTGACATCTCAGCACTGTACATGCTCAGGCTTAGCAGTAATATCACCAGAGATACAGTATCCCGGCTGGAGCAGAGGTTATATAAATACACAAGGTCAGAGCACGGAATATAGTGACATCTCAGCGCTGTACATGCTCAGGCTTAGCAGTAATATCACCAGAGATACAGTATCCCAGCTGGTGCAGAGATTATATAAATACACAAGGTCAGAGCACGGTATATAGTGACATCTCAGCACTGTACATGCTCAGGCTTAGCAGGAATATCACCAGAGATACAGTATCCCAGCTGGTGCAGAGATTATATAAATACACAAGGTCAGAGCACGGTATATAGTGACATCTCAGCACTGTACATGCTCAGGCTTAGCAGTAATATCACCAGAGATACAGTATCCCGGCTGGTGCAGAGGTTATATAAATACACAAGGTCAGAGCACGGTATATAGTGACATCTCAGCACTGTACATGCTCAGGCTTAGCAGTAATATCACCAGAGATACAGTATCCCAGCTGGTGCAGAGATTATATAAATACACAAGGTCAGAGCACGGTATATAGTGACATCTCAGCACTGTACATGCTCAGGCTTAGCAGTAATATCACCAGAGATACAGTATCCCAGCTGGTGCAGAGACTATATAAATACACAAGGTCAGAGCACAGTATATAGTGACATCTCAGCACTGTACATGCTCAGGCTTAGCAGTAATATCACCAGAGATACAGTATCCCGGCTGGTGCAGAGATTATATAAATACACAAGGTCAGAGCACGGTATATAGTGACATCTCAGCTCTGTACATGCTCAGGCTTAGCAGTAATATCACCAGAGATACAGTATCCCGGCTGGTGCAGAGACTATATAAATACACAAGGTCAGAGCATGGTATATAGTGACATCTCAGCACTGTACATGCTCAGGCTTAGCAGTAATATCACCAGAGATACAGTATCCCGGCTGGTGCAGAGACTATATAAATACACAAGGTCAGAGCACGGTATATAGTGACATCTCAGCACTGTACATGCTCAGGCTTAGCAGTAATAACACCAGAGATACAGTATCCCAGCTGGTGCAGAGATTATATAAATACACAAGGTCAGAGCACGGTATATAGTGACATCTCAGCACTGTACATGCTCAGGCTTAGCAGTAATATCACCAGAGATACAGTATCCCGGCTGGTGCAGAGATTATATAAATACACAAGGTCAGAGCACGGTATATAGTGACATCTCAGCACTGTACATGCTCAGGCTTAGCAGTAATATCACCAGAGATACAGTATCCCGGCTGGAGCAGAGGTTATATAAATACACAAGGTCAGAGCACGGAATATAGTGACATCTCAGCGCTGTACATGCTCAGGCTTAGCAGTAATATCACCAGAGATACAGTATCCCGGCTGGTGCAGAGGTTATATAAATACACAAGGTCAGAGCACGGTATATAGTGACATCTCAGCACTGTACATGCTCAGGCTTAGCAGTAATAACACCAGAGATACAGTATCCCAGCTGGTGCAGAGACTATATAAATACACAAGGTCAGAGCATGGTATATAGTGACATCTCAGCACTGTACATGCTCAGGCTTAGCAGGAATATCACCAGAGATACAGAATCCCAGCTGGTGCAGAGATTATATAAATACACAAGGTCAGAGCACGGTATATAGTGACATCTCAGCACTGTACATGCTCAGGCTTAGCAGTAATATCACCAGAGATACAGTATCCCGGCTGGAGCAGAGGTTATATAAATACACAAAGTCAGAGCACGGTATATAGTGACATCTCAGCACTGTACATGCTCAGGCTTAGCAGTAATATCACCAGAGATACAGTATCCCAGCTGGTGCAGAGACTATATAAATACACAAGGTCAGAGCATGGTATATAGTGACATCTCAGCATTGTACATGCTCAGGCTTAGCAGGAATATCACCAGAGATACAGTATCCCAGCTGGTGCAGAGGTTATATAAATACACAAGGTCAGAGCATGGTATATAGTGACATCTCAGCACTGTACATGCTCAGGCTTAGCAGTAATATCACCAGAGATACAGTATCCCAGCTGGTGCAGAGGTTATATAAATACACAAGGTCAGAGCACGGTATATAGTGACATCTCAGCACTGTACATGCTCAGGCTTAGCAGTAATATCACCAGAGATACAGTATCCCGGCTGGTGAAGAGACTATATAAATACACAAGGTCAGAGCACAGTATATAGTGACATCTCAGCACTGTACATGCTCAGGCTTAGCAGTAATATCACTAGAGATACAGTATCCCGGCTGGTGCAGAGGTTATATAAATACACAAGGTCAGAGCACGGTATATAGTGACATCTCAGCGCTGTACATGCTCAGGCTTAGCAGTAATATCACCAGAGATACAGTATCCCGGCTGGTGCAGAGACTATATAAATACACAAGGTCAGAGCACGGTATATAGTGACATCTCAGTGCTGTACATGCTCAGGCTTAGCAGGAATATCACCAGAGATACAGTATCCCAGCTGGTGCAGAGGTTATATAAATACACAAGGTCAGAGCACGGTATATAGTGACATCTCAGCTCTGTACATGCTCAGGCTTAGCAGTAATATCACCAGAGATACAGTATCCCAGCTGGTGCAGAGGTTATATAAATACACAAGGTCAGAGCACGGTATATAGTGACATCTCAGCTCTGTACATGCTCAGGCTTAGCAGGAATATCACCAGAGATACAGTATCCCAGCTGGTGCAGAGGTTATATAAATACACAAGGTCAGAGCACGGTATATAGTGACATCTCAGCTCTGTACATGCTCAGGCTTAGCAGGAATATCACCAGAGATACAGTATCCCAGCTGGTGCAGAGGTTATATAAATACACAAGGTCAGAGCACGGTATATAGTGACATCTCAGCTCTGTACATGCTCAGGCTTAGCAGTAATATCACCAGAGATACAGTATCCCAGCTGGTGCAGAGGTTATATAAATACACAAGGTCAGAGCACGGTATATAGTGACATCTCAGCTCTGTACATGCTCAGGCTTAGCAGGAATATCACCAGAGATACAGTATCCCAGCTGGTGCAGAGGTTATATAAATACACAAGGTCAGAGCACGGTATATAGTGACATCTCAGCTCTGTACATGCTCAGGCTTAGCAGTAATATCACCAGAGATACAGTATCCCAGCTGGTGCAGAGACTATATAAATACACAAGGTCAGAGCACGGTATATAGTGACATCTCAGCACTGTACATGCTCAGGCTTAGCAGGAATATCACCAGAGATACAGTATCCCAGCTGGTGCAGAGATTATATAAATACACAAGGTCAGAGCACGGTATATAGTGACATCTCAGCTCTGTACATGCTCAGGCTTAGCAGGAATATCACCAGAGATACAGTATCCCAGCTGGTGCAGAGACTATATAAATACACAAGGTCAGAGCACGGTATATAGTGACATCTCAGCACTGTACATGCTCAGGCTTAGCAGGAATATCACCAGAGATACAGTATCCCAGCTGGTGAAGAGACTATATAAATACACAAGGTCAGAGCACGGTATATAGTGACATCTCAGCTCTGTACATGCTCAGGCTTAGCAGGAATATCACCAGAGATACAGTATCCCAGCTGTTGCAGAGGTTATATAAATACACAAGGTCAGAGCATGGTATATAGTGACATCTCAGCACTGTACATGCTCAGGCTTAGCAGTAATATCACCAGAGATACAGTATCCCAGCTGGTGCAGAGGTTATATAAATACACAAGGTCAGAGCACGGTATATAGTGACATCTCAGCACTGTACATGCTCAGGCTTAGCAGTAATATCACCAGAGATACAGTATCCCGGCTGGTGCAGAGATTATATAAATACACAAGGTCAGAGCATGGTATATAGTGACATCTCAGCGCTGTACATGCTCAGGCTTAGCAGTAATATCACCAGAGATACAGTATCCCAGCTGGTGCAGAGATTATATAAATACACAAGGTCAGAGCATGGTATATAGTGACATCTCAGCTCTGTACATGCTCAGGCTTAGCAGTAATATCACCAGAGATACAGTATCCCGGCTGGTGCAGAGGTTATATAAATACACAAGGTCAGAGCACGGTATATAGTGACATCTCAGCACTGTACATGCTCAGGCTTAGCAGGAATATCACCAGAGATACAGTATCCCAGCTGGTGCAGAGACTATATAAATACACAAGGTCAGAGCACTGTATATAGTGACATCTCAGCATTGTACATGCTCAGGCTTAGCAGTAATATCACCAGAGATACAGTATCCCAGCTGGTGCAGAGACTATATAAATACACAAGGTCAGAGCATGGTATATAGTGACATCTCAGCGCTGTACATGCTCAGGCTTAGCAGGAATATCACCAGAGATACAGTATCCCAGCTGGTGCAGAGACTATATAAATACACAAGGTCAGAGCATGGTATATAGTGACATCTCAGCTCTGTACATGCTCAGGCTTAGCAGTAATATCACCAGAGATACAGTATCCCAGCTGGTGCAGAGATTATATAAATACACAAGGTCAGAGCACAGTATATAGTGACATCTCAGCGCTGTACATGCTCAGGCTTAGCAGTAATATCACCAGAGATACAGTATCCTGGCTGGTGCAGAGACTATATAAATACACAAGGTCAGAGCATGGTATATAGTGACATCTCAGCACTGTACATGCTCAGGCTTAGCAGGAATATCACCAGAGATACAGTATCCCAGCTGGTGCAGAGACTATATAAATACACAAGGTCAGAGCACTGTATATAGTGACATCTCAGCATTGTACATGCTCAGGCTTAGCAGTAATATCACCAGAGATACAGTATCCCAGCTGGTGCAGAGACTATATAAATACACAAGGTCAGAGCACGGTATATAGTGACATCTCAGCACTGTACATGCTCAGGCTTAGCAGTAATATCACCAGAGATACAGTATCCCAGCTGGTGCAGAGACTATATAAATACACAAGGTCAGAGCATGGTATATAGTGACATCTCAGCTCTGTACATGCTCAGGCTTAGCAGTAATATCACCAGAGATACAGTATCCCAGCTGGTGCAGAGATTATATAAATACACAAGGTCAGAGCACAGTATATAGTGACATCTCAGCACTGTACATGCTCAGGCTTAGCAGTAATATCACCAGAGATACAGTATCCCGGCTGGTGCAGAGACTATATAAATACACAAGGTCAGAGCACGGTATATAGTGACATCTCAGCTCTGTACATGCTCAGGCTTAGCAGTAATATCACCAGAGATACAGTATCCCGGCTGGTGCAGAGACTATATAAATACACAAGGTCAGAGCACGGTATATAGTGACATCTCAGCGCTGTACATGCTCAGGCTTAGCAGTAATATCACCAGAGATACAGTATCCTGGCTGGTGCAGAGACTATATAAATACACAAGGTCAGAGCATGGTATATAGTGACATCTCAGCTCTGTACATGCTCAGGTTTAGCAGTAATATCACCAGAGATACAGTATCCCAGCTGGTGCAGAGATTATATAAATACACAAGGTCAGAGCACGGTATATAGTGACATCTCAGCTCTGTACATGCTCAGGCTTAGCAGTAATAACACCAGAGATACAGTATCCCGGCTGGTGCAGAGGTTATATAAATACACAAGGTCAGAGCATGGTATATAGTGACATCTCAGCACTGTACATACTCAGGCTTAGCAGGAATATCACCAGAGATACAGTATCCCAGCTGGTGCAGAGACTATATAAATACACAAGGTCAGAGCACGGTATATAGTGACATCTCAGCACTGTACATGCTCAGGCTTAGCAGTAATATCACCAGATACAGTATCCCGGCTGGTGCAGAGATTATATAAATACACAAGGTCAGAGCACGGTATATAGTGACATCTCAGCACTGTACATGCTCAGGCTTAGCAGGAATATCACCAGAGATACAGTATCCCGGCTGGTGCAGAGGTTATATAAATACACAAGGTCAGAGCACGGTATATAGTGACATCTCAGCGCTGTACATGCTCAGGCTTAGCAGTAATATCACCAGAGATACAGTATCCCAGCTGGTGCAGAGACTATATAAATACACAAGGTCAGAGCACGGCATATAGTGACATCTCAGCACTGTACATGCTCAGGCTTAGCAGTAATATCACCAGAGATACAGTATCCCGGCTGGTGCAGAGATTATATAAATACACAAGGTCAGAGCATAGTATATAGTGACATCTCAGCGCTGTACATGCTCAGGCTTAGCAGGAATATCACCAGAGATACAGTATCCCGGCTGGTGCAGAGGTTATATAAATACACAAGGTCAGAGCACGGTATATAGTGACATCTCAGCACTGTACATGCTCAGGCTTAGCAGTAATATCACCAGAGATACAGTATCCCGGCTGGTGCAGAGATTATATAAATACACAAGGTCAGAGCACGGTATATAGTGACATCTCAGCGCTGTACATGCTCAGGCTTAGCAGTAATATCACCAGAGATACAGTATCCCAGCTGGTGCAGAGGTTATATAAATACACAAGGTCAGAGCACAGTATATAGTGACATCTCAGCACTGTACATGCTCAGGCTTAGCAGGAATATCACCAGAGATACAGTATCCCGGCTGCTGCAGAGATTATATAAATACACAAGGTCAGAGCACGGTATATAGTGACATCTCAGCTCTGTACATGCTCAGGCTTAGCAGGAATATCACCAGAGATACAGTATCCCAGCTGGTGCAGAGACTATATAAATACACAAGGTCAGAGCACGGTATATAGTGACATCTCAGCTCTGTACATGATCAGGCTTAGCAGTAATATCACCAGAGATACAGTATCCCGGCTGGTGCAGAGACGATATAAATACACAAGGTCAGAGCACGGTATATAGTGACATCTCAGCGCTGTACATGCTCAGGCTTAGCAGGAATATCACCAGAGATACAGTATCCCGGCTGGTGCAGAGGTTATATAAATACACAAGGTCAGAGCACGGTATATAGTGACATCTCAGCACTGTACATGCTCAGGCTTAGCAGGAATATCACCAGAGATACAGTATCCCGGCTGGTGCAGAGGTTATATAAATACACAAGGTCAGAGCATGGTATATAGTGACATCTCAGCTCTGTACATGCTCAGGCTTAGCAGTAATATCACCAGAGATACAGTATCCCGGCTGGTGCAGAGATTATATAAATACACAAGGTT
The DNA here is from genome assembly GCF_028390025.1 of Pseudophryne corroboree. NCBI lineage: Eukaryota > Metazoa > Chordata > Amphibia > Anura > Myobatrachidae > Pseudophryne > Pseudophryne corroboree. The sequence goes on from NC_086450.1 coordinate 482,204,056, forward strand.
AGAGCATGGTATATAGTGACATCTCAGCACTGTACATGCTCAGGCTTAGCAGTAATATCACCAGAGATACAGTATCCCAGCTGGTGCAGAGACTATATAAATACACAAGGTCAGAGCACGGTATATAGTGACATCTCAGCGCTGTACATGCTCAGGCTTAGCAGTAATATCACCAGAGATACAGTATCCCGGCTGGTGCAGAGACTATATAAATACACAAGGTCAGAGCATGGTATATAGTGACATCTCAGCACTGTATATGCTCAGGCTTAGCAGGAATATCACCAGAGATACAGTATCCCAGCTGGTGCAGAGATTATATAAATACACATGGTCAGAGCACGGTATATAGTGACATCTCAGCACTGTACATGCTCAGCCTTAGCAGTAATATCACCAGAGATACAGTATCCCGGCTGGTGCAGAGACGATATAAATACACAAGGTCAGAGCACGGTATATAGTGACATCTCAGCGCTGTACATGCTCAGGCTTAGCAGGAATATCACCAGAGATACAGTATCCCGGCTGGTGCAGAGGTTATATAAATACACAAGGTCAGAGCACGGTATATAGTGACATCTCAGCACTGTACATGCTCAGGCTTAGCAGGAATATCACCAGAGATACAGTATCCCGGCTGGTGCAGAGGTTATATAAATACACAAGGTCAGAGCACGGTATATAGTGACATCTCAGCTCTGTACATGCTCAGGCTTAGCAGTAATATCACCAGAGATACAGTATCCCGGCTGGTGCAGAGATTATATAAATACACAAGGTTAGAGCATGGTATATAGTGACATCTCAGCACTGTACATGCTCAGGCTTAGCAGTAATATCACCAGAGATACAGTATCCCAGCTGGTGCAGAGACTATATAAATACACAAGGTCAGAGCACGGTATATAGTGACATCTCAGCGCTGTACATGCTCAGGCTTAGCAGTAATATCACCAGAGATACAGTATCCCGGCTGGTGCAGAGACTATATAAATACACAAGGTCAGAGCATGGTATATAGTGACATCTCAGCACTGTATATGCTCAGGCTTAGCAGGAATATCACCAGAGATACAGTATCCCAGCTGGTGCAGAGATTATATAAATACACAAGGTCAGAGCACGGTATATAGTGACATCTCAGCTCTGTACATGCTCAGGCTTAGCAGTAATAACACCAGAGATACAGTATCCCGGCTGGTGCAGAGACTATATAAATACACAAGGTCAGAGCATGGTATATAGTGACATCTCAGCTCTGTACATGCTCAGGCTTAGCAGTAATATCACCAGAGATACAGTATCCCGGCTGGTGCAGAGACTATATAAATACACAAGGTCAGAGCATGGTATATAGTGACATCTCAGTGCTGTACATGCTCAGGCTTAGCAGGAATATCACCAGAGATACAGTATCCCAGCTGGTGCAGAGACTATATAAATACACAAGGTCAGAGCACGGTATATAGTGACATCTCAGCACTGTACATGCTCAGGCTTAGCAAGAATAACACCAGAGATACAGTATCCCGGCTGGTGCAGAGGTTATATAAATACACAAGGTCAGAGCACGGTATATAGTGACATCTCAGCACTGTACATGCTCAGGCTTAGCAGTAATATCACCAGAGATACAGTATCCCAGCTGGTGCAGAGACTATATAAATACACAAGGTCAGAGCATGGTATATAGTGACATCTCAGCACTGTACATGCTTAGGCTTAGCAGTAATATCACCAGAGATACAGTATACCGGCTGGTGCAGAGGTTATATTAATACACAAGGTCAGAGCACGGTATATAGTGACATCTCAGCTCTGTACAAGCTCAGGCTTAGCAGGAATATCACCAGAGATACAGTATCCCGGCTGGTGCAGAGGTAATATAAATACACAAGGTCAGAGCACGGTATATAGTGACATCTCAGCACTGTACATGCTTAGGCTTAGCAGTAATATCACCAGAGATACAGTATCCCAGCTGGTGCAGAGACTATATAAATACACAAGGTCAGAGCACGGTACATAGTGACATCTCAGCTCTGTACATGCTCAGGCTTAGCAGGAATAACACCAGAGATACAGTATCCCGGCTGGTGCAGAGACTATATAAATACACAAGGTCAGAGCATGGTATATAGTGACATCTCAGCACTGTACATGCTCAGGCTTAGCAGTATTATCACCAGAGATACAGTATCCCAGCTGGTGCAGAGGTTATATAAATACACAAGGTCAGAGCACGGTATATAGTGACATCTCAGCGCTGTACATGCTCAGGCTTAGCAGTAATATCACCAGAGATACAGTATCCCAGCTGGTGCAGAGGTTATATAAATACACAAGGTCAGAGCACGGTATATAGTGACATCTCAGCGCTGTACATGCTCAGGCTTAGCAGTAATATCACCAGAGATACAGTATCCCGGCTGGTTCAGAGACTATATAAATACACAAGGTCAGAGCATGGTATATAGTGACATCTCAGCACTGTACATGCTCAGGCTTAGCAGTAATATCACCAGAGATACAGTATCCCGGCTGGTGCAGAGGTTATATAAATACACAAGGTCAGAGCATGGTATATAGTGACATCTCAGCACTGTACATGCTCAGGCTTAGCAGGAATATCACCAGAGATACAGTATCCCGGCTGGTGCAGAGATTATATAAATACACAAGGTCAGAGCATGGTATATAGTGACATCTCAGCACTGTACATGCTCAGGCTTAGCAGGAATATCACCAGAGATACAGTATCCCAGCTGGTGCAGAGACTATATAAATACACAAGGTCAGAGCCTGGTATATAGTGACATCTCAGCGCTGTACATGCTCAGGCTTAGCAGTAATATCACCAGAGATACAGTATCCCAGCTGGTGCAGAGACTATATAAATACACAAGGTCAGAGCACGGTATATAGTGACATCTCAGCACTGTACATGCTCAGGCTTAGCAGGAATATCACCAGAGATACAGTATCCCAGCTGGTGCAGAGGTTATATAAATACACAAGGTCAGAGCATGGTATATAGTGACATCTCAGCTCTGTACATGCTCAGGCTTAGCAGGAATAACACCAGAGATACAGTATCCCAGCTGGTGCAGAGACTATATAAATACACAAGGTCAGAGCACGGTATATAGTGACATCTCAGCTCTGTACATGCTCAGGCTTAGCAGTAATATCACCAGAGATACAGTATCCCAGCTGGTGCAGAGACTATATAAATACACAAGGTCAGAGCACGGTATATAGTGACATCTCAGCGCTGTACATGCTCAGGCTTAGCAGTAATATCACCAGAGATACAGTATCCCAGCTGGTGCAGAGACTATATAAATACACAAGGTCAGAGCACGGTATATAGTGACATCTCAGCACTGTACATGCTCAGGCTTAGCAGTAATATCACCAGAGATACAGTATCCCGGCTGGTGCAGAGACTATATAAATACACAAGGTCAGAGCATGGTATATAGTGACATCTCAGCTCTGTACATGCTCAGGCTTAGCAGTAATATCACCAGAGATACAGTATCCCAGCTGGTGCAGAGGTTATATAAATACACAAGGTCAGAGCACGGTATATAGTGACATCTCAGCACTGTACATGCTCAGGCTTAGCAGTAATATCACCAGAGATACAGTATCCCGGCTGGTGCAGAGGTTATATAAATACACAAGGTCAGAGCCTGGTATATAGTGACATCTCAGCTCTGTACATGCTCAGGCTTAGCAGTAATAACACCAGAGATACAGTATCCCAGCTGGTGCAGAGGTTATATAAATACACAAGGTCAGAGCACGGTATATAGTGACATCTCAGCACTGTACATGCTCAGGCTTAGCAGTAATATCACCAGAGATACAGTATCCCGGCTGGTGCAGAGACTATATAAATACACAAGGTCAGAGCACGGTATATAGTGACATCTCAGCACTGTACATGCTCAGGCTTAGCAGTAATATCACCAGAGATACAGTATCCCAGCTGGTGCAGAGACTATATAAATACACAAGGTCAGAGCACGGTATATAGTGACATCTCAGCACTGTACATGCTCAGGCTTAGCAGTAATATCACCAGAGATACAGTATCCCAGCTGGTGCAGAGACTATATAAATACACAAGGTCAGAGCACGGTATATAGTGACATCTCAGCACTGTACATGCTCAGGCTTAGCAGTAATATCACCAGAGATACAGTATCCCGGCTGGTGCAGAGACTATATAAATACACAAGGTCAGAGCATGGTATATAGTGACATCTCAGCTCTGTACATGCTCAGGCTTAGCAGTAATATCACCAGAGATACAGTATCCCAGCTGGTACAGAGACTATATAAATACACAAGGTCAGAGCACGGTATATAGTGACATCTCAGCACTGTACATGCTCAGGCTTAGCAGGAATATCACCAGAGATACAGTATCCCGGCTGGTGCAGAGACTATATAAATACACAAGGTCAGAGCACGGTATATAGTGACATCTCAGCACTGTACATGCTCAGGCTTAGCAGGAATATCACCAGAGATACAGTATCCCAGCTGGTGCAGAGACTATATAAATACACAAGGTCAGAGCACGGTATATAGTGACATCTCAGCGCTGTACATGCTCAGGCTTAGCAGGAATATCACCAGAGATACAGTATCCCAGCTGGTGCAGAGATTATATAAATACACAAGGTCAGAGCACAGTATATAGTGACATCTCAGCACTGTACATGCTCAGGCTTAGCAGTAATATCACCAGAGATACAGTATCCCAGCTGGTGCAGAAATTATATAAATACACAAGGTCAGAGCACGGTATATAGTGACATCTCAGCACTGTACATGCTCAGGCTTAGCAGGAATATCACCAGAGATACAGTATCCCAGCTGGTGCAGAGGTTATATAAATACACAAGGTCAGAGCACGGTATATAGTGACATCTCAGCACTGTACATGCTCAGGCTTAGCAGGAATATCACCAGAGATACAGTATCCCGGCTGGTGCAGAGACTATATAAATACACAAGGTCAGAGCACAGTATATAGTGACATCTCAGCTCTGTACATGCTCAGGCTTAGCAGTAATATCACCAGAGATACAGTATCCCAGCTGGTGCAGAGACTATATAAATACACAAGGTCAGAGCACGGTATATAGTGACATCTCAGCACTGTACATGCTCAGGCTTAGCAGGAATATCACCAGAGATACAGTATCCCAGCTGGTGCAGAGGTTATATAAATACACAAGGTCAGAGCATGGTATATAGTGACATCTCAGCGCTGTACATGATCAGGCTTAGCAGTAATATCACCAGAGATACAGTATCCCGGCTGGTGCAGAGACTATATAAATACACAAGGTCAGAGCATGGTATATAGTGACATCTCAGCACTGTACATGATCAGGCTTAGCAGTAATATCACCAGAGATACAGTATCCCAGCTGGTGCAGAGGTTATATAAATACACAAGGTCAGAGCATGGTATATAGTGACATCTCAGCACTGTACATGCTCAGGCTTAGCAGGAATATCACCAGAGATACAGTATCCCAGCTGGTGCAGAGACTAGAGATGAGCGGGTTCGGTTCCTCGGAATCCGAACCCGCCCGAACTTCATGTTTTTTTTCACGGGTCCGAGCGACTCGGATCTTCCCGCCTTGCTCGGTTAACCCGAGCGCGCCCGAACGTCATCATGACGCTGTCGGATTCTCGCGAGGCTCGGATTCTATCGCGAGACTCGGATTCTATATAAGGAGCCGCGCGTCGCCGCCATTTTCACTCGTGCATTGAGATTGATAGGGAGAGGACGTGTCTGGCGTCCTCTCCATTAGAATAGAGATAGATTAGATAGAGAGAGAGAGATTGTGCAGAGTCGCAGACAGAGTTAGTTTACCACAGTCAGTGACCAGTGCAGTTGCTAGTTAACTTTTATTTAATATAATATATCCGTTCACTTCTCTCTGCTATATCCGTTCTCTGCCTGAAAAAAAAAACGATACACAGCACAGTCAGTCACACAGTGTGACTCAGTCTGTGTGCACTCAGCTCAGCCCAGTGTGCTGCACAGTCATCAATGTATAAATTAAAAGCTTATAATTAATTGTGGGGGAGACTGGGGAGCACTGCAGGTTGTTAGCAGGAGCCAGGAGTACAATTATATTAATTAACAGTGCACACTTTTGCTGCAGGAGTGGTGACCAGTGCCTGACCACCAGTATAGTATTGTTGTATACTACTAATATCTCTTTAAATATCAACCAGTCTATATTAGCAGCAGACACAGTACAGTGCGGTAGTTCACGGCTGTGGCTACCTCTGTGTCGGCACACGGCAGGCAGTCCGTCCGACCAGAATTGTATTATTTATTATTATATACCTACCACCTAACCGTGGTTTTTTTTTCATTCTTTATACCGTCATAGTGTCATCCTAATTGTTACGAGTATACTACTATCTCTTTATCAACCAGTGTACAGTGCGGTAGTTCACGGCTGTGGCTACCTCTGTGTCGGCACACGGCAGGCAGTCCGTCCGACCAGAATTGTATTATTTATTATTATATACCTACCACCTAACCGTGGTTTTTTTTTCATTCTTTATACCGTCATAGTGTCATCCTAATTGTTACGAGTATACTACTATCTCTTTATCAACCAGTGTACAGTGCGGTAGTTCACGGCTGTGGCTACCTCTGTGTCGGCACACGGCAGGCAGTCCGTCCGACCAGAATTGTATTATTTATTATTATATACCTACCACCTAACCGTGGTTTTTTTTTCATTCTTTATACCGTCATAGTGTCATCCTAATTGTTACGAGTATACTACTATCTCTTTATCAACCAGTGTACAGTGCGGTAGTTCACGGCTGTGGCTACCTCTGTGTCGGCACACGGCAGGCAGTCCGTCCGACCAGAATTGTATTATTTATTATTATATACCTACCACCTAACCGTGGTTTTTTTTTCATTCTTTATACCGTCATAGTGTCATCCTAATTGTTACGAGTATACTACTATCTCTTTATCAACCAGTGTACAGTGCGGTAGTTCACGGCTGTGGCTACCTCTGTGTCGGCAGTCGGCAGGCAGTCCGTCCATCCATAATTGTATTATTATTATAATATATACCACCTAACCGTGGTTTTTTTATACCACCTAACCGTGGCAGTCCGTCCATAATTGTATACTAGTATCCAATCCATCCATCTCCATTGTTTACCTGAGGTGCCTTTTAGTTCTGCCTATAAAATATGGAGAACAAAAAAGTTGAGGTTCCAAAATTAGGGAAAGATCAAGATCCACTTCCACCTCGTGCTGAAGCTGCTGCCACTAGTCATGGCCGAGACGATGAAATGCCAGCAACGTCGTCTGCCAAGGCCGATGCCCAATGTCATAGTACAGAGCATGTCAAATCCAAAACACCAAATATCAGAAAAAAAAGGACTCCAAAACCTAAAATAAAATTGTCGGAGGAGAAGCGTAAACTTGCCAATATGCCATTTACCACACGGAGTGGCAAGGAACGTGTGAGAGTAATATTGATTAAAATGCTTTTGCTGTATTATTGTTTCACTATATTCTAAAGACTGTATATATGTCCCTTTACATATATTATAAGGTCATCGTTGCTTGTATTGTATGTGTGAGACAACAGGTGGTTTCCTTAAAATACTTTACAAGATAAGAATGTGAAGCCAGGAGACAGAGAATGACAGAAATAGAGATCTTCAGCAATCGCTCATTCTTTGACAAGACAGACTCCAGGAATACTTTGGGACTGTCTTCTGAATATTACCTTCTATGTCACTGAAACTTGTAATATATATATGATTAGCTAACTTTATACTTCACTGTGATTGGAGGGCATGTTAAAGCCCACTTCTTTTTTGGTATAAATAAAAGCTCTCTCTGTCATAGGACAGAGCAGTGTTATACTGGCATTGTGTCTAGTGTGACTTCTTGCTCTCCGACCGGCTGTATCCAGAACCATGAATCTCCAAGACAGAAGGGCTACTAAGGCGTTGATAGTTATGGTGTAAGCCTATTACCCTAACATTTCCTGGGGGCTCGTCCGGGATTCCCCTACATTCCTGCCGTCACTGACCAGACCAACCGCTGATGCCCAGGAACCAGCTGAAATAAATCTGTACAGTGGGGTAAGCAAAGACAAGTGCTTTGGCACCTTCTTACTCTCTTTCAGCTCTTCCTGAGGTATGGTGGGGCTCAGTGGGGACAGGTTAGCGGGATCCAAGAATCCAGTAACCTTCTGTCTTTAAAGTATAAGTTGTCTCGTTATCAGTGTATGACTGCATGATATGAGTGTGTTGTATGAGTGGTACATGAGATGTATATAAAAGGCTGGCGAAATTGATCAGAGGACCAAAGACTACCCCTTCCTGAATGCAACCTAAAGGCTTGTCCTGTCTTCTTGGGAATAGGTGCCCCTGGGTCCAAAGATCTTTTCTGCATATAGACCTTGGCTCTCATGAGAAAGAAGTGATACGTGGACATTCTTATGTAAGGTGTCCGGATACGTACCCGCGATTCCAGGTCAGGGTCCTTCACGTTTCCTCTAGGTGACCCTACGGGGCTCCTAAGGCTGGAGGGTGTCTTGTATGACATTTGTGTTATATGTCTAGATTGCCAGACTTATGTTAAAACTGCATTTGTTTTTTGCTTAAATGTTCAGTCTTTGCAGCATCAAAAATTGTAGGAATTGCAGATAGGTCTGTTGGTTGTATTTGGGTGAAAAACAGGGTGATGGGGGAAACAGTGGTCATTGTAGGAACACATCTCAGTAGAAAATATCTGTCACAAGTTGTAGGATAAGATTGGTGTAAGGTGATCACATACTATCCAGTAAGTTTTATTTCTGTATAGATACATAGTATGTGTCCTATGGTCCAGCTCTATATACCTGTTGCATCAGATATACATACATATATAGGAAACATTATTTTTTTAAGAGGATACCCTGAAGTTCAGAGTATCAGAAATAGTAGACGCACAGACTCTTTGAACATGAATGACTTATATGAGTGAATTCAGTAGAGAACTTATAAGGATGCACTATTGAAAGGTTTTCTCACTATATTAATGACGGAAGCTGTCAAATACCTTATAATAAAACCATCAGACATATTATGAGATCTACTGGGGTATTATATACTGAAGTTATGGGAATTCATTAAAATTCATAAGTAACTTAGTGAACTTATGAAAATGTAACTGGAGGGAGTATTCAGTGATTCTGATAAATAGTCATATTTGTATCAATCTGTAACAACTTCAGCTATTACTGAACAGATGGAATAATTACACTTATATTAATTTGTGACAACTGTAAACACTATTGAATAGCTGGTAGTTTAAGAAGTCTATAAAGATATATCTGTCATAGGTAGCAGGCTCTCACTTAGAGATAACATGAATGTGATCTATATAGTATGAACAATCTATATGTATGTATGTATGTATGAGCTCAGTATAATGGAGGTAAATAATCACCAGGCAGACTACAATATATATTGACACAGTATATGTGGAACATTGAATAATTATTCTTGGTGTAATTATGGAACACTTAGGTGATGGTTGTTAATACCCTCTTTCCCCACACATAACGGTTCAATCAGAGATTGATATTTGGACTCTGATCTATAGTAATATATTCAAACTATTTGATGAATAAATACATGATACAGGTAGCGAGCCTTGATTTTTTTTTTAAATTTCACTTTATTAACCACTTTATTCACTGAAAAGTATGTATGATAAATATATTATTGTTATATTATTTTTATTTCGTTATCAGACATTTTTTAATGTATTTATTAAAAGTTAATTTTTAGTTATTCTACGTGCACCAACAAAGAGACATTCTTTTCTCTTCTACTGGTCAACTAATTTTGTCTCTGAATATCCAGTAGTAGATTCATAACTTATTGACGGATATTAGTCAGGATCTTTTCATAGATATGACAAAAGGAATTGTTAGCTGGTGCAGAGTGTTTCCAATTTCCCCATTCTTTCTATGATTCTAGATGGAGGGTACAGAAATTGGGATAATCACTTTAGTGTGTCTCTAAGCGCTGTTAGTCATATTATACTGTCTTTGATAACTTAGGCAGGGGGTACAAGGTGTTAGGAAAATACTGAATGGTGGAATAAGGGTCTAATCTTAGTTGTGTGTATTGTACAGGAGTTATAGTATTCCAAACAGAGGGAGATCCCATACCCACACTTACAGGAAATCCTGCTTCTAGGAACAACTCCAGGGGTGTACATTAGAGAATCACATAAAGGCACAACACGCACTGACCATATTAGTCAGAGAACACACTCATCATACCACAATTATCTAAAGAAATTACAAGGCATTATTTGGGTATCACTGATGTTAAATTTGCCCATGAATAAAAGCAGGGCAAATATTTTTGTCTTTACAAAATAATACAGGAGGTAATAGAAGTTGCAGTATATAAGGTAATTGAATCTAGAGAGAGGGGAATATAAGGACCTTGAAAGGGTCAGACTATACATAAAGTATCTGTGACCAGGAACTCATACGGGGGCACTAAGGTAACTGTGACCAGTAACCCATATGGGGGCACAGGGGAGCAAGGGTATGGCGGACCTAGCGCCCAAGACTCCCATTGAGATAGTCAGACAAAAGGAAGGTCCTGAAGCCATTAAGGGAATACAAAAAGTATTCAAAAGGGCAGGATTTTCCCCTCAGGGAACTCTAGATTTCAAGAGATGGGAAATATTTTTTAAGGGAACAGAATGTTTGGATAGAAAAGAAACATCAAGTAGAAATGTGGAAGAAAGTAGCTGCAGAATATCTGCCCAAAAAAGAACAAACATTTTTAGAAGACATAGCATGGGACATACAGATACCAGTACCAACACCAGTAGTAAACCCACCACCACCACAAGTGACACCATTGATTCAGGTACCACCATAATTTGTACCTAACACAGCACCAACTCTGACTACAACTGCAGCACCCTTACACTCACGAGAACCTAATGTGGTACTGAAGAAAAGAGATGGCAAGTGGTATACAGTTTCTTCAGAACCATACAATCCAATATATCCAGATCTGCAAAAGGAATTGAGACAGAGAAAGTGTCCACAATGTCACCAATGTATACCTGAAGGATATGAACATTGCCCCTTTTGTGACAATTGGGTACCCCCCAACGAACCACACTCTGACAATAGCCAGAACACACCCATAATCTCTAAGAACAACCCGTTTCTGGCAAATAGTCCCCAGACTATTGGGACAAGGATAATACATAGAAAAGAACAGTGTAAGAAAATGCAATCATGTCCATGTAATACCTGTGCACCACATGTCCAGATGTTTTATCAGATGCAGCCACCACCATATCCTGAAGAGACTATCACGGCATACCCAGTATCTGTACAAATCACTAGAGACCTTAATGCCGCGGGACTAGCAGACAGGAACACCACAGACTATGGGCTGCATCAGACATGAATGACATAATTTCTAGAGCTCTATACCCACGCAAGTGTCCAAATGCATATTTGAATTATATGAAGAGAATAAATCTTGTTTGGACAGGATCTTGGATAGATATTCGAGAACTAAACTCAGTGTTATTGTGTTCATCAGCTGAAGCTGAAGTAAGAGGATATCCAGCAGGAGCAGCTGCGAACATAGTAGCCCCACTAGCAGAAGATGCACAAAGGACAAAGATAAGCGGGGAACACTACATGCACAGATTAGAACACTGGTGTAACCAGCAAAGAGACAGAGTACCTGCATTTCCAGATGTTAAACAGAAGAGTGGACAGACTGTCAGACAGTACCATGATATGGTGCATCAAGGACATATAGATGGAGGATTTGATGTGGCCAATACCCAACATGAAAGGCTTTTGAAAACACATTTCTTAAATTATCTCTCAGAAGCCCTGAGAGGAGAATTGTTCCAGGTTAGACCAGAAGCCTCTACCTTAACCATGGAATCACTCCTACAAGTCTTAGAGGCCATAGAAGAAAGACAAGAAGAGAAGAAAAGAAAACAGAAAGAAAAGAGCTCTGTACCCAGAATAACTGTCCATGTATGCAAGAAACAGGAACAAGATCCAAGTTACAGATGTCCAGAAACACAGGAAAGAAGCCCCAAAGGAAAGTCTCTTCAGAAGAAGCGAAGACAAAGGGTTTGTGTTTCTTCAGCAATGAACAAGGACTTATGAGGAAGGAATGTTCCAAATACAAGACATGGGCTCAGAACAGGGCGGCCTCTGAAGCCAGCCCATAGGAAACAGGCGCTCCAGAACTGTACACTGTGGGACAAGAAGTCATTTTAGTATCTGTGCAGTTCCTCATCTCTGAAGACTGTCAAGTCAATTTATTTGGAACCAATGTGTTATCAGCCATTCAAGCCACAGTACAGTATACAAGTAAAAAAAATAACATTATCCACAAGAACAAGCGACAAGCTTCAACAAGCTGTACTAGCTGCTACAATGTTGATGGAAGAACAGAAGCCACAAGGTGATCAATTTCCAGAATGGCTAGACCAGGTACCATAAACTCTGGTCCAAAGGAAAGACAGATGTTGGATTACTGACAGTACAACCTGTCCACCTGAAACTTAGAGAGAAGACTTCAGATATTGTGCTTAACCACCCCTAACAATACAGGTACTGCATGCAGTTACAGAAATTCTGAATCAAGCAAGAACCAAACATCTCTCAGCAGCTAGATTAACCAAATACGAAGTAGTGCTGTTGAGTCCTACGAATGTCACCATTTCAAGTTGTACGGTATTGAATCATGCTACATTGTTACCAGTAGAGGATTCAAAAGAGGGGAGAAAGTACACATTATCTGATGAACTATATGATGACAGAAGATACAGCAAACTCTGGAAATACACACACACACAAAAAAAAAAAAAAAATGTCATCATGTTTGTTTTGAACTTATGAAATCAGAGATGTCTCCTCTTGATAATGTTATCGAACTGGTATTGGACAATGCAGATTTTACCCTGTTTATGGATGGATCCAGGTATTATCATGAATGGTCACCATGTACAGTTTATGCAGTAACAACAATGGATGAAGTCCTGGTTCAAGAACTCCAACCACACTTTTCTGCGCAAGAAGCTGAACTAAATGACTAAGAAACTAATGGAAGATGTGGTCTGCAGATATGGGGTTCCAGAAACAATTGATCGGACAGAGGAACTAATTTTATAGGAGAAATAATGCAACACATAATGCAGGATTTGGGTATCAGTTAGGCATTTCACACACACCCTCCACAGGTCAGAGGTGAGTGGCAGGGTAGAACACCTGAAACAGCACCCTTAAATTAAAAAAGATACAGGAAATAATGGCAGAAACAAAGAAAATATGGTTAGAGTGTCTACCTATAGCCCTATATTCAGAACACACCCAATAAGAAACACAAACTGACACCTGTTATTCCTGACAGCACCTAAGACAGGATGTTATTTTCCCCAGCAGATGTGACGTAATCATGGAGATATGACTACTTATGTTACCTTGTTAAGCAAACAAATGATTAATGTACACAATACAGTGTTTCCATCTCTTCCAGATCTTGTCTCCATTGTAGGATGATGTTCATTACAAACCAGGAGATTGGGTCTATACTAAGCGGCATGTCAAGAAAGCACTAGAACCACGCTTTGATGGTCCATTCCAGGGTCTGCTAATAACCCCTACAGCAGTCAAGCTTGAGCTAAAAGACACCTGAATACACGCCTCGTAAAGCTGGCTGTGAAGATCAAGTCACCATGAATCCTTTTTACGTGTTAATAACAATACTTAGTTCAGAGATATTAAAGAACAGGTGACACCAGGGGGCAAATGATGTTCTCAAAAGAGGTTCAAGGTATTATCAATGCCATTAACAAGACGATAAAACATGAACTACATCTAGAGAGAGTAAACTATTCAGCTCGTCACGTTCAGATGTAAACAATTATAGAAGCAGCAAAATTTGCAGAAATAGCAGCAGAATAAGAGGGAAAACGTACAGCATCATTGGTGGGATATATTTACAGGTAAATCTCCATCATTCTCTAAAGCATATAACATTCTGATACATCCAGTGATAGGGATAATAGTACTATTGATTCTGCTCATCCTTTGGAACTGTTATCTATCCTGTAGTTTCAGAAAAATGATTACTAGAAGTATGACCCCAGTAAAAGCGCTTGTTGTGAGCACAAAGGAAGAAACATGTAGCAAATGCAAAAGACCTAACATAGGAAACAGAAGTACATGTATGTATTGCTCACATCCCCTAATGGTTTAAGTAGAAATAGTATTGTCATAGTTTAATCGGAGTATGGGTTCCGAATGATCGGTTGACATCCATCCATATGTGGTTCTTATGATAACATATGAGGTGATATAAGGTATCAGAAGTGCTCAGGTTATTACTATTACAATATGTGTAAGGCAGGATAAGAGTAAGATTTTAATCAAAAGAGGGGTTTGTGAGAGTAATATTGATTAAAATGCTTTTGCTGTATTATTGTTTCACTATATTCTAAAGACTGTATATATGTCCCTTTACATATATTATAAGGTCATCGTTGCTTGTATTGTATGTGTGAGACAACAGGTGGTTTCCTTAAAATACTTTACAAGATAAGAATGTGAAGCCAGGAGACAGAGAATGACAGAAATAGAGATCTTCAGCAATCGCTCATTCTTTGACAAGACAGACTCCAGGAATACTTTGGGACTGTCTTCTGAATATTACCTTCTATGTCACTGAAACTTGTAATATATATATGATTAGCTAACTTTATACTTCACTGTGATTGGAGGGCATGTTAAAGCCCACTTCTTTTTTGGTATAAATAAAAGCTCTCTCTGTCATAGGACAGAGCAGTGTTATACTGGCATTGTGTCTAGTGTGACTTCTTGCTCTCCGACCGGCTGTATCCAGAACCATGAATCTCCAAGACAGAAGGGCTACTAAGGCGTTGATAGTTATGGTGTAAGCCTATTACCCTAACAAACGGCTGAGGCCCTGGCCTATGTTCATGGCTAGTGGTTCAGCTTCACATGAGGATGGAAGCACTCAGCCTCTCGCTAGAAAACTGAAAAGACTCAAGCTGGCAAAAGCACCGCAAAGAACTGTGCGTTCTTTGAAATCCCAAATCCACAAGGAGAGTCCAATTGTGTCGTTTGCGATGCCTGACCTTCCCAACACTGGACGTGAAGAGCATGCGCCTTCCACTATTTGCATGCCCCCTGCAAGTGCTGGAAGGAGCACCCGCAGTCCAGTTCCTGATAGTCAGATTGAAGATGTCAGTGTTGAAGTACACCAGGATGAGGAGGATATGGGTGTTGCTGGCGCTGGGGAGGAAATTGACCAGGAGGATTCTGATGGTGAGGTGGTTTGTTTAAGTCAGGCACCCGGGGAGACACCTGTTGTCCGTGGGAGGAATATGGCCGTTGACATGCCAGGTGAAAATACCAAAAAAATCAGCTCTTCGGTGTGGAGGTATTTCACCAGAAATGCGGACAACAGGTGTCAAGCCGTGTGTTCCCTTTGTCAAGCTGTAATAAGTAGGGGTAAGGACGTTAACCACCTCGGAACATCCTCCCTTATACGTCACCTGCAGCGCATTCATAATAAGTCAGTGACAAGTTCAAAAACTTTGGGTGACAGCGGAAGCAGTCCACTGACCAGTAAATCCCTTCCTCTTGTAACCAAGCTCACGCAAACCACCCCACCAACTCCCTCAGTGTCAATTTCCTCCTTCCCCAGGAATGCCAATAGTCCTGCAGGCCATGTCACTGGCAAGTCTGACGAGTCCTCTCCTGCCTGGGATTCCTCCGATGCATCCTTGCGTGTAACGCCTACTGCTGCTGGCGCTGCTGTTGTTGCCGCTGGGAGTCGATGGTCATCCCAGAGGGGAAGTCGTAAGCCCACTTGTACTACTTCCAGTAAGCAATTGACTGTTCAACAGTCCTTTGCGAGGAAGATGAAATATCACAGCAGTCATCCTACTGCAAAGCGGATAACTGAGGCCTTGGCATCCTGGGTGGTGAGAAACGTGGTTCCGGTATCCATCATTACTGCAGAGCCAACTAGAGACTTGTTGGAGGTACTGTGTCCCCGGTACCAAATACCATCTAGGTTCCATTTCTCTAGGCAGGCGATACCGAAAATGTACACAGACCTCAGAAAAAGAGTCACCAGTGTCCTAAAAAATGCAGCTGTACCCAATGTCCACTTAACCACGGACATGTGGACAAGTGGAGCAGGGCAGGGTCAGGACTATATGACTGTGACAGCCCACTGGGTAGATGTATGGACTCCCGCCGCAAGAACAGCAGCGGCGGCACCAGTAGCAGCATCTCGCAAACGCCAACTCTTTCCTAGGCAGGCTACGCTTTGTATCACCGCTTTCCAGAATACGCACACAGCTGAAAACCTCTTACGGCAACTGAGGAAGATCATCGCGGAATGGCTTACCCCAATTGGACTCTCCTGTGGATTTGTGGCATCGGACAACGCCAGCAATATTGTGTGTGCATTAAATCTGGGCCAATTCCAGCACGTCCCATGTTTTGCACATACCTTGAATTTGGTGGTGCAGAATTTTTTAAAAAACGACAGGGGCGTGCAAGAGATGCTGTCGGTGGCCAGAAGAATTGCGGGACACTTTCGGCGTACAGGCACCACGTACAGAAAACTGGAGCACCACCAAAAACTACTGAACCTGCCCTGCCATCATCTGAAGCAAGAAGTGGTAACGAGGTGGAATTCAACCCTCTATATGCTTCAGAGGTTGGAGGAGCAGCAAAAGGCCATTCAAGCCTATACAATTGAGCACGATATAGTAGGTGGAATGCACCTGTCTCAAGTGCAGTGGAGAATGATTTCAACGTTGTGCAAGGTTCTGATGCCCTTTGAACTTGCCACACGTGAAGTCAGTTCAGACACTGCCAGCCTGAGTCAGGTCATTCCCCTCATCAGGCTTTTGCAGAAGAAGCTGGAGGCATTGAAGGAGGAGCTAACACGGAGCGATTCCGCTAGGCATGTGGGACTTGTGGATGCAGCCCTTAATTCGCTTAACAAGGATTCACGGGTGGTCAATCTGTTGAAATCAGAGCACTACATTTTGGCCACCGTGCTCGATCCTAGATTTAAAGCCTACCTTGGATCTCTCTTTCCGGCAGACACAGGTCTGCTGGGGTTGAAAGACCTGCTGGTGACAAAATTGTCAAGTCAAGCGGAACGCGACCTGTCAACATCTCCTCCTTCACATTCTCCCGCAACTGGGGGTGCGAGGAAAAGGCTCAGAATTCCGAGCCCACCCGCTGGCGGTGATGCAGGGCAGTCTGGAGCGACTGCTGATGCTGACATCTGGTC
The DNA here is from genome assembly GCF_028390025.1 of Pseudophryne corroboree. Lineage (NCBI taxonomy): Eukaryota > Metazoa > Chordata > Amphibia > Anura > Myobatrachidae > Pseudophryne > Pseudophryne corroboree. The sequence continues at coordinate 482,221,486 of NC_086450.1, forward strand.
CGGACTGAAGGACCTGACAACGATTACGGACATGTCGTCTACTGTCACTGCATATGATTCTCTCAACATTGATAGAATGGTGGAGGATTATATGAGTGACCGCATCCAAGTAGGCACGTCACACAGTCCGTACTTATACTGGCAGGAAAAAGAGGCAATTTGGAGGCCCTTGCACAAACTGGCTTTATTCTACCTAAGTTGCCCTCCCACAAGTGTGTACTCCGAAAGAGTGTTTAGTGCCGCCGCTCACCTTGTCAGCAATCGGCGTACGAGGTTACATCCAGAAAATGTGGAGAAGATGATGTTCATTAAAATGAATTATAATCAATTCCTCCGCGGAGACATTGACCAGCAGCAATTGCCTCCACAAAGTACACAGGGAGCTGAGATGGTGGATTCCAGTGGGGACGAATTGATAATCTGTGAGGAGGGGGATGTACACGGTGATATATCGGAGGGTGAAGATGAGGTGGACATCTTGCCTCTGTAGAGCCAGTTTGTGCAAGGAGAGATTAATTGCTTCTTTTTTGGGGGGGGTCCAAACCAACCCGTCATATCAGTCACAGTCGTGTGGCAGACCCTGTCACTGAAATGATGGGTTGGTTAAAGTGTGCATGTCCTGTTTTGTTTATACAACATAAGGGTGGGTGGGAGGGCCCAAGGATAATTCCATCTTGCACCTCTTTTTTCTTTTCTTTTTCTTTGCATCATGTGCTGATTGGGGTGGGTTTTTTGGAAGGGACACCCTGCGTGACACTGCAGTGCCACTCCTAGATGGGCCCGGTGTTTGTGTCGGCCACTAGGGTCGCTAATCTTACTCACACAGCTACCTCATTGCGCCTCTTTTTTTCTTTGCGTCATGTGCTGTTTGGGGAGGGTTTTTTGGAAGGGACATCCTGCGTGACACTGCAGTGCCACTCCTAGATGTGCCCGGTGTTTGTGTCGGCCACTAGGGTCGCTAATCTTACTCACACAGTCAGCTACCTCATTGCGCCTCTTTTTTTCTTTGCGTCATGTGCTGTTTGGGGAGGGTTTTTTGGAAGGGCCATCCTGCGTGACACTGCAGTGCCACTCCTAGATGGGCCCGGTGTTTGTGTCGGCCACTAGGGTCGCTAATCTTACTCACACAGCTACCTCATTGCGCCTCTTTTTTTCTTTGCGTCATGTGCTGTTTGGGGAGGGTTTTTTGGAAGGGACATCCTGCGTGACACTGCAGTGCCACTCCTAGATGGGCCCGGTGTTTGTGTCGGCCACTAGGGTCGCTTATCTTACTCACACAGCGACCTCGGTGCAAATTTTAGGACTAAAAATAATATTGTGAGGTGTGAGGTATTCAGAATAGACTGAAAATGAGTGTAAATTATGGTTTTTGAGGTTAATAATACTTTGGGATCAAAATGACCCCCAAATTCTATGATTTAAGCTGTTTTTTAGTGTTTTTTGAAAAAAACACCCGAATCCAAAACACACCCGAATCCGACAAAAAAAATTCGGTGAGGTTTTGCCAAAACGCGTTCGAACCCAAAACACGGCCGCGGAACCGAACCCAAAACCAAAACACAAAACCCGAAAAATTTCAGGCGCTCATCTCTAGCAGAGACTATATAAATACACAAGGTCAGAGCATGGTATATAGTGACATCTCAGCTCTGCACATGCTCAGGCTTAGCAGTAATATCACCAGAGATACAGTATCCCAGCTGGTGCAGAGGTTATATAAATACACAAGGTCAGAGCACGGTATATAGTGACATCTCAGCACTGTACATGCTCAGGCTTAGCAGTAATATCACCAGAGATACAGTATCCCAGCTGGTGCAGAGATTATATAAATACACAAGGTCAGAGCACGGTATATAGTGACATCTCAGCACTGTACATGCTCAGGCTTAGCAGGAATATCACCAGAGATACAGTATCCCAGCTGGTGCAGAGACTATATAAATACACAAGGTAAGAGCACGGTATATAGTGACATCTCAGCACTGTACATGCTCAGGCTTAGCAGGAATATCACCAGAGATACAGTATCCCAGCTGGTGCAGAGGTTATATAAATACACAAGGTCAGAGCACGGTATATAGTGACATCTCAGCTCTGTACATGCTCAGGCTTAGCAGTAATATCACCAGAGATACAGTATCCCGGCTGGTGCAGGGACTATATAAATACACAAGGTCAGATCATGGTACATAGTGACATCTCAGCACTGTACATGCTCAGGCTTAGCAGGAATATCACCAGAGATACAGTATCCCAGCTGGTGCAGAGACTATATAAATACACAAGGTCAGAGCACGGTATATAGTGACATCTCAGCTCTGTACATGCTCAGGCTTAGCAGTAATATCACCAGAGATACAGTATACCGGCTGGTGCAGAGGTTATATAAATACACAAGGTCAGAGCACGGTATATAGTGACATCTCAGCACTGTACATGCTCAGGCTTAGCAGTAATATCACCAGAGATACAGTATCCCGGCTGGTGCAGAGACTATATAAATACACAAGGTCAGAGCACGGTATATAGTGACATCTCAGCGCTGTACATGCTCAGGCTTAGCAGTAATATCACCAGAGATACAGTATCCCGGCTGGTGCAGAGACTATATAAATACACAAGGTCAGAGCACGGTATATAGTGACATCTCAGCGCTGTACATGCTCAGGCTTAGCAGGAATATCACCAGAGATACAGTATCCCGGCTGGTGCAGAGGTTATATAAATACACAAGGTCAGAGCATGGTATATAGTGACATCTCAGCACTGTACATGCTCAGGCTTAGCAGTAATAACACCAGAGATACAGTATCCCAGCTGGTGCAGAGGTTATATAAATACACAAGGTCAGAGCACGGTATATAGTGACATCTCAGCTCTGTACATGCTCAGGCTTAGCAGTAATATCACCAGAGATACAGTATCCCAGCTGGTGCAGAGACTATATAAATACACAAGGTCAGAGCACGGTATATAGTGACATCTCAGCTCTGTACATGCTCAGGCTTAGCAGTAATATCACCAGAGATACAGTATCCCGGCTGGTGCAGAGACTATATAAATACACAAGGTCAGAGCACGGTATATAGTGACATCTCAGCACTGTACATGCTCAGGCTTAGCAGGAATATCACCAGAGATACAGTATCCCGGCTGGTGCAGAGACTATATAAATACACAAGGTCAGAGCACGGTATATAGTGACATCTCAGCACTGTACATGCTCAGGCTTAGCAGTAATAACACCAGAGATACAGTATCCCAGCTGGTGCAGAGATTATATAAATACACATGGTCAGAGCACGGTATATAGTGACATCTCAGCACTGTACATGCTCAGGCTTAGCAGTAATATCACCAGAGATACAGTATCCCAGCTGGTGCAGAGGTTATATAAATACACAAGGTCAGAGCATGGTATATAGTGACATCTCAGCACTGTACATGCTCAGGCTTAGCAGTAATATCACCAGAGATACAGTATCCCAGCTGGTGCAGAGGTTATATAAATACACAAGGTCAGAGCACGGTATATAGTGACATCTCAGCACTGTACATGCTCAGGCTTAGCAGTAATATCACCAGAGATACAGTATCCCAGCTGGTGCAGAGGTTATATAAATACACATGGTCAGAGCATGGTATATAGTGACATCTCAGCACTGTACATGCTCAGGCTTAGCAGTAATATCACCAGAGATACAGTATCCCGGCTGGTGCAGAGGTTATATAAATACACAAGGTCAGAGCATGGTATATAGTGACATCTCAGCTCTGTACATGCTCAGGCTTAGCAGTAATATCACCAGAGATACAGTATCCCAGCTGGTGCAGAGACTATATAAATACACAAGGTCAGAGCACAGTATATAGTGACATCTCAGCTCTGTACATGCTCAGGCTTAGCAGTAATATCACCAGAGATACAGTATCCCAGCTGGTGCAGAGACTATATAAATACACAAGGTCAGAGCACAGTATATAGTGACATCTCAGCTCTGTACATGCTCAGGCTTAGCAGTAATATCACCAGAGATACAGTATCCCAGCTGGTGCAGAGACTATATAAATACACAAGGTCAGAGCACAGTATATAGTGACATCTCAGCGCTGTACATGCTCAGGCTTAGCAGTAATATCACCAGAGATACAGTATCCCAGCTGGTGCAGAGGTTATATAAATACACAAGGTCAGAGCACGGTATATAGTGACTAAACATCTTAGTGATAATTGGTGGACCCCTTTCTTTGAAAGTAAAGCATTCATAACCTAGAACCAGAAATAACGACACTGAGACTTGAATTTGGCAGAAAATTGCTAGCTATTTATTTGTCCCTAACCATTAGGAAACCTGTAATAAAAGAGATTAATTTAATATGCCGCTCCAGCTGGCATATGGTGGCGGCCCAAAAGAACGGCTCCTTAATCTAAATTAAACTTAAATAACTCAATCCTATAAATTTACTAAAACTTACCATAAACCGGTAATAGGTGACAACTCAACCCCCACAGTGACTACCCACCGCTCCTGGGTGCCCTGCCGCTGCCTTCCCGGACGGGTGGTCAAGCGGCCATAAGTCGATGGAGGTGAGTGCACCTAAACCACAACAAACTGTAAAACACTACAGTTTTCTCTACCATACGAAACTGCCGTTCTTTTCCGCCAACAGCGAAAGACTCATCCCCAAAGTCTTTCGCACCGCCACCATAAACCTACCCTAACTCCTGCAAAGCGAAACCTAGATCCTCCAGAAACAACATCATCCCCTCATTGGATAGATGTACTCCATCGCGCCGGAAAAGGTGGCTGTCTCTGAACCGAATCCTCGGGTGGCGAACCACCCTCCCACCGTGGGACAGCACCCACTTTGCCACAGCTCCGTTCACCTTTTTCCGGGCCTCATCAATCTGGCGACCATCCGCCACACCCCTCCAACACAATCTCGGCACCATCATGGAAAAAACCAACACACAATTGGTCCAATGCACGGTCACACTTGCCAGATCCTGTATCATGGCCCACCGCAGCTCCAAGGATGTCCTCTTCCCCAAGTCGTTGCCACCTAGATGGACAACCAAAACCCTGGGGACTCCATGCTCGCTGGCCTGACTCACTAACTTACTCCTCAGCTCACCCCACATCATTCCTCGCCAGCCAAGCCATCTGACACCCTGATTTCCTAACAATGCCTGAGACCCTTCCGAGGCCACAAACCTGGCCGCCCAGTAAATGTAAGAGTGGCCAACCACCCAAATGGGCAAATAGTCTTCGAACCATCCTGAAGGGAAAAAAAAGGGGTAGAATTGATTACTAAGAGGTTTATTTATTGTTTAATACTGAAGGATCTGCCAAAAAAGAAAACTTTAGATCTCGCCATTGCAGCAGTCACGGCCTAGCCGACTGCACCACGTTCCGTTGCCAATTTAAAACGCAATTAAAGACACAAAGGGGAAAATCAAATTAAACAAAACAAAATAAAAGAAGGGGGGGGGGGGAATAAAATGGGAAACACATGTAATAACTCAGCTGGAGGTGAACGTAAAGACCTGCTGAGGGACTCTGATTAGACCAAATTAGCCGAATTATAGATTAGAATTCAGTCCGTCAAGTCAGGCAAAAAATCGCAAATAACTCCAGACCCCCGCTGCCGACTCATGCCGGCAACGGCGAGTAGCTAATCCCTGAGTAGGATAACAAAACGGGGGAACAAACATTAACAAACGCACAACTTCATGAAACACAGAACTGAAACAGCATAACGAATTGCAATTAACAAACGCCCCCAGCGCCGGGCGTCCTCTCAAGTGACAGGGCGAATATATCGCTTATAACTGGACGACTTCCATCGCCCCACCGCCTGGATCTCAGTTCTGGAGAAACCCGCCGCAGCTGCCGACGTCGCCGCGCCTATCCGAAAGGAATGGGTACCGAAAGCAGCAGGCGAGAGGCCCAAGCCCGTCAGACAGCGACCCAGCATCCACCGGAACTGGTATTTTGTGACTGGCAGCCCGTCATAGTGCAATAGCCATGACCCCTCCTTAGCGGGTCGTACTCCCAGATATTGCATTGCCAGACCCACTGGGCAAACGCTTTCTTCTAGCGCTGGAACCATCGTAACCCAGCGCCCTCTCCCCATTTGATCCGTCTTGGATCGCCGCAATCTGCACAGCAAGGACCTCTCACCCACTACTACGTCCCCGACCAGCATGCGCGATTCCGACCTCTTGGAAGGTGCTACCAACTCAGAAACTCGAAAAGCCCCGTGGTAAGCCAACGAGAAGGCTAAACGGAACAAAAGCGCCTCAAACCTGGACGACGCTACTCGCCCCACCGCCTCGATGACGGCCGGCAACAAAGCCGCATCGATGGGCCGCCTCCTATCCGGCGGCGTCGGCGCAACTCGCGCCCACCCCTTCATAGCCTTCCGTAGAACCTCGCTTTTCGTTACATCCGGGACGCCTCGCAGCTTGCAGAAGAATGAGACGCCAGCCAAGTACCGGGACACCACCGCACGCGACCTACCGGAAACGTAGAGCTGCCACATAAAAGACAGCATCAGCCGATGCTTGCTCTTACCTTGATGCTGACGACTCCGGACAAACGCCTCCCACTCGCTCCACGCTTGTCCGTACGCCTTGAGCGTGGCCGGCGCTACTGACCGCAATGCTAGACCTTCCAATCCGGCCCGATCACCTGCCAAACATAATCAGGACAGTGAAAACCCTGCTCTTCGGCCTCGGGTGCCAAAACCCAAAACCTCTCCCACTGTCCCCGCGACAATGCATCTGCGATTTCGTTTTCCAAGCCGGGAACATGCTGCGCCCGGAACCATAGATTCCTACGCAAGCATGTCAAAAGCAAGTGCCCGAGCACCCTCAGAACCACTAGCGATTTCGCCCTTTGGTTATTAATCGCATGCACTACGCCCAGATTGTCGCATCTAAACACTATGCTGCGATTAGCCAACCGGTCGCCCCAAACTTCCAGGGCTACCATAATGGGAAAAAGCTCCAGTAGCAACAGATCCCTTGTAAGACCCTCACTATGCCAGCTTTCCGGCCAGGATGCCACACACCACGATCCCTCCAAAAAACAACCAAATCCATAGGCACCTGCGGCGTCGGTAAACAGCTGTAACCGGTCGCTGTCTACGGCTGGCGCTTGCCATATGCTCACACCGTTGAAATCCTCCAGGAACGAAGCCCATACGGCCAGATCCCTTTTTAATTCAGAGGACAATCGAACGAAATGATGAGGCCTGGCACACCCCGCCGTTGCCCTTTCGAGCTTCCGGCAGAAAACCCTGCCCATTGGAATTACCCGACAAGCAAAGTTAAGCATGCCCAGCAAGGACTGCGCCTGACGCAGCGTGACCTTACGCGAGCCTTTGAACCGGCAAATGGTTTCGCGGAGCTTCGACACTTTGTCCTGAGGCAAGCGACACTCCCCCGCCACTGTGTCGATTTCGATCCCCAAGAACGATAAACAGGAGTCAGGACCCTCCGTTTTGTCCTCGGCTACAGGAACACCGAAGTGGTAAAAGAGAGCCTGGGTGCTAAACAACAAATCGGCGCACCTTGTGTCGTTCGCCGGACCTGCGCATAGGAAATCGTCGAGGTAATGTGCAACCCCGTGGCCGCCTGACGTCGACTCCACACACCAATGAAGAAAAGTGCTAAAGCGCTCAAAAAATGAGCATGAAACGGAACATCCCATCGGCAGACATTTGTCGATGAAATACTCCGTCCCAATCCGGAAGCCCATGAAACGGAATGAGTCAGGATGCAATGGCAATAATCTAAAGGCTGACTCAACATCGATCTTAGCCATGAGGGCCCCGCTCCCGTAGCTGCGGACCATCTCTAGCGCCTCGTCAAATGACTGATACACCACCGAGCAATAAGCCGGTGGTATGGCGTCGTTGACCGAAGCCCCCGGCGGGTAAGACAGATGCTGTATGAGCCGAAAAGCGCCCGGGGTCTTCTTCGGAACCACCCCGACCGGGGAGATGACCAAGTCATCCACCGGGGGTGATCTAAAAGGCCCCCCCATCCTGCCCAACCTGACCTCCTTATCTACTTTCTCCCGCAGGACAGTCGGCAATGTCCGTGCAGACTGGAGGTTTCTCTGCGCCCGCACTGATACCTCGCTTGCAACAGGCAAGCGAAAACCAAACTTAAAACCGTCTAACAAAAACTTCGCATCCGCCCTATTTGGATACATATACAGCCATTTGCCCATTGTTTCCAACTTAACTGGCGTTGGGGCTCTGCTGAGCGGTCCCGCTCGCGGCCTGCTTCGAGTAAGCCTGCTTTCCCTTGGTTCCCTGTCGCCCTCCTTTGAAACAGGAGGAGGCTGGGTGGGCTCCCCCACAATGGTGGCAGGAGTGACGAAACCGACACTGCTTGCCATAGGAACATGTTCCGCTGTTAAATGCGAAGCATTTCCCCCGAGTAGCAGACCGCCCGCCCCCGCGAGCGGCCAATCCGCCTGTCCTGGCCATTCCTCCGTCCGTGGCCGCCCCCTGGGCTGATGACCCCGCGCGACGCACCTGTGTCTGGGGCTCCGCCTCTTGCTGTGATGCCCGGGTCACTTTGAGCCAGACCTCCACATCTTTGAAACCAAAATCCATGACCCTCAGCCCATCCTGTTTCTCCCGAAACTCTTGGTCGTACTGCCGCCATTCCGAGCCTGCGGACGTGCGCTGCATGTCATGCACTAGATGCAGGTACCGGATAATATTCATGTGCTCTTCCGGCCTATCCTCCAAATAGCATGCCGCAAACACCTAAAAACCGGCCAGCCAATTATCAAAAGACCGGAAAGCTTCTGTACCCATGCCCGTCTTAGCGGCCGCCGCTTTGTAGTCCCTCTTCATGGCCCTAGTCAAGACGAATAAGTCCACGAAGTCACCCCTACATATTTTTTTGCGGCAGCTATCTCGCAGCCCCCTCATAACTGCGGTGTATTCGCAGCGCACGACCCCCGGCAGATCGCGCCGCTTCTTTGCCCTACGCTCCTCTACACTCATTCGCCTGCGTCGCTTGCGCCTCTTCTGCTGCTTTGCCGCCCTTTTGGCAAGCTTCTCGGCCTCCCTCCTTGCCCTAGCAGTACTATCTGCGTCGGACGCCTGCGACGCTAAAGAAGAGGAGGATGAGAAGGACGAAGAGCTTCGCGAACTCGAGCTCGTGGTGGAAACTGATATCGGCTGTACCAACTCACCGGATGCCATCGACCTTTCCGACCCGGATCCTTCGTTATCTTCCATCCAATCATCGTCCGCCACGGAATCCGCCCCCTCTCTTTCACTTCGGTCCTCTGTGGAAGACAAAAAAGAAGAGGGCCCGGCCCGCGCTTGCGGCGCACGCCGGGCACCCCGTGCGGAATGCGCAGTGACCGTGCGCCCCCGCTGCTCCCTTTCTGGTCCCAGCTCCAGCTCCGCCGCGGCGGCCCCCAGCTCTCGGCAGGCTCGTGCTATTCGCTGTGCCGCTGATGCCCTACGATCTACAGACCCCCTGCGTCCCGCAGACTGGCCAACATCCCGCGCGGCGCGACGCGCGGAACCGCCGCCCGATGTGCGGCCGGTCCTTGGTTGGGCGCGAGCCCGCGCCCGCCGACTGCCTGACGCGCCCCGGGGACCCTGCTTGTCGTGCTCCAAACCGAAGGCAAGTGCACCCCGGACAGTTCTACCACTCTCAACTTCAGAGCCTACTTCTTCCCTCTCCGGGGAAGCAGAAAAATCCCCTGACCCCGCGGAGGACCCACTGTCGGGCTCAGCGGCCCGTGCTGCGGCCCTGCGGCTGCTGACCCACTCCCTGTCTTCCTTCCTGCCGAAGGACCTGCTGTGCCCCGCGGTATTACCGGGGACCTGCTGCCCCCCCGCGCTTGCTCCCCCTCGTGTCGCCGGGCCCGCGGAGGGCGCACCCGCCCGCTGGCCCCGGCCATCCCTTGCCGCTGGTGCTGCACCCCTTCCTCCTCTTGTTCCCTTCGTGCGCCCAGCGTTGCCTACTTGAGGCACACGCTGCACCCCCCTCATGTGTTCCCTCTCCCCGCCGTCTACCGGCATACGGGGAGAAGGAACGGGTGATTTATGGGCAGCTGGCTCCCCTGCGCGCGCACGTGCGCGGCCTGTGGAGTCCGGAACGAGCGTGGGCGCGCGCGCGCCTCGGGCGCGCGTCCCACGTCCTCCCGTCAAAACTCTCCCGCCTTGATCTGCCTCTTCGGCCGCCGCGCGAGACTCCTGTATAGGCCCCGCGCGGCGACCGCCTGCTCCCGCACCTGACCTCTCCCCCCGCCCGGCACGAACACTCGGCCGCGGCGAGGAAGGAGAGTTGTTTTCTGTCGCTCCTGGGCGCTCACCGCAGCGCGCATGCGCGCGCCCGTGGGCGCCCGACCTGCTCCCGGGTACGGCGGCCCCCGGAGGGGACGGCCGCCGCCCGCTGATCCTCGGGTGGCCTGGAGGGACCACCGGCCCCCTACGCCGTCCTCGTCCTGCTGAAGTGCTCCCGGCCCCCGGCGGCGAGCCCGCCCGGCCCCCGTCCGCGCTGCCGACGGCCGTGGGTGTAGAGGCCCTAGCGGACGGAGCCCCGTCCCTCAGGCCACCCACCGCCTCCTCAGGGCCCGCTCGGACGTCCGAGCCCATGAAACGAGCCGGGGCCCTTAACACGCGCCGGGGCCTAGCAGACATGTCAGCAGGCACCAGGTGAGAGGGTATAAATAGGGAGGAGAAAAACACCACAGATGCTAATAATAAACTATGTGTGCAGCAAAAGCAAGGTAAACCAAAAGTTTTTTGCTGGCACTGCAGCACTCACCAAACCGAATCACCAAGAGGACTTAAAATGGCTTCACCTTCCCTATATATATCAAGCCCTCCCCTTAAAGAAGGCTGTACTTTCCTTACAGCTAGGTCCACCCCTCCCCAGATGTTTAACCCTTTCCTCTCCTATGCAGTCAATACTCTCTTCATCTCAGCTCTGTACATGCTCAGGCTTAGCAGTAATATAACCAGAGATACAGTATACCGGCTGGTGCAGAGGTTATATAAATACACAAGGTCAGAGCACGGTATATAGTGACATCTCAGCACTGTACATGCTCAGGCTTAGCAGTAATATCACCAGAGATACAGTATCCCAGCTGGTGCAGAGACAATATAAATACACAAGGTCAGAGCATGGTATATAGTGACATCTCAGCGCTGTACATGCTCAGGCTTAGCAGGAATATCACCAGAGATACAGTATCCCAGCTGGTGCAGAGACTATATAAATACACAAGGTCAGAGCATGGTATATAGTGACATCTCAGCACTGTACATGCTCAGGCTTAGCAGTAATATCACCAGAGATACAGTATCCCAGCTGGTGCAGAGATTATATAAATACACAAGGTCAGAGCACGGTATATAGTGACATCTCAGCACTGTACATGCTCAGGCTTAGCAGTAATATCACCAGAGATACAGTATCCCGGCTGGTGCAGAGGTTATATAAATACACAAGGTCAGAGCACGGTATATAGTGACATCTCAGCGCTGTACATGCTCAGGCTTAGCAGTAATATCACCAGAGATACAGTATCCCAGCTGGTGCAGAGACTATATAAATACACAAGGTCAGAGCACGGTATATAGTGACATCTCAGCACTGTACATGCTCAGGCTTAGCAGGAATATCACCAGAGATACAGTATCCCGGCTGGTGCAGAGGTTATATAAATACACAAGGTCAGAGCACTGTATATAGTGACATCTCAGCACTGTACATGCTCAGGCTTAGCAGGAATATCACCAGAGATACAGTATCCCAGCTGGTGCAGAGACTATATAAATACACAAGGTCAGAGCACGGAATATAGTGACATCTCAGCGCTGTACATGCTCAGGCTTAGCAGTAATATCACCAGAGATACAGTATCCCAGCTGGTGCAGAGATTATATAAATACACAAGGTCAGAGCACGGTATATAGTGACATCTCAGCACTGTACATGCTCAGGCTTAGCAGTAATATCACCAGAGATACAGTATCCCAGCTGGTGCAGATGTGATACCCAGAAAGAAAGATTGCACTGACTATAGATCTTAGGGTATCACTTAAGGATAAGAACCCGAATTAGGGTAACAACAGGGAGGGAAATCAAAAGCTGACTATTAGGATGGAAAGATGGATGGTGTAGTTACTATGGAGACGTGGAGTGCTCAGACAGAACTTGTGACCTTTGAACTATTACAGGGAGGACGGAGGCCGGACTAACTGAAGGATCACGAGCGCTCGGCGGGAGACATACGGGGACTCAAAGGAAGGATATAAAGAGGAGAGGGCTCGAGCGGTGCGGCGGTTGGCGGCGTCAGAAGGAGCTGAGGGAGAGAGGAGTGACTACGCAGCAGATGCCCGTGACAAGCAGCGGGAAGCGGAGTACGCCGAGAGGATAGTAAGTCGTGACTTACCGAGAGATAACCACAAGGTGGCAGCAGAGACAAGGGGGAACCAGAAAGTGAAGTGACAGAACGAGCGGAGGAGACGGACCGTGAGTACGGGAGGACTGGTGCGCTGCAGCAGAGAGAGAGACGGCACCTGGTGCGGTAAGAGTCAGTGAGCTGAGACGGAGGCCACACGCTGAGAGTGTTAATCGTGCCCAATTCAGCACCAGAGATTAAAAATAGTGCCAAAACCTAACTCCCTAATCGTCTCAAAAGGACACTGTGTAGAGAGAATTGCTCCTCCGCTTACAGGACACTATGTAATTACACTATCTACTCCGCTCCCCAGACACTGCGTAGATTGAGTCTCTACCCCCTCTTCAGACACTGCGTAGATTGAGTCTCTACCCCCTCTTCAGACACTGCGTAGTTAGACTCTCTACCCCACATCTAGGCTACTGCGTAGACAGATGCCTTATTCTCTTCAGAGCAAGTAGTAGAGACAGAATCCCTACTCGTCTTACAGATAGCTGCCTAGTTGAAGTATATAGCAGTGCAGGACTAGTAACAGGAAGAGAGTGACCCCTTCAGGAGAGTACTCGACTACAGGGAGCAACAAATAAGAAAGAGAGAAAGGCGGAGGCAATATCATAACTAATACCTGCCTGGTCCCTGAGGATGGTAATTGGACAGCGAAGCCAGCTATATTTAGACCTAGTCTGGAAGGGAGTTTAACACTAGCTTTGACGAAGCTCAGTAGAGGCTTGTAAGAAAAGACTATTTAGCAACAGTCAGCAGAGAGAACAGGAGTTATTCAGACACTGGAATCCGACATAGATACTTTCAGAGCCCCATTAACTAAAAGTCCCATTCATAGACCTCCGAGTTAGTCAGCTCAAATCTACCCACCAGTGGATATACAAGTGGCATCGTTGATAACCCTGGAAGTAAAGCACCAAGGGGTGTTAGTGATTCAGAGCAAGCGACGATTAAGCTACTTAGAATACTTCAGAGAAATACCTACCGGGTTTTCTGTTCCTCCTTGTGCACCAACGTACGAATAGTCAGCTGAACTTTAGGGGTACTGACAGTAGGATTTGGGAATATCCGGATGGCATGCTAGGGGAAAATATTATTGTTAGTTGTTTAATGATAAGTTGTAAAGTGCATAAGTTAATATATTATTGCAATATATATGTTATACTAACCTTTTAACAGAGCCGAAGATGGATCCCAGACAGGATTCAATGAACGTAATATTCCAGTATAATAAATAATTTCGGTTCAATATTTGTCTTACGTTGATTTATGGATAAACCAGATCAGTAGTCAGAGTAGTTATTGGTGTTATAAAAGTATTGGAATTGTTACTCTCTTCCAAGTCGTCTGGCTACTATCGTTCCGGAGTTAAGGCGACCTTCAGAAACAGAAAATTGGAAAATAAACCTACACCTCCAGCATAACTTACCTGAAAATTACGGTGACTAGACCCTACCCTTATACAAACCGGAACCGGTCCGAAACTAGCACACGAGTATTACACAGAGACTATATAAATACACAAGGTCAGAGCACGGTATATAGTGACATCTCAGCACTGTACATGCTCAGGCTTAGCAGTAATATCACCAGAGATACAGAATCCCAGCTGGTGCAGAGACTATATAAATACACAAGGTCAGAGCATGGTATATAGTGACATCTCAGCACTGTACATGCTCAGGCTTAGCAGTAATATCACCAGAGATACAGTATCCCAGCTGGTGCAGAGGTTATATAAATACACAAGGTCAGAGCACGGTATATAGTGACATCTCAGCACTGTACATGCTCAGGCTTAGCAGTAATATCACCAGAGATACAGTATCCCGGCTGGTGCAGAGACTATATAAATACACAAGGTCAGAGCACGGTATATAGTGACATCTCAGCGCTGTACATGCTCAGGCTTAGCAGGAATATCACCAGAGATACAGTATCCCAGCTGGTGCAGAGACTATATAAATACACAAGGTCAGAGCACGGTATATAGTGACATCTCAGCACTGTACATACTCAGGCTTAGCAGTAATATCACCAGAGATACAGTATCCCGGCTGGTGCAGAGACTATATAAATACACAAGGTCAGAGCATGGTATATAGTGACATCTCAGCACTGTACATGCTCAGGCTTAGCAGTAATATCACCAGAGATACAGTATCCCAGCTGGTGCAGAGGTTATATAAATACACAAGGTCAGAGCATGGTATATAGTGACATCTCAGCACTGTACATGATCAGGCTTAGCAGTAATATCACCAGAGATACAGTATCCCAGCTGGTGCAGAGGTTATATAAATACACAAGGTCAGAGCACGGTATATAGTGACATCTCAGCGCTGTACATGCTCAGGCTTAGCAGTAATATCACCAGAGATACAGTATCCCAGCTGGTGCAGAGGTTATATAAATACACAAGGTCAGAGCACGGTATATAGTGACATCTCAGCGCTGTACATGCTCAGGCTTAGCAGTAATATCACCAGAGATACAGTATCCCAGCTGGTGCAGAGATTATATAAATACACAAGGTCAGAGCACGGTATATAGTGACATCTCAGCTCTGTACATGCTCAGGCTTAGCAGTAATATCACCAGAGATACAGTATCCCGGCTGGTGCAGAGGTTATATAAATACACAAGGTCAGAGCACGGTATATAGTGACATCTCAGCACTGTACATGCTCAGGCTTAGCAGGAATATCACCAGAGATACAGTATCCCAGCTGGTGCAGAGGTTATATAAATACACAAGGTCAGAGCATGGTATATAGTGACATCTCAGCACTGTACATGCTCAGGCTTAGCAGTAATATCACCAGAGATACAGTATCCCAGCTGGTGCAGAGACTATATAAATACACAAGGTCAGAACACGGTATATAGTGACATCTCAGCGCTGTACATGCTCAGGCTTAGCAGTAATATCACCAGAGATACAGTATCCCGGCTGGTGCAGAGACTATATAAATACACAAGGTCAGAGCACGGTATATAGTGACATCTCAGCACTGTATATGCTCAGGCTTAGCAGGAATATCACCAGAGATACAGTATCCCAGCTGGTGCAGAGATTATATAAATACACATGGTCAGAGCACGGTATATAGTGACATCTCAGCACTGTACATGCTCAGGCTTAGCAGTAATAACACCAGAGATACAGTATCCCGGCTGGTGCAGAGACTATATAAATACACAAGGTCAGAGCACGGTATATAGTGACATCTCAGCTCTGTACATGCTCAGGCTTGGCAGTAATATCACCAGAGATACAGTATCCCGGCTGGTGCAGAGGTTATATAAATACACAAGGTCAGAGCACGGTATATAGTGACATCTCAGCACTGTACATGCTCAGGCTTAGCAGGAATATCACCAGAGATACAGTATCCCGGCTGGTGCAGAGATTATATAAATACACAAGGTCAGAGCACGGTATATAGTGACATCTCAGCGCTGTACATGCTCAGGCTTAGCAGGAATATCACCAGAGATACAGTATCCCGGCTGGTGCAGAGGTTATATAAATACACAAGGTCAGAGCACGGTATATAGTGACATCTCAGCACTGTACATGCTCAGGCTTAGCAGTAATATCACCAGAGATACAGTATCCCAGCTGGTGCAGAGACTATATAAATACACAAGGTCAGAGCACGGTATATAGTGACATCTCAGCACTGTACATGCTCAGGCTTAGCAGGAATATCACCAGAGATACAGTATCCCGGCTGGTGCAGGGACTATATAAATACACAAGGTCAGAGCACGGTATATAGTGACATCTCAGCACTGTACATGCTCAGGCTTAGCAGTAATATCACCAGAGATACAGTATCCCGGCTGGAGCAGAGGTTATATAAATACACAAGGTCAGAGCACGGTATATAGTGACATCTCAGCACTGTACATGCTCAGGCTTAGCAGTAATATCACCAGAGATACAGTATCCCAGCTGGTGCAGAGGTTATATAAATACACAAGGTCAGAGCATGGTATATAGTGACATCTCAGCATTGTACATGCTCAGGCTTAGCAGGAATATCACCAGAGATACAGTATCCCGGCTGGTGCAGAGATTATATAAATACACAAGGTCAGAGCACGGTATATAGTGACATCTCAGCACTGTATATGCTCAGGCTTAGCAGGAATATCACCAGAGATACAGTATCCCAGCTGGTGCAGAGATTATATAAATACACATGGTCAGAGCACGGTATATAGTGACATCTCAGCGCTGTACATGCTCAGGCTTAGCAGTAATATCACCAGAGATACAGTATCCCAGCTGGTGCAGAGACTATATAAATACACAAGGTCAGAGCACGGTATATAGTGACATCTCAGCACTGTATATGCTCAGGCTTAGCAGGAATATCACCAGAGATACAGTATCCCAGCTGGTGCAGAGACTATATAAATACACAAGGTCAGAGCATGGTATATAGTGACATCTCAGCACTGTATATGATCAGGCTTAGCAGGAATATCACCAGAGATACAGTATCCCAGCTGGTGCAGAGACTATATAAATACACAAGGTCAGAGCATGGTATATAGTGACATCTCAGCACTGTATATGATCAGGCTTAGCAGGAATATCACCAGAGATACAGTATCCCAGCTGGTGCAGAGGTTATATAAATACACAAGGTCAGAGCATGGTATATAGTGACATCTCAGCACTGTATATGATCAGGCTTAGCAGGAATATCACCAGAGATACAGTATCCCAGCTGGTGCAGAGACTATATAAATACACAAGGTCAGAGCACGGTATATAGTGACATCTCAGCACTGTACATGCTCAGGCTTAGCAGTAATATCACCAGAGATACAGTATCCCAGCTGGTGCAGAGGTTATATAAATACACAAGGTCAGAGCATGGTATATAGTGACATCTCAGCACTGTACATGCTCAGGCTTAGCAGTAATATCACCAGAGATACAGTATCCCGGCTGGTGCAGAGGTTATATAAATACACAAGGTCAGAGCACGGTATATAGTGACATCTCAGCACTGTACATGCTCAGGCTTAGCAGTAATATCACCAGAGATACAGTATCCCGGCTGGTGCAGAGACTATATAAATACACAAGGTCAGAGCACGGTATATAGTGACATCTCAGCACTGTACATGCTCAGGCTTAGCAGTAATATCACCAGAGATACAGTATCCCGGCTGGTGCAGAGGTTATATAAATACACAAGGTCAGAGCACGGTATATAGTGACATCTCAGCGCTGTACATGATCAGGCTTAGCAGTAATATCACCAGAGATACAGTATCCCAGCTGGTTCAGAGACTATATAAATACACAAGGTCAGAGCACGGTATATAGTGACATCTCAGCACTGTACATGCTCAGGCTTAGCAGTAATATCACCAGAGATACAGTATCCCAGCTGGTGCAGAGGTTATATAAATACACAAGGTCAGAGCACGGTATATAGTGACATCTCAGCGCTGTACATGCTCAGGCTTAGCAGTAATATCACCAGAGATACAGTATCCCGGCTGGTGCAGAGATTATATAAATACACAAGGTCAGAGCACGGTATATAGTGACATCTCAGCTCTGTACATGCTCAGGCTTAGCAGGAATATCACCAGAGATACAGTATACCAGCTGGTGCAGAGACTATATAAATACACAAGGTCAGAGCACGGTATATAGTGACATCTCAGCACTGTACATGCTCAGGCTTAGCAGTAATATCACCAGAGATACAGTATCCCAGCTGGTGCAGAGACTATATAAATACACAAGGTCAGAGCACGGTATATAGTGACATCTCAGCACTGTACATGCTCAGGCTTAGCAGTAATATCACCAGAGATACAGTATCCCGGCTGGTGCAGAGGTTATATAAATACACAAGGTCAGAGCACGGTATATAGTGACATCTCATCACTGTACATGCTCAGGCTTAGCAGTAATATCACCAGAGATAAAGTATCCCAGCTGGTGCAGAGACTATATAAATACACAAGGTCAAAGCATGGTATATAGTGACATCTCAGCACTGTACATGCTTAGGCTTAGCAGTAATATCACCAGAGATACAGTATACCGGCTGGTGCAGAGGTTATATTAATACACAAGGTCAGAGCACGGTATATAGTGACATCTCAGCTCTGTACATGCTCAGGCTTAGCAAGAATAACACCAGAGATACAGTATCCCGGCTGGTGCAGAGGTTATATAAATACACAAGGTCAGAGCACGGTATATAGTGACATCTCATCACTGTACATGCTCAGGCTTAGCAGTAATATCACCAGAGATAAAGTATCCCAGCTGGTGCAGAGACTATATAAATACACAAGGTCAAAGCATGGTATATAGTGACATCTCAGCACTGTACATGCTTAGGCTTAGCAGTAATATCACCAGAGATACAGTATACCGGCTGGTGCAGAGGTTATATTAATACACAAGGTCAGAGCACGGTATATAGTGACATCTCAGCACTGTACATGCTCAGGCTTAGCAGGAATATCACCAGAGATACAGTATCCCGGCTGGTGCAGAGACTATATAAATACACAAGGTCAGAGCACGGTATATAGTGACATCTCAGCTCTGTACATGCTCAGGCTTAGCAGTAATATCACCAGAGATACAGTATCCCAGCTGGTGCAGAGGTTATATAAATACACAAGGTCAGAGCACGGTATATAGTGACATCTCAGCTCTGTACATGCTCAGGCTTAGCAGTAATATCACCAGAGATACAGTATCCCAGCTGGTGCAGAGGTTATATAAATACACAAGGTCAGAGCACGGTATATAGTGACATCTCAGCTCTGTACATGCTCAGGCTTAGCAGTAATATCACCAGAGATACAGTATCCCGGCTGGTGCAGAGGTTATATAAATACACAAGGTCAGAGCACGGTATATAGTGACATCTCAGCTCTGTACATGCTCAGGCTTAGCAGGAATATCACCAGAGATACAGTATCCCAGCTGGTGCAGAGGTTATATAAATACACAAGGTCAGAGCACGGTATATAGTGACATCTCAGCACTGTACATGCTCAGGCTTAGCAGGAATAACACCAGAGATACAGTATCCCGGCTGGTGCAGAGACTATATAAATACACAAGGTCAGAGCATGGTATATAGTGACATCTCAGCACTGTACATGCTCAGGCTTAGCAGTAATATCACCAGAGATACAGTATCCCAGCTGGTGCAGAGACTATATAAATACACAAGGTCAGAGCACGGTATATAGTGACATCTCAGCACTGTACATGCTCAGGCTTAGCAGTAATATCACCAGAGATACAGTATCCCGGCTGGTGCAGAGACTATATAAATACACAAGGTCAGAGCACAGTATATAGTGACATCTCAGCACTGTACATGCTCAGGCTTAGCAGTAATATCACCAGAGATACAGTATCCCGGCTGGTGCAGAGACTATATAAATACACAAGGTCAGAGCACGGTATATAGTGACATCTCAGCACTGTACATGCTCAGGCTTAGCAGTAATATCACCAGAGATACAGTATCCCAGCTGGTGCAGAGGTTATATAAATACACAAGGTCAGAGCATGGTATATAGTGACATCTCAGCACTGTACATGCTCAGGCTTAGCAGTAATATCACCAGAGATACAGTATCCCGGCTGGTGCAGAGACTATATAAATACACAAGGTCAGAGCATGGTATATAGTGACATCTCAGCGCTGTATATGCTCAGGCTTAGCAGGAATATCACCAGAGATACAGTATCCCGGCTGGTGCAGAGGTTATATAAATACACAAGGTCAGAGCACGGTATATAGTGACATCTCAGCACTGTACATGCTCAGGCTTAGCAGTAATATCACCAGAGATACAGTATCCCGGCTGGTGCAGAGACTATATAAATACACAAGGTCAGAGCACAGTATATAGTGACATCTCAGCACTGTACATGCTCAGGCTTAGCAGTAATATCACCAGAGATACAGTATCCCGGCTGGTGCAGAGACTATATAAATACACAAGGTCAGAGCACGGTATATAGTGACATCTCAGCACTGTACATGCTCAGGCTTAGCAGTAATATCACCAGAGATACAGTATCCCAGCTGGTGCAGAGGTTATATAAATACACAAGGTCAGAGCATGGTATATAGTGACATCTCAGCACTGTACATGCTCAGGCTTAGCAGTAATATCACCAGAGATACAGTATCCCGGCTGGTGCAGAGACTATATAAATACACAAGGTCAGAGCATGGTATATAGTGACATCTCAGCACTGTATATGCTCAGGCTTAGCAGGAATATCACCAGAGATACAGTATCCCGGCTGGTGCAGAGGTTATATAAATACACAAGGTCAGAGCATGGTATATAGTGACATCTCAGCACTGTACATACTCAGGCTTAGCAGTAATAACACCAGAGATACAGTATCCCAGCTGGTGCAGAGGTTATATAAATACACAAGGTCAGAGCACGGTATATAGTGACATCTCAGCACTGTACATGCTCAGGCTTAGCAGTAATATCACCAGAGATACAGTATCCCAGCTGGTGCAGAGACTATATAAATACACAAGGTCAGAGCATGGTATATAGTGATATCTCAGCTCTGTACATGCTCAGGCTTAGCAGTAATAACACCAGAGATACAGTATCCCGGCTGGTGCAGAGACTATATAAATACACAAGGTCAGAGCACGGTATATAGTGACATCTCAGCACTGTACATGCTCAGGCTTAGCAGTAATATCACCAGAGATACAGTATACCAGCTGGTGCAGAGACTATATAAATACACAAGGTCAGAGCATGGTATATAGTGACATCTCAGCTCTGTACATGCTCAGGCTTAGCAGGAATATCACCAGAGATACAGTATCCCGGCTGGTGCAGAGACTATATAAATACACAAGGTCAGAGCACGGTATATAGTGACATCTCAGCACTGTACATGCTCAGGCTTAGCAGGAATATCACCAGAGATACAGTATCCCGGCTGGTGCAGAGATTATATAAATACACAAGGTTAGAGCACGGTATATAGTGACATCTCAGCACTGTACATGCTCAGGCTTAGCAGGAATAACACCAGAGATACAGTATCCCGGCTGGTGCAGAGGTTATATAAATACACAAGGTCAGAGCACGGTATATAGTGACATCTCAGCACTGTACATGCTCAGGCTTAGCAGTAATATCACCAGAGATACAGTATCCCGGCTGGTGCAGAGACTATATAAATACACAAGGTCAGAGCACGGTATATAGTGACATCTCAGCGCTGTACATGCTCAGGCTTAGCAGTAATATCACCAGAGATACAGTATCCCAGCTGGTGCAGAGGTTATATAAATACACAAGGTCAGAGCATGGTATATAGTGACATCTCAGCACTGTACATGCTCAGGCTTAGCAGTAATATCACCAGAGATACAGTATCCCGGCTGGTGCAGAGACTATATAAATACACAAGGTCAGAGCATGGTATATAGTGACATCTCAGCGCTGTATATGCTCAGGCTTAGCAGGAATATCACCAGAGATACAGTATCCCGGCTGGTGCAGAGGTTATATAAATACACAAGGTCAGAGCACGGTATATAGTGACATCTCAGCACTGTACATGCTCAGGCTTAGCAGTAATATCACCAGAGATACAGTATCCCGGCTGGTGCAGAGACTATATAAATACACAAGGTCAGAGCACAGTATATAGTGACATCTCAGCACTGTACATGCTCAGGCTTAGCAGTAATATCACCAGAGATACAGTATCCCGGCTGGTGCAGAGACTATATAAATACACAAGGTCAGAGCACGGTATATAGTGACATCTCAGCACTGTACATGCTCAGGCTTAGCAGTAATATCACCAGAGATACAGTATCCCAGCTGGTGCAGAGGTTATATAAATACACAAGGTCAGAGCATGGTATATAGTGACATCTCAGCACTGTACATGCTCAGGCTTAGCAGTAATATCACCAGAGATACAGTATCCCGGCTGGTGCAGAGACTATATAAATACACAAGGTCAGAGCATGGTATATAGTGACATCTCAGCACTGTATATGCTCAGGCTTAGCAGGAATATCACCAGAGATACAGTATCCCGGCTGGTGCAGAGGTTATATAAATACACAAGGTCAGAGCATGGTATATAGTGACATCTCAGCACTGTACATACTCAGGCTTAGCAGTAATAACACCAGAGATACAGTATCCCAGCTGGTGCAGAGGTTATATAAATACACAAGGTCAGAGCACGGTATATAGTGACATCTCAGCACTGTACATGCTCAGGCTTAGCAGTAATATCACCAGAGATACAGTATCCCAGCTGGTGCAGAGACTATATAAATACACAAGGTCAGAGCATGGTATATAGTGATATCTCAGCTCTGTACATGCTCAGGCTTAGCAGTAATAACACCAGAGATACAGTATCCCGGCTGGTGCAGAGACTATATAAATACACAAGGTCAGAGCACGGTATATAGTGACATCTCAGCACTGTACATGCTCAGGCTTAGCAGTAATATCACCAGAGATACAGTATACCAGCTGGTGCAGAGACTATATAAATACACAAGGTCAGAGCATGGTATATAGTGACATCTCAGCTCTGTACATGCTCAGGCTTAGCAGGAATATCACCAGAGATACAGTATCCCGGCTGGTGCAGAGACTATATAAATACACAAGGTCAGAGCACGGTATATAGTGACATCTCAGCACTGTACATGCTCAGGCTTAGCAGGAATATCACCAGAGATACAGTATCCCGGCTGGTGCAGAGATTATATAAATACACAAGGTTAGAGCACGGTATATAGTGACATCTCAGCACTGTACATGCTCAGGCTTAGCAGGAATAACACCAGAGATACAGTATCCCGGCTGGTGCAGAGGTTATATAAATACACAAGGTCAGAGCACGGTATATAGTGACATCTCAGCACTGTACATGCTCAGGCTTAGCAGTAATATCACCAGAGATACAGTATCCCGGCTGGTGCAGAGACTATATAAATACACAAGGTCAGAGCACGGTATATAGTGACATCTCAGCGCTGTACATGCTCAGGCTTAGCAGTAATATCACCAGAGATACAGTATCCCAGCTGGTGCAGAGGTTATATAAATACACAAGGTCAGAGCATGGTATATAGTGACATCTCAGCACTGTACATGCTCAGGCTTAGCAGTAATATCACCAGAGATACAGTATCCCGGCTGGTGCAGAGACTATATAAATACACAAGGTCAGAGCATGGTATATAGTGACATCTCAGCACTGTACATGCTCAGGCTTAGCAGTAATATCACCAGAGATACAGTATCCCGGCTGGTGCAGAGACTATATAAATACACAAGGTCAGAGCACGGTATATAGTGACATCTCAGCACTGTACATGCTCAGGCTTAGCAGTAATATCACCAGAGATACAGTATCCCAGCTGGTGCAGAGGTTATATAAATACACAAGGTCAGAGCACGGTATATAGTGACATCTCAGCACTGTACATGCTCAGGCTTAGCAGTAATATCACCAGAGATACAGTATCCCAGCTGGTGCAGAGATTATATAAATACACAAGGTCAGAGCATGGTATATAGTGACATCTCAGCACTGTACATGCTCAGGCTTAGCAGTAATATCACCAGAGATACAGTATCCCAGCTGGTGCAGAGGTTATATAAATACACAAGGTCAGAGCACGGTATATAGTGACATCTCAGCACTGTACATGCTCAGGCTTAGCAGTAATATCACCAGAGATACAGTATCCCGGCTGGTGCAGAGACTATATAAATACACAAGGTCAGAGCATGGTATATAGTGACATCTCAGCACTGTATATGCTCAGGCTTAGCAGGAATATCACCAGAGATACAGTATCCCAGCTGGTGCAGAGGTTATATAAATACACAAGGTCAGAGCACGGTATATAGTGACATCTCAGCACTGTACATGCTCAGGCTTAGCAGGAATATCACCAGAGATACAGTATCCCGGCTGGTGCAGAGACTATATAAATACACAAGGTCAGAGCACGGTATATAGTGACATCTCAGCACTGTACATGCTCAGGCTTAGCAGTAATATCACCAGAGATACAGTATCCCAGCTGGTGCAGAGATTATATAAATACACAAGGTCAGAGCACGGTATATAGTGACATCTCAGCACTGTACATGCTCAGGCATAGCAGTAATATCACCAGAGATACAGTATCCCAGCTGGTGCAGAGGTTATATAAATACACAAGGTCAGAGCACAGTATATAGTGACATCTCAGCTCTGTACATGCTCAGGCTTAGCAGGAATATCACCAGAGATACAGTATCCCGGCTGGTGCAGAGACTATATAAATACACAAGGTCAGAGCCTGGTATATAGTAACATCTCAGCACTGTATATGCTTAGGCTTAGCAGGAATATCACCAGAGATACAGTATCCCAGCTGGTGCAGAGATTATATAAATACACAAGGTCAGAGCACGGTATATAGTAACATCTCAGCACTGTATATGCTCAGGCTTAGCAGGAATATCACCAAAGCAAGCTGTGATATTATACTGATGACACTTTCTGGATGTGACACAAGAACCCATCTGCAGGTGTCTCCACAGTGAAACTCTGAGACCTGAAGACAGATCAGCAGAGAAGTGACAGCAACATTCATACCCAATGGATATTAATCTGAGGAGCCCCGGTATTGTGACCTCTCTAATCATTCTGTCGATTGAGGTATTTGCTGCCATATTCACCTATGCCTTTATTACATATGGCATTTTATGTGACTTCCATAAAAAGAAACATTTGCCTCCCGCTAAAAAAATCCAGTGTGCTGTTCATTTGTCCAGCATCTGTTTCACCATTGTGTCGTATGCCAATTTACTCTGTGAAGTATTGTGGCCGGATCTCTGTAAAACACTGTATTCAGAAGGCGTATTTATCTCTCTTACCGTATACAGCGTGAGCTCTTGCGCCTGGTTCACTGCCCTGGTCAGCTTCTTCTACTTCACAAAGATTGCAGATGTCAGATCTGGCTTTCTTGGTTGGACCAAGAAGATGATAAACTATTTTGCTCACTATCTGATAGTGGTGATACACGTGTTGTGTCTGGTCATCAGCTTCCTAAATATGTTACTTTTAAGATTTCTTCAAGACCCTTCCACAAACAGCTCAGTCATCCCACCAGCCAGCTCTACATTTGGAACAAAAGCAGCAAACTTAAGAGTGGCAAAGTTTACTCTCGCTATGATCAGCGTGCCGTTTCTGACTATGATAATAAATGTCCTCTTAACTGGTCAGTTTCTGAAGCTTCATGAACATACGATGGGGAAGAACATGGCAAAATCTGGTGATGACACTCTGAAAATCTACCAGAACATTGTTTCTCAAATGATACATTTCTTATTTCTTTATGCTGCATTTTATTTAGTTTTCTTTCTTTTCTATTTTTCGTCCTTCTCTCAGCAAAGTCCGGGGTATTGGGTGACTATGATACTGATGCTCTCCTTTACTCCAATACAATTTGTTATGATTATTATTCATTATCCAAATGTAAACAAAAACTGGAAGGAGTTGCTCCAGTATTTCATTTGATTTAAACATTTCAGGGCTCACAGTTGATGTACAGAGAATATTTAGCCATTCATATCAGTCCTTTCTCCAGTAGAGCTTATATTCTATGGTGTTGATGTATAAAGCACTGAAAATAGTGGATGAGTAGGCCATTTGGAAAGTTTCCCATTGCACTAATCAGCTTTGGGGCAGCATTTATCATGTACAGTCTAAAACATGATACATAGGAGCTGCTTGGTACTATGGGCAACTTCACTTTTTTCCCTTCTTGATACATAAACCCCTATGTTCCCTTCCACATGTCATGGTCGCTGGTGTTTCACATGTTCTTGGCTGCCTCTGGTTCAGGCCCCTGCACTCTGGTGGCATGCAGCTCATGCGGCCATTATGGTGCATCTGGGATCAGTGAAGGCCATGGAGCATTGTGCGCAGGGCAGTGCGGGCTCCAGGGCACAGTGCTGTAGCGTACCTCATGCTGCTATTCATGCTGGAACAGCAGTGCGGGCAGTGCCATCTTGCTACTGCTGAGGTGACCGGGTCCGATCCAATCCTGGCCAGGCTTTGGCTAAACTGATTTCTCCAGCCAGTCCAGGACAGCACAGCCCAGTGATATAAAGCTTCCAGGTTTTCAGGACACAGGTTGCCAGTTTCATAATTCACAGAGTTCAGTGTATGAGCCTTGTAGCTTCGCTCCTCAGAATTTATAGAACCTCTAAACCTGATGACATTGCACCTTTGCATTCCAGTCCCATTCCAAGTCTGACCAAAATGCATTCCAGTTCCGTTCCAAGTCTGACCGCATTGCATTCCAGTCCCGTTCCATTTCCGACCACATTGTATTCCACTCTGGATCCATGTCTGGCTTCATTGCATTCCAGTCTAATTTAAAGTCTGGCTACATTGCATTCCAGTGACATTACAAGTCCAACCACATTGCATTCCAGCCCGTTCTGAGTCCGACCACATTGCATTCCAGTCCCGTTCCAAGTCCGACCACATTGCATTCCAGTCCTGCTCCATTTCCGACCACATTGCATCCCAGTCCCATTCAAAGACTGACCACATTGCATTCCAGTCCCGTTCCATTTCTGACCACATTGCATTCCAGTGCGGTTCCAAGTCCAGCTCCATTGCCTTCCAGTCCGGTCCTAGTCCAGAAGTGTCATCATTTCAGTCCCAGCCAGATCAACTCTCTAGTTTGGTTTTTGTCCAAGAAGTGACATCATTCCGGTTCCAGCCCAGTCAGCTTTTCAGTTCAGTTCTGAATTTATAACTCCTGCTACCATCTCAGGTGACTTAGTCAGGGTGCCGTGTCCAGCCTGTCGAGTGCAGCAAAACCCAAATTCCCTTGCAGGGATCCCTGGACAAGACCACCAGTGGGGTAAAACTATGCACACCTGTCCTGGGTCCAGCCAACTACCGGATGCTTGTTCTGATTTTTCCCTTCTGGTCTAAGTTCCTCTCATATATCCCATGAATAGAAACTACATCAAACCACCAAGCCTCCAACATAACACAGCACCAAGTGCCAGTACTTCTGCCACGAGTTCAGAGTTACCCAAACAGCAAACTCAGACACCACATACACAACATGATAATTTTTTTTGTTGGGAGACCATTAACCTACCAGTTTATATTTGGAGTATAGAGGTAACTGGAGCACCTGGAGGAAATCCATTCAAGATGGGGAGGATATACAAACTCAACATAGTTGGGGCAATGGTTGAAACTGAACCCAAAACCTCAGTGCTGTGATATTTAAATGAGTTAATATTTAAGAGACTTGGAATATTCAGGATTTCTTTTGTAAATTTCTAAACTGATTTGGTGATTTAAATATTGCCTTGTACAGTAAACCAGGGTTGTAGCTAAATTCAGATAACATTAAACACCTATAACTGGTGTCAGCATTTCCACAAATCTATTACAGAACCATTTCCATACAGTATTTGCATTGAGTCATCAGACCGGTAAACCTATACTGTCACACTTTTCATGCATTATGAGAAAGTCATTGCTATTGTCAACAGAACTTGAAAGACAGTTTGGTTGTATAGTAAATACTGACATTGAATAATTGGAGTTAAAAGTAAAATGTACATGTTCATAAAAATGTTTATAAAGTGATAATCAGTATATACCACACAAATAAACTTCTGTGAGGGACATATACATCAACAAATATTTAAATTTAACGTAGTCCTTATCTCAAGTACTGGGGAATAGGGAATACATACTTATAAATCCAGACTTCATTGTACTCCTCATAGCTTTTGGCCTGATTACTCCTCATACTGAGCCTGATTTCATGTATTAGCACTTGAAGCTGTCACTGGGATATTTCAATTTTAATTATGTACTATGCTCAAAATGATGGCCAAATTTCATTGGGACATAGGGCATAGTGTTATGTACCGGGAATGGTGTAGAATCACACACATGGCCATGAGCAGATAAAAGTGCCGGTTCTGTCCATTAACAAACAAGTTTATGATATGTATGGAGCCAGAGTTGTTGAGTGAAAATGATATTCGGTCAGATGTACTAAGCCTTAAAAAGTCATACATTTCACGGTGATGAAAAAACAGCCAATCAGCTCCTAACTGCCATGTTACAGGCTGGATTTGAAAAATGAGAGTTAGTTTCTGGCTGGTTGATACTTTATCACAGTGAAATTTATCGCTTTTCAGGGCTTAGCACATCTGGCCAATTGTTTTTACATTTCATGTTAAATTGTCATTTATTCCATTTTCAGAAGAAATATTACACCTTGAAAAATATCAAAAACTGTAAACACCAAAAAGTAAGGTTTCAATGACTTCTGTTGTATTGCATGACTTCTTCTCATTTTTAATAAATTATATTTGTTTAAACAAACCATCCCATTATTAAGCATTGTGTTAGTCAGCGCTAGTATATACTTACTGTTATCTGTTATATTGATAATTGTGGAAACCAGTAAATCTAGTGTTTTTATTCTGCTAAAATCACAGTGAAACAGTAACTGGGTCACCATGACAGTAGGGCAATTGCAGATGGAAATGTAAAAGACCACCCAAAACTGAAAAAATATTAACAACAAAAAAGTATTAAATGTCCAGATAACCCACAAAAGAAAATGTGCTTGAAATACGCTCAAAAATAAAAGAACTGGAAAATTGATGTCAAGGACCAAATCAAATCATTTATAGACACTGTCAAAGTCAGAAAAATGTCTCTATGCACGTTGCCATATTTGCACCGCACACTGGTCCGCGCTGCGCATGCGTACGCTCTCCCATGAAGGCGCATACCCGCAATAGCGTGCACTCGCAGGCGCGGTATGCGTATTTACGGTAGAGTTTATGTAGTCGTAGCGTGCGACTCATTCGTTACATATTTACACAATTAATGTAGTTTATAGATCATGATCCCTTTGATAGTTTCTGAAAGTTTGGTTAATATAGAAGGTCCCTGTTTAAAGGAATCCCTCTTTGTGTTATACGAAGGGTCTAACAAGAGTCATACAGCAGTGTTTGGTACCCATCGGAAGAGTATTTAATTAGCAATATTCCGGTGTTGGTTTGGAGCGTATTAATCGCTCGTGCGAATAGTTATGGACATAAGAAGTTTATGTCCATTTCTATTATTTACTCATACTCAGGTATGCGGCGGGAAACCCAGTTTCCCACCCACCTGAGCTGTTGGAAATCGTTACAGCCCACCTGTATGAATCAACCTATGACCTTTTGTTGTGATACAGGGCCGAATTCCTTCATCCAATGGACAATGGGATTGTAGGGACTATGAGATTGCATTGTGTGTGGGGCATAAATAGGCAGGCCGACCATATCCAACTTCACTCTCATCAACGGTTTTCTGCTGATAACCGGGAGCTGGATATCGAGGCGCATGCGATCGTTACCCTTTGTGCGTAAGTTTTCTCTCCGTAATCATTGTCTTACTGTGAGCCAATTTCTCTCATCTCTCTCCATCTCTCTCTCTCCTTTCTCTTTTCTCTCATATCTCCCCTAGACTAGTATTGAATTGTATTAGATAGTATTGTATTTTGGTTAGGAAGTCTCTGTTATATTGTAGTGTATCATTTGTACTGTTATCCCCTTTTACAAGTATATTAGATATAATACAGTTAATAGGCTTTGGACCCTAAACCAGTATCTGTGTATTTTCTATAGTATTAAGTGTTCACTTGAGCGTCGGTGACGCTCAAGCAGCTTTGTAGTTAGTTAGGTTACACAAGGTTGCACTTACACCCTGTATTCACATTAAGGTATTCTGTGTATTTCATTGATAAGGTTTATACGATAAAGGTATAGCGTTGTGAGCGTCTGCGCCGCTGGTGATCTCCTCGTGGTCTCGAGCGTCCGCTACGCCATAGCGAATCGTTACTCTAGTCATAGCCAATAACGTGTTGTCCTGTGATCTCTGGGCCGTGAGCGAACGTGACGCTTGAGCGTCTCGCCTACGGCTGAGCGATCTTTACGCAACTAGCGTACCCTTACGGTACTTCTTAAGTAAACAGCGTACAGTGTTCTTAGACTTCATAAAAGGTTGTTTATACGACAAAAGAATTTAGCATTGTCAATTGGGGACTCGTCCTATCCTTCTCATATCTGCACTAGGTAGATCAGCAGACATTATCCCCCCAGCAAAGGGTGGGAGGTTGTCTCGCAGTGCTGACGGGATAAGCGTCTGCTTCGCTTAGATAAAGAGTGCTGAAGGAATCCGGGAACCGGAAGTAAGAACAAAACGCTTGTGTCTTTTAAAACTTTTATTTCTCTTCTGTCTTGCGTATACACGCACGCATACATATATCTGCATTTCTTTTTCAAATTTCGTATATCACTATTCCTGTTTGCCAATTTTTATAGTTGATAGAAAGTGCTAAAAGAGATTTGCTGTTATTTCATAGTAGAGGTAATAGTTAAAGTATAGACCAACACACGGCTTGTCTGGGAGACAAGGCAGTCAGTGTGGTGTGCGGTAGATGATCAGGGATCATTTACATTGATAAAAGTAGAAATTGTGTTACGGTGGATCTTTGTTTTGCGTACACGTGTCCCTAACAAAAGACTTGCGTACGCAATCCAAAGGCAGACGCACGCAGCGTACATTACGCAACGTAGCGTCCGGTTACGCCCACGTAGCTCAAAGTCACGAAAAAGGTGAATTAGCGCAAAGCGATAGTTAGCGCAAAGGCGATAAGTAACGCACAGCGGTAGATAACGCGACGCGGTAAATAACGCAAATCTATTTTTGGAAAAACTGAAATTTAGTTTAACAGATCCTGCTCCTAATTGGTAACACCGCTGGGCTGAAGAAAAATTTCTGTGCAGAAATAGGAGTGGAAGCAAAAGTGTACATGTGTTGAGTGAGTGTGTTTTTGTATACAAGTTATACAACTTAGAGGTTGAACCAATAGAAATCTGGTAGGACACACGTGTAAGTGACATATACGGTGGCTAAGGAGGCATCCTTGGTTGAATAATATTTGAGCAAGTAGAGTATAGCGGACTACAAGGTAACAAGACCAGGAGGTCACAAGGTAACAAGACCAGGAGGTCATAAGGTACAAGTAGGTCCG
This sequence comes from Pseudophryne corroboree, assembly GCF_028390025.1. Taxonomy (NCBI): domain Eukaryota; kingdom Metazoa; phylum Chordata; class Amphibia; order Anura; family Myobatrachidae; genus Pseudophryne; species Pseudophryne corroboree. Next base: position 482,253,137 of record NC_086450.1, read on the forward strand.
CTATATAAACATACAAGAGGCACAACCCCGGGGGTTGGTGCAGAACCCATATAGGCCATAAGCTCTTGCTGAAGGAATCGCAGCCGGAAACATCGATTCCATTGATCTCTCAGTACATAACAGGTAGTGCTTATGTACTGAACGATTGTACCGCACGTAATTGTGTGCAGTAGTTAGTAATCTGACCTAATACCATTAGAGTAAAGTGGTCACAAACGCTATTTGTACATTCTGACGTGATTTGTGTAATTTTTTATTTTTAAGGGAAGTTTGCTGGTCACTCAGGAACTATCTAACAACCCCACCTTTACTGGAAAGAGTAAGTGTCCTGCGGGTAACCCTCATATGTTCCAGTAAACCGAAGGTTCTTTTGGTAGGGCCCTGTATCGAGTACGCCAGCACCACGTCGGTGTGATCAGGTCGTATTGGTCGAGGTGGGCGAGTGAGTGGGGTACTCGGTAAACCGCCACCGCCGGCCTATTGTGAATAATTTGGTTTGCTGTAAGGGTTCGCTGAAGACCTTGATTTAAAGATCTAAGGAGTAGTAAGCAACACCTGCAGATTATGGGGGCCAATTGTTCAGGTAGGGGGCGATCAACCTCGGTTCGGGTTGATTCAGAGAACCGGCCAGTCGGGTCGGCAAGATACATCATGTGTGAAAAATACGGAAGTCACACAGAATCTTTATGTGATGAATGGGAGAGAATGACTGTACAAGACAGGGACAAATTCCCAAGAATAGGTAGCTTCAGTCCAGAAGTGTTACAAAATTTAAGGAGGAGGATATGTCTCATAAAATCAACAAAGAGACGAATTCAGCATCATGATTATTTACAGTTATGGCACCAGGAAGGTGAGATACAGAGAGGTTTGGCTCTGGCGGCGGGATCTGGGGCAGTAAGGAAACTGATAGCCACAGCCCCGCCACCACCATATATAGCAGGAGAGAAGTTGATTGCGGAGAGAAACGCACTGGGTTGTAAAACACAAACACTTAGTAACCCTGTAAATGTAAATGATGGTAACCAAGTAACTCATGCAATTATTAACCCGTGCAAGTTGTACCCTGTTTTGAACTTTCCTCAGGAGTGTGATCAAGAAGACGATTCAGCAACAATTTCAGCTCTCTCTCTTGCGGCCACCATAGCAGAGACCACAGTAGGCACAGCAACACCCACGAGATTAGCGAAAGCCCCTAGCGGAGGGATAGGTGAGGTCGTGTCAACGGGTAAGTACGGCACCATGCACTACACTGAAACAATTGTACCACAAGTTGTAGAATCAACGCAGAATGAGGCTGTTAGAATTGCTCCTGTAAGGGTAATAGCAGTTCCCAATGGAAAAACAGATGTGTCTGGAGCCACTCCCATAAGGAACATTGCCATGTACACTCCATTTTCCCGAATGGAATTAAGAACAATAGTGTCCGAATTTCCTGACCCCAGGAAAGACTTAGTTGCTAGCCAAAAATACATCAGGGATCTAGGTAACACTGTAGAACCCAACAACAAGGATTGGCAGGTACTGCTAAGAGCTTGTTTACCTTCCAATGTCGACGCAACTCAATTCTTAGTTGACTGTGCATTGGATAAAGATGTACCGCTTACAGACGTGTACAACAAGAATAATGTAAAAAGGATAAATTTACAGCTAAAGGAGTATTTCCCAGCCGTTGTTAAATGGAACAAGATATTCTCCATTAGACAAAAAGAGTCCGAAACGGCAGTAGAATATTTTCACCGGGCACTATTAGAAATGGCAAAGTACACTGGTATAGAAGACATTAAGACCAACCCAAACCACCGAGAAGTAGCAGTATCCGTACTGATGGATGGTTTAAAGGAAACATTAAAGACTAGGGTCCAGACCACGCAACCATGTTGGCGAGGTCTGTCGGTGTCCACATTGAGAGAGGCTGCTATTGATCACGACAGAAACATCACTAGGCACAGGGAGTCACAAAGTGATAAGTTGATGTCAGTAAGTATACAGGCGCTGACCACAAGGCAGCCTGCGTATGTACCACCGAATCCTGTGGGTAAGGCAAGTGTAATAACATGTTTTTCTTGTAACAGACAGGGACACTATGCACGAGACTGTAGAACAAAGAGTGTACAAAGATCTTTTCAACCCCCTAGACAACGACATGACACACGACATTGGGAGCAGGGTCCACAGAGGCGGAGTTTTGAGCCACATACAGGGGAAACAAAAAGATATCCCCCGAACAGAGACTGGCATGCCTCTGATAGTTCCCAACTAACTCCCTCACAAGTAGTTGCTGCCAGCGGGATTCAGGGAGGTCAGCATACCCAATAGGGGTGTGGCCATACCTGTAATCTGCAGCCAGTTAAATTGATCGCCAGTCTTGGAAGTGAACCAGAGATTGCAATCAATGTAGCTGGTAAAACTTTAAACTTTCTTGTAGACACAGGGGCGGCCAAGTCAGTGATAAATTCGACAGTGGGCATGAGAACCACTGGTAGGACAGTTCCAGCCATGGGAGTAACAGGAGTAGTCCAGCACTACCCTGTTAGCAAACCAGCCGAGATTACAATAGGGCCTTTGCATACCAAGCATTCCTTTTTGCTGGCTGCATCTGCACCAACCAATCTCCTGGGTAGAGACCTACTATGTAAAATGGGGTGCGTCATTTATTGTACTCCTGAAGGTGTATTCTTGGACATTCCTGGGAATCACGCTCAGGAAGTGCGAGACATGTTAGACTCCCCATCAAAATTAATGTCACATACCATTATGACAAATAGGAATCCATCCCAAGTAGAAGAGATGACATCTCAGATACCAGAGTCACTTTGGACAAAAGATGGACAGGACACTGGATTAATGGCAAACGTAGCTCCAGTAGTTGTACAAGTAAAAGATGGTAGGATAGCTCCAAAAATCCCACAGTATCCTCTGAAGCCAGAGGTGGAGTTAGGAGTTTTCCCAGTAATAGAGCGCTTGCTACAACAGGGCATTCTAGTAAGAACGTCCAGCACAGCAAATAGTCCCATCTTCCCTGTTAAAAAGAGTGGGGGGAGGGGTTACAGGCTAGTGCAGGATCTAAGGGGGATTAACAAAATAGTGGAGAGTCAGTTCCCCGTAGTGCCTAATCCAGCTGTCATCCTAATGCAAATTCCTCCCACTGCCAAATTTTTCACTGTTATTGACCTCTGCTCCGCATTCTTTTCGGTACCTCTGCACCCTGACAGCCAATATCTATTTGCATTCACATACAGAGGAGTCCAATACACGTGGACTCGGTTACCCCAAGGTTTCATAGATAGTCCAAGTATATTTTCTCAGGCTTTGCATGATTGTTTACAGTCTTTCCAACCGGAGAGTGGATCAGTGTTGATACAGTATGTGGATGATTTACTGCTGTGTTCAGATTCGCTGGAAGCATCTCTGAAGGATACGAAACAGCTCCTGTTTCATCTTTCAGACACAGGTCACAAGGTTTCCAAAGACAAGTTGCAATTATGCCAAACTAAGGTAAAATATTTGGGACACTGTCTAACACAAGGACTGAGACACCTGACCGCTGATAGAATCCAAGCCATTAGAGACATGACACTGCCACAAACCCAGCAACAGATCAGGACGTTTTTAGGAATGTGTGGGTATTGCCGTAATTGGATCCCAGGGTTTTCCATATTGGCGTTACCTTTGCAGGAAATGGTCTCTTCAAACAAACCTGATCGGATTTCGCATACAGACGAATCCGAAACAGCATTTGAGAGACTTAAACAGTGCCTAACGCAGGCGCCAGCACTAGGTATGCCAGATTATGGGAAACCCTTTGAACTATACGGAACAGAAAGTGCTGGGTGCGCAGCAGGTGTACTAACCCAAAAACACGGTGACGCCAGCAGGCCAGTCGCATACTACAGCGCTCAACTAGACACAGTAGCGCGATCCCTCCCCACATGCTTGCGTAGCGTTGCGGCGATAGCATTGCTAGTGACAAAAAGCGAAGATGTCGTGCTAGGCCACAACCTCACAATCCATACACCGCATGCGGTATCTGCCTTATTGAATTCTGCCCAAACCAGACACGTCTCATCAGCAAGGTTTACAAGATGGGAATTGGCATTAATGGCCCCAGTAAACATCACCATAAGGAGATGCAGCGCATTAAATCCTGCAACATTTCTCCCAGGTGTGCCTGGTCAGACACAAAGGGTGGAAGGTGAGAGTGATGGGGAAGGAGGATTTAATGCAAAGAAAGATACACATGATTGTATGGAATATTTGACCCAAAATTTTACCGCAAGGCCTGACATCAGTGACAATCCACTGGAAGATGCAGAACTCACGTTCTACACTGACGGTAGTTGTCATAGACAGTCAGACTCGGGAGACTTGTGTACTGGATACGCAGTCGTAGATGACCAAGACACCATAGAAGCGGAACCGCTAGGCCCACCTCACTCAGCCCAAGTTGCTGAACTGGTCGCCCTAACCAGAGCATGTGAATTGGCTAAGGGTAAGTCAGCCAATATCTACACCGATTCTAGATACGCCTTCGGGGTAGTACACGATTTCGGAGCCCTATGGCGCCTCAGAAATTTCATGACGGCAGCTGGTACACCGATAGCGCATGCAGCTTATATAAAAAGGCTTCTAACAGCGATACAGGAACCCGACAGAGTGGCTGTTATCAAATGTAAAGCACATACATATAGCCAAGACCCAGTATCCCTTGGTAACAGCCGAGCAGACGAAGCCGCAAAGCTTGCAGCTGCTACCCCCATACAGACAGACACCACACAACTGATGGTATTTAATACCATCAACACACAGAAGTTGTGTGAGATGCAGAATTTGTGTTCCACACAGGAAAGAGCAGTCTGGAAGGCAAAGGGATATGGCCAGGAGTCCTCAGGGCTCTGGACGGATGGACATGGTAAACCAGTGGCCCCCAGGGCATACCTTCCATGTCTGGCTGAAGCAGCTCATGGGCTGACTCATCTAGGCAAGGAGGGGATGTGCAAATTGGTAAGAGCATACTGGTGCGCCCCAGGATTCTCCTCTCATGCAGGTAAAAGAGCAATGTCATGCCTTACCTGTCTGAGAAAGAATATTGGAAAGGCAATACCTACAGAACCATCCCATATCCCACCTGCCGGCGGCCCTTTCCAGGTAATACAAATTGACTTCATTCAGTTACCCCCATGTCGAAATTTGAAATATGTACTTGTCTGTATAGATGTTTTCTCGAATTGGGTCGAAGCATTTCCAGCAGCTACAAATACCGCTATGTTTACAGCTAAGAAAATTGTACAGGAATTTGTATGTAGATACGGTATCCCTAGAATAATCGAAAGTGATAGGGGTACCCATTTTACAGGTGATGTCTTTCAAGGAATGTGTAAGTTGATGGGAATTGATAGCAAGCTGCACACTCCGTACCGTCCACAGGCGAGCGCGAAGGTCGAAAGAGTGAACAGCACTATTAAAAATAAATTGAGTAAAGTAATGGCAGAGACAGGATTGACGTGGCCAGAAGCTTTACCCATTGTTTTGTATAGCATCAGAACCACTCCCAGGTCCCCTCTTAATCTGTCTCCTTTTGAAATTCTGTTTGGTCGACAACCGCATGTCATGATTAACCCTCAGGATGATTTGAAATGTAACAATGAAGTAACTGTAAAATACTTGATTAACATGAGTAAGCAGTTGAGGAATCAAAATGATAATCTGAAGTTGGTGATTCCTGATTTACCAGATAGTAATTGTCATGACATTGAACCTGGGGATTATGTAATGATACGAAATTTTCTACGCTCAGGTTGTCTTATTGATAGATGGGAAGGACCATACCAGGTCTTATTGACTAGCACCACAGCATTGAAGGTTGCTGAGAGAGAGACTTGGGTCCATTCATCCCACTGCAAGAAGGTTGCTGACCCAGAGAAGTCCCGTGATAAGGAACAGACGGTAGAGGTGGTATCACTGGAGTGTCTGTTCCAGGAGGACTGAGGCGGCACCTGAGCCTTGAAGACCGAAAGCAGCTGTCGACTCCCCTCTCCCTTTTATTGTTTTTCCCCACTTCCCATCCCCTCTCCCTTGAAAGTTCTTTTTTTCCCCCTTCTCATTCTTCTCTATTTCCTCCTCAAAGATGGACTTGCCCCAAGAGACTGTGATCCGGATTTTGATGTTAACCATGATGTTGACCAGAGCAGTCTGTTCCGGCGAGAGTACCATAGAGGTCGAGAGAGGTTCTGGAATGGGTTCCGATTATGATGATGGAGGCGTAGTTTTCCAAGATCAACCTAACCAACAAGCAAAGGCGAGTATCAGAAAACGATCCGATAGAAGAAATTGTGATGGATTGTTAGCTGAAGAAAACTGTATCTGTAGGCTCTGTGATAATCTGGTTGAAGATGGATGCATAAAGAAATGCCAATCCAGTTTTAATATCCATATGGACCGGCATCCATTGAGTGACTATCACTCCTTAGTGGGTAACGTGTTAAACCAAACAGATTGTTGGGTATGCTCTCAAGTACCTCAGGGTCACAGCAAATCAGGGCTAGTACCATTTCCTTTAACGTTAGGGGAGGTACTTGAGCTAAGTGGTGGGAGACCGGTGGACCGGAGGTTTAACATCTCCAGCCCTCCTAGTTTGAAGCTCCACCAATACCATGTGGATAGGTCCCTCTTATGTTTTAATATCTCCAATCCCCGTAAGCCGGGAAATTGGGAAGTGTCATGGAGCAACCTTACCATGACCTTTTCACACAGAGCAGATAGAATGCCTACAGACACAGAGCTTGTACGCCACATAGCCAGTAGAGGAAAATCTTTCCGGTATCGATATACCTTAGGAAATAGGATTACTAGAGTTGGAGAGGTATCACCAGGATACTGTGCACATATCGTACAAACTGATACGTGCATTAAGCAGATGGAAGAATTAGGGTCAGGAGATTTCACCTGGAAGGTTTGTAACATGGTCATGTCCTTCTCCGTCCCATATGTTCTCCCCGATGACGCATATTTCATATGCGGGAGAAAGGCGTACAAGTGGCTTGCCCCAAACTCTGAAGGATTGTGTTATATTGGAAAAGTATTGCCTGAAGTGATGACTGTTACACATGACAAAATGAAGGACATACACCGTGGTGCCCAAGCTCCTTATACTCACACTCATTACGAGCACCGAGTTAAAAGACAACTGTCAGAAAGGTTAGAGCATCCGGCCTCTGATCTTATCCATGAATCCACCGGGATTCAGGTTCTGGTAGCGTTAGATTTCACTCGCACCGCTCGAGGAGTGATGAATTATAGATACATTTCCGCACTCGCCAATTTGTTAGATAATATCACTGAAATGTATGATGACACGTTTAGATACACTGGAAGAGAACTGCAAGCCTACAAAACAGAACTAGTTCAGCATAGGATGGTTCTTAATTATCTTACAGCAGTAACAGGCGGATATTGTGTCACATTGGCAACACAGTACGGCATAAAGTGTTGCACGTATATCACAAATAGCACCGAGGATCCGGTAGAGGTTATAGACCAAAAGATGGACGATATTCTGCAATTAAAGTGGGAATTTCGTCGAAAACACAATCTCACCCTTGCTGCTGTAGGTAATGAGCTGACTGGTTGGGTGTCATGGTTGAACCCGCGAAATTGGTTCTCCGGTTTAGGAGACTGGGCTCAAGGAGTCATAATGGATGTTGGAAAGTTTCTACTATGTATCTTGGGTGTCGTTATATCGATTGGATTGATATTTAGATGCGGGCAGGCTTTAATGAGGTGCAAACAAAGTACAAAAGTGATGAGCTTGAGGAGTGAGGAAACCGTAATTAACCTGGATTTGATTTATGACCCAATGATAGAAACCAGGATGTGATGAAAATGCGATTATACGGTCCGTTTCTTTCACCTGTTTTTCTGCTTTTCTCCAAGATACAAAGACCCCCTTGGACGAGGAAGTTGATGAGACGCTATACAGACAACAGACAAGCACCAAAGATGAAGTTTTGACAACCTATGATATGGACACTTGATGAACTTTGCCATGGATCCCCAGTTTCCCTAGTATTTTTAAACTCACGCTAGCCCAACATTTTTTGTAAATCTGATGGCACTGACAAAGCTATTTGCTCATGCCCAAGGAGCAATACAGCGCAAAGAAGACGACTCTCAACAGATACCGAACACAACTTCAACAACAGATGTACATTTCCCTGACATAGAATATCATTGCATTTTTCGTAAGTGTTCTTTATCTTCATCTCTACAACCCTCAGGTAATGACACACATAGACGATAGGGAATACAGGCACAGATATCAGCAACCACATACCTCCCCCATTCATGTATCATCAACTAAAATGTGCATCCCCATTTTGTTACAACCACAGCCGAAATGAGCTCGGTAGAGTTTGACAGCCCATCCACAGACCCTTAGTACGGGATAAGAAGGAATTCAAATGTATACTTCGCAATACCTCGAAGCTTGATTTACCACACGTACGGCACGATGATACATGACCCTCCAAACATGGACTCATACACACATGCTTCTGCTTTCTCACTAGGTCATACCCTCTTCACACCTACTCCACTCTTCTTCCTTGCCCCACCATGGAAATCAATTAACCCCTGACTTACATTTTTCTCCTTTTTGAAATGTTTTAGAAGGTGGCAGTTATTATTGACTGCCAAAGGGTGGACTGTCAAAGTCAGAAAAATGTCTCTATGCACGTTGCCATATTTGCACCGCACACTGGTCCGCGCTGCGCATGCGTACGCTCTCCCGTGAAGGCGCATACCCGCAATAGCGTGCACTCGCAGGCGCGGTATGCGTATTTACGGTAGAGTTTATGTGGTCGTAGCGTGCGACTCATTCGTTACATATTTTCACAATTAATGTAGTTTATAGATCATGATCCCTTTGATAGTTTCTGAAAGTTTGGTTAATATAGAAGGTCCCTGTTTAAAGGAATCCCTCTTTGTGTTATACGAAGGGTCTAACAAGAGTCATACAGCAGTGTTTGGTACCCATCGGAAGAGTATTTAATTAGCAATATTCCGGTGTTGGTTTGGAGCGTATTAATCGCTCGTGCGAATAGTTATGGACATAAGAAGTTTATGTCCATTTCTATTATTTACTCATACTCAGGTATGCGGCGGGAAACCCAGTTTCCCACCCACCTGAGCTGTTGGAAATCGTCACAGCCCACCTGTATGAATCAACCTATGACCTTTTGTTGTGATACAGGGCCGAATTCCTTCATCCAATGGACAATGGGATTGTAGGGACTATGAGATTGCATTGTGTGTGGGGCATAAATAGGCAGGCCGACCATATCCAACTTCACTCTCATCAACGGTTTTCTGCTGATAACCGGGAGCTGGATATCGAGGCGCATGCGATCGTTACCCTTTGTGCGTAAGTTTTCTCTCCGTAATCATTGTCTTACTGTGAGCCAATTTCTCTCATCTCTCTCCATCTCTCTCTCTCCTTTCTCTTTTCTCTCATATCTCCCCTAGACTAGTATTGAATTGTATTAGATAGTATTGTATTTTGGTTAGGAAGTCTCTGTTATATTGTAGTGTATCATTTGTACTGTTATCCCCTTTTACAAGTATATTAGATATAATACAGTTAATAGGCTTTGGACCCTAAACCAGTATCTGTGTATTTTCTATAGTATTAAGTGTTCACTTGAGCGTCGGTGACGCTCAAGCAGCTTTGTAGTTAGTTAGGTTACACAAGGTTGCACTTACACCCTGTATTCACATTAAGGTATTCTGTGTATTTCATTGATAAGGTTTATACGATAAAGGTATAGCGTTGTGAGCGTCTGCGCCGCTGGTGATCTCCTCGTGGTCTCGAGCGTCCGCTACGCCATAGCGAATCGTTACTCTAGTCATAGCCAATAACGTGTTGTCCTGTGATCTCTGGGCCGTGAGCGAACGTGACGCTTGAGCGTCTCGCCTACGGCTGAGCGATCTTTACGCAACTAGCGTACCCTTACGGTACTTCTTAAGTAAACAGCGTACAGTGTTCTTAGACTTCATAAAAGGTTGTTTATACGACAAAAGAATTTAGCATTGTCAACAATATGGTAGGCAAAATCCCTGAAAACAGCTGTTAATCATAAAATTTTATTTTAAAGTACTGCAAGTCAACCATCAGGTTGCCTTAATTTTCTGCTTGCTTTTTAATTCCTCTTGTCTAAATAGTATTTTTAAAGATGATAATTTATTGCGCAATTTTTATTTAAGCCACTTATCTACTACACCAGATAAAGTATTTCAGGCAAAACTTTATTCATATGGTCAAATTATTCCCAGCTAACATATTTCTTCCTGGTAGTTTCAGCACCATAGTTGTACAAAGACCATACACATAACTGAACCTAAGGATGACACAAAAGAACAATATACTTAATTTAAAAATAATTTTCTGAATTTCTCAGTAGGAAAATGTTGGATTAGGGTTGCCATAAAAATGTTGTTCCTATGGAAGAAAGCTTTGGAACCACTACATTAAAAAAAATGGGGTTTAAAAAAACCAGTGCAAATTGTAGTTATTATGATGAGGATGAAAAAAAATCTGAAATGGTACTATGCTCTTTACCATACACCGAAAAAAAAGGAAGTCAGTTATAAAAACATTGCCGTTAAACATGGGCATAAGATCTATTATGACGAAATTAAAACATATCACATATAGCGATAAAGGGCTGTTTAACAGAAAAGTTTGGTTCATTAGTAGCATAAAAAATGTGTGGTTTCATGATGGTGGAAAAAGGAACATATGCGATAAATATGTTATGTCCATAACTTCAGTTATTGCAGCTAAGAATTATTACTTAATAATGAAACAAATATTGTAATGATTTTTTTATTAAACAAAAAACAAAACACACTAAAAACAAGCCCTGTCCCAGTTAATTTGCACACCCATGCATGTTGTCTGCAAACTTTAAAATTTGTATAATGTGCTGCACTTGCATAGTGTAAAGTTTATTTCACATATGGTCAATTACATCAAATTGTACAGCATTATAGTGTTCTTTTTTATGAATGTCATTTTATAGTCAACCAAACCTTCCATCTGTTATTTATCTAATTTTGCTAATGTATCACCTCTCTCTACTTAATGTCATTTAGCCCCTATTTAGAAAGCTGAGACCTGAATTTTAAGCATGAATAGTTGTTTATTGAATTTTAGGCAGGAATGTGTCCCAGTCAAAACATTCTAAATGTGTTACATAAGTAACCAATCTGGTCTGTAGGGTCTGCATTTGCTAATTAAAATATATTAAAGATTTATAGTCTTCTTGTCTTTTGTATCCCTATTGTTTGCCCACTGAGAGTGATTCTGCAACATACTGTATAGAGATATTCCTATTTTTTCCCAGAGCATTCATAGAGCTTCTCAGTAAGACAATCTCCTTCTAATTTGTCCTAATTTATTGTCTGTTTTGCCACAATAAACCCTTAATTCTGCCACTTATTCATTTCTGCATGCTGTGTCACTCTGGTTTCACTTTTATTGCTTCTACTTTTACTGAAGTACCCAAAAGTTTGGTTCAACTCAACAATCCTTGCTGCTTCTTTGCAACAACTACTGTACATCATTTTCAAAATATACTCTCACTATTTCAGCCTCCTCAATGAGTTCAGTCATGACTTCCAATATGAGTTCTGTCTCTTTACGAGCCTTAATTTCCTTCTAGTTTTTTAATTCCTTCTTGTTTTTTTCTTCCTCTTAGCTATATAATATTTTATCGGATGATACTTCATTATGCAATTTGTATTTTAGCCACTGAACTGCTCCACCAGATAAAATAGTCTTTCATGCAAAGGTTTAATTATAAAGTTGAATTCCTCACTGATATTGTAGTTCTCTCCTGGTTGACCCAGCACCATAGTTTTACATTGAATATGCACATTCTTAGTTTTTCTCTACTTTTGATTTTTAGGTGTGTCTTTCACTGATACATCTTTTTTCAGCATAGCATTTTGAAGAGAATGTTCCACCTGACTATCATACACAGAGGAGTTTATAAAGCAATAAAACACTTCTTTGCAACATAAAGAGGGAAATGTTATAGGGTCAGAGTTTTCTGAAGTCCGTTATTTCGGCCAAGGTTGCTTGTATTTTTAAAGCGGCAATCACTTATAAGGCAAAATCAGGTTGGTTTTGCCTTGTAAATAATTGCTGATTAAAAGATATGTACAATCTTGGTCAAAATATCAGACCTCGCAAAACTCAGACGCTATTACATTTCCCCTAAAGTATCCAAATACTAATTTAAGTTTGAGGAGATGTAAGTTCCCAGGATTTTTATGAAAAAAAAGTATAGGTTCGGTAGGGGTTAATTTAGCAAAATAGATCTCTAGTCTGAGCATAACAATTAGCTAGCCTATTAGTTATAAGTGGAAAGCCTCAGGAAGTTTATTAATAGTCAAGAAGAGGATCCATATTTCTCATTCCAGATTTTAAATTCCCAGTTGCCCACCTGATTTGTCTGATTTGCGTGTCTTTTTTAATTTAGCTGGAATGTATTCAGAATGTAATCAGAGCGTATAAAATAGAAATTGAAAAGCTAATAGCAAAGGAAAGTAAATCAAACCCTAAAAAGTTTTTTATTTAAATACAGTACATCAACAGCAAAATATTAAAGAAAGAGAGCATATGCTCTTTAAAAGGCAAGTTGGGCATCCTAATCAAAGACAATAATGACATAGCAGAAAAATTAAACAAGTTTTTCTGGTCAATATTCACTAGAGAGGACCAGATGGCGGGATTGACGCATAACCTCAGCAATGATAATGTCCCGCTGCTAAATGCTTATTTAAGTGAGAAAGTAGTCTGTGACTGATTAAAAAATAATGAGATTAATTTGTAAGTCACCTGGTGCCGATGAAATTCCCCCAAGGGTTCTCATGGAGCTACACTCCGAATTAGAAAGACCCCTATATTTCCATAGTACCCAAAGTACGAATGCAGCAAAAAAGTCAAACAACGTATTAGTATGCATTAAGGGGGAATTGATGCAAGGGATAAGAGTGTTATACTCCCATTATATAAATCACTAGTGAGGACACATCTCAAATACTGTGTACAGTTGTGGGCACCATTCTACAAAAAGGATATCCTGAAACTAGAAAAGGTTCAGAGATGGGCGACCAAATTGATCAAGGGGATGGAGATGCTAGAGAATGAGAAAAGGCTTGTTAGGCTAGGCATGTTTACAATGGAAAAAAGGTGATTAAGAGGGGACATGATTAACATTTACAAATATATAAGGGGTGAATACACAAAGCTAGTATGGGATTTGTTTTTGGTAAGATCATCAAAAAGGACATGTAGTAGACACCACTTAGTTTAGAGGAGATTTTGCACACATAGACGGAAAGGTTTCTTCACAGTAAGCCAAATACGTATTTGCAATTCCCTGCCTGAGACAGTAGTAATGGCAGACTCGGTCATTACTTTTAAGAATGGTCTAGATACATTTCTAATGGATAAGGATTTGCAGGGTTATTGTGGATAAATCATGAACTATAGTAATAAAAAAAAAAGAGTATTTTAATTTACGGATAAAAATTCACCACAGTTAAAATTAATTTTAAAAATATTCCAGTATAGGAGATCACTAACTGGTTGAACTCGATGGACAAATTGTCTATTTTCAACCTCGGAAACTATTTTACTACAGTATGTTACTGTTGTTTCTTGCATTTCTTCCAACAAGGGAGATAGAACTCTGATGAGAGCAGTGCTCTCTGGCAGCCTCGTGTGACACAAGAGTGGTAGGATGGCACTTCACCTTTGAAAGTGGCAATTTTGTAACTACCTCAGGGTACAGTAGAACTTGGTCTCCATATCAGGAAAGTACCTGTACTAGGACAATTAGGAGGAGTGGTTCTACTCGATTTTGGTTTACACTTGGATGGGTTGGGCTCCACACCATTTATTTACATGATCTTATCTGACTGTAGCCATAGCTCACACTGCTTTTTTATGCCACCATACATCATTTCTAAATACAAATTTGATTTATTAATTAGGCTGTGACATCTTTTTGATAATATCTGTATACAGTCTGTATAATTGTTTCTAGTTTGGAATAATAAATCCACTAATTGACTGATTTGCTGTACATTCAGACCAAACACTTCAATCCTTGATTTGGTTGTTATTGACTATTTATCCTTGCTGGAGTTCTAATACTGTAGATGCTAATTTACTAATAGTCATTTTAGCTAAACCACAATCTTTGTTCTTTTTCCAGCAATTTTAAATCACCCAGATATACTTAAGCAAAACCATTGTAAATCTGCCATAAACCCACCAGTTTAGAAGTGATTGCCTTTGCCTTATCACGGGACTTCTGGGACCCAGAAGATTATTAATCCATCAAGAACGGTTTGTTGACAGTCTATCACGTCAACATATCCATGTTGACATGATAAATGTTGACATGGCCACTGTCAATGCGCTATGCAAGTAGACAAATTGACAATGCTGGCATTGCCATGTTGACCAATCCAATCAAGTCCAAGGAAAATTGCATGAATGCCAGATATAGAATCAGAGGGAAGTGGCAAGAGCTTATTCTGATGTGCTAAACTAGCCAATGAACCATGCATTAGTCAATAGGAATGACAGAATAACATTGAAATTATCTACAGCAGCAGCCACTTGTATAACTGTTCACATCTTGCTAGATAGACAAAGATAAAATCATATGCACAGGCAATGTTACTAAATATTCCTGTTATCTTCTCAGCTCAATGAGGAAAGTGTCATGCACATATAACCAACATGAAGGGAGCATTCCAATACTATAAATACGTAAGCATTCGCACATACAGAAAGCCATGCATGGATGAGCAGCATGCAAGGGACCTAGTTTCACAGTCAGATCTTTTAGTATAACATAATTGTTCAGTGACTTCATGAGGCACCTATTTTTTGTATCGTGAGAAGAGGCAGCTAGGGGATCCCTAACATGTCAAATCTATACTGGGAAGGTACATGCATATGGATAAGATGGGCGGCCAGACCTGTAACAGGGCTCTATAGTGCCCTGTGCCAGCCATGTCCTCGACCAAAGGACCGTGGGGCAAGGACGGTGCTGCCCAGCACTCTGTGTGGCAATACTACTCACATACCATAGTTTTGGCCTGGCCAGCAGCAACCAAAGTAAATTGAGGAAATTTTTGGCATGGTTGAAATACACTTTATCTATGATCATTATTTCTTCAGTGATCATCTGACACTCCTCCTGTGCTGCCGGTAGCCTCTCACGTATGACAACATGAAAATTAACATAAACTATCTTGAAAAGGAAAACTATTTTTGCATAATGTTGTTCCCATTTAAATAAATTCAAATAATGACAGAGATACAGTATCTCACCTGGTGTAGAGTTTGTATAAATACATAAGGTCAGAGCATGGTATATAATAACATCTCAGCATTGTATGTGCTCAGAGCAAGCTCTAATATTACACTGATTAAACTTTCTGGATGTGACACAAGAACTCATCTGCAAGTGTCTCCACAGTGAGAGTCTATGACCTGAAGACAGACCAGCAGAGAAGAGACAGCAACATTCATACCCAATGGATAGGAGCCCCGGTATTCTGGCTTGTCTTGTCATTCTGACAGTGGAGGTATTTGCTGCAATAGTCACCTATGTCTTTATTACATATGGCATTTTATTTGAATTCCATAGCAAGAAACATTTGCCGCCCACTAGAAAAATCCAATGTGCTCTTCATTTGTCCAGCATCTGTTTCACCATTGTGTGTTATGGCAATTTACTCTGTGACTTACTATGGCCTGATCTCTTTGAAAGACTGTATTCTGAAGGTATATTTGTCTCAATTACCATATACAGCGTGAGCTCATGCATCTGGCTCACTGCCCTGCTATGTTTCTTCTACTTCACAAAGGTCGTAGATGTCAAATCTGACTTACTTGTTTGGGCCAAGAAGACGATTAATTCTTCTGCTCACTATCTAATAGTGATGATACAAATATTGTGTCTGGGCATCGGCTTTCTAAGTATGGTACTTTTTATGACTCCTCACGACCCTTCCACAAACAGTTCAGTTATCCCACAAGTCAGCTCTACATTTAAAAGAAAAGCAGCAAACTCTCTAGTTGCAACGTTTACTCTGGCTATGGTCAGCGTGCCATACCTGACTATGATAGTAAGTATCCTCCTAATAGTTCGGTTTCTGAAGCTTCATGGACATACAATGGGGAAGAACATGGGAAGTTCTGGAGATGACCTTACGAAAATCTACCAGAATATCGCTTCTAAAATTTCACATTTCTTATTTCTTTATGCTGCATTTTATTTGGTTTACTTTCTTTTTTATTTTTCATCCTTCTCTCAGCAAAGTCCATGGTATTGGGTGACTATGATACTGGTGTTCTCCTTTACCCCAACACAGTTTATTATGATTATTATTTATTACCCAAACTATAGAATATCTGGAAGGATTTGCCTGAGTATATAATTTGATCTACATAATTCAGGGCTCACCATTTATTTTTACCTTTGTATTTATTACCAGTTATTTATATAATGCACACACATTCCATAGTGCTTTACAGAGAATACAGTATTTAGCCATTCATATCAGTACTTTGGGCTCCCCTTTGTCAGGGGACCCCTTGGCCGGAACACACAGAAATCCCTCTTGTGCAGCAGCTGAACAAGGTAGCCAGATAGCCTGCAGGACAATATGCAGTATAGACAGAGACACATAGGTATCAGGTTTCATGAGCTATCAATGAAGCTTGTCCCCAATCACAGCAGAGATAGGAGGCGGGAGAGAGTGACCCAGCGATCCCAGCTTTTCCTCTCTGTCTGAGTGTCTGTGTAACCTGTTATCTAATGAAAGCATTTGGGTCTAGAGAGAGACACATACAGAGTCCTCCTGAGTGCTGTGCCAGTGTGTAAGTAGTTCAGAGGCTGCTGATATTCTTTCATGTAACAGGATAAATTATAGATTTTATTTTTCTTTGTGTATTTTAAGTTTAAGTTGTCTTTGCTCCACTACAAGAAAATTTCATAAAACTTGTTTCTCAATTAGGTGGAGTAATAAACAGTACCCAGGCTTTATTAAACTATTCGTTTACATTTCATATACACCATTGGTTTAAATTGAATACGCTAAATCCATACCTCCCAACATGACTCATTTTAGGAGGTACAAAATGCTCTCTACCTGGGCTTCATTCATAATTTATGATTTCCATCACCTGTGTTGGAAACTTGGAACACCTTTCTTATAATTTAAATAGTGCAATACAGGGACACCAATCATATATTAAGAGCGAAGTCCAGGTAGAGAGGATTTTGTTCCTCGTGGAATGGGTCATGTTGAGAGGTATGCACAATCTAATATACACCCCCCTTCCTGCACTGTCTTAAGTACCCTAGCTCCCGCAAAGTCCTAATCTGGCCCTGGGATGATGTATCGAGCATTTAAAGGAGTGGATAGGTGGACTAGTGGAGACATTCCCACTAGCAACAATTAGTTTTGAGGCAGCATTTATCAAGTGCAGACTATAAAATTATACATAGGTGTGGCTTGGTTCTTAAGTGACTTCTCCACTCTTTTCCCTGCTTGATACATAAACCCCTATGTTCTCTGCCACATGCACAACATGATTAATGTTTTGTTGGGAGACAGATAAACTACCAGTATATGTTTGAAGTATGGGAGGAAACTATAGTAAATCCATGTAAGCATGGGAAGAATATACAAACTCCACATAGTTGGGACCATGGTGGGAACTGAACCAAAACCTCAGTGCTGTGGGGCAGTAATGCTCACCACTACACCATCCGTGCTGTCCGGTTCAAGGTTAGTCATTACAAGTGCTACAGTACATGATTATCTGGTAGTTTTAGTCAGGGGCAATAACAGTAACATTACTGTATATGGGTGAGTACATGCAGTGGGGCAAAATATGTCCATGAAAATGTTAAAATGATAAATCTGACAAGTTACTGAGAACAGCAAAGAATCTCTTTAATTAGTTAAACCTAGAAACCTCCATTGACATAAATGTATCACTATTATTAGCCCAGCAAGGAGTTTGCAAGCAATGTTTGAAGGTTTAGAGGCTGGAGGAATTTATTACACAAAAATATAACCCATGATTTATAATATATTCATATTTGATATATAAAAAAATAGTCAACATTGAGGTAAATATTGAACAGTAATAAAATTCTAATTAAGGGGGAGATTTAACAAAGCTTTGATAGAGATACACTGTAGCACCAACCAATCAGCTCATAACACAGCTTGTAACATACAGTATAGTAATATACCATTACATTATGCATTATGTCTCTTGACTGTATCTCTCTACAAGCATTTTATCTCACCCTTGATCATATATATATATAGTTCACAACAAAGATAGATATATTTATTTATTCATTTATTAGTAAAAAATCTACTGTTTGAGTAAATTTTGATTTGTAAATTGTGATTCTTCGAGGCAAATATTATATACATCAAAGTGAGTGAATGACTGTACACTGTATGTGATATAAAAATAATCACTATTATGAAAATATATATATATATATATATTATGCACAATGCATTCCATGATACAAACAATTATGATCAATTATTATTTAAATACGATAATATTTAAGAGACTTGGAATTTTTTAAGCAACTTTTGCAAATTTCCTAAATTGATTTGCTAGATTTAATATTGCCTTGTACAGAAAATTAGAGTTGCATCTAAATTCAGATAACTAAACGCAGAGAATTATTGGGGTCTCAGCATTCCACCTTCTTGGAGGACTACTGTTTTGACATTAAATTGATATAAAATTAACTTTTTTATATACAGCGAACAAAGACCTGGAATTTGTGTTAGCATTTCTGTAAATCTAGTGCAGAACCATTTCCATACAGTATTTGCATTCAGACATCAGACTAGTAAACCTATGCGGTCACTCTTTGCATACATTCTGACTTAGGTCATTCTGAAAAAATCATTGTTATTGCCACCAGAACTTGGAAAACAATTTGGTTTTATAGTAAATACCTGCTTTGAATAATGGACTTAAAAATGTAATTTAAATGTTCATTATAATGAAGTGTTATTCAGTATTTCCCACACAACTAAAACTTCTGTTAGAGACATATACTGTACATCATGAAATTTTTTACATTAATACAGTATAAGTCTTTCCCTCTAGCACTGGGGAATAGGGTAGACATTCTTATGAATCTCATAGCTCTGGGGCTGATACTTCTCATACGGAGCCTGTTTTCCTGTATTAGCACTCAAAGCTATTACTGGAATATTTTAATTTTTTATGTACTATACTCACAGTGGTGTGCAAATTTTGTTGGGATTATTATTTTCATAACACAGACCCAGAACATGGTGCAGACTCACACACTTGGTCTTGAGCAGGTGAAAGTGCTGGGTTTGTCCATTTACAGAGAAGTTTATATTCATTATAAAGTCAGAATCGTAAAGTGAAGACTATATTGCTTTTACATTTCATGGTAAATTCTTATTCACACCATTATCAATTTAATTATTAAAAAAAAATTGCTAAATGTTGGAATTAGTTAATCAAGTGATTGGATTCTGCTGAAAGCACGATGAAATCATAAATGGGTCACCAAACCAGAAAAGTGCCACATGGCAACTTTCGGTGCCACCGGGCACTTGCTGAAGTGCCATGGGTTGGTAGTCTAACACCAAACCAAATTATTAATGATCAAGGTGACAGGTAAAACCAGAGATAGTGGCAGGCAATTATAATATGTCAGGAAAGAAGTCTAATCCTGTCCACCAACACATTGCCATGTTTTCCTGCTCGCTTTATTCTTTATGCTTGTCTAAATAATATTTTTAAGGATGAGAAATAATTGTGCAATTTTTGTTTGCGCTACCGGAAACAAAAAACTTTCTGGCAAAACTTCTGGCACCATAGATTTACACTGACCACACACATACTTACATTTGCTCTGCCGTTGCATATTGTATGTGTCAGTCACTGGATCATCACTGTGTAACATTGTATTTTGCAAAGAATCATCCTCCATCATATCACAGAGGAGTTAAAAAAAATTCAAAAATAACTCAAACTTAAAGTAGCTCAGTACTTATTGAAGTGTGAGTGTAAACTGATGTGGGTTGTGTTCTAATCCTGTTTATTGAAATTATCTTATTGATCTGTGGCTGAGGTTTGTGATGCTGTGTTTCTCCCTCCTACATAATTTCTAAATTTCAAATTGATCAATTAATTAGGCTGCGACCTCTTTCACTAATATCTGTATCATTTTTCAATTTGTTGGATCAGATAGATTTTAGTATGGAACAATAAAATCACTAATCAGTGACTTATTTGTTTTAAACCCAGACCCCATTCTGTTATTTATAACTCTCCATCTTGAGACTGGACACTTGCTGGCAATCTCCTTCCTTTTCTGTGTGCCTGCTTTCTATGTCCCATATGTAATCTGAACACGGCACATATATGAACAGCTTTCTTCTTACTGTTCTTACAAAGTACCACACTTTGTCTTCAAAAGTACGATATTCTGAACACAGCAAACCAATTTACTTGACGCAGCTGGTGTGGCACTACAATTACCAGGATGTATCACAGTCACTGTCTCTTTAATTGTCATCATTATGTTCCCTTTGCTCTACACCCAACACTGATGAAACATTTAATCTTTCGAAAAGGAGGGTTTTCCTCTATTATCCCCTTCTCTATCTGCACACTGCTGCATTACTTCAAAATCACCTGCTATTCCTTATAGCAATACACGTGCATCCTTGTAGACTCCTATTATGTTTCTTACTCTCTAAATGGGAAAAATGTTCACTTAACACTTGTGGTTTAACACACTTTCTAATACATTTTGAACCACATTCTTGCATAATCACATATGCATACAGTATTGTTTTTCTGGAAAAGGTGAGATGGTAAACATAGAAAAAAAGAAAAAAAGATAGACATAAGGTGAGATGGTGTAATCTGGAACAGGTGAGATGGTATATTCTGGAACAGGTAAAATGGTGTATTCTGGAATTGGTGAGATGATGTACTGTATCCTGGAACAGGTAAGATGGTCTATTCTGGAATTGGTGAGATGGTCTATTCTGGAGTTGGTGAGATGGTCTATTCTGGAACAGGTAAGATAGTATATTCTGGAATGGGAAAGATGTCCTATCCTGGAACATGAAAGGACATATACTGTACATACGCATTAAGACTGTATATACAGAAAGTCGTGCAAATATATGCAGCATACCTGGGAGCCGGTCTCACAGTCTGGCCATTTATTAAAGCCTTATTGTTGAGTGATTTTATAAAACAGCTATTTATTGGGCAGATGAGAGGGGGCAGCAAGGAGATCACTAACCTGGCAAGCCTGTACTGGGAAGGTACATTCATATGATGTACAGTATTCCTGTGACAATTACAGTAAATGCAGGAAGTTATTGGCTGGGTGGAATACACTTTATCTATGATCACCATGTCTCCATCTGACACTCCTGCTGTGCCCCCGGTATCCTTTCATGTGCAACACATGGAAATAAACCTAAACTGACTTGGAAAGGAAAATATTTATTTCATGACGTTATTCTCATTTAAATGAATTCAAATAACGA
The DNA here is from genome assembly GCF_028390025.1 of Pseudophryne corroboree. NCBI lineage: Eukaryota > Metazoa > Chordata > Amphibia > Anura > Myobatrachidae > Pseudophryne > Pseudophryne corroboree. The sequence continues at coordinate 482,274,824 of NC_086450.1, forward strand.
CAGAGATACAGAGTCTCTATTGGTGCAGAGTTTAAATAAATACTCTCAGCAAGGTATATAGTGACATCTCAGCACTGTACATGCTGAGGCTTAAGAAGGAATATCACCAGAGCAAGCTCTAATATTATACTGGATGTGACACAAGAACCATCTGCAAGTGTCTCCACAGTGAGAGTCTGAGACCCGAGGACAGATCAGCAGAGAAGTGACAGCAACATTCATACCCAATGGATATTACTCTGAGGAGCCCCGGTATTCTGGCTTGTCTTATCATTCTGTCAGTGGAGGTATTTGCTGCAATAGTCACCTATGTCTTTATTACATATGGCGCTTTATGTGAATTCCATAAAAAGAAATATTTGCTGCCCAGTAAAAAAATCCAGTGTGCTCTGCAAATGTCCAGCGTCTGTTTCACCATTGTGTCTTATGTGAAATTACTCTGTGACGTATTGTGGCCGGATCGCTTTGAAACACTGTATACAGAAGGCGTATTTATCTCTCTTACCATATACAGCATGAGCTCATGCACCTGGTTCGCTGGCCTACTCAGCTTCTTCTACTTCACAAAGATCGTAGATGTCAAATCTGGTTTTCTTGTTTGGGCCAAGAAGACGATGAATTCTTCTGCTCACTATCTGATAGTGGTGATAAACATGTTGTGTCTGGTCATCAGCTTCCTAAGTATGATGCTTTATAGGGCTCCTGGAGACCCTTCCACAAACAGCTCAGTCATCCCACCAGCCAGCAATCCATTCGGAACAAGAGCAGCAAACTTACTAGTGGCAAAATTTACTCTGGCTATGATCAGCGTGCCATTCCTGACTATGATAATAAATGTCCTCTTAATTGTTCGGTTTTTGAAGCTTCATGGTCATACGATGGGGAAGACCATGGAAAGTTCTGGAGATGACACTCTGAAACTCTACCAGAATATTGCTTTTAAAATGACACAATTCGTGTTTCTTTATGCTGCATTTTGTTTGGTTTTCTTTCTGTTTTATTTTTCATCCTTCCCTCAGCAAAGTCCGGGGTATTGGGTAACTATGATACTGATGTTGTCCTTTTCCCCAACAAAGTTTATCATGGTTATTATTCATTACCCAAATGTAAATAACAACTGGAAGGATTTGCTCCAGTATTTCATTTGATCTAAACAAGTCAGGGCTCAAAGTTTATTTCGTTTTTTATTACCAGTTATTTATGGGATATGGTCGTTAGGTCGACATAGCTTATGTCGACACAGCTCAGGTCAACCACTGAAGGTTGACATGCTTTAGGTCACCATGGTCAATAGGTCGACATGGTCATTAGGTTGACATGTACTAGGTCGACAGGTCAAAAGGTCGACATGAGTTTTTAAAAAATTTATTTTTTGGATTTTTTTAATTCTTAACAATCCACGTGGACTACAATTGGAACGGTAACCTGTGTTGAGCGAAGCGGTAGCCCAAAGCATGGTGAGCGAAGCTAGTCATGCGAGGGGACACGGTGCACAAATTAGGGTTCCCCGTCACTTTATGAAGAAAACAATGCCAAAAACAGTAAAAAAAAACATGTGGACCTTTTGACCTGTTGACCTAGTACATGTCGACCTAATGACCATGTCAACCTATTGTCCCTGTCGACCTAATGCATGTCGACCTTCCATGGTCGACCTAATGACTGTAGACCTAAGTTGTGTCTATCCAACGACCCGTACCTGTTATTTATATAGTGCACACATATTCTGTTGAGAATATTTAGCCCTTCATACCAGTCCCTGCCCCAGTAGAACATACAATCTATAGGGTTGATGTAAAGAGTGGTTACGTGAACCAGTGGTGAAGTTTTCCATAGCACCAATCAGCTTTTGGGCAGCATTTATCAAGTACAGTCTATAAAATGATGCATAGGAGCGGCTTGGTTCTATAGGTAACTTCTCCACTCTCTTCCCTTCTTGATAAATTACCCACTATGCTCTCTACCGTATACTGTACACAAAAGGATACCTTTTTTTGTTGGGAACCAATTGACTTGGCAGAATATTTTTGGAGTATGGGAGTTAACTGGATAACCCAGAGGAAATCACTTGCAAGCACGGGGAGAATATACAAACTCAACATAGTTGGGGCCATGTAGTTGGGGCTGGGAGACTGGCACTGGGAATGGGAATTTATTTAAGTGATCTTATTGATCTGTGGGTGAAGTTTGCACTGTTTTTATTTTTCCCCATACATCATTTCTTAATTTCAATTTGATCAATTAATAAGGCTGCGACCTTTCACTAATATCTGTATATTTATCATTATTCCGTTCATTAGGTTAGATTAATTTTAAGTGTGGGACAATAAAACCACTAATCAGTGACTTATTTGTTTTAAATCCAGACCCCATTCCTTGAGTTGTAACTCTCTGTCTTGCCCGGTTCAAGGTTCAAGCAACTGAGTCATGACAAGTGCTAAATCATTACTTCTTAGTTTTTATCTATTATGGGGCAATAATAGTAATATTACTGTATATGGGTGAGTGCATGTGTAGTTAGGCAAAATATGTCCATAAAAATGTTAAAACAAGCCTACATGTTAGTAAGAACACGCAAAGTCACTTTAATTATTTAAATCCAAAAATGACCATTACCATAAATGTATCACTATTATTAGCCCACTCAAGGAGTTTGCAAGGAATGTTTGAAGGTTTAGAGGTTGGAGGAATTTCTTATACAGTATATAAAATATATTACGTGGTTTATAATATATTAATATTTGATGTATAATAAGATAGCCAACATTGAGGTAAATAATGAACATTCATTAAATTCTCATTAAAGGGGAGATTTATCAAAACTTGCTGAGAGATAAAGTACCAACCAATCAGCCCATAGAATGTAATTTATCATACAAACTTTTGAGTAAATTTTGAGTAGTAAACTGTGATTCTTAGAAATATATAATATATATTATATAGATTAAAGTGACTAAAAGACTTAATACTGTATATGAAAAAAATAAACACTATTATAACAAAAACCAATGTAATGCAAAACACTGTACAAACTGGTTCTAATAGTATTTAAATGAGTTAATATTTAAGAGACTTGGAACATTTGTGATTAATTTGGCAAATTTCTTAAACTGATTTGCTAATTTTAATATTACCTTGTACAGTAAACCAGGGTTGCGTCTAAATTCAGATAAAAATAAACACATAGAATTATTGGGGTCTCCACATCCCTCCTTCTCATAGGATGACTGTTTTAACATTAAATTAATATACAATTAACTTTGATATATACCAAACACCTGTAACTTGTTTCAGCATTTCTATTGCAGAACCATTTCCATACAGTATTTGCATTGAGTCATCAGACCTGTAAACCTATACTGTCACACTTTACATGCATTATGAGAAAGTCATTGCTATTGTCACCAGAACTTGGAAAACAGTTTGGTTGTATAGTAAATACCGGCTTTGAATAATTGGAGTTAAAAGTAGAATTTACATGGTCATAAACATGTCTATAAAGTGATAATCAGTATATTCTAGACAAATAAACTTTGGTAAGAGACATAAACATCAAGATATATAATTTAAATTGACGTAGTCCTTATCTCAAGTACTGAGGAATACTCATGAAACCAGACTGCGTTGTACAACTCCTCATAGCATTTGGCCTGATTACTCCACATACTGAGCCTGATTTCCTGTATTAGCACTTGAACCTGTCACTGGGATATTTGAGATGTTTTTATTTACTATACTCACAGTGGTGCACAAATTTCATTTGGGACATTTTTGTGTTGTTTTTTTTCATGACATAAAGTGAGGTGTGTTATTTACCGGGAATGGTGCAGGCTCACACACGTGGCCTTGAGCAGATAAATTTGCCCATTTACAGACAGGTTTATGTTCTTTATAGAGCCAGAATTGTCAAGTGTAGACTATATTGCTTTTACATTTCATGTTAAAGTGTTCATCATGACATTTCCAATACAAATATTGCACAAAGGAAACAAGCTTACCAACCACAGTGAAATAGTAACTGGGTCACCAAAACAGAAAGGTGCCACATAGCAATCTGGGGCTGACACCGGGCACTTACTGGGGTGCTATGGATTGGTAGTCTAGGACCAAACCAAGTTATTTATAGTCAAGGTGATAAGCAAAACCAGTGATAGAGGCTGGCAATTATAATATGTCAGGAGAAAAGTCATATCCTGATGGCAGAGGCGTAACTACCAGCAGTGCAAGCAGTGCGCTGCACTGGGGACCGCCTCTGTCCAGGGGCCCAAGCATGTAATGAGTCAAACTGACTCATTACATGCCGCTGTGCGCTGCGGGCAACCGCTGCCCGCAGCGCACAGCCGCCCGGAGATGAGAGGAGCAGCGGTACGGACGGGGGAAGGAGGAGGAGGGAGGTGAAGGAGGGAGCCGCAGCAGTGCTTTGTTACTGGTGGAGGCGCTGCTGCTGCTGCTCCTCTGCTTCCCTATAGGCTGTCTTCCGAGAACAGCCTATAGGGAAGCAGAGGGGCAGCAGCAGCAGCGCCTCCACCAGTAACAAAGCGCTGCTGCGGCTCCCTTCTTCACCTCCGTCCACCACCTCCTCTACTGCCCGGGAATCGTCTGACGCGGCTGCACCGAGGAGCCTGAGCCGGTGGAGAGGGTAAGTATAATTCTTCTTTCTTTATTTCTTTTTCTCTTTTTCTTTCCTTCTTTCTTTCTTGGGCCTGCCTGCCGCTACATGTAAAAAAGGAGGACTGCCTGCCGCTATGTGTAAAAAGGGGGAATCAGCCTGCCGCAATGTGTAAAAATGGGGGACTGCCTGCCGCTATGTGTAAAAAGAGGTAATCTGCCTGACACTATGTGTAAAAATGGGGAATCTGCCTGCAGTAATGTGTAAAAAGGGAGGACTGCCTGCCGCTATGTGTAAAAATGGGGAATCTGCCTGCTGCTATGTGTAAAAAGGAGGAATCTGCCTGCCTTAATGTGTAAAAATGGGGACACTGTCTGCCGTAATGTGTAACAAGGGCACGCTGTCTGCTGTAAAGTGTAAAAAGGGGATGCTGTCTGCCGTTATGTGTAAAAAGGGGATGCTGTCTGTCGTAATGTGTAACAAGGGCACGCGGTCTGCCGTTATGTGTAAAAAGGGCACGCTGTCTGCCGTTATGTGTAAAAAGGGCACGCTGTCTGCCGTTATGTGTAAAAAGTGCACGCTGTCTGCTGTAATGTGTAAAAAGAGGAATCTGTTCGCTGTAAGGTGTAAAAGGGTCTCTACCTGGTGTAGTGGTGCTACTGTGCGGCATAATTTGAATAATGGAGACTACTGTGTTGGTATTATATTGTGGCCACACCCCTTCCCCACGAAGCCACGACACTATGTATTTTTGCAAGCGGATACGGCGCGCACTGCCCCTGTTTTGCATGCAGGTGTAGGGCTCCGATGCCGTTTCTTGCACACAGTGCTAAAATGTCAAGTTACGGCACTGTTGCTAGGTATCCACTTCCCTGAGCAGATCCCCCTACTAGATCCTCTCCAGGGATGAGGGGTGGACTTGGATTGGATGTGTGTGGGGGGCACCTGGGCCCACCGCTCGCTAGTTCCGCCACTGCCTGATGGGATATAGTTAATTACTTGGCAGTTGTGATCCCGATGGTCAGAATATCAACGCTGGGATCGTGACCAGCGAGAATGCCAACAGCTGCGCTAGGGCTATTCCCATTTGTGGGTGTCTGCAAGGGGCTTTCTAGCGCTCGCCCTGCTACTGGCATTCTGATGGCCAGGATCCCGGTGTCAGTATTCTGACCTTCCGGACCCCGGCCACCAACCCATCCTGTCACCACCAGACCACCTTCATTTTATGCTCACTTTATAAATTATATTTTTAAGGATGAGAAATAATTGTGCAATTTTAGTGTGCGCCAACAGAAACCAAAATCTTTCTGGAAAAACGTTATTCTTCCCTGCTAAGATAGTTCTCTCCGGGGGGACCCAGCACCATAGATTTACCCTGACCACACACATTCTTACATTTGTTCTGCCGTTGTATATTGTATGTGTCAGTCACTGGATCATCACTGTGTAACATTGTATTTTGCAGAGAATCATCCTCCATCGTATCACAGAGGAGTTACATTGTTTTTTAAAACAACGTAAAGTAGCTCAATACTTATTGCAGTGTGAGTATACACTGATGCGGGTTGTGTTCTAATCCTGTTTATTGAAATAATCTTATTTATCTGTGGCTGAGGTTTGCGCTGCTGTGTTTCTGTCCCAATACATCATTTTTACATTTCAATTTGATTAATTAATCAGGCTGCGACCTCTCTCACTAATATCTGTATCTGTATCATTATTACATTTGTTGAATTAGATTCATTATTAGCATGGGACAATAAAACCACTAATCAGTCGGAATCCGAACCCGCCCGAACTTCACCTTTTTTTGCACGGGTCCGAACAACTCGGATCCTCCCGCCTTGCTCGGTTAACCCAAGCACGCCCGAACTTCATCATCCCGAGGTTGGATTCTCTCGAGATTCGAATTCTATATAAGGAGCCGGGCGTCGTCGCCATTTTTCACTCGTGCATTAGAGATGATCGTGATAGGACGTGACTGACATCCTCTCAGTTTCTATGTTCAGGGGGCTGCAAATATCTGTGCTCAGTGTGCTGCAAATATCTGTGCTCAGTGTGCTGCAAATATCTGTGCTCAGTGTGCTGCAAATATCTGTGCTCAGTGTGCTGCAAATATCTACGTTCTCTGCCTGAAAAACGCTCCATATCTGTGCTCAGTGTGCTGCAAATATCTGTGCTCACACTGCTTTATTGTGGGGACTGGGGACCATCAGTATTATATAGGAGGAGTACAGTGCAGAGATTTGCTGACCAGTGACCAGTGACCACCAGTATTATACGTTCTCTGCCTGAAAAAACGCTCCATATCTGTGCTCAGTGTGCTGCAAATATCTGTGCTCACACTGCTTTATTGTGGGTACTGGGGACCACCAGTATTATATAGGAGGAGTACAGTGCAGAGTTTTGCTGACCAGTGACCACCAGTATTATACGTTCTCTGCCTGAAAAAATGCTCCATATCTGTGCTCAGTGTGCTGCAAATATCTGTGCTCACACTGCTTTATTGTGGGGACTGGGGACCACCAGTATTATGTAGAAGGAGTACAGTGCAGTTTTGCTGACCAGTGACCACCAGTATTATACGTTCTCTGCCTGAAAAATGCTCAATATCTGTGCTGCATTGTAGTATATATACTTATATAGTAGGAGTACAGTGCATAATTTTGCTGACCACCAGTATATAATATATAGCAGTACGGTACAGTAGGCCACTGCTCTACCTACCTCTGTGTCGTCAGTATAAGGCAGCTCATATACGGAGTGACATCCAACTTGCCTATTGTACACTTAAGGGGGTTTATTCCATTTACAATCTTATGTAACAACATTGTAGTCATTACACCAAGACAAGCAGTTCAATTGCAACAGTATCATTCTGCTACAGCGTTTGGCAGCTGTGTCTGCTTTAAGGAAACATATGACTCATCCAGATTTGTAGCAAACAGCACAGCTACCAGGCTCTGACAATGATTCATAGCATGGTAGTTTTAATGCATTAGTATCAATTTGTTGCAATATTTATTAATTGTATCCACTTCAAGGCAGTACATATTTGATTTGCGCCTGATATGGATTACACAGTTTAAAGCTTATTTTGAAGTCATAGACTACCCCCAGATATAATACATGCTGACAAGATATTTAAAGGGCTACAGACCAATTTCCGGTGCTGATAACGGAAACAGAGCGTTCTGACTAAATAAATATTGAGATTGCAATCGCTTAAGACTTTATTAGAGAATCTAGCTCCTGACATAAATTCACTATATTCACTGACTGGCAACAGAATGAATATGCACATTAAACAGGACTGATATGGGTATTGTATTTATCATAGTGTGACATGCAAAGTTAAATGCACTTGCCTGATATACAAATAAATGATTATAACTGATCTGTTTGAGAAAATCATAACCACCATTGAAGCGTATGAACTACCTTTCCTCATATAACATCTCCCATTATGCTAATTGGTGTGCTGACAGCATAGACTGAGAGCACTAATCAATTAAGATATTAGAAAATCACAAGGGAATTTTTTGAGAGCCACTGTGTAAGTTTATACAGTGACAGACAGGCCCTCACTTACAGGAAAACCACCATACTTGACACTAGGAATTTAAATATGTCCATTCAGTATATGGAAGAATAGTCACAAACGCTGACTGCTAAGACTGAGAGCGTAAAGTGTAATCTCAAGTAAAAGTGGGATCCGCAAAAATAGAACAAGAGTACGCTGACAGCTGAGACTGAGAGCGGGAATCTGATGTAATTGGTGTGCTGACAGCATAGACTGAGAGCACTAATCAATTAAGACACTAGAAAATTACAAGGGAACTTTTTGAGGATCACTGTGTAAGCTTATACAGAGACAGGCTCTCACCCACAGAAAATTATCATACTTGACACTAGGAATACGAATATGTCCATTTAGCATATGGAAGAATATTCACAAACGCTGACAGCCAAGACTGAGAGCGTAAAGTGTAATTTCAAATAAAAGTGGGATTCGTAAAAATAGAACAAGAGCACGCTGACAGCTGAGACTGAGAGCGGGGAGCCTTGTCTTTTGGGAACTACTATATGAAGGTTCTACATAACGACATATTGTAATAGACGCACAATTACATATAATCTATCATATAAGAAGGACATACGGAATACATAGGTGGTATCATTGGTATCAACTGAGTACCTAGTGGATCAGTTACAAAAAGGTTTCTAATATAAACCAATTAATAATGCAATATCAGTGTGAAATTCAGGCAAGTTTTGCATTTAACTGAATATTAAGATCATATTCTGACAGCACTAATTCTTGGACATATAAAGGTCATAGAACCTAGAATATACTTATTATATATATAGATATAAGACATTGCACAGCACAGTGGAACCGGAGAGTGTGGGTTTTTAACACTATATGTTGCACTTTGTCTCACATTTGTCTGTATACATTTTATTATTTCACAGTACTTGGCTTTTTTAAACATAAATAAAAATAAAAGTTATATTTTAATAATTATGTTCTGTTAAGAGTGCACCACACCAAGTCCAATTCTTCCCTTTCCCTTGAAATCAGTTTCTTATATTGGCAACAATATAATCTGTGGTAGCACCCCCCTAGCTTGACCAGTAATTAGGCAACACAGTAAGGGGTATTCTATTCTGAAAGTACATTAACCTTAATACTAGTGCAGTAGTTTTCCCATTCCCTTTTCCCCATAATTAGAGTATTTGATTGCTGAGATATCAGCATTTCCACTACTAGCACAGTCAGAATTCAGCTTATATTTAGCTTGGTAAAATTATATTATTTACAAATTTATATTAAAATTATATCAGTTATACCAGAATGTCTACCTTTAGTTTAACAAAAGATCTTGACGACAGACGAGAAAAACTGAGAAATAGCCTGGATTCAGCTTTTGGAAATGAGATATATAATTTAGACTCATCGAACAGAGATTGGTCGGATGACCTCTTTTCTTTAAAACAACTATTAATCAGACAAGGAAAAACGTGGTGGAATCGATTGATGTTTGATAGTTATATCAAACACAACATCACCCCACGGGGACTAAGACCACGAATATTCCCAACATTTGAATTGGCCAATACTGACCTTAAAAAAGAATGGGAAAAAACATTAACTCAGTGTTCCAAAGATTTGATAAAAATACTAATTAAACACGATGAGATACTGTTAGCCCAATATGCCCAAGAAATTTCCACACTGGGGGAAAAATTAAAGAAATTTGAAACGGTTGACAAATTCCAAATCACTTACAATAAATATAAGAAAGAAGTGGAGGACATGGAACAAGAAGTTATTGAGAGGAAGAAAAAGAAACTCTCTAGAGATAAGAATGATTTTGCTCAGGATAAGGTTTACAAGTGGAGAACCTATCCACAACGCAATAGAAATACTAACCAATTGAATTATACCACCTCAGATGTTGAATCCTCTGAAGGAGAGGACTTTCCCAATAGGAGAAGACCCCATCATAGGGATTTTTTAGAACAAACTCCCAGGGGGGCACAAGGCCATACCAATATGGAAGAACCAGGATTAGGAGGGGGAAAGGGGGTCAGAAGAAAAAGAGACAGCAGAGATTGGAGGGAGGAACCCAGGGAACAGAGGAGAAGGAGATAACTAATGATGATTCATTGCGGATCATCAATCTCACAGACAAAATCCTCACTGTGGATCAAATAAGCCTCCTTAGTAAGGGTCTTTCTTTTTCACCTACACATAGACCCGATAGATTCGAATGTGAAAAAGACTTACAACTATTTATGAGAAAAATCCTGCTGAAAAAATTCTTCTTTGTACAACAACAGATGAGAGAGGAAAACTTTCTCTTAGGATTAACAACCCAAACTCCCACCTCAGATACACCAGGGATATCCCTAACTACCGAAGATCAAGCAATTCTTAACATATTGGAAGATTTGGAAACAGGGAATGATCCATCCCCGGTTCCCTCTCCTTATGATCCTCAAAAAATAAAAAATAAATCCTCCTTCTTTCCAGAATACAAAATTTCCCCATCAGCCAAAGTATTTTATGACTTGGTCTCCACTGACTTAAATAATCTGTTTACCCGTGAACAATCTTTTCAATCACGTACCGACAACCTGACAGGAGGGGAATGAACAGCATTACAGGAAATCATAAAATGGCAAGATACTGTGATTAAACCCTCAGACAAGGGGGGAAATATTGTATTATGGCCAACACAAATGTACACTGCAGAATTAAGAAGACAGTTAAGTGATCAGGACTGTTACAAATTACTAATCTTTAATCCTACCAAAAACTTTTCAGGTCTATATAATTCCATTATTTCAAAAGCATACCAAAATGGAATTATACAGAAAAAAGATTTTGAATTCTTAAGAACAGACAATCCTAAAGTGGCAACTTTATACCTCTTACCAAAAGTCCACAAGGATGAACGAACTCCCCCAGGAAGACCGATTGTCTCTGGTGTAGGAAGCCTAACAGAGAAGGCGAGTACATACGTAGATCAGTACCTTAGACACCATGTACTCTCATTACCATCCTACACCAGGGATACTATGGACGTTCTGAATAAACTGCAGGATATGACTGTCAATCAGGGAACATGGCTGGCTACCTATGATGTTGAGAGCTTGTACACCAGCATTGATCACAACAAAGGGTTAGCAGCCATAAAATACTTTTTGAACATGGGAACACATCATGAGTTCAATGATTTCCTAGTCTCACTGTTACAATTTATACTTACGAAAAATTATTTCATAAGTGAAGAGAGATTCTACCTCCAAGTTAGGGGGACAGCGATGGGGACGGCATGTGCCCCATCGTATGCGAACCTCTATCTTGGGTGGTGGGAAAAGGAATACGTATTTAATGAGATGATGGAAAGATATACCCAACACATCTCAGTATACCTTCGTTACATCGACGATATCCTAATAATCTGGGAGGGAGGAGTAGAGATGTTAGATGAATTCATCACTATCCTGAACCATAATGATCTCAATTTAAAATTGACAGGAGAAAAAGATCAGAGAGAAATTCATTTTCTAGACCTGAGTATTAAAATTGAGAAAGACGGTAGGATCAGTACTGATGTGTTTCGCAAAAAAACGGCAACCAACAGTATCTTGCATTCTAACAGTTCTCACTTACCAGCAACCATCAAAGCAATCCCTAAGGGAGAACTACTCCGTACTAAGAGGAACTGCTCTGATGAGAAGACCTATTTAGAACGTGAGACTCAAGTCTGTGACCGACTAAAAAAACGTGGATATAGTAACAAGATTATCAAATCTGCTGTTCAGAGTGTAAAATCATACACAAGAGATTCATTGTTAACCCCAAAAATCCGACCTCAAAGAGAGGAACCTGTCAGATTTGTGAGTACATTTAACCCCAAGTGGAAGGAAATCAATAACATATTACAGGAGATCTAAGAATTTGAGAGACTTAATGGTACAGAGTCACTTCTCTGTGTCTTCAAGACAACTATACAACAAGAAAGGATCATATCAATGTGGTCGATGTAAAGCCTGTCGATATATGACACCTAAACAGTCATATATAGACAAATTTGGTAAAAAATGGCAGATTCATAATTACATCAATTGTACCACAATGGGCGTAGTGTACCAGCTTAAATGCCCTTGTGGTAAGATTTACATCGGCAAAACCATCCGCCCACTGAAAGTCCGTATTCTGGAACATGCCAATAATATAAAAAATGCGAGAAAAGATGTAGAGAGATTTAGAACCCTAACATCAGTGGCCAAACACTTCCTGCAATATCATGGGGGTGAAACTGGAGGCCTGAAAGCATATGGCATGCAGCAAATTCAGTTGGGCATTAGAGGGGGCAACATTGATAATGAACTGTTAAAATTGGAGACCAAACTCATTTTCCTAATGGGTAGCCTGCAACCAGTGGGGTTAAATGAATATAATAGCTATCTCCCATTCCTATAAGGAACAGTTTATTTATTTTTTCCTGTTACAGAGAAAATAATGGAATTGTTTTTCCTCATGAACTTAATTGGTATTCCTTAGGGGAATTTCTCCATATAACAAGACAATAGGATACCTTATTTTGTTCCTAATATTGGATATATAATTCTGACATTACATCAATCATTTTTGTTCTTTTTTCAAGAAAAGATGGTATAAATAAATGCTAATCAACACAAACAATCTCTAGTTAAAGTAATAAAATATAGGGAATCCAGGTCACTCTCCAAAAGAATAGACATAATTCTCAGGATGATATCCGGATCAACAACTATGTCTGGCGATCAGATACTTACCATGAGGACTTGACGGGATGAACTTGCACAATAAGACCTGTAGAGAAACACAAATTAATAAATTATAGGATTAAAAGCTATACAAAACATAACCTATAATTAAAATGTGTGAATCAATAAGTATATTAATTATGTCCCTACTAATGACTCTAAGGAGAAGAAGTATGAGCATTACTTACCTGGTGGCTACAGTAATAACAGTAAGGAGTAAATATCCTAGGAAGGAAATCAATACAATAATACAATATATTAACGGGCTATGAGAGGACCCCTAGGATATCTGTTATTTCCTTCCTATAGAGTCCTACCTTTGGGTGGGATGTATGAGCATAATATATTTAGTAATCATCATAATGACAGCAGGTACCAATATTTCATGAAAGAAATTAATTAAATCTACTAGCGTATCTATATGACACTGACTACCTTCCCTTCACAAATATAGTTTGATCAAACGTGGTCAGAGGTTACAAATACGTACTGAGTTAACAATAGAACAATCCCTATATAAGAGGCATAATTAAACCCAAGTTATATATATAGTCATAAAGATTATTAGAGATCACACACAATATAAGCAGTTCAATCAAGGGATATCATGGGGGGTTTTATTGGAATACAATATAATCCAGGGGTATAGTACACAATATAGCCACAAGCTTCTTATACAGACACACTATCATGCACCTTCAAAAATCACTAGGCATGCACTGCACATTATAATTTCACAAGGTTTAATACCATAAACCAGTTCGTTTAGCTTTATTGATAGTACACAACGGATTAGCTTTAAAATAATCCTATTATTATTATTGTTCACAAAATTTACAATGAACACACCAAGATCAAACACACTGTTTTCCTTATTCTCTCACGTTTTCATGCTCACTAGTCACGACTTTAATAATTTTATTCTTTTTTTTATTTGTTGTTCACCATTTATTCACAATGTTTATTTATAAAAGAATAGGAAGACTGACTACGAGATTTATGAGCAAATAACCACGTTTTGACATTTTGGTACTTAATTTATTTAATAAGAACTAAGGGAATCAAACAGGGTCACATAATAGGGACAATTACGAGGCTCCCGATCCATGAGAGAGAACAGAGTCCACTGTAACAGACATACAAATAATATGCATCTTTCTCTCTAGTGCCAGTAACTTGGAGTCCCGTACGGCTAGTTCTAGTCACGTGATCGGACAGGCCGCTCTGCTAGATTCTGAATGACCAGAGCGGCAGTGTGATAGGCTGAATTTATCACGTGACAGGCGTATCACTCCGTGATTGGTGCGGCTAAACAAAGATATTCCAAACAGGGTAGACGTTCTGGTTAGCCCTGACGAAACTTTAACTGTGAAACGCGCGTCGGCGTATCACGCTCTCCCCATGTGCTTAATCCATGTGCATGTCATAGTTAGGTGCACAAGTCAGAAAAATGTACAGATCAGTTTCTAGTTAGGAATGTGTATAGAACAGTATGCAGTCAGCAAGAGGTACAGATTAGCCCGCAGTCAGAAATGTGTATAGACCAGTTTGCAGTCAGTTATGTGTACAGCCTAGCAAGCAGTTAGTCAAGTGCTTTGGTTATTTTCAAGTGTGCAAACAATTAATTACATCCTCAGTATAAGGCAGCTCATATACGGAGTGACATCCAACTTGCCTATTGTACACTTAAGGGGGTTTATTCCATTTACAATCTTATGTAACAACATTGTAGTCATTACACCAAGACAAGCAGTTCAATTGCAACAGTATCATTCTGCTACAGCGTTTGGCAGCTGTGTCTGCTTTAAGGAAACATATGACTCATCCAGATTTGTAGCAAACAGCACAGCTACCAGGCTCTGACAATGATTCATAGCATGGTAGTTTTAATGCATTAGTATCAATTTGTTGCAATATTTATTAATTGTATCCACTTCAAGGCAGTACATATTTGATTTGCGCCTGATATGGATTACACAGTTTAAAGCTTATTTTGAAGTCATAGACTACCCCCAGATATAATATATGCTGACAAGATATTTAAAGGGCTACAGACCAATTTCCGGTGCTGATAACGGAAACAGAGCGTTCTGACTAAATAAATATTGAGATTGCAATCGCTTAAGACTTTATTAGAGAATCTAGCTCCTGACATAAATTCACTATATTCACTGACTGGCAACAGAATGAATATGCACATTAAACAGGACTGATATGGGTATTGTATTTATCATAGTGTGACATGCAAAGTTAAATACACTTGCCTGATATACAAATAAATGATTATAACTGATCTGTTTGAGAAAATCATAACCACCATTGAAGCGTATGAACTACCTTTCCTCATATAACATCTCCCATTATGCTAATTGGTGTGCTGACAGCATAGACTGAGAGCACTAATCAATTAAGATATTAGAAAATCACAAGGGAATTTTTTGAGAGCCACTGTGTAAGTTTATACAGTGACAGACAGGCCCTCACTTACAGGAAAACCACCATACTTGACACTAGGAATTTAAATATGTCCATTCAGTATATGGAAGAATAGTCACAAACGCTGACTGCTAAGACTGAGAGCGTAAAGTGTAATCTCAAGTAAAAGTGGGATCCGCAAAAATAGAACAAGAGTACGCTGACAGCTGAGACTGAGAGCGGGAATCTGATGTAATTGGTGTGCTGACAGCATAGACTGAGAGCACTAATCAATTAAGACACTAGAAAATTACAAGGGAACTTTTTGAGGATCACTGTGTAAGCTTATACAGAGACAGGCTCTCACCCACAGAAAATTATCATACTTGACACTAGGAATACGAATATGTCCATTTAGCATATGGAAGAATATTCACAAACGCTGACAGCCAAGACTGAGAGCGTAAAGTGTCATTTCAAGTAAAAGTGGGATTCGTAAAAATAGAACAAGAGCACGCTGACAGCTGAGACTGAGAGCGGGGAGCCTTGTCTTTTGGGAACTACTATATGAAGGTTCTACATAACGACATATTGTAATAGACGCACAATTACATATAATCTATCATATAAGAAGGACATACGGAATACATAGGTGGTATCATTGGTATCAACTGAGTACCTAGTGGATCAGTTACAAAAAGGTTTCTAATATAAACCAATTAATAATGCAATATCAGTGTGAAATTCAGGCAAGTTTTGCATTTAACTGAATATTAAGATCATATTCTGACAGCACTAATTCTTGGACATATAAAGGTCATAGAACCTAGAATATACTTATTATATATATAGATATAAGACATTGCACAGCACAGTGGAACCGGAGGGTGTGGGTTTTTAACACTATATGTTGCACTTTGTCTCACATTTGTCTGTATACATTTTATTATTTCACAGTACTTGGCTTTTTTAAACATAAATAAAAATAAAAGTTATATTTTAATAATTATGTTCTGTTAAGAGTGCACCACACCAAGTCCAATTCTTCCCTTTCCCTTGAACTCTGTGTCGTCAAGTATACTATCCATCCATACCTGTGCTGCATTTCAGTTTTGCAGTTTGCTGACCACCAGTATATAATATATAGCAGTACGGTACAGTAGGCCACTGCTCTAGATACCTCTGTGTCGTCAAGTATACTGTCCATCCATACCTGTGGTGCATTTAAGTTGTGTGCAGTATATATAGTAGTAGGCCATTGCTATTGATACTGGCATATAATTCCACACATTAAAAAATGGAGAACAAAAATGTGGAGGGTAAAATAGGGAAAGATCAAGATCCACTTCCACCTCATACTGAAGCTGCTGCCACTAGTCATGGCCGAGACGATGAAATGCCATCAACGTCGTCTGCCAAGGCCGATGCCCAATGTCATAGTAGAGAGCATGTAAAATCCAAAAAACAAAAGTTCAGTAAAATGACCCAAAAATCAAATTGAAAAGCGTCTGATGAGAAGCGTAAACTTGCCAATATGTCATTTACAAAACAGAGTGGCAAGGAACGGCTGAGGGCCTGGCCAATGGTCATGGCTAGTGGTTCAGCTTCACATGAGGATGGAAGCACTCATCCTCCTGCTAGAAAACTTAAAAGAGTTAAGATGGCAAAAGCACAGCAAAGAACTGTGCGTTCTTCTAAATCACAAATCCCCAAGGAGAGAGCAATTGTGTCGGTTGCGATGCCTGACCTTCACAACACTGGATGGGTAGAGGTGGCACCTTCCACCATTTGCACGCCCCCTGCAAGGGCTGGAGGAGCACCAGCAGTCCAGTTCCTGATAGTCAAATTGAAGATGTCACAGTTGAAGTACACCAGGATGAGGGTATGGGTGTTGCTGGCGCTGGGGAGGAAATTGACAAGGATGATTCTGATGGTGAGGTGGTTTATTTAAGTCAAGCACCTGGGGAGACACTTGTTGTGCGTGGGACGAATATGGCCATTGACATGCCTGGTCAAAATACAAAAAAAATCACCTCTTCGGTGTGGAATTATTTAAACAGAAATGCAGACAACTGGTGTCAAGCCGTCTGTTGCCTTTGTCAAGCTGTAATAAGTAGGGGTAAGGACATTAACCACCTAGGAACATCCTCCCTTAAACGTTACCTGGACCACATTCATCAGAAGTCAGTGATAATTTCAAAAACTTTGGGTGACAGTGGAAGCAGTCCACTGACAACTAAATCCCTTCCTCTTGTAACCAAGCTCCTGCAAACCACACCACCAACTCCCTCAGTGTCAATTTCCTCCTTACACAGGAAAGCCAATAGTCCTGCAGGCCATGTCACTGTCAAGTCTGACAAGTCTTCTCCTGCCTGGGATTCCTCTGATGCATCCTTGAGTGTAACGCCTACTGCTGCTGGCGCTGCTGCTGTTGTTGCTGCTGTGTGTCGATCGTCATCCCAGAGGGGAAGTGGGAAGACAACTTGTACTACTTCCAGTAAGCAATTGACTGTCCAACAGTCCTTTGTGAGGAAGATGAAATATCACAGCAGTCATCCTGCTGTAAAGCGGATAACTCAGGCCTTGGCAGCCTGGGTGGTGAGAAACGTGTTTCCGGTATCCACCATTAATTCACAGGAAACTAGAGACTTGATTGAGATACTGTGTCCCTGGTACCAAATACCATCTAGGTTCCATTTCTCTAGGCAGGCGATACCGAAAATGTACACAGACGTCAGAAAAAGAGTCACCAGTGTCCTAAAAAATGCAGTTGTATACAATGTCCACTTAACCATGGACATGTGGACAAGTGGAGCAGGGCAGACTCAGGACTGTATGACTGTGACAGCCCACTGGGTAAATGTATTGCCTCCCGCAGCAAGAAGAGCATCGGCTGCACCAGTAGCAGCATCTCACAAACGCCAACTAGTTTCTAGGCAGGCTATGCTTTGTATCACCGCTTTCCAGAATACGCACACAGCTGAAAACCTCTTATGGAAACTGAGGAACATCATTGCAGAATGGCTTACCCCAATTGGACTCTCCTGGGGATTTGTGACATCGGACAATGATACCAATATTTTGCGTGCATTACATGTGGGCAAATTCCATCACGTCCCATGTTTTGCACATACATTGAATTTGGTGGTGCAGAATTATTTAAAAAACGACAGGGGCGTGCAAGAGATACTGTCGGTGGCCCGAAGAATTGCAGGCCACTTTCGGCATTCAGCCACCGCGTGCAGAAGACTGGAGCACCAGCAAACACTCCTGAACCTGCTCCGCCATCATCTGAAGCAAGAGGTCGTAACGAGGTGGAATTCAACCCTCTATATGATTCAGAGGATGGAGGAGCAGCAAAAGGCCATTCAAGCCTATACAGCTACCTACGATATAGGCAAAGGAGGGGGAATGCACCCGAATCAAGCGCAGGGGAGAATGATTTTAATGTTGTGCTAGGTTCTGCAACCCTTTGAACTTGCCACACGTGAAGTCAGTTCAGACACTGCCAGCCTGAGTCAGGTCATTCCCCTTATCAGGCTTTTGCAGAAGCAGCTGGAGACATATAGAGCGATTCCTCTAGGCATGTGGGACTTGTGGATGGAGCCCTTCATTCGCTTAACCAGGATTCACGGGTGGTCAATCTGTTGAAATCAGAGCACTACATTTTGGCCACTGTGTTCGATCCTAGATTTAAAACCTACGTTGTATCTCTCTTTCCGGCAGACACAAGTCTGCAGAGGTTCAAAGACCTGCTGGTAAGAAAATTGTCAAGTCAAGCGGAACGTGACCCTTCAACAGCTCCTCCTTCACATTCTCATGCAACTGGGGCTGCGAGGAAAAGGCTAAGAATTCCGAGCCCACCCGCTGGCGGTGATGCAGTGCAGTCTGGAGCGAGTGCCGACATCTGGTCCGGACTGAAGGACCTGCCAACGATTACTGACATGTCGTCTACTGTCACTGCATATGATTCTGTCACCATTGAAAGAATGGTGGAGATTATATGAGTGACCGCATCCAAGTAGGCACGTCAGACAATCCGTACGTATACTGGCAGGAAAAGAGGCAATTTGGAGGCCCTTGCACAAACTGACTTTATTCTACCTTATTCCCCCCCCCCCCCCCTCCAGTGTGTACTCCGAAAGAGTGTTTAGTGCAGCCGCTCACCTTGTCAGCTATCGGCATATGAGGTTTCTTTCTGAAAATGTGGAGAAGATTATGTACATCAAATTTAATTATAATCAATTCCTCCGGGGAGACATTCACCAGCAATTGCCTCCAGAAAGTACACGGGGACCTGAGATGGTGGATTCCAGTGGGGAAGAATTAATAATTTGTGAGGAGGGGTATGTACACAGTTAAAGGGGTGAGGAATCGGATGATGAGGAGAAGGAGGTGGACATCTTGCCTCTGTAGAGCCAGTTTGTGCATGGCGAGATTTATTGCTTCTTTTTTGGTGGGGGCCCAAACCAACCAGTCATTTCAGTCAAAGTCGTGTGGCTGACCCTGTGTCTGAAATGATGGGTTTGTTAAAGTGTGCATGTCCTGTTTATACAACATAAGGGTGGGTGGGAGGGCCCAAGGACAATTGCATCTTGCACCTCTTTTTTCTTTCATTTTTCATTGCATAATGGTGGTCATTCCGAGTTGTTCGCTTGGGTAATTTTTTCGCATCGCAGCGATTTTTTCGCTTAGTGCGCATGCGCAATGTAAAGTAAATTTGCTATGCAGTTAGGTATTTTTCTCACGTTTTTTTCTTCGTTCTGGTGATCGTAATGTGATTGACAGGAAGTGCGTGTTTCTGGGCAGAAACTGGCCATTTTATGGGCGTTTGGGAAAAACGCTACCGTTTCTGGGAAAAACGCGGGAGTGGCTGCAGAAATGGAGGAGTGTCTGGGCGAACGCTGGGTGTGTTTGTGACGTCAAACCAGGAACGACAAGCACTGAATTGATCGCAGATGCCGAGTAAGTCTGGAGCTACTCAGAAACTGCACAGAGATGTCTTTTCGCAATATTGCGAATCTTTCGTTCGCAATTTTCAGAAGCTAAGATTCACTCCCAGTAGGCGGCGGCTTAGCGTGTGTAAAGCTGCTAAAAGAAGCTTGCGAGCGAACAACTAGGAATGAGGGCCCATATGCTGTTTGGGGACTATTTTTTGAAGTGCCATCCTGTCTGACGCTGCAGTGCCACTCCTAGATGGGCCAGGTGTTTGTGTCAGCCACTTGGGTTGCTTAGCTTATAGGCCCTACACACTGGCCGATATACTGAAAGATATGAACGATCTCGTTCATAAATGAACGAGAACTCGTTCATATCTTTCAGTGTGGAGACTTAAGCGATGAACGATGCGCGTCCCCGCGCTCGTTCATCGCTGGTCTCCCGTCGGCTGTGCATGCAGGCCAATATGGACGATCTCGTCCATATTTGCCTGCACTTCAATGCAGCCGGGTGACGGGGGGAGTGAAGAAACTTCACTCCCCCCGTCACTGCCCCCCCCCCCCCCCGCCGCCGGGTTGCTTGTCGGCCGTATCGGCCATCGGGCACCTCGGCGGCGCGTCGTTTAATGTATAGGGCCCTTTAGTCATCCAGCGAGCTCGGTGCAAATTTTAAGACTAAAAACAATATTGTGAGGTGTAAGGTGTTCAGAATAGACTGAAAATTAGTGGAAATTATGGTTATTGAGGTTAATAATACTATAGGATCAAAATGACCCCCAAATTCTATGATTTAAGCTTTTTTTTTTTAAACACCCGAATCCAAAACACACCCGAATCTGACAAAACATTTTCAGGGTGGTTTTGCCAAAACGTGTCCGAATCCAAAACACGGCCGCGGAACCAAATCCAAAACCAAATCACAAAACCCGAAAAAATTTCCGGCGCACATCACTACTAATCAGTGATTTATTTATTTTAAATCCAGACCCCATTCTGTTATATGTATCTCTCCATCTTGAGACTGGACACTTGCTGGCAATCTCCTTTCTTTTCTGTGTAGAAAAGGTTGTGGGAAAAAACATAACAGGACAAATGTCCCTAACTGTTTATCTTCCGGCGCTGATAGCAATTATTAGTTGGTTAATAGTGAAACAAAAGCATCTGTGTAATAGGCCCTACACACATGTCGATTTTTTGAAAGATATGAACGATCTCATTCATAAATGAACGAGAACTCGTTCATATCTTTTAGTGTGGAGGCTCAAGCGATGAACGATGCGCGGCCCCGCGCTCGTTCATCGCTGGTCCCCCGTCGGCTGTGCATGCAGGCCAATATGGACGATATCGTCCATATTTGCCTGCACGTCTATGGAGCCGGGTGACGGGGGGAGTGAAGAAGCTTCACTCCCCCCGTCACTGCCCCCCCACCGCCGGATCCCCCGTCGGCCGTATCGGCCGTCGGGCACCTCGGCGGCACATCGCCATATGTGTATGGCCCTTAACAATATAGAAAACAAAAAGAAAAAAATACTCAGCGCTTTATGTACACTGTATCAAACTGTATCAAACTATAGTGTGCAGTCTGTCATGTAGAATATTCTACTGAGTCAATTATTCTACATGACAGACTGCACACTATAGTTTGATACAGTTTGATACAGTGTACATAAAGCGCAGAGTATTTTTTTATTTTTGCTTCCTTTTCTGTGTGCCTGCTTTTTATGTCCCATATGTAATCTGAACACGGCACATATATGAACAGCTTTCTTCTTACTGTACAGCACGATGCCATTAAAAGTACGGTATTCTCAACACGGCAAACCAATTTACTTGACGCAACTGGTGTGACACTACAATTACCAGGATGTAGCACAGTCACTGTCTCTTTGTCATTACAAAGTTCCCTTGCTTTGCTCTACACCTTAAGCTGGCCGTACCCCTAAATATTGATCTGGCTGGTTGGAAGGAAAATCTGGTAATGGATGAGAGCCAATTACAGTTGACCATTTGCTCTGACATGCTGGAAAACCGACAAAAACGGTAATTCAGACAAATTTGAAAAAATCAAATTGATTCATCCAATTTTTTTTGTCTGCTTTCAATGTTTGGGAGCAAATGGTCAATTGTTTTTTTCTCCCATATATTACCAGGTTTTCATTTCAAACAGTCAGATTGGACAATCAATCTTTAGCTGTACGGCCAGATCAACTCTGATGAGACTTATAATCTTAGAAAAGGAGGATTTCCTCTACTAACCCCTTCTCTAACTGCACATTGCTGCATTACTTCAAGATAACTTCCTTTTCTTTGCAGCAAAACATATGCATCTTTGTAGACCCCATCGATTTTTCTTCCTCTCTATAGGAAATATGGGGGAAATTCAGATCTGATCACTGCTGTGCATTTTTACACAGCATGCGACCAGATCTGAACTGTGCATGCTTGTGAGCCGCAATGCACTGACGCGTTGCACAACAGCAATAGCTTTGCATCTAGCATTATCTAGTGGGGGTGCAATTTTTTTTTAATGTCATGGGGGGGCGCATTTTTAAATCTCGCACTGGGAGCCAAATTGGCTAGAAACAGCCCTGTGTGATACTGGTGCTGTCCTTTCCCCAACGCTGTTTATTCTTATATTTATATTTTATAATTTTCATCTATTACTCAAAACTAAATATTACCTGGAAGGATTTGCTCCAGTATATCATTTGCCGTAACCAATTCAGGGCTCACAATCATTGAGGGTTCAAGCAACTGAATCATTACAAGAGATAAATAATGACCTGGTCTTTGTTCGTAATGCAGGGGTAACAATAGTCACATCATATAGCTGAGGACATGAAGATGGGGCAACAAGTGTACATTAAAGCATTAGAGATGTGCTCTGTCCAGGGTATCAGTGAAAAGACACAAAGGGGTACATTTACTAAGCTCCCGATTTTGACCGAGATGCCGTTTTTTCATCAAAGTGTCATCTCGGTCATTTACTAAACTCAAATCACGGCAGAGATGAGGGCATTCGTATTTTTTTATAAGTAGTTGTAAAAAAATACGAATGATTACACCATCGGTCAAAATACGCCAGCAAATTAGTAGAACTCGGTCATTTACTAAAAAGTGCAAATCTCCAAAGAGGAAAACACTGCCGTGAAAAATTACAAATCGCAAAAAAGTGCTAAAAAAAAGCAGACCTGATTTTTATATTCGTGATTGCATAGGCATGCAGGGATCCATGAGATCCGTGCATGTCTATCAGTGGGAAGGGGTGGGAAAGTTGATTTTTTCACAAAAAAAAATGCGTGGGGTCCCCCCTCCTAAGCATAACCAGCCTCGGGCTCTTTGAGCCGATCCTGGTTGCAAAAATATGGGGGGAAAAATGACAGGGGTTCCCCCATATTTAAGCAACCAGCATCGGGCTCTGCGCCTGGTCCTGGTCCCAAAAATACGGGGGACAAAAAGCGTAGGGGTCCCCCGTATTTTTAAAACCAGCACCGGGCTCCACTAGCTGGACAGATAATGCCACAGCCGGGGGTCACTTTTATATAGTGCCCTGCGGCCGTGGCATCAAAAATCCAACTAGTCACCCCTGGCCGGGGTACCCTGGGGGAGTGGGGACCCCTTCAATCAAGGGGTCCCCCCCCCCAGCCACCCAAGGGCCAGGGGTGAAGCCCGAGGCTGTCCCCCCCCATCCAATTGGCTGCGGATGGGGGGGCTGATAGCCTTTGTTGTCAAAGAAAAGATATTGTTTTTAGTAGCAGTACTACAAGTCCCAGCAAGCCTCCCCCGCATGCTGGTACTTGGAGAACCACAAGTACCAGCATGCGGCGGAAAAACGGGCCCGCTGGTACCTGTAGTACTACCACTAAAAAAATACCCAAAAAAACACAAGACACACACACCGTGAAAGTATAATTTTATTACATACATACACACATACATACATACTTACCTTATGTTCCCACGCAGGTCGGTCCTCTTCTCCAGTAGAATCCAAGGGGTACCTGTTGAAGAAATTATACTCACGAGATCCAGGGGCCCAGGGTCCGCGGAGAAATCCTTTGTAATCCACGTACTTGGAAAAAAAAAAAAAACGCTTACCCGAGCCACGCACTAAAAGGGGACCCATGTTTTCACATTGATCCCCTTTTCCCGACTGCCAGAAAACCCACTCTGACTTCTGTCTAAGTGGGTTTCCTCAGCCAATCAGGGAGCGCCACGTTGTAGCACTCTCCTGATCAGCTGTGTGCTCCTGTCTTCACTGACAGGCAGCACGCGGCACTGTTACAATGTAGCGCCTATGCGCTACATTGTAACCAATGCTGGGAACTTTCTGCTCAGCGGTGACGTCACTTTAGGTCAACCGCAGGGCAGAAAGTTCCCAGCATTGGTTACAATGTAGCGCATAGGCGCTACATTGTAACACTGCCGCGTGCTGCCTGTCAGTGAGGACAGGAGCACACAGCTGATCAGGAGAGTGCTACAACGTGGCGCTCCCTGATTGGCTGAGGAAACCCACTTAGACAGAAGTCAGAGTGGGTTTTCTTGCAGTCGGGAAAAGGGGATCCATGTGAAAACATGGGTCCCCTTTTAGTGCGTGGCTCGGGTAAGCGTTTTTTTTTTTTTTTCAAGTACGTGGATTACAAAGGATTTCTCCGCGGACCCTGGGCCCCTGGATCTCGTGAGTATAATTTCTTCAACAGGTACCCCTTGGATTCTACTGGAGAAGAGGACCGACCTGCGTGGGAACATAAGGTAAGTATGTATGTATGTGTGTATGTATGTAATAAAATTATACTTTCACGGTGTGTGTGTCTTGTGTTTTTTTGGGTATTTTTTTAGTGGTAGTACTACAGGTACCAGCGGGCCCGTTTTTCCGCCGCATGCTGGTACTTGTGGTTCTCCAAGTACCAGCATGCGGGGGAGGCTTGCTGGGACTTGTAGTACTGCTACTAAAAACAATGGCCCTCATTCCGAGTTGTTCGCTCGGTATTTTTCATCGCATCGCAGTGAGAATTATCTTAGTGCGCATGCGTAATGTTCGCACTGCGCATGCGCCAAGTAACTTTACTAAGAAGAAAGTATTTTTACTCACGGCTTTTTTGTCGCTCCGGCGATCGCATTGTGATTGACAGGAAATGGGTGTTACTGGGCGGATGTACGGCGTTTTAGGGGCGTGTGGCTGGAAACGCTACCGTTTCCGGAAAAAACGCAGGCGTGTCCGGAGAAACGGTGGGAGTGCTTGGGCGAACGCTGGGTGTGTTTATGACGTCAGCCGGGACCGAAAAGCACTGAACTGATCGCACAGGCAGAGTAAGTCTGAAGCTACTCTAAAACTGCTAACTCGTTAGTGATCGCAATATTGCGAATACATCGGTCGCACATTTAAGATGTTTAGATTCACTCCCAGTAGGCGGCGGCTTAGCGTGTGTAACTCTGCTAAAATCGCCTTGCGAGCGAACAACTCGGAATGAGGGCCAATATCTTTTCTTTGACAACAAAGGCTATCAGCCCCCCCATCCGCAGCCCATTGGATGGGGGGGGACAGCCTCGGGCTTCACCCCTGGCCCTTGGGTGGCTGGGGGGGGGGACCCCTTGATTGAAGGGGTCCCCACTCCCCCAGGGTACCCCGGCCAGGGGTGACTAGTTGGATTTTTGATGCCACGGCCGCAGGGCACTATATAAAAGTGACCCCCGGCTGTGGCATTATCTGTCCAGCTAGTGGAGCCCGGTGCTGGTTTTAAAAATACGGGGGACCCCTACGCTTTTTGTCCCCCGTATTTTTGGGACCAGGACCAGGCGCAGAGCCCGATGCTGGTTGTTTAAATATGGGGGAACCCCTGTCATTTTTTCCCCCATATTTTTGCAACCAGGATCGGCTCAAAGAGCCCGAGGCTGGTTATGCTTAGGAGGGGGGACCCCACGCAATTTTTTTAAAAGATTTTACAGTGTTTAATAAAAAAAAAAAAAAAAAAAAAACCCCAGCACGGATCACACAGATCCGGCCGAGATTAATTGTAAAAAAAGTCGGCAGTGTTTTGCTAATCACTGCCGTAAAAAAAAAAAAAAAAACACGAATGACATCGACATCGGACCAAAAGAAAAACCCGAATACGACAGCTTAGTAAATTAGTCGTAATCAATTCAAAAAGTTGCAGTTTTACACTTTCGATGTCATTCGTGATTGAACTTTGACCTGAAACGGGAAAATATACGAATCTTAGTAAATGTACCCCAAAGAATCACTTTAATTATTGAAATCTAGAAATATCCATATTTATACATATATTTCTATTATTAATACTCAAATATTTATCCAACAAATAAAATAAATTGTCTCCCAGAAATCAGAGTTTACCTGATCTTTATATAAAGTTTCTCGGTTCTCTTCACTTATGTCATATTCCAGACTGTCTACTAGGAGGAACCCAGAAAGTTTAATTTATTAAGATTTATTTTTAGGTGTTAATGCTGCTGCAATCAGGTCTGAATTAAATCTTTTTCATTTTTTTGAGACCAAAAAGGGGCATGGTTTTCCATAAAGGGGGCATGGACTCGCAAGAACCCAACTGACATCATGAAAGGGGGTGTGGCTTAATGGGGAAAGCGCACAATTACCTCACTCTTGGGGCACGCGGGCTACCCCCAGAGACTCTGCCAGCACTATCTGCAGCTGACAGGAGAAGAGTGCGGCAGGATAACGTCACATTTCCGCTCCCAGTTTCTGTCCTGTTTGTTTTGAAAATTTACTCAACACAGAAAAATAAACAGAAATAAAACAAAAAAAGTCATAGTAAACATATGGGAAAAAAGTTTTTAGTTTAGGCCTTTGCTCCCTCTGCCTATACCTGGGCTTTTTTGTTTAGGCCTGTGCTCCCTCTGCCACCATGTGTGTGCACCAGGGCCATGCAGTCAGGGGAGGCAGGGGAGGCAGTGCCTCCCCTGCCATTAATGAGTCATTAATGATTAAAATAATATAAAGAAGATACTTATGACACATATTCTGTGTCATAACTTGTCTCTTTATATTATACTATGCTTTTTAACATTTTTAATCACCTCGGGAGGCACTATTAGCAGTGCCTCCCGTTAACAACTGGAAAGGTTGAGAGAAAGGGGGGCGGTGCCAAGCACTGGGCTGTGAAAGCCCATTAAAAAACTACGGGGGAAGCGGCACTTATGCCAGTGCCTCGTTGACAGGGGAAACCCGCCCCTGTCAGCAAGGCAGATGTGATTGGACAGCGTATCCAGTACTGGATCCGCTGGTCCAATCACCCATAGGCATTGAGCTGCAGCTGCGGCGGGACCCGGCGCTACAGTGGAGCCGCCAGTACCGTCTAGAGGAGAGGACCTTTCAAGAGCCGCCACTACAGGACCGCGGCAGGAGGGGGGGAAGGGGGCAATGGCAGCGTCGGGACCCGGCGCTACAGTAGAGCCGCATACACAGGAGCGCGGCGTGTGGGCGGCGGCGGCGGGACCCATTGTTGGAGCTGCCTACAGCAGCGGCAGCTCCAGAGATAATGGGAGCACCACAGCTTGGGACAGCACGGAGGCTCCGGACAGCGCTGGTACCTGACCACCCAGGCGAGGGGGCGGGGGGGCAGTTGTGCGGTGGGGTGGGAAGTGTCTGGCCAGCTCACCCCCAGATCACTTGTACTGCAGGGTCAGGGAAAAATAAATAAAATAAATGTAAAAAAAGTATTTATCTGTATCACAGCTGCCCGCCGCCCACTGCTGACCAGCGCTCACTGCCGCACGCTGCACCGCCACTGAAAGCTGACCACCGCAGACAACTGGTGGCGGTCAGAGGGACATCAACGCCGCAGCAACGAAGGACAGCTTAGTACCGCCACATCCCCTGCAGACCATGGGCTCATCTGCCACCGACAACCACAGTCCCTTCCGCACCTCCGCTGCACATACCAGGTAATGTTCCCCTGCTTCCCTATGTCCCTGCTGTCACTCTCTCATTCCCTGCTGTCACTCTCTCCCTGTCCCTGAATTGTGGGTCATACCGTGTGCTATAATGTGAATTTTGGCTCATACCGTGTGCTGTAATGTGAATTTCGGCTCATACTGTGTGCTGTAATGTGAATTTCGGCTCATTCAGTGTGCTACAATGTGAATATCGTCTCATTCAGTGTGCTACAATGTGAATATCGGCTCATACTGTGTGGTAAAATCTGAATTTCGGGTCATACGGTGTACTGTAATGTGAATTTCGGCTCATACAGTTTGCTATAATCTGAATTTCGGCTCATACAGTGTGCTGTAATATGAATTTCGGCTCATACCGTGTGCTGTAATGTGAATTTCGGCTCATACCGTGTGCTGTAATGTGAATTTCGGCTCATACCATGTGCTGTAATGTGAATTTCGGCTCATACCGTGTGGTAAAATATGAATTTCAGCTCATATGGTGTGCTGTAATGTGAATTTCGGCTCATACCGTATGCTGTAATGTGAATTTTGGCTCATACTGTGTGGTATCAGGTGAAAGGGGCGCCGGTACTAGATAGTATAAGGGGTCCTACTACACTGAAGGACACACCCCTGTTTGAGTGGCCACCCCCCCTTTTCCGGAGGTGAGCCCATAATTGCAACCTTCACTTCTCCATACCCCCACTTAAAAATTTCCACTTCGACCACTGTGTGTGTGTGTGTGTGTGTGTGTGTGTGTGTGTGTGTGTATATATATATATATTAAATCTCAGTGCCTCCCCAGCCAGGGACCTCACCGCACGTCACTGGTGTGCACACTGTGCATTGGGCGAGTGTTTGTGGGTTGGTAGTCTGACTGCTAACTTTAGAGCTGCTAGGAGCTTCTAATGTTGCCCTTTGGCCTGCAAGCTCCCTTTGAAGGCTAATAAGTGCCTCTGTTTTGATCCTAATAGCTTGACTGACCTCTGAGAGGCATGTGCCAACATTATGGGCCATTCAGGCTTTTGTGCCCTGTGCCACTCTTGTGACATTAGTTAGATTTCATAGCTGGCTTCTGATGGCATTCAGCTCCTGCGTCTGTGTGACCGTAAAGTTCACCTGGATCTGGTGAAAACTTTCCAGGGATTGTGCCATCTCTTACACAGATGGGGTGGGTTAAGGTGTTGGTGAAGACTATGACGGGACCTGCTGGCATTCATGTGACTCCATGGGGAAGCCTGCTGGCAGCAAAACCGTATGAACCGGGGGGAGGATTATTTCCTACCAATCGGTGACTTTTTCTACCACCACCAGTCTTGAGGAAGCTACACAAGAAAGACCTGAATAGTGTATATTTTTAATGGTAAGTTTTCATAAACAAAATATACTGTCCCTATTAATTTAAACACCAAAGAAACTCAGTTCTTATAATGTTACATTATAGTCTTTGTCACTTTGCAATGAGCAGATCAGATTATGCCATATTACCGTTTCCCCATATCTATATAACAAAATTCTCCATAAAAAAAAGTAATGTCTAACAATTCTGGTTGGGCAATGGACCAGATCCAAATGCTTACCAGACAAATCTGGGAAATTGGTATGCAAATAAAAAACCTAGGTCCAGGCCCCCCTAAACATCTGGGCCCCATAACAATGGCAGTCCTAGCACCCACTATAGCTAGCCCCATGTTTTTTGTACTCACCAGCCTAACTGTAGTCAGTTTGAGGACATTTCCTTTTTACCGACTGGGTCGAAGGCCTTACGTCGGTAGAAGGCCTTTTCTGTTGCACAGCTAAGGAAAAGAAAAAAAGAAAGGATGAACATTGTACACATTTGCAAATGACACTCCCTCTGCTAGGGTTACTCACACTCACCAGGATTTTCAAATGACAATTAGTGGGATTTAAACAGTGATTAATTATTTATGTAAAACAAGAGTCTACTACTATAAAAATCCAGGTTGGTACAGTAATTAGGGAAAATGTGTTAGGATACTAATCAGGACAGGCTTGGGATTGAGGACGGTCTCAGCTCCTCTTCTTATGATGTGTTGTGGATGGGTGCTGCCCACCCACCCTCTGTCCTCTGCACCTCATTCAGCTCCTCTGCCATCAAGATGTGCTAAACATCATTGAAGCACTCATTACATTCTTGACACACTGCCGGCAGGAGGTTCATACAGTAATCAATGACATACAGTAGTGGTAGCAAACACTAAATTCTCAGTAACAAATTCTTCACCCCTTCACTGTCTCCTCTCTCAAAGGACAAAATGGTCAAGGTGGGACTTATATAGGGCCTGTGAGGTACAACTCAGGTGACTTTTTAGGGACAAATTAATCACTTTCTTTTAAACTAAGCAGCTTGAATAATGTAATTTCAGCTTGCAAATGCATCCTAATTGCAACGTAATGTGACTAGGATGCAGAGTGAGACTGTCTATTAATTTAATATATGATACTTGTAAATTTGTGTGTGACTGAGTCTCTGAATCTGCATATGTAAGTAAAACAATGCAGCGGCTGTAGCTTTTTCCAAGATAAGTTCTACTCTGCTCTGTGAGGGTCATTCCGAGTTCATTGCTCGCTAGCTAGTATTAGCAGCCGTGCAAACGCTATGCCGCCACCCACTGGGGAGTGTATTTTAGTTTAGCAGAAGTGAGAACGCATGTGCAGCCAAGCTCTGCAAAAACAGTTTGTGCAGTTTCTGAGTTTCTGTTTTTGAACCTACTCAGCGCTTGCGATCACTTCAGCCTCTTCATGTCCAGATTTGATGTCATACACCCGCCCAGCGAACGCACAGCCACGCCTGTGTATTTTCAGACACGCCTGCGTTTTTACAAACCCTCCCTTAAAACGGTCAATTGACACTCATAAACGCCCCCTTTCTGTCAATCTTCTTGCGCCCGTCAGTGCGAATGAAAACTTCTCTAGAACCTGTGCACAACCACAACGGGCTTTGTACCCGTACGTCACGCGTGCGCATTGCGTGGCATACGCATGTGCAGAAATGCAGTATTTTTAGCCTGATCACTACGCTGCGAACAACGGCAGCTAGCGATCAACTCAGAATGACCCCCTGTATACAGACTCACTTGCAGACATTATAAAAGTGTAATATATCAAATTAACCAGCACTGTGCATTCTTGCAATATTGCGTTGCAGATACAAATCCATTTTCGGTAAATTAGACTCCTGATGTTAGCAGAGTTGTATGGGGCCTGGAGTCTTACTCATGGCATCTCTCACAACATGGCATATTGAGGCTAGATGTATGAGGGTGCATCTGCATATCTTGCTGGGCGAAACATTCTAGACTTACAGTACAGTGTCCTCTGGTTCTGCTGTTCCTAACAAGTCATTGGGTTGTCACTAAATGTAATTTTCCAACCTTGTAGTAACTCAACCTTAATTACTTTGAATATAAAATTGGGATACAAATAAAGCAAGTTTTGTAATCCTCTCCTAAATGCCTATGTGGTACCATGCAGAATGTGTTATTATTGGCTGCTGTGGTGACTAATTCAACAAATGTATTTTCCCATATAGTATGCCTCAGCTGTAGCTATTAGGTTTTAATATTCTCCATCATCAGAGTAGTGCATTTCTCCATAGTGTTCAGAGTATATTGCAGTAAATATTGTTTCCATTCTTTTCCTAATGGAAATTCCGATCTCTGGGTCATCGTTACAATTCAATTCATAACACCAGTTAATACTGTTATAGACTGATTAAGTGAGTAAACAGTAAATTACAATTCCTGCCATCCAGATAGCTATGGTGAAGCTTAGTATAGACATTGGATTTCTAAAGCTTCTCTGTTTAATCTAGAATGGTTTTAGCAGGACAGATTGTCCAGTCTCATTACCATCTACAACCATCTTACCTAACCAGGACATTACCCTATTTATGCTTCCTAGAACAGTTCCTCTAAAGCTGGGGTCAAATTAGTCTCCTAGGTTAAGCTCCTTGTTTGAGAGTGGTCATGCACCGTTTCTGTTACCCTCTTGCAATGTGAGACATGGATCCAGATAGGCGTTTCTACAACTTTCACTGCGGTCATGGTTATCAGCATTACCTGATATGGTCCGTCCCAGATGGCAGTTTGATTCAGCACTGCTAGTAAGTAGGAATGAGACTATGTTCTGGTGTTTCATCCTGAACTGCTAATTCAGAGTTAGGACATACTTAGTGGTCAGATCATGGAACACTGCAAGGTATTCTTCTGCGCCTATCATTCAGTTGGGACATGTTTAAAACAATGGGGCAGATGTATTAACCTGGAGAAGGCATAAGGAAGTGATAAACCAGTGATAAGTGCAAGGTGATAAACACACCCGCCAATCAGCTCCAATATGTAAATTAACAGTTAGGATCTGATTGACTGGTGCATTTATAACCATGCACTTATCACTGGTTTATCACTTCCATATGCCTTCTCCAGGCTTAATATACAGTAACTGCTTGTATCACCTTGCCTGAAGCCTGAGGCCTATAGGGACAGTGCAATTTGGATTCAATTCCCATTGTCCTGCACATTTCCTAAAATACTTTTCCTGTAAAATGTGTGCCCTTATTAGATTCTATTATACAGGGTATGCCATATCTGGACACAAATTCCTGTACATTTTTTTCCACTGTGAAACTAGTGGTACAGGTTACAGCTGGAAGGCCTACTAGCTAGCCACTGAACACATAGCAGCAAACTTATAGATTATCTAAATCTCTAGAGGGTGAAAGTTGTATCAAGTCAATCTGTACTGCCTGGAAAGGTTCCCAGGTATGTGGGATGTGGGCAGTGGGTGTTTGGTCAGTTTTGCTTGGGTTCTTTCTTAAACAAGTAAGGCATGTATGGGCTTTCTTACCTGCGTAGAGCACCGGTAGTCCCAAAGGGATCCTTCCCACACCTTCTTTTTCAAGATGAGTAAGCCCATGGCCTGTATCTGCCAGGTATGAGTGCCTTTGGTGCCACTGGTCTTCATTTGTTGGCCCACTAAATGCCCTTGTCATCTGATTCACATACCTTTGCTTTCCACAGGGAGATTTCCTCCTTTGAACAAGATGGTTACACTTGCTTTAGTTTTTTATAAGTTACAGGTGTGAACATTTGCAGTAACACAACAGTCTTAATTTCAGGTAAAATACATTCATTTTGCATGGCTGCCTGTTCGGCTACTTCATCATCCCTAGCATTTCCAAGTGAGGCTGGATCACTTTGACTAATGTGTGCTTGGCATGTAACCACTAATCCTTCTTTAGGCAAGAGGACAACTTTCATTATGTATTGGACTATATTAGCATGAGCTATTGGTGTACCACTTGATGTTAAGTCATTTCTGAGTTTCCATATGGTCCCATAGTCATACAAAACTCCAAAAGTGTATCGTGAGTCAGTATAAATGTTGAAACGCTTGTCTTTTGCCAGTGAACACGCTCTTCCAAGTGCAGAGAGTCCTGCTTTCTGTGCTGAGCATGGTGGAGGCTGAGATGTGCCTCAATCAATTGTGTATCATTTGCAATAACAATAATCCACCACAAGATTCCTGCCTCTCTTTCTCTCTCTGAGTCGGGGGGGGGGGGGGGGGGGGGGGGGTGATGTATTAGCTTTGAAGATACAGGATGTTCGGGAATGCCTTTGCGTCTGCCCATATTTTTAATGCGGAAAACATTTACAAGGCAAAACCAGATTGATTTTTTTTTATGCTGTAGTTCAAAATGCCAAACCTCTTCATAAACAGAACCCAATCCTAGTATTCTTTAGTCATAGAAATCAATATACAAAAAAAAAAAAAACAACACACTTCACTCCTGCAAAAATAGAGACATTACAAAGAACACTCAAAAAAGATTCCTGCTGGCTGTAGTATATAGAAACTAATGAGGGAAAAGAGGGACTCTTTGTTGGGGAACTTTTACACAGTGGCGGAAGTAGCTCCGATGCAGCCAGTGCAGCCAGTGTATTGCAATGGGGCCCAACGCTGTTAAGTGGCCCAAGGACGGCAGCTTTAAAATGAGTCAACCAGACTCCTAATGGACCCAGGCTCCATATGGACCCAGCGGAGTGAAGACGCACTCCGGTAAGAGGTAAATAGGAGCGGCCTCTCCTCTCATCTCTCACCAACTTCTCCTGTTTTCTGTGCTGTGAGATATGGGAGCAGCCTGGCATGGGTTTCTCAGCACCCCCCCATGATTTACACCACCATGACGTCACATAATCGCACCCCACCTACGTTCCGCTGACCTATTGCTGATGTCTTGATGCTGGTCCCCGCTGCTTCAACATAGCTGTGCTATTTCCACCTGGTTTACTGGACCCTGCTCTTCATTTGGCTGTCTCTTTTCCTGTGTCTGCCTGCTACTTCTGGGGTAATCTCCTCAAATGCCAGCTACAGCTACTTACAGTGGTGCTTGAAAGTTTGTGAACCCTTCAGAATTTTCTATATTTCTGCCTTAATTTGACCTAAAACTACCTCAGATTTTCAAGACCTAAAAGTAGATAAAGAGCCAAATTAAACACATGAAACAAAAAAATACATGTGCTCATTTTTTCATTGAGAAAAATGATCAAATACTATATCACATATCTGTGAGTGACAAAAGTATGTGAACCTTTGCTGTCAGTATCTGGTATGACCCCATTGTGCAGCTGCATGTAAACATTTCTGCTAATTGTTTATTAGTCTTGAACATTGACCTGGAGGAATTTTACCTCATTCCTCCATACAATACAGCTTCAACTCTGATATATGTTGGTGGGTTTCCTACCATGAACTACTTGCTTCACATCCTTCCACAACATTTCAATTGCATTAAGGTCAAGACTTTGACTTGGTCATTCCAAAACCTTCAATTTATTCTTCTCTAACCATTCTTTGGTCGAATGACTTGTGTGC
This sequence comes from Pseudophryne corroboree, assembly GCF_028390025.1. Taxonomy (NCBI): domain Eukaryota; kingdom Metazoa; phylum Chordata; class Amphibia; order Anura; family Myobatrachidae; genus Pseudophryne; species Pseudophryne corroboree. The sequence continues at coordinate 482,309,924 of NC_086450.1, forward strand.
TCTGGGTCGTTGTCTTGCTGCATGACCCAAATTCACTTGAGATGCAGCTCATGAACTGATGTCCTAACCTTTTTCATTAGAATATTTTGGTATACGTCAAAATTCATTGTCCCATCAATGATGGCAAGTCGTCCTGGGACAGATGTAGCAAAACAGGCCCAAACCATGATACCACCACCACTGTCTTTCACAGATAGTATGAGGTTTTTATGCTGGAATGCAGTATTCTTCTATCCCCAAACATAATGCTTCTCATTTAAACCAAAAATCTCTATTTTGGACTCATCTGTCCAAAAACCATTGTTCCAACAGACTTCTGACTTGTCCAAATTATCTGTAGAAAACTGCAGATGGGCAGCAATGTTCTTTTTGGAGAGCAGCGGCTTTCTCATTGCGATCCTGCCATGCACACCATTGTTTTTCAGTATCCTTCTGATGGTGGACTCATGATTTTTAACATAAGGTAATGTGAGAAAGGCCTTCAGTTGCTTAGATGTTACCTTGGGTTCCTTTGTGATCTTATGAACCATTAGACACCTTGCTCTTGGCGTGATCTTTGCTGCTGGACCACTTCTGGGGAGGGTAATAATGGTCTGAAATTTCCTCCATTTGTACGCAATCTGTCTGACTGTTGATTGGTGGAGTCCAAACTCTTTAGTGATGGTTTTGTAACCTTTTCCAGCCTGATGAGTATCAACAACTCTTCTTCTGAGGTCCTCAGAAATGTCCTTTGTTTGTGGCATTGTACACTTCCACAGAACATCAGACTTTGATAGATCCCTGTACTTCTGGTGTCTACTCACACCTGATTGTCATCCCATAGATTTAAAATATCTAACTCTAATGTCACCTTCAAAACATCTGCTAAGCCTCAAGGTTCACATCATTTTTCCACTCACAAAAATTTGATATTAGGATATATTCCTCAAGAAAAAATATTAGCAAGTCTAATTTTTTTGTCTCATCTGTTTGATTTTGGTTCTCTTGATCAATTTTTATGACTTGTGCAAAAATCACTGTACCTGAGGGCAGTCTGGTGATTCCTGGAGGCATTGTGTCCACTAATCCTGTGTCATAGCCTCCATTGGCAGTAGATTGCTTTCCTCCTCTGCTCCTTCATTGGTGCTGGGGCTGACTGATCTTGCTGACCTGGCTCTGGAGTGAGGACAGTGTTTGGGGCTGCATCCAGGTACCTTTCGCTTTTGATTGTCCCTGACTGTTTGCCCGTCACTTCCAGTTTCCATTTCCCCCTGTTCTTGCAGTCCCTCTACTGTTTCTACAGCCCCTGTTCCCCTCCAGAGGAAATCTCACAGTCACCCTCACCCTATTACTGCCTACCTGTCCATGGCATACTGACTGTCTGCCTCCAAGTGCTGCAGTGATGGTGTCTGTTTTACAGACTGTGGGGTCTATCTACTAAGCCTTGGAGAGAGATAAAGTGAATGAAGATAAAGCACCAGCCAATCAGCTCCTAACTGCCATGTTACAGGCTGGGTTTGAGAAATGGCAGTTATGAGCTGATTGGCTGGTACTTAATCTCCGTCCACTTTATCTCTCTCCAAGGTTTAGTAAATAGACCCTGTGTCACACTTCCATACAGTCTGTTTGCCACTGCTCCTGTTACCGGGGCTTCAGCTAGTCTGCCTGTCACACCTAAGTACCTGCCTTGCTTTGCAGTCTGAGCAACTACAGTACCTGCCTCCAACTGTAGCTGCCTTCATCCTCCTGTTGTTGGCAGGTTTCTGTCTCCAGCTGTACCCCTTGGCCTCCGTTTCTTTTACTGGAACCAGTTGCTTTCTCTCTAATACTTTATTTGTGATGACGTACTGCTCTTTTCTTGCTACAAATTGCTCTTTAGTTTATCACAGTTTTTAAATTGCATTGTTACTTAGCTTTTCCATAACAGATATCATAGTGTACAGTATGTTTAGGTTACCATATCTTTTTTATCTTGCAAGTGTGCACATTTTTCTTTGCTCTTATACAGTTTCTTCTTTTCTTCTGATGAATAAATATTTGGTAACCTCACCCACCTCCTACTGATTTCTGTCTCTGCACTGTGGCCTCAGCCGCCTCCTCCTGACTTTTCTCTCTTTGTACCCTAACCTCCCCAAACTCTTCCTGACCTCTCTCTCTCTGCCCTAACCTCACCTATCTCCCTCTTGTAAAAAGGTCTCTAGTGTGTGACATAATAAGAATAAGGGATTCTACTGTGTGATAGAATTTTAAAAAGGGTCTCTACTGTGTGACGGGACGTGAATAAGGGGCTCTACTGTGTGATGTAATGTGTACAAGGGGCACTACTGTGTAGCATAACATGATTAAGGGGTTGTACTGAGATATAGTGTAAATAAGGGGCACTAATGTATGGTGTAATGTGAATAAAGTTGTAACACTGACTCCCCAATCACCACCTGTCTATCCGTCACCCATTGCACATCCCACTGCCACCCAAGGTCTTTCCCACTGTCACCCACTGCTTCTCACCAGTCACCCACTGCCTATTCCCGTAGCTCAGAGGAGGGAGGGCCCAGAGCACATTTTTGCACATGGGCCCACCACTTTTAAGTTCCTCCAGTGCTCATACAGTTATTTTTTAAAATATACCGTTTATTCTAGATCATTAAATGATAAAGGACAGCCCCCAACAGTACAAATTCCTGAATAAAAACAAATTTATGTCTTTACCTATTAAAAGCTAAAATTAAATCTATGTCTTGAGCAAATTACAGACATAAGAAGGTAAAGATATATTTACCTTATGTCTGAAATTTCCTTAAGACATAGATTATATTGTAACGATTAATAGGTAAAGATATAAATTTGTTTTATTCAGGAATTTGGACTATTGGTGGCTATCCGTTATAGTTTAATGATCTGGAATAAAAGTTATATTTTAAAAATTAACTGTAAGCGAGCCCCAACAAAGAGTCTCTCTTTTCCCTCGTTAATTTCTAGTATTAGTATATTGACTCTGGTTGCACCACCAACCATTTATAAGTGTCATCCCTTAATTGGGAGGCCTTTACTGACATACTGTTGGTACTTCCATACAGCTAAATTGGACTTCATGTAAATATATCCAGTAGAGAACAAACCGTTTTCATCCTCGAATAGATTTAATAAGGTATACATAAGCGTGCTATTATAAGGCAGATATTGGAAATATTGAAGTAAATTATATGCAAATATATACTGGTTGTCATCACAAGAACTCGCCCAAAACTGAGTTCATTACTTCTAACCACTTCTGAAAATGACAGATAAAGAGTCTCTAGGTGCAATAGATTATTGGAACAAAAAATTGTAGAACACAAAAATTTATAGTTACCTACTCAATTGATAAAGTTATTTATTTTGCTGTCCATTGTGTTGAAAAGTACAAAAACATTTTTAAATAGTTTTATAATGGGTCACACCCTATTGTTACATGTAGCTGCGTGAATCAGTTACAAGAAGTCAAAATTATTTCTCTGCTTTTAGAGCAGCAGATATCAATGTATACATTATTTTATAAATCATTCACTAACAGGGAGTCAGTCCAAAACACAAAATGTGTATGTGTCTTGTATATGTCTGCCTTAAGAATAGCATGGTAAGCATCATGAGGTCATTCTGTCTCATTAAAACATGACAAGATAGATACATCAAGATACAGTCCAGACCAGCAGATTGTGGTAATTTGCAGAACCTCATAACAGTACTTTCCATCATGCTACAATGTCACTGTGTCCCGATCATAGGACAAGTACACAAGTTAACTCTTTTCAGAACAATCAATTAAGTGAGACAAACAGGTTATTTGATAATGACAGAAATGCACAATTACTGAGACAACATAGAAACATTTGATGTGACTGTAACAATTATGTGATACTGAATGAGAAGAGCTTTACAGATGGATGTTTTACTAGATAGTAGGATTCTGAAAGGTCAGGTTCTCTCCTTTTGGCATTTCCACCTTCCCACCCAAGTTGTGTGTCGGCATTTATGGTGTATGGAAAGAATGGTGGCATTGTCTGTCTTGCTGTAGATCTTGAGGTGCTCTCTCCGACCATCCATGGCTAAGGTTGATTCTACCCTACTGGAGTCTGCTACTCAGAATCAGGCACATAATCTTCTCTTGAACCTGGGATTTCCATGGATTATAATGAGAGATTGAGCAGTGGGAAAAAGCAGGATCAATGAACTGGAGGTATTCAAAAAAATATAATCAATATAGTTCAATGGTGATAAAATAGTAATTATTGTTGTTGTGAAAAAGAAGAGGATGTCCAGTATGAAACGTACAACTAGTGATCTGACCGCTCGAACATGACCCTGGAGCTGGGCAGATGTTATATGAGAGTCCCCCTGCGTCATCCTCCAGACGTGTCTCAGTATAGATCTGACACTGACCCCGATACACAGACACGTCATAGAAAATGGAATAAAGAATCTGATCAGTGAACCAATGATAACGTCATAAGAATTCCACAGAATGATGTAACCAAATGGATTGTCTGTGTTATTTCTGCCATATAGTACGGTTGCTGTGAAGAAGGTCGGGATGTTACTAACAATGGACCATAGCAGTGATCCCATTATGAGCTGAGGAACAGAAGATATGAACCTTGCTTTGACACGATGGAGAAACTGATGGGAAACGTTGACCAAACTAACAGAGTAGAAGATGGAGAGCCAGGCGGTGTTCCAGAAACTGACAACAATAAGTACATGTTGTGCTGTATATATCAATAATAATAACAAGTTATTTTCCATCATCAGATATGTCCCAAAGAACTCAAAACTGCCATGTACAGTCATCATGCTCTGTAAGAGGAGATTTGTCAGCACTGTAACAAGCTGGATTTTATCACAGACACCCAGATTGCCGGTCTCTCTCCTGTGTCTGATGTACACATGGAATACTGAGCAGCATACGATGGTTCCAGATATCCCAGTGATCAGCGTAATAATGAATTTAGTAAGAATCACAGCTGATACCATTGTGTCTCAGTGTATGGTCCTGGTCTGACGTCTCTGTAGTAATGATTAGTCTATGCTGGGAGAGTCTGCAGCAGAATGATTACACGGATACATGACATTCAGATATATGAGCATCAAATGCAAATATGTTCCGTATCTATTTCCCAGGTGCTGGCGGAGTGATGCTGTGGTGTAACCCAATACTGGGATATTATAAATCATTTCTATATTATCTGATGGATCTTTCCGCAGAAGTCAAATACTGTAAAATTATATAAAGCGCAGAGGGAAAGCTTAAATTAGTAACTTGGATCCAGGCCTAATAAACCTACAGGAGCAGACCCGGAGACAGGGGGGTCATAGGGGACTCCTGTATGGGGCACTGAGGTTCAGCCGGGCCCGATTATCAGGGGCACAAAAAACGGGTCACAGCAACTAAAAATTCTTAGTCCAGTCCTAATGTTCAGAACTGCACTGCCATCATTACACACTGCGTCGCTCCTGCCTTGTCTGTCCCTGCCGCCGTAGAGCCAGGCACACCAGCAGGAAAACTGCCACCTGCCGGGCACACAGGCTCCACATAACAGCCACCCTGCTGACCTCTCACTGCACACAAACAGGCTGTGGTGTTTTCCTTTTGGCTGGCCCAGTTACTGTATTATCATTGACATTTAAAACTAAAAATCAACTACTTGTACACTCCCATATACTGTGCGTATATACTGTATGTATATGGGTATATTTTTTATATGTATGCAGGGATATTTTTGGTCAGGATCTCCCCAGAACACCGTTCCTGAAGGTCTTTTCTGAAATGACATCATCAGGATCGGCATTCTGGAATGTCTGAGGTCTGCACTGTTGTCGCTGCTGCCGCCGCTTCCTGCGTCTGGTGGGAGGAGAGCTCAGCATGAGTCTCTCCTGCCCCTCACTGTGTCCCCATCTCTGGCAGCCATTTAAAATGTTGCTCGGCTATCAGACAATCAGAGCTCATGGAACAGCAGTGGCGGATACTGATTGGCTGCCAGTCCGTGAGTGTTGATAGGCTCATTAGCCGGGACACAGTGAGGGGCAGGGAGAAGCGTGCTGCACTCCGCTCCCATCAGACATGGGAATTGGCGGCAGCCACAGCGGAGGTGAGCACTATATTGGGGGCAGTGTGTAACTGGCACTGCTGGGGGCATATGTGTATCTGGCACTGCTGGGGGCATTGTGTAACTGGCACTGCTGGGGGACATTGTGTATCTGGCACTGCTGGGGGCATTGTGTATCTGGCACTGCTGGGGGCATTGTGTAACTGGCACTGCTGGGAGACATTGTGCAACTGGCACTGCTGGGGGACATTGTGTATCTGGCACTGCTGGGGGCATATGTGTATCTGGCACTGCTGGGGGCATTGTGTAACTGGCACTGCTGGGGGCATTGTGTAACTGGCACTGCTGGGGGCATTGTGTATCTGGCACTGCTGGGGGCATTGTGTAACTGGCACTGCTGGGAGACATTGTGCAACTGGCACTGCTGGGGGACATTGTGTATCTGTCACTGCTGGGGGCATTGTGTATCTGTCACTGCTGGGGGCATTGTGTAACTGGCACTGCTGGGGGACATTGTGTATCTGTCACTGCTGGGGGCATTGTGTAACTGGCACTGCTGTGAGACATTGTGCAACTTGCACTGCTGGGGGACATTGTGTATCTGGCACTGCTGGGGGCATTGTGTAACTGGCACTGCTGGGGGCATTGTGTAACTGGCACTGCTGGGGGACATTGTGTATCTGGCACTGCTGGGGGCATTGTGTATCTGTCACTGCTGGGGGGCATTGTGCAACTGGCACTGGGGGGGGGGGCATTGTGTAACTGGTACTGCTGGGGGGCATTGTGCAACTGCCACTGCTGGGGGCATTGTGTATCTGGCACTGCTGGGGGGCATTGTGTAACTGGCACTGCTGGGGGGCATTGTGCAACTGGCACTGCTGGGGGACATTGTGCTACTGGCACTGCTGGGGGCATTGTGTAACTGGCACTGCTGGGGGCATTGTGTATCTGTCACTGCTGGGGGCATTGTGTATCTGTCACTGCTGGGGGCATTGTGCAACTGGCACAGCTGGGGGCATTGTGTATCTGGCACTGCTGGGGGCATTGTGTATCTGTCACTGCTGGGGGCATTGTGTATCTGTTACTACTGGGGGCATTGTGTAACTGGCACTGCTGGGGGAATTGTGTATCTGTCACTACTGGGGGCATTGTGTATCTGACACTGCTGGGGGACATTGTGTATCTGACACTGCTGGGGGCATTGTGTTTCTGACACTGCTGGGGGCATTGTGTATCTGGCACTGCTGGGGGCATTGTGTATCTGTCACTGCTGGGGGCATTGTGTATCTGTTACTACTGGGGGCATTGTGTAACTGGCACTGCTGGGGGAATTGTGTATCTGTCACTACTGGGGGCATTGTGTATCTGACACTGCTGGTGGCATTGTGTATCTGACACTGCTGGGGGACATTGTATATCTGACACTGCTGGGGGCATTGTGTTTCTGACACTGCTGGGGGCATTGTGTATCTGGCACTGCTGGGGACATTGTGTATCTGGCACTGCTGGGGGCATTGTGTATCTGTCACTGCTGGTGGCATTGTGTATCTGACACTGCTGGGGGACATTGTGTATCTGGCACTGCTGGGAGCATTGTGTAGTAGGCACTGCTGGGGGCATTGTGTAACTGGCACTGCTGGGGGCATTGTGTATCTGTCACTGCTGGGGGCATTGTGTAACTGGCACTGCTGGGGGCATTGTGTAACTGGCACTGCTGAGGGCATTGTGTATCTGTCACTGCTGGGGGCATTGTGCATCTGTCACTACTGCGAGCATTGTGTAACTGTCACTGCTATGGGCATTGTGTATCTGTCACTGCTGGAGGCATTGTGTATCTGTCACTGCTGGGGGCATTGTGTATCTGTCACTGCTGGGGGCATTGTGTAACTGTCACTGCTGGGGGCATTGTGTATCTGTCACTGCTGGGGGCATTGTGTAACTGGCACTGCTGGGGGCATTGTGTATCCGACACTGCTGGGGGCATATGTGTATCTGGCACTGCTGGGGGGATTGTGTGTCTGGCACTGCTGGGGGGCATTGTGCAACTGGCACTGCTGGGGGCATTGTGTATCTGGCACTGCTGGGGGCATTGTGTAACTGGCACTGCTGGGGGCATTGTGTAACTGGCACTGCTGGGGGCATTGTGTATCTGGCACTGCTGGGGGCATTGTGTAACTGGCACTGCTGGGAGACATTGTGCAACTGGCACTGCTGGGAGACATTGTGCAACTGGCACTGCTGGGGGACATTGTGTATCTGGCACTGCTGGGGGCATATGTGTATCTGGCACTGCTGGGGGCATTGTGTAACTGGCACTGCTGGGGGCATTGTGTAACTGGCACTGCTGGGGGCATTGTGTAACTGGCACTGCTGGGGGCATTGTGTATCTGGCACTGCTGGGGGCATTGTGTAACTGGCACTGCTGGGAGACATTGTGCAACTGGCACTGCTGGGGGACATTGTGTATCTGTCACTGCTGGGGGCATTGTCTATCTGTCACTGCTGGGGGCATTGTGTAACTGGCACTGCTGGGGGACATTGTGTATCTGTCACTGCTGGGGGCATTGTGTAACTGGCACTGCTGTGAGACATTGTGCAACTTGCACTGCTGGGGGACATTGTGTATCTGGCACTGCTGGGGGCATTGTGTAACTGGCACTGCTGGGGGCATTGTGTAACTGGCACTGCTGGGGGACATTGTGTATCTGGCACTGCTGGGGGCATTGTGTATCTGTCACTGCTGGGGGGCATTGTGCAACTGGCACTGGGGGGGGGGGGCATTGTGTAACTGGTACTGCTGGGGGGCATTGTGCAACTGCCACTGCTGGGGGCATTGTGTATCTGGCACTGCTGGGGGGCATTGTGTAACTGGCACTGCTGGGGGGCATTGTGCAACTGGCACTGCTGGGGGACATTGTGCTACTGGCACTGCTGGGGGCATTGTGTAACTGGCACTGCTGGGGGCATTGTGTATCTGTCACTGCTGGGGGCATTGTGTATCTGTCACTGCTGGGGGCATTGTGCAACTGGCACAGCTGGGGGCATTGTGTATCTGGCACTGCTGGGGGCATTGTGTATCTGTCACTGCTGGGGGCATTGTGTATCTGTTACTACTGGGGGCATTGTGTAACTGGCACTGCTGGGGGAATTGTGTATCTGTCACTACTGGGGGCATTGTGTATCTGACACTGCTGGGGGACATTGTGTATCTGACACTGCTGGGGGCATTGTGTTTCTGACACTGCTGGGGGCATTGTGTATCTGGCACTGCTGGGGGCATTGTGTATCTGTCACTGCTGGGGGCATTGTGTATCTGTTACTACTGGGGGCATTGTGTAACTGGCACTGCTGGGGGAATTGTGTATCTGTCACTACTGGGGGCATTGTGTATCTGACACTGCTGGTGGCATTGTGTATCTGACACTGCTGGGGGACATTGTATATCTGACACTGCTGGGGGCATTGTGTTTCTGACACTGCTGGGGGCATTGTGTATCTGGCACTGCTGGGGACATTGTGTATCTGGTACTGCTGGGGGCATTGTGTATCTGTCACTGCTGGTGGCATTGTGTATCTGACACTGCTGGGGGACATTGTGTATCTGACACTGCTGGGGGCATTGTGTTTCTGACACTGCTGGGGGCATTGTGTATCTGGCACTGCTGGGGGCATTGTGTATCTGTCACTGCTGGGGGCATTTTGTATCTGGAACTGCTGGAAGCATTGTGTATCTGTCACTGCTGGGGGCATTGTGCAACTGGCACTGCTGGGGGCATTGTGTATCTGGCACTGCTGGGGGCATTGTGTATCTGGCACTGCTGGGAGCATTGTGTAGTAGGCACTGCTGGGGGCATTGTGTAACTGGCACTGCTGGGGGCATTGTGTATCTGTCACTGCTGGGGGCATTGTGTAACTGGCACTGCTGGGGGCATTGTGTAACTGGCACTGCTGAGGGCATTGTGTATCTGTCACTGCTGGGGGCATTGTGCATCTGTCACTACTGCGAGCATTGTGTAACTGTCACTGCTATGGGCATTGTGTATCTGTCACTGCTGGAGGCATTGTGTATCTGTCACTGCTGGGGGCATTGTGTATCTGTCACTGCTGGGGGCATTGTGTAACTGTCACTGCTGGGGGCATTGTGTATCTGTCACTGCTGGGGGCATTGTGTAACTGGCACTGCTGGGGGCATTGTGTATCCGACACTGCTGGGGGCATATGTGTATCTGGCACTGCTGGGGGGATTGTGTGTCTGGCACTGCTGGGGGGCATTGTGCAACTGGCACTGCTGGGGGCATTGTGTATCTGGCACTGCTGGGGGCATTGTGTAACTGGCACTGCTGGGGGCATTGTGTAACTGGCACTGCTGGGGGCATTGTGTAACTGGCACTGCTGGGGGACATTGTGTATCTGGCACTGCTGGGGGCATTGTGTATCCGTCACTGCTGGGGGGCATTGTGCAACTGGCACTGGGGGGGGGGGGGGGCATTGTGTAACTGGTACTGCTGGGGGGCATTGTGCAACTGGCACTGCTGAGGGCATTGTGTATCTGGCACTGCTGGGGGGCATTGTGTAACTGGCACTGCTGGGGGCATTGTGCAACTGGCACTGCTGGGGGCATTGTGTATCTGTCACTGCTGGGGGCATTGTGTATATGTCACTGCTGGGGGCATTGTGCAACTGGCACAGCTGGGGGCATTGTGTATATGTCACTGCTGGGGGCATTGTGTATCTGTCACTGCTGGGGGCATTGTGTATCTGTCACTACTGGGGGCATTGTGTAACTGGCACTGCTTGGGGAATTGTGTATCTGGCACTGCTGGGGGCATTGTGTATGTGGCACTGCTGGGAGCATTGTGTAGCTGGCACTGCAGGGGGCATTGTGTATCTGTCACTGCTGGGGGCATTGTGTATCTGTCACTGCTGGGGGCATTGTGTATCTGTCACTGCTGGGGGCATTGTGTAACTGGCACTGCTGGGGGCATTGTGTATATGACACTGCTGGTGGCATTGTGTATCTGGCACTGCTGGGGGCATATGTGTATCTGGCACTGCTGGTGGCATTGTGTAACTGGCACTGCTGGGGGCATTGTGTAACTGGCACTGCTGGGGGCATTGTGTATCTGGCACTGCTGGAGGCATTGTGTATCTGGCACTGCTTGGAGCATTGTGTATCTGACACTGCTGGTGGCATTGTGTATCTGACACTGCTGGTGGCATTGTGTATCTGACACTGCTGGGGGCATTGTGTATCTCTCACTGCTGGGGGCATTGTGTATCTGACACTGCTGGGGGCATTGTGTATCTGGCACTGCTGGGGGCATTGTGTATCTGGCACTGCTGGGGGCATTGTGTATCTGGCACTGCTGGGGGCATTGTGTATCTGTCACTGCTGGTGTCATTGTGTATCTGGCACTGCTGGGGGGCATTGTGTATCTGTCACTGCTGGTGTCATTGTGTATCTGGCACTGCTGGGGGCATATGTGTATCTGGCACTGCTGGTGGCATTGTGTAACTGGCACTGCTGGGGGCATTGTGTAACTGGCACTGCTGGGGGCATTGTGTATCTGGCACTGCTGGGGGCATTGTGTATCTGGCACTGCTTGGAGCATTGTGTATCTGACACTGCTGGTGGCATTGTGTATCTGACACTGCTGGTGGCATTGTGTATCTGACACTGCTGGGGGCATTGTGTATCTCTCACTGCTGGGGGCATTGTGTAACTGTCACTGCTGGGGGCATTGTGTATCTGTCACTGCTGGGGGCATTGTGTAACTGGCACTGCTGGGGGCATTGTGTATCTGGCACTGCTGGGGGCATTGTGTATCTGTCACTGCTGGTGTCATTGTGTATCTGGCACTGCTGGGGGGCAATGTGTATCTGTCACTGCTGGTGTCATTGTGTATCTGGCACTGCTGGGGGCATTGTGTATCTGTCACTGCTGGGGGGCATTGTGTATCTGTCACTGCTGGTGTCATTGTGTATCTGGCACTGCTGGGGGCATTGTGTAACTGTCACTGCTGGGGGCATTGTGTATCTGTCACTGCTGGGGGTATTTTGTAACTGGCACTGCTGGGGGCATTGTGTAACTGGCACTGCTGGGGGCATTGTGTAACTGTCACTGCTGGGGGCATTGTGTATCTGTCAATGCTGGGGGCATTGTGTATCTGTCACTGCTGGGGGCATTGTGGAACTGGCACTGCTGGGGGCATTGTGTATCTGACACTGCTGGTGGCAATGTGTATCTGGCACTGCTGGGGGCATATGTGTATCTGGCACTGCTGGTGGCATTGTGTAACTGGCACTGCTGGGGGGCATTGTGTATCTGTCACTGCTGGTGTCATTGTGTATCTGGCACTGCTGGGGGCATTGTGTATCTGTCACTGCTGGGGGGCATTGTGTATCTGTCACTGCTGGTGTCATTGTGTATCTGGCACTGCTGGGGGCATTGTGTAACTGGCACTGCTGGGGGCATTGTGTATCTGGCACTGCTGGGGGCATTGTGTATCTGTCACTGCTGGTGTCATTGTGTATCTGGCACTGCTGGGGGCATTGTGTATCTGTCACTGCTGGTGTCATTGTGTATCTGGCACTGCTGGGGGCATTGTGTATTTGTCACTGCTGGGGGGCATTGTGTATCTGGCACTACTGGCGGCATTATGTGTCTATATGACACAATTGTGGGCAGAATGTGTATATGGCACTGCTGGGGGCATTGTGTATCTGTCACTGCTGGGGGGCATTGTGTATCTGGCACTACTGGGGGAATTATGTGTATATATGACACAATTGGGGGCAGAATGTGTATATGGCACTACTCAGGGCTTTGTGTGTTTAAAAAAAGTTTATGCACCAATTTTAATTTCCACCCCTTTAGTAGCTCGACCCACATCACCACCCACATATCTACCCTGCCCACAGTTCCTAAACCTAGTTTCCTACAAAAATAGCACTGAATAAAAATATATGTATACGTGTGTACTGTGTGTGTGTGTGTGTGTGTGTATATATATATATATATATACACACACACACTGGGGGAGGGGTCAAGGATGGTTGTGGGGTCCCCATAGAGTCTTTGTACTCAGCCCCAAGATTTCTTTTGCCAGCCCTGCACAGGAGCCCCAGCAGGGCAGCGCTGACAGGAAAATAAAAATTACTGTCACCCTGATTACCTTCCGGCTTATGAATCTGCCTGAGGCTCCTCCCCAGATCTGCCTGAGTCTCCGCCCATGGAGCTGTCTGAGGTTTCACCCCCATATATACTGAAGCTCCACACCCTGGCCCGTCTAATGTTATTGCCTATACTTACACTTTGGGTATGTTTGACCGGCGGCTGGGATCTTGGCAGGTACCATACAGATGCCGGGATCTAAGCCAACAGAATGCTGGCAGGGGGTCAAGCACAATAAAGCCCCTTGTGGGCTCACTACACCCGCCACTCTGCTGGCTCGGTGGCTTGCTGTGCTAGCCAGAGGTTGTAGACACCAACGAGTAGGAATAACCCTTCGCCCCCTGCTGGCTTTCTGGCAGCTGTGGTCCTGGTGTATGTACGCTTACCGCTGTGATCCCGACTGCCGTGATCATAACTACATTCCGATCCTAGTACCCATCTCTTTTTTCTCCAGGGGTATATTTACTAAAGTTTGATTTTAATTTTCTTGTTATTTGTCATTCGATCTCACGTGATTTCCATTCGATTTTGTTTGAAGAGATTTCCAAAAGGCAAAATCGAATGTCAAATCGATTTTTAAATTTGAAAATACTGAAATCCCACTCAAAGTCGAATTTCTGAAAAACACCAATGTTTTCCCATAGTCCAATATACAATTCCCTCATTTACTAAAATTAGGTTTTAAAATCAATTTGAAATGGAGCTCAAATTTAACTTCAAATCCCCAAGAATAGAATAGAAAAGAATAGAATAGAATAATTGTAGACATTCAATTTGAGCTTCTTAACACCATTCTATTGGTTTGAAATGGATTGTGATGATTGTGATGACTTTAAAGCACCCAAATGCTTGTGGAGCACCTACCAGCAGTATGTAAATCATAACCTGACTGAGAAATCCCAAGACCATTAATTAGAGCAACATCAGCAGCTTCACAAATGGAATACGGCACAAATATAGCAACATAGCACAATATCTAACACTTATGTCAGATAAAATAATGAAACTTAATTCATTAGTGTTGTAACTGGTATCATGTTGCATGTCATGATGTCTACATCCTCAGCAAATCACAACTGTCTGCAAAATTTGAGGTGAGTCAAGTGCCAGAGTGATGGTTGATGGTTGTTAGGTAAGTTACGTATATGTAGCAGCTAATAGCACTTGTTACTTTATTGTTCTAACCCCAACACACACACACACACACACACACACACACACACACACACACACACAAAAACAGGTGATTCGGATTATTCCTGTTGCTCCTGGCTTCTGACTCCTTTGACAAATCATCATACTAAAGAGGCACGTTTAGCCACCCAGACAGAATGCATCTTTGGGCTATTAAAAATAGATAATTTGGTATGCATATTATTATATCATTTAGCAAAACTATCTGATAATGTGATCTGCTGTTGTCTATTGCATACATGCTCATTAAATAAACCATACCCCTCAGATTATGCAGGCAGAGGGTTTTGTTACCAACAACTGACTACGTATGCACAGAAAGTGGCAGGCAGGAATGCAGATTAGGGCTAAGCTTATTGCCAACTATTTCAGCTGTAAGTATTAATCAGTTAGGTTTCATGTATAAAACAATGTAAAGAGAGAGCTTCTTCTTTAATTAGTTTGCATGTGATACATTTGGAACAATAGGACAATTTTACTGGGGATTTTAATGGGGATTTGAAGTTCAATTTTGGAAGAGATTTCAAAATCTCAACATAAAATCCCTTCTAAACATAAATCAAAATCGAATTCCATTGGAACATCAAAGGCAAAATTGATTTTTAGTAAATGGGGGATTTTTTAAGAGATTTTTCAGTTTAAATAGATTCAATTTCAGTTACTTTTTAAGATTAATAAAAATGAATCCAAATCAAACTTTAATAAATATGCCCCCTGTCCTCAATAAACTCAGTGAGAGATTTTCCACTTTTCAAAATGATATCCTTTATTGGGCAATTGTATAATTCCTACACATTTTAAATGTTTGTGCACAGTTTTAAATTTTATAATAACAGATTTTATTATACAAACTATGTACCGATCCTGCATTTTGCATTTTTGAAAATGTAGATTAATTCCAAAGAAAGAACCACAAGTTATTAATCGCTTGTATTTACTGTATTACACACAAAAAATACACACATTAGATGTTTGTTCACATTCTTCCAATTTCAAAAGATTTTTTTTTAAACCTTTTGGGTAGATTTAATTGTCAGCCCAATTAGCAAATCAATTAGTTTTGTGTTAACTGTTTTCTGAAGAAAACAAAACATAATATGTGTGTATATTGCACATGGAACTTACTGATATTGATGTTGCAGTGTCCCCAGCTAAACACGTGCCATAGTGCAGACTGCAGCACTTTGGTTTACTTTGCACATGAGCCATCTTCCTGGATGTCAAACAGGAGATAGCAGCATGAAAGTAGGGTGTTTATCCCCACATTACATCTATGCCACAGAGGTGAGGTAAGCATCAGCGGTGAACGTTTTAAAGGAAAATTATTTTATGACCTAGATTTTTGCCATTATCTGCATTTGGAGAATCTTATATTCTTTCCATAATTTTTAAACTTTAAGTTAAATTGAAATACTACTGGATAGTGGCTGGATCCAAGGGGGGGAGGGTTGGTAAATGTTAGGCACCACCGAATAGGGTTAGGGTCAGGCTGTGTGTGTGTGTGGGGGGGAGCGGTTAGGGTCAGGCTGCAGGCATGGAAGGTTAGGGAGGTTAGGGATTGGGGGTTCTGTACTCACCTACTATCTATCGCGATCCTGAGCATCCAGATTCCGCTGATTGTACTCTGAGTGCCGGCATTCCAAGCACCGGGATCCTGATGCCATCCCTGCAGAGTAACATTTATACTTTGTCTATTGTCTATAATATGTTGTCTTTGATACACAGTAACCTTTGCAACATATGTGAAAATTTGAAGTGTTCACACAAGCAATAAGAATCCCGAGGGTTAATCATTTCACACTGGCAAAGCAGAGGTTAAGGTCATAGCTACGGGTGTTTACATGGATGTTGCCCCGGGTTATGATGAACTAATTTCTTCTCCAGTCCGTTATGATGAAAAGAAAGTACTGTACAATATTTTATTAAAGGAAACACGCCTTAATGTTATGCATAGCATTGCGGATCACTGACAAGAAGTCAAAATGTTTTCTCTGCATTTAGAAGAGCAGGTATTAATCTATACACATTATTTCATACATTATTCACTAACAGGGTCCTAACACTTATCCCAATACACACATATGATTTGCTGCCTGAATCATAAAGGGGAGGTGCGTGTCTTGTATACGTGTCCCTCATAGCATGGTAATCATCATGAGGACTTTCTTTCTCATTGACACATGGTGTGTTTGGTGCATCAAGATAGAGTCCAGATCAGCCGCTTCTCGTACGTTTCATCATGCCAGAATGTCACCGTGTCCCGATCATAGGACACGGGATAAACAAGTTCTTACATAAAGTTCCTTTCTAACTCTTTTCACTGCAATAAATTAAACTGAGAAAAACAGGATACAGGTTGAGTATCCCATATCCAAAACGCTTGGGACCAGAGGTATTTTGGATATGGGATTTTTCTGTATTTTGGAATAATTGCATACTATAATGAGATATCATGGTGATGGGACCCAAGTCTAAGCACAGAATGCATTTAAGTTTCATATACATCTTATACACACAGCCTGAAGGTCATTTTAGCCAATATTTTTTATAACTTTGTGCATTAAACAAAGTGTGTGTACATTCACACAATTCATTTATGTTTCATATACACCTTATACACACAGCCTGAAGGTCATTTAATACAATATTTTTAATAACTTTGTGTATTAAACAAAGTTTGTATACATCAAAAAACAAAGGTTTCACTATCTCACTCTCACTCAAAAAAGTCCGTATTTTGGAATATTCCGTATTTCGGAATATTTGGATATGGGATACTCAACCTGTATTTGAAAATGGCAGAAATTCACAAATAATGAGACAATACAGAAACATTTGATTTGAGTTTAACAATTATCTTATACTAAATGGACAGAGCGTTGTAGTTGTGTGTTTTAATGGATGGTAGGATAATTTCAAGTTCTCTCTAGTCGGCATTTCCACCCTTACACCCAAGTTGTGTGTCTTCTGTATGGTATGTGGAAAGAATGGTAGCATTGTCTGTCTTGATGTAGATCTTGAGGTGCTCTCCTTGACAATACATGGCTAGGCTGTGTCTACCCTACTGGGGTCAGCGACATCACCATCCACATTCCAAACATGGCTGCATATGGACCTGTGTGCTACTGAGAGTCAGGCACATAATCTTCTCATGAAACTGGGATTTCCATGAATTATAATGAGAGAATGAGCAGTGGGATAAAGCAGGATAAATACCCAGAAAGTATACAGCAAATTGTCATCAATATGGTACAAACAGGATAAGTCAGTAATTATTGTTGTTGACAAAAAGAAGAGGATGTCCAGCGTGAAACGTACAACCAGTGACCTGACCGCTCGGACATGACCCTGGAGCTGAGCAGATGTGATATGAGAGTCTCCCTGCTTCATCCTCCAGATGTGTCTCAGTATAGATCTGACACTGACCCCGATACACAGACACGTCATAGAAAATGGAATAAAGAATCTGATCAGTGAGCTGATGATGATGTAATAAAACTCCCACATAATCACGTAACCAGACTGAAATGGATCATCTGTGTTATTTCTGTCATATTTTATGGTTGCTGTGAAGAAGGTCGGGATATTAGTAACAATGGAACATAGCAGTGATCCCAGTATGAGCTGAGGGACAGAAGATATGAACCTTGCTTTGATACGATGGAGAAACTGGTGGGAAACGTTGACCAAGCTAACAGAGTAGAAGATGGAGAGCCAGGCGGTGTTCCAGAAACTGACAATAAAAAGCACATGTTCTGCCATATATATGAATAGTAACATGCTTCTTTCCAACATCAGATATGTCCCAAAGTACTCAAAACAGCTGTGAACAGTGATCGTGCTCTGTAAGAGGAGATTTGTCAGCAGTGTAACAAGCTGGATTTTATCACAGACACCCAGATTGCTGGTCTCTCTCCTGTGTATGATGTACACATGGAATACTGAACAGCATGCGATGGTTCCAGATATCCCAGTGATCATCTCAATAATGAATTTAGCAATATTCACAGCTGATACCATTGTGTCTCAGTGTATGGTCCTGGTATGATGTCTCTGTAGTAATGATGATTAGTCTGTACTGGGAGAGTCTGCAGCAGAATGATTACACTGATACATGACATTCAGATATATATGAGCATCAAATGCAAATATGTTCCGTATCTGGTTCCCAGGCGCCATCGTGGTGAAGATGTGGTGTAACCCAATACTGGGTTATTTTAAATCATTTCCATGTTATCTGATGGAATTTTCCACAGAAGTCAAATAAACTTATATAAAGCCGAGAGATTAACCTTATTACAGCAGCTGGGACTAAACTGTTTTACTGCGCATCTAAAATCTATAAACTACCTGTTGTCAGATACTGTATTGCAACACCTTTAACCTTAACATAGTAACTTACACTTATCTAAATAAAGACCCTGACAACGCATATGACATTTATAACTGGTCAATCCTTTATTAATAAACACCAAAAAGAGAAAAAGAAAAAGGCAATTGAAATAACTTAATAATGGTGGCAGGAAGGAAGACGAGCGAATGCCCAGTGGCTAACAACTTATCAAATGCTCGATGTCAGTTATTGCATTACTTGCAGGGCCAATTGCCTTGTAGAGCAAGTATACTTTACCAGGCTCCAACACCCTTCACAATTCCTAGTGTAGCACAGCCAGACATCCAGTGCTGGTGATCTCACAGAGTGTGGAACCAGCCAACCTACAGTATGCATCTCTAGAGAGCGCACCCAAATGAATCATGCCCCTGACATAGCCACCGGACAGCCCTTCTTACCACCATGAAAGGTACCCCTAAAGGGGAACAAACCCGCCACCATTCCTACACAACATCAATAAAACCTAAATATTGCCCTAAAAAACAAAACTAAGCCCTTGTCCGTTAAATGAAAAGTATCCAAGTGAAACAAGTGAGTGTCTCCAAACGTAATCTGTGGGTGCTCTACAACAAAACTTCTCAAGACCAACATTCTCTGAGACACAAGAACATTCACTTCTCTCCTAGCCTTGTCCATCTTCACCCCAGGCATATCACCTGTGAATAATACACAACCACACTATGATACTTCACAGCCACCAGCTCAAAACTGTCTCCAGATCCTGCACTATCCTATAATAAAGGTCCAAGGACGAACTGGTATCAAATTAGTTGCCTCCCAGATGCAACACCAAAATTGTTGGGGGACCAAAAGACGCTGCTGTGGATTGCAACATAGGCATAAGAGAGTCCCACTGCATGTCCTTATGCCCTAACCAGCTGAGCCATGAGACTGCAATAAACTCTGCTGCATCTGAGGCCATGGGCAACCAATCTGCCCAAAACACAAAGGAATGCTCCACTACCCAAATAGGGCAAAGATCAAAGCAGACTCCTGTAAGAAAATTAAATAAATTAACTATTAATGAAAATATAGCACCCTGACCAAAAAACAGACGGATGAGAACATGAAGGACAGGAGACAGGGAAGGAGGGAGTGAGCCCGAGGTAAAACCACTAAAACCTGCTGAAATGAAAGTCCAATCAGACTCCAGGGGGTAAATTTACTAAGGTCCCGATTTTGACCGAGATGCCGTTTTTTCGTCAAAGTGTCATCTCGGTAATTTACTAAACTCAAATCACGGCAGAGATGAGGGCATTCGTATTTTTTGGCAAGTAGTTGTAAAAAAATACGAATGAATACACCATCGGTCAAAATACGCCTGTTTAAATATGAATCTCGGTCATTTACTAACCATTCGTAATTGTAATGTCTGCCGTGAAAATGCATTTGCGGTCGTGAAAAATTACCAATCGTAAAAAAGTGCTAAAAAAAAACAGACCGGCTTTTGAAAAGTGTGTTTACATGTGTTGTCAATTGTTCATTACTCACACCTGACGTTTTGTACATTTAAAAGGGGCTACAACACATTTCTCCACACTCTCAATCTGAAATGGCTGCTACTGTGTGTCGTACTGCTGTATTGTTTGCTGTGGGATACTTGTCACTGCTTCCTGATGCTACAATAAAACCAAGGCAGGAAAAACAACAGGGTCTGCAGGTTGTATATGTTCCGAGTAGGCTGGCCATGCTTTTTAGTTTATATTGTCCGTTGAAACTGTTTAAAACTTGATGATGACCATGTTATACAGATGGTCACACTAAATGTTCAAAGTGATTTTCAACGGTATGATTTGCAAAAAACTGACCCTAGACCCTGACACAGCACGCTCTCGCCCTGTCTCAATATTCATCTTGCCCTATACACTAATGTTTGTTTGGTTTGGTTGGTGCTAATTAAGCAATACACATATTTTGCAAAGAAAATTTTTTGTACACTACATAACAAAGTATACATAACACATATGTTTTAATTAGAACTGGCCGCCATATGATGTGCACTACATATTATTTTTTTCTTTTTTGGGTGCTGGGTGCAGAGGCTTGTGGGTGCTCGTGGTTGCGGCTTCGACTTGATCGTCGAACTGGTGATTGTACTGGTGTTTGGCTAGGGGTTGTTGTGCCTGAGCTTGAGGGCACATGTTGTTGTGCCATTGCACTAAAATTTTGGCTTAAAATATTTAAACTGGCCGTTAGCTGTGTATAAGCGGCAGTATTGTTGGCAATGGTTCTTGACAGATTGTCATTTATTACTTGATTATGCTGTATAATCTGGATCAGTGTTTGGTGTTGGCGCTGTTGCTCATCCATGATGCGCTGATGGGTTGCCTGCATTTGTGAATTGTCTGCCCTCATCTGCTCCATTGTGTTTGCTATCCACCCCACCTGCACGATGAGTCTGCCAGAGTTGCGACTAACTTTGGGCAAATGATGGGGCAGACTAGACAGGTGTTGTGTTTGGGTGTTGAGACATGCAGAGTGGTGTGCCTGTTGTGCTGCCCAACCTGACCAAAACTCTGGCTCAATTTGCCTTGTCCCTGGTGTTGAGGTCATTTGTTGAGTCTGAGAAGCTTGCGGTTGTACTGGAATGTCCTGATCCATGTTTGCCTGTGTTGGGTCGATGGGCTGCAGGTGTAGTGTATACGTCTCCTGGCCATGGGACTGCTGGTCATCGTCGCTCATGATGGCTGGGTCTGTATGGGGTGGAACACAGGCAAAATTTTGGACATATGTAGCATTGGTCTTACACAATTTTTTCGGCAACATGCATTACTTCATAATATAAATTTAATAGTTAAATGGTTTATTTAATAAACGTACCTATGTTGGTTACCTCTTAGTGAATTGATGTGGCTAAAAACTGATAATACTCATTTGTGAGTTTCTTGTGACAATTGTAGGTTTCAGATTATTAATTATTGTATACACTCCATGTACTCTTACAAATTTTAAAAATGTTATTTTTTTGGCCATTCTGAAGGTTCCTTTGGCCCAACACACAAAATTCTATCAATGTTTTACACAATAAAATCACACATTGGGCATGTCAGTCATTGGATTTAGTAAAGAAGTACACTAAGATTGTGGCCTAAAATGTACAACTTAACCAGGTTATTTAATGTTGTATTGTGCCCTATGTATTGTTTTGGCATTTTTGTGCAAGATTGATATTTGTTATAGTGTTTACTTTTTAGGGTTTTTTTTAGTGTTGTAGAGCCTTTATTTTTATAAAAATGTGTTTCTGGACACTGTAATTGACCAAATAACATCTTAACATTACGCTAACAGCATCTGCTTGCATGAGATTAATAAATCAAGTTTGAATGTTCTTTTATTTTTACTGTTATTTCAAGACTAACACTGGGGCAGATGTCAAAACCTGGAGAAGGCATAAGTCAGTGAGAAAGCAGTGATATGTGCAAGGTGATAATGGCACAAGGCAAGCATGTCCCAAATGTTGATTCTCAATTTTAAATTTATTTTTGTACTGCTGCCTTTATCATCTTCTACATAACAGTGTTTTGTCACTTCCTTATGCCTTCACCTGGTTTATAGCAAAATACATTAAATCAGTGAAAACATTACTCACCAGACACCTGTGGGGATTGTGGATCTACACTTAGGGGGCTTGCCAAAAGTGCCAGTGGTGGTACAGAAGCCACTGCAGAGATGCGCCTTTGGGGGGGTGATGCTGGTGCAGCAGCAGGAGCCTGTACACGGGGCCTCTTGGGTGGCCTTGTAGCCACAGTAAGGCTGGCCTGTGATTGGCGCCTTTGTGTGCGTGGAGCAGACGAAGAACCTGTGTGATAGTATTGTCATTACATTTCATGTGTTTTATGTTAATGGCTAAGATGTGGTTACAGAAATAACTTACCAGCATTCCCACCATCATCAGCTCTAGGCAGGGTTGGCTGTGGCCTGGATGTGCTGCTTCTCTGGCGTACTGTACAAAGAAGAAGAATGGCGATATGAACATAATTATACTACTTAAAACACATATGTCGTAGCTTTACCAAGACACAATATTGCACGTTATTTAAAACTGAATATTTAAAAAAAAAAAAAAAAAAACACAAATAGCTGGTTTAAACAAATTAATATTTAAACATACTAATGCATGCCAAAACATAACATAACAAGCCCCAAAAAAAAAAAAAAACACAAAAAAAAAAAAAAACATTAATAATGTCTACAAAAAAACAACCACTTCATGCCTAACAACCAAAATACATTAACCTGGTAAAGCACACAACTGAAAATTACTAACAGTACATTATTAATAAATTGTACCTAAGGCCTAAAAAAACATAACTAACACACACAATACACAAGCCACCATAACCTGTGTCTCTCCAGATGTAGTGCAACTACACTTCCCAGCATGTCCACCAACACATTTGACATTCACTAAGTAAAAAAATTTGGTCAGGCATGATGGGACATGTAGTTGGACAACAGCTGGAAAAACACAGGGTGGCCTAGCCTGCACTACATCACCAACCCATTTGTGGACCAACACACAGGCAACATTTATTACAAAAAGTACAAAGCACAGATGTAAGATTTTTTAAAAAAATATAAACTCACCATCCGCACTTGGCCGGTCCGAATCACGGACATGAAGTGCAGAAACCACCTCGGGCGGAATCAGCGAACAAATTGGCTCCTCCCAATCTTTATAAGACGCTCGGAAGGGGTGTCCTCCCCCGGTTTGACGTGCAGATTTTGCCTCCTTAGCCATCTTGGCCTTCACACGGCGCTTGATGTCATAGAAGCGTTTCCTACAGGTGTCCTCGGTCCGCCTCACCACACCCTCACTGTTCACAGCAGCAATAACCTTCCCCCACAGGACACTCTTCCTGCGGCTCGACACCTTTGCTGCATCAGAACCAAACAACTGCCGCTGATGCTTCATCAGCTCCCGCACCAGAGCCATGTTTTCTGCGTAACTAAACTTCACATTGCGGCCCGTCCTTGTAGTGGTGCGTGGCTGCGGAGCCACAACACCATCACTATCAGTATCAGTAGAAAATGCAGCCGCAACCTCACCCTCCTCCTCACTAACCTCCTCCCTCTCACTCACCTCCTCCACCTCACTCACCTCCTCCCTCTCACTCACCTCCTCCCTCTCACTCACCTCCTCCACCACACTCACCTCTGACTGTGACATAATCTTAAGACAACACAAAAAACACAGAGAAAAAAAAACAAATAACACACTCCTCCACAACCACTACACACCACACACACACAAACAAACACTCACTCACTCACTCACTCACTCACTCACTCACTCACTCACTCACAAACAAGGACTATAGACGTAACTAAAAGACAAAATACAAAAAAATAGACAGACTTTTAAATAACTGAACAACAAGTATGACAAGACTACTTACACACACAGTACAGCACTCACCAATCACAAAACTCCGCCTCCAAACCTCTACAAACTCCACAGAACTCTCCAACACCAACAACACCTTACTCTCTCCTCACCACTAGCTAAACCCACGAGGTGCGGTCGGTTTGGGGCGTATTTATAGTCATGTGCACAGACACTCCTCCACCACGAATACAACCAATCACGGACGAGTGACAAAAACGAAACTTAGGAAAAAAACGCGGCAGTAAAGAAAAAAACACTGCCGTAACAGACATGTGACGCAGTCGTAAAAAAAACCCAGAAACACGGCCGCAAAGCTACAAAATCGGCCGCATTATACACCAGAAAACCACGAATGACATCGACATCGGTCAACACTAAAAATACGAATACGACAGCTTAGTAAATTAGTCGTAATCAATTCAAAAAGTTGCAAATTTACACTGTCGATGTCATTCGATTTTAAACTTTGAACACTTTCAGAAAAATACGAATGTTAGTAAATTTACCCCCAGGTTCAGGAAAAAAATAAGGCAAATCCCTCAGGACTCACTCAAACCACCAATGATGATGAGTGACCGAAGCTCCCAAGTAGCAAAATAAAGGGACAGGAAGGGGACAGCAAACACAACATTAACCATAGCATCACACATAGCATCCAAGTGAACGTAACACTTATAAGCTCTAGACTTCCAACGCCTGAGCGCCTGAATCTCAGGTTCCTGTAAACCTTGCACTGCACCAATACGGAAGGAATGAGTGCCAAAATCTGCCGGGAGCAGACTCAGGCAGCATCGAAAAAGGCAACTTAACCGATAAACTGTCAAGAGAGGAAGAATCGTAGTTAAGCAACCACACACCAGTCCTCAGCAGGCATACAGCAACATACTGAGAAGCCAAGGCTACTGGGCAGATGCAAACTACAGGGCTAGGTTGCAATGACACACGTCTGCCTCTGCCCAACTGATCACTGTTTCAGTATGATGGATACAAAACAAAACTGAGTCTGCAATCGAAACATGCGAGCGCAGCATAGCAGGGTCAGCGCACCGTAAGCGGGCCATTAACTCGCCGATGTGAAATGCCTCTTGAAAGATCTTCACAAAGGCAAAGTCACAAAGGCAAACCAAAGGCAAAGGCACAAATGCAAACCAAAATAACAATGACTCATAAAGGGATGAACAGACCACTGGTAGAATGACCAACAAATCCCAGAGGAGGGAAAATAAAATTGGGCAACAACTATCGTGGTGTGTGGGTGTGATACAAGCCCACTCCTTAAGGGCTTTGTGAATAACCAAATCATGAATATAATCAGAGAGGCCATGTGAGCATCAGAAAAACAAAATACCAGCCAGCTTTAGTGCAACCACCGCCTGTGACTTGCCTGCAATGTGCAAATCACAAATAATCAATAACAGTAATTGCTGTCCGGCCATACCACAATGCCACCTACGCTGCAAGAAAGCTGTCCATTAGCTCAAAGCAGAACACTAAGCCTGCATAGTCCCTGGGGCAAGGGAATGACAAGCTATCCTCTCCATTCCGGCCAAATAACCTGCCTGCAATTAGTAGGGCATACATTACAAAGCAAAGCCACTGAAGGCGCTAACTGTCAAAAAGGCTCCCACCGAAAATGCAACTGAGCATCTGTAAAAACTGTTATCCACCCAAGGAACAGGGCAGGCCACAAACTAAATATTACATTGCTGACAGCACCAAGCCATCTGTGTTAGCAGGTGTAACATGGGGAGGGAGATGGAGTGTTGTTGGTTAATGACATGCACAACCCCCAGGTTGCCACACCAAAACACAACAGTTACAAAAAATAGGAGATTCTTAGTCACCCACGCTTCGGGCCAGGGAGCTGTCAATCAAGTACCTTTCAGAAATGATTCGAAACCTACAAAACTCACACTATTTGTAAACAGCTGCAGCTGGGTGCTAGAGACCGGGTGGGATTATCTAAAACACACGCCATTAAAGTCTGACAAAATCATGCCCCAAACCCATAGATCTCATCTGATCTCTGCTGAGAACCTAATGAAATGATGAGAGCGGATGATGCCTGCTGCAACTCGCTGCAACTTGCACAAAAAAATCTTGCCCATGTGTATGATTCTACACATGAAATTCAACAGGCCCAGAAGCTACTACCATTGACTGCGGCTAAGGCTAAAACATTAGCATCTTGCAACTGGCAACCTTATAAGAAGGCAAATGACTGCAACAGGCCACCATATTGATTTCTATGACCAACAAGCATGGGCAAGTACCCTTGCAGTTATCCGCAGCCACCGGAACTCCAAAAACAGAGAATAATGACTGTAAGAAAAACAAAAACTGTGCGCATCGAGAGGAACCTGATGGACGGACACAAAGAAAATCATCAAGGTAGTGATCAACCACGGATTCGCCAGTGCCACTCACCATGCACCAATGTCAAAAAATTTGCATGACACCAAACAACCCATGGGCAGGCACCTGTTGACATGGAATCCATCCTCCAACCAGAAGCCCATGACTCCAAAAGAATCCAGTTGCAAAGGCAACAGGTGAAAGGAGGACTCAATGTCGACTTTCCCCAACAAAGCTCCAGGACCTACCATTCTATCAAGGTTTAGGGCCACATCGAAAGACTGGTAACAAATCATGGAAAGTGCCTCAGGAATGGCGTCATTAGCTGATCTGCCAGGAGGGTGGGGAAAATGCTGGGTAAGCTAAAACTTAACCAGCACTTTCTTAGTCATGATGCCCACAGGGGGAGGGTACCAAGTAGGAAGAGAAGGCTCCAGAAAGGGCCCAATAATGTGACCCAACTGAACCGCCTTCAGGACTTTCTCTTGCACAATCTGCAGCATGTCTAAGGCCAAACGCAAATTCCCAGGGATGCCCACAACTTTTTTCCCAACTACCGGAAGCTGAAACCTTTCAACAAAACTCTGAAACAAAAAGGAGACATCATTGTGCAACAGATATCTGGGCAACCAAGAGCGCATGGCCTCAATGAGCTCTCGCGAGGGCACCTTTTCTAAGCAGCTGCTCCATCCATGGACTTGACAGATGAGGAGGATCAGCAGGCTAAGAGCACTCTTTGACTGGGATTGAGGCACCACAGCGCAAGCAGGAGTGACAGAACCTACATTTGGACTCTGATAACTTATTCCCATTGTTAAAGACATAGCAATGACATCTCCTTCTTGCAAACCCCATGCCACAAAGGAAGAATGCCCCATCGGCTGCACATGTGGAACTTTGGGAGTAGTAGGCACAACAGGGTCTGAATTAGTGAACGCCAACCAAATCTTGACATCATGTTGACCAAAGGCCATCACATGCACACCATGCTGCTTGTGCCTAAATTCCTCATCATACCACCTCCATGCAAGACCACCTGGCAAGCACACAAGGCCATGATTGAGGTGCAAATAGCGTACAATATGTATGGCCTCACCCGGATGTTTTTTAAGGTATCAACCTAGCAACCAGTTCATATAAGATTTATAAATGCCCTTGCCAACCCCACCTTTTTTCTTGGCCACCGCTAATGCTTTGTGTATCTTGGAGGTGAGGGCGAATTCATTGACATATCTCTCCTAATCAATATGCTTGTTCATAATTGGATGCAAGCCGCACTCTTCACTAAATCTCCTGGGTCAGGGGATTTGCTTTTGCTGCACCTATGCCTACAAAGATGGCTGCAACTATGATGATGTGAGTGCCTGTGAGAGTGTCCCCTCTGAGATTTTAGCATTACGGTGATGTGAGCCACCCAAACTACTCATCCCTGAACTGGACGGAGACCGGTACAGACTGTCACTACTAAATCTATAACCATCAAACTCACCAGAAGCCTTATCTGAAGCAAGTTTATTGTCCACAACCCCTGAGTGGCCCAAACTCAATGCAGACACTTCTCCTTGAATTGTGGGCCCTACAACAGAAAGAGAAGGCACAGGGGGCACCAGCGGCAAAACAGCGGATGAGATCTGAGAAACCATCTACATCGGTACCGATGCTGCACCTAAGGGAGAAAGTAAAACATGCGAGTCAGTAGCATTCGGCTCTGACAGAGCAGGCAGCTTAGCAAACAAAAGTGCAAGGGAGGCACTGACATTGGGAGCACCCCCAGGAGTAGGACCCCCAAGAGAGGTGTTAGGGCACCCACCATCAACAGCAATAAACCCACAATCGCTGGTCCATCCAGGCCACCAGAAGGGGCAGCGCTCTAGCTAACAGCTGCCCCATGTACCTGTGTAGGGGAAAAGCTGCCAGACCTTATGCAGCGGTGTCCCCAGTAGAGCCGCTAGGAGCCCCCCTCCGGCTGCCCAATACCTACTAACTGGATGACCCCCAATCAATGGGCCCACAGATTCGAACAGCAATGGAAGCTGCAGTCGACCCCCATCCCCATTCAAGCGCACGCCATGCGCACACCATGCTCCTGCATGACAGTCCTGAGCACTGCAGCAGTGGTTGGAGGCCATGGTGGCATCAGATCCTGAGGAGTGTCTCAACTCCATGGACAAATCCGGACCCCAGCAACTATGCGCACAATGCTCTGCACCTGCGCCACCGGTATAACCGGTGATGGAGCAACTGTGGAGGGGACATCAGGCACATGCAGCCAAAATGAAGCTGCCACAGCCACCCCCACCCGGGAGGACACCCAGCCCACCGAAGTGTTAGGGTCTCCTGCCCTGTGCTGCCACGTCGTCATGGCAACCAGGAGACAAGTGCTAGCGGAGTAACCTGAGCGCAGCTGTTACTCCGGTTCGGGTCTTTTGCTGTGCAGTGGTTACAGGCTCTGTGCACGGCAGGGGATCCGGTGCTGGTTTTTGTGCTCACAATCTGTGAGGTCTGAGTGGGGCATGGACAGCACCTGCTTTATAAACCCTCTTCTCAGGTTAAGCAGATGCTGCAGAATCTTTGTTGATTAGTTAGTTCCTGAAAGTTAGCCAGTACTGTGTAGCTTTGTATTTGTTGTTGCTTACTGCAAATAGGCCTGGGGATTTGGTACTACACTCTGCCAATCCAGACCTAGCAGTAAGACTGGAGTCAGTCGTTTAACTTGCTGGGGTTCTTTTGCTACTCTGTGAACTTTGCAGGTTTGCGGCTGTATTCGCAGACTTGCCTGCCTAAATTCTTTCTCACTGTGCAAGGTGTTCAGGTGTCAGTTTAGTGGCAGTAAGATGAACCTGTGCACTGCAAGTGAGGATTAGGATTGTGGAGACTCTCCTTGTGTCTATCATTCCATCTCTGACCAAGGAGTTTACTGCCACACCCGTTGGTAACCCTTTAGGGTTTTGCTGTTGCCCTTAGCAACAGCATTTCGGGTTCTCTACGTATTAAAACACAACATCTTGCTTTTTCCATCTGAGCATTCCTAATACTAGGGAGACACCCAGTTTCTTAGCCTCTGGGCTTCTCTGTTCACTTTGTATTTATTCTGTTACCCTATCACCTTCTGTGTACGTAATGTCATATTCCACAGTCTGTCTGTGAGTTCATTTGTTTTGCATCCCTATCCGTTCAGACACCGGTACATTCCTGCAGGCACTGGTGTGCATAACAGTTCAGACACCAGTACATTCCTGCAGGCACTGGTGTGCATAACAGTTCAGACACCAGTACATTCCTGCAGGCACTGGTGTGCATAACATATTCAGCAGCCAAATACTCCTATTGAAATTTTGTGGGAATATGGAGCATACCCCTCAAAATACGTTGCAACAGGTGGTCGATCAGGTGCAGGTCCTGATTTGACAATTTAATGATTTGTCCATTAAAATGCACACCTCCCAGGCCGCTAGCGGAGCTCCCGCAGCAGCAGCACCTTCAGGGGTTAAGGAGCCGAAAGTAAATCTCCCGGATCGTTTTTCTGGAGATCGCTCGCAGTTCTTTTGTTTCAAGGAGAGCTGCAAGCTATACTTCCGGCTAAGGCCTCAGTCTTCTGGGTCGGAGATTCAGCGGGTGGGCATAGTGATTTCCTAGCTACAAGGGGACCCACAGGTCTGGGCATATGGGTTGCAGCCTGACTGTCCCTCGCTTAAAAGTGTTGATGCTTTTTTTACGGCACTGGGCATGTTGTATGATGATCCTGACAAGACGGCCTCAGCCGAGGCTCAGATTTCGATCCTTAAGCAAGGGCGAAGGCCAGTTGAGGTTTACTGTAGGGAGTTTCGGAGGTTGGCCCATGATACCCAGTGGAGTGACCCAGCCCTGAGACACCAGTACTGAAGAGGTCTTTCTAACCAGATAAAAGACCTACTGGTACAATATCCCTTGCCTGATAGCTTGGATCAGCTCATGCAGTTATCCATCCGGGTGGTTAGACGGCTAAGAGAGCGTAGGCTTGAAAGGGAGACCGAGGTTTCCTTCTTTCCCAAGGGAACCTCCGACTCTGAGGAATTTTCCGAGGAGCCTATGCAGATTGGGGCTACCCACCTCTCCTCGCGTGAGAAGACGTGGAGGAGACAGCAGGGGTTGTGTTTGTACTGTGGGAATAAAGGTCATGTGGTAGTATCATGCCCAGAAAAGCCGGAAAACTTCAGGGCCTGAGTGTGATGGGAAATATCCTGTCAGGCCAGAAGTCAAAATTTCCCAAGAAGACTTTTATCATTCCGGTGACCTTGAAGATCCTCGGTCAAACTGTCAAGACTGAGGCCTTTGTGGACAGTGGGGCCGACGGGGTTTTTATGGACCGCCAATTCGCCCTGAAACACTCTGTTCCCTTAGTACCCTTGGCATTGGAAATTGAGATTTGTGGGTTAAACGGGGAACCATTATCCCAAGGTAAAATTACCTCTTGCACTAGCCAGATTTCTTCGTTTATTGGAGCCACACACTCTGAAAAATTGTCCTTTTATGTAACTGTCTGTACTTTTGCCTCATTAGTGTTGGGGTTACCGTGGTTAAGGGCCCACAATCCTCAATTTGACTGGGTCTCTGGGGAGATTCTTAGTTGGGGTACTGATTGTTTCAGGAGTTGCTTGAGCCTTCCAGTCAGGCTCTCGCAGCTAAATTTGCCAGGATTGCCAGGGTGTTATGCAGATTTTGCGGACGTGTTCTCCAAAAAAGTTGCAGAGGTACTACCTCCCCATCGCCCCTATGACTGTGCCATTGATATGTTGCCGAATGCTAAGCTTCCCAAGAGCAGGTTGTACTCCCTGTCACGTCCTGAGACTCAGACTATGGCAGAGTACATTCAGGAGAACTTGGCTAAGGGATTTATCAGACCTTCACAGTCTCCAGTTGGGTCGGGGTTCTTCTTCGTGGGTAAAAAGGATGGTTCGTTGCGACCCTGCATCGACTTCAGGGAATTGAACCGTATCACGATTAAAAACTAATACCCACTGCCTCTTATTTCGGTCTTGTTTGACCAGCTTCGTACTGCCACCATTTTTTTTAAGATTTACCTACGCGGGGCGTACAATCTAATCCGAATAAGAGAGGGGGATGAATGGAAGACTGCCTTTAATACCCACTCAGGGCATTATGAATATTTGGTGATGCCTTTTGGGCTCTGTAATGCCCCGGCAGTCTTCCAGGATTTCATGAACAATGTACTCAGGGAATATTTGGATAGATTCTTAGTTGTATACTTAGATGACATCCTAATCTTCTCCCATTCCCTGGAGGAACATCAGAAGCATGTACGCTTAGTCCTCCAGAAACTCAGAGACCACCGGCTTGGGGCGAAGCTGGAGAAGTGCGAATTTGAAGTTCAGCAAATCGCATTTCTAGGATATATTATCTCCTCAGAAGGTTTCCAAATGGAGGGTTCCAAGGTACAGGCAGTCCTGGATTGGGTGCAGCCCACTAGTTTGAAGGCACTTCAGCGTTTCCTGGGCTTTGCAAATTTCTATAGACGATTTATCGCTGGATTTTCGTCTATAGTGGCGCCCTTGGTGGCACTCACTAAGAAAGGGGCGGATGTAGCTCACTGGTCTTGTGAGGCTAAAGCGGCTTTTGCCTGTTTCAAAAGGGCATTTGTCTCGGCCAAGGTGCTGCGACACCCAGATCCAGAGTGTCCTTTTGTGGTGGAGGTGGATGCCTCTGAGATGGGTATTGGGGCAGTGCTCTCTCAGATGGGAGTGTCTGATATTCGCCTTCATCCCTGTGCTTACTTTTCCCGTAAATTTTCGCCTGCCGAGATGAATTATGACGTGGGTAACCGGGAATTGTTGGCTATTAAGGATGCACTCGAGGAGTGGAGACACTGGCTTGAGAGGGCTAAGTTTGTGGTCTCAATTCTCACCGACCATAAGAATCTGGCATATTTAGAGTCAGCGAAGCGTCTCAATGCCAGGCAGGCACGATGGGCTTTGTTTTTTGCTCGCTTTAATTTTTTGATAACATATCGCCCTAGGTCAAAAAACATCAAGGCTGATGCGCTCTCGCGGAGTTTTGCTCCAATCCAGGAGACCACCGAGGAGCCGTTGCCCACTGTGTCCCCATCATGTATTAAAGTGGGCATTACCCAGGACCTCTTGTCATTAGTCCTTAGAGCACAGGAGCAGGCTCCTCCAGAACTTCCGGTAGGTCTTTTGTTTGTGCCTCCTAGGTTAAGACAGCGAATGTTCCTGGAATTCCATGCCAAGAAGTCGGCAGGTCACCCGGGTATTGCCAGAACTCGGGAGTTGCTATCTAGGGCGGTGTGGTGGCCCTCTGTGGCTAAGGATGTGGATCAGTGGGTTTGGGCATGTGACATCTGTGCCCGAAATAAGACTCCTAGAGGGGTTCCTGTTGGCCCATTACATCCACTCTCTATTCCATCTAAGCCATGGACCCACATTTCAATGGATTTTGTGGTGGACTTGCCCAAATCCTCGGGGATGACAACCATCTGGGTTGTCGTTCACAGGTTTTCGAAGATGGCGCACTTTGTTCCACTGGTTGGGCTGCCATCGGCCAGACGCCTGTCTGAATTATTTATGCTGCATGTTGTGCGTCTCCACGGGTTGCCACTTGCTGTGGTCTCTGACCGCGGATCCCAGTTTGTGGCCAAATTCTGGAGGGCATTTTGTTCCGATCTCCAGATTTCTGTCAGCTTGTCGTCAGGCTACCATCCGCAGTCTAATGGGCAGACTGAAAGGGTGAACCAGTCCTTGGAGCAGTTCCTCAGGTGTTATGTCTCCAAGTGTCAGACTGACTGGGTTGCTCATCTGTCCATGGCGGAGTTTGCCTATAACAACGCGGCTCACTCTGCTACAGGGATCTCTCCCTTCCTTTGTGTGTATGGGCATCATCCTAAGGCCAATTCTTTTGAACCCCTGGACTCCACGCCTGGTGGTTCCTCTGTGGTTTCGGTCCTTAGAGGTATTTTTGGCGGAAAGTGAAGAAAGCCCTTGTGTCTGTGTCATTAGTGACCAAAAGGGTTTTTGATAAGCGGAAAAGACCCTGCAGCTTCAAATTAGGAGACTTTGTCTGGTTGTCTACCAAGAATTTGAAGTTGAGACAGCCATCTCATAAGTTAGGCCCCCGGTTCATCGGCCCTTATAAGATCACCAGGGTTATCAATCCGGTGGCATTTCAGTTAGATCTGCCCCGTTCTTTGGGTATCAATAAAACATTTCATTGTTCCCTTTTAAAACGGGCGATTAGTAATCCTTCTTCCAGTGGAAGACCTTCCCCTCTTCTGATACGTGGCCAGAGGGAGTTTGTTGTTGAAAGGATTCTTGACTCCAAGATGGTTCGGGGTTGGCTGTCATTTTTGGTGCACTGGAAGGGGTATGGCCCGGAGGAGCAGTCGTGGATGCGCAGTTGTGATCTTCATGCCCCCAGACTGATACGCTCTTTCTTCTCGCAGTTCCCCGATAAACCCGGTGGTAGGGGTTCTTTGACCCCTCGTCAGAGGGGGGGTACTGTTAGGGTCTCCTGCCCTGTGCTGCCACGTCGTCATGGCAACCGGGAGACAAGTGCTAGCGGAGTAACCTGAGCGCAGCTGATACTCCGGTTCGGGTCTTTTGCTGTGCAGTGGTTACAGGCTCTGTGCACGGCAGGGGATCCGGTGCTGGTTTTTGTGCTCACAGTCTGTGAGGTCTGAGTGGGGCGTGGACAGCACCTGCTTTATAAACCCTCTTCTCAGGTTAAGCAGATGCTGCAGAATCTTTGTTGGTTAGTTAGTTCCTGAAAGTTAGCCAGTACTGTGTAGCTTTGTATTTGTTGTTGCTTACTGCAAATAGGCCTGGGGATTTGGTACTACACTCTGCCAATCCAGACCTAGCAGTAAGACTGGAGTCAGTCATTTAACTTGCTGGGGTTCTTTTGCTACTCTGTGAACTTTGCAGGTTTGCGGCTGTATTCTCAGACTTGCCTGCCTAAATCCTTTCTCACAGTGCAAGGTGTTCAGGTGTCAGTTTAGTGGCAGTAAACTGAACCTGTGCACTGCAAGTGAGGATTAGGATTGTGGAGACTCTCCTTGTGTCTATCATTCCATCTCTGACCAAGGAGTTTACTGCCACACCCGTTGGTAACCCTTTAGGGTTTTGCTGTTGCCCTTAGCAACAGCATTTCGGGTTCTCTACGTATTAAAACACAACATCTTGCTTTTTCCATCTGAGCATTCCTAATACTAGGGAGACACCCAGTTTCTTAGCCTCTGGGCTTCTCTGTTCACTTTGTGTTTATTTTGTTACCCTATCACCTTCTGTGTACGTAATGTCATATTCCCCAGTCTGTCTGTGAGTTCATTTGTTTTGCATCCCTATCCGTTCAGACACTGGTACATTCCTGCAGGCACTGGTGTGCATAACAGTTCAGACACCAGTACATTCCTGCAGGCACTAGTGTGCATAACAGTTCAGACACCAGTACATTCCTGCAGGCACTGGTGTGCATAACACGAAGATGGACATGAGGCCAAGCGGCATCTGGTCGGGATGACTGGCGCATCATCCAAGAACAGAGTGGGGGAAGAACCAAGCATCGGGGCCTAAGCATAACAGAAAAGTAGGAGAAGACAGAAGGAAGATGGAAAAAAAGAGAAATAATACAAATAGTAAAGGAGAGAAAAGATGCTGTAGAATTGAATGTATTAACATTCCAAAATGGGTAGTACTCATCCAGACATCCACGCCTGGAAACAAAAACTAGAGACAGAGGGGGTCATTCCGACCCATTCGCAAGCATCGGTTTGTCGCTGCGGGGTGAACGGGTCTGGGATGTGCATGCGCGGCAGCCACACTGCGCATGTTTGCCGTTGCCCAGCGACAGGGGTCGCCGGGTTTCGTCATGGCCAACGAAGAAAGCAGTCGCAGAGCTGACCGCAAGAAGATTGAAAGAAAGAAGGTGTTCCTGGGCGTCACCAGACCGTTTGGAGCCGTTTTCGAGAAGTGGTGATGAAAATGCAGGCGTGTCCAGGAGAACGGAGGGCGGATGTCTGACATCAAAGCCGGCCCCAGCATCGCTGAGATCGTCGCACAGGGTAAGTATGTCCAGGGCTACTCTTGTTCTGCTTGAAATATTTTTAGCTTAGCAGGGCAGCACAAGCGATCGCAGCCCTGCTAAGCTAAAATACACTCCCCCATAGGTGTGGACTAGTTGATCGCAGCAGCAGCAAAAAGTTGCGGGCTGCTATCAACTCGGAATGACCACCAGAGCCCTGTCAGGAATCGACTCACCGCTGTCATGTCGGTCCGCCGGAGCAGACTCCGTCCGGGGTCACTGCATGTTGCTGTCACCTGTCGCTCTGCTCGTGGATGCACCCTCAGGCCTGGAAGCGCCCCTGGAGTTAACGGGCGTGTGAGCGCGCCGCGTTCCTGCCGGGCCGCGGCATGGGCGCCGCCATGACAGCATTCCCCAGTGTAAGTGCGGCGGCCAATCCGGAGCTTGGCCGCACCCCCTTGTCTCACTCCAGCCAATGCCTGCCGGTCAGGGGGTATATCAGGAGCTGCTGGGTGAGCCAGAGGTTGTCCTGAACTTTGTGTCACTCCTGCGACTCGTGTGTTTGGACCTGTTATCCTGTTCCTCCGTGGTCCTGGATATTCTCCTGATCCTCCGTGTTCCTGGATATTCTCCTGTTCCTCTGTGTTCCTGGATATTCTCCTGTACCTGTTACCCCGTGGAACTACAAGCACCAGCATCACAGCAATACCTTTCTGGCTTCACATCTTCTACACCTGCAGTGTGCTCCAGCCTCCAGCAGTAGAGACTTCCTATCCAGGTGCATTCTAACATCTCACCTGTGATTCAGCCTGCAAGCTGATTGTGCTTCTCCACCAGCACAGTGGACATTAACTCCAAGTCTCCTGCATTGCTACCAGGTTTGCTACCATTATTCCACCTCTGCTGGCTCCACGTTTTAATTATTCTGGTTCCATTTCTGCATTACAAACTCTGCCATAGACTTGCAGTTTTCAAACCCTATTATTCCATTGCCATTACCATTGCCGTTACCATTGCCATTTCCATTGCATTCGTTTGTTTTATTTTCTGCTGCATTATTATCTGGACTTTCTGTTACTAATAAACTACATTGTGCACATGCGCAGAAATCCCATACTGCCTCCTCACTTCATTCCTCCTACCTCCACTGACCCACTAGCGCCCCCTCCGGGGACACAAACAAAACCGTCTCGGACAGTAAGTTCAGGACCGATGGACTCGGACGGTGGTCAGAGTGTGGGGTCAGGGGCCTTACAAAATCTGGTCTCCCGTTTGGATGGACAAGAGGCTGTGCAGCAGCAGATATTCCAGTTTCTGCAAGGGATGTCCTCCCGGATTGATACGTTACAGCAATCTCTGCTAAGTGCGCCTGCACCTCCAGTTCCTGTTACCCCTGCACATGCCAGTGTTGGGGGTTCTTCTTCTTCTCCGGCTGCATCTGCTCCTGTGTCTCGTTTGCACTTGCCTGTGCCTAGCAGGTATGATGGCAGTCCGAAGTTATGCCGTGGGTTCCTCAACCAGTGTGAAGTCCAGTTTGAACTTTTACCTCACAATTTTCCCACGCCAAGATCCAAGGTTGCTTATATCATTTCACTGCTCTCTGGATCAGCCCTGAGCTGGGTGTCTCCTCTGTGGGAACGTGCCGACCCGTTGATGAACAACTATGCCGAGTTTGTTTCCATCTTCAGACGCATCTTCGATGAACCGGGTCGTGCAACATCAGCCTCCGCAGATCTTCTCCAGCTCCGTCAAGGGACTCGCAGTATGGGCCAATACGTCATCCAGTTCCAGACGCTAGCCGCAGAGATCCAGTGGAATAACCAAGCCTTGGTAGCAGCCTTCTGGCATGGACTCTCGGAACGGATAAAAGATGAATTGGCGACCCGTGATATTCCTGAGCAATTACCCGAGCTAATATCCCTATGTATCAAGTTGGACTCTCGCATCCGCGAACGCAACAATGAGCGTGCTCGTGC
Source organism: Pseudophryne corroboree (assembly GCF_028390025.1). Lineage (NCBI taxonomy): Eukaryota > Metazoa > Chordata > Amphibia > Anura > Myobatrachidae > Pseudophryne > Pseudophryne corroboree. Next base: position 482,347,497 of record NC_086450.1, read on the forward strand.
TGAGTGTCGCAAACCAAGAATGGTACCTCCTGTACAGTTGCAGCCTCCACCTTCTGATGAGCCTATGCAAATTAATAGGTCCCGCTTAACTGCTGAGGAGCGGTCAAGGAGACTCCGTGAGAGACTGTGTCTTTACTGTGCGGCAGTAGGTCACCAAATAAGTTCTTGTCCAGTGCGTTCGGGAAACGCCAGATCCTGACTTGTAAGGGAGGAGTCAAGTTGGGATCTTTCAAGCAAGCTCCTTCAACCCAAGATCTCATTCTTCCTGTGACCTTAGAGACGGCGGCTGGACTCCAATCTGCAACTGCGTTGGTAGACTGTGGTGCAGCGGGGAATTTCATCACTCAAGCTGCGGTAGACAAGTTTCATCTGCCGGTCTATGAACTTCCATGTCCAGTCTACATCACGGCAGTAGATGGTAGTCGTATCTCTAAGGGCTATATCACTCAACAAACCAGGCCAGTGATACTGGGGGTTGGGTTCCTGCATTCTGAGTTAATAAAGTTTTTAGTTATTCCTCAGGCAACTCAGGAGATTGTGTTAGGTATGCCCTGCTCCAGCTACATAACCCGCAGATTGATTGGGCTACATTACAGCTAACTGCTTGGGGGTCACATTGCTGTCAGTCTTGTTTAGCCCAAGTTGTTCCTGTCAAGACTTCCGAAATCAAGACCCCGTCTACTCTTCCTACGGCCTACCAAGACTTTGCTGACGTCTTCAGCGAAAAGGCCGCTGATGTCCTACGCCCCATAGAGAGTGGGATTGCCCCATCGACCTCATTCCTGGCAAAAAACCACCTAGGGGGCGCACCTACCCGTTATCTGTTCCTGAAACTGAAGCGATGAGTGATTACATCAAAGAAAACCTACAGAAAGGATTCATCCGTCCTTCATCATCACCTGCTGGGGCAGGCTTCTTTTTTGTAAAAAAGAAAGATGGAGGACTACGTCCATGTATTGACTACCGGGGACTTAATGACATTACCATTAAGAACAGCTATCCATTGCCTCTTATTACCGAGTTATTTGATAGGGTCAAAGGAGCCCGCATCTTCACCAAGTTAGATCTCCGCGGTGCCTATAATCTCATCAGAATCCGCAGCGGTGATGAATGGAAGACGGCTTTCAATACTCGGGATGGCCATTACGAGTACCTGGTAATGCCATTCGGGTTGAGCAATGCTCCAGCAGTGTTCCAGCACTTTGTTAATGAAATCTTCCGTGACGTTCTGTACAAATATCTCGTAGTTTACCTGGACGATATCCTCATCTTCTCTCAAGACCTCTCTTCTCATCGTCTCCAAGTCCGTGAAGTTCTCCGACGTCTTCGTGAGAACCGTCTCTACGGCAAGTTGTCTAAGTGCACCTTTGAAGTTGCCTCCATACCCTTCTTAGGGTATATAATTTCTGGATCGGATCTCCAGATGGACCCGGCAAAATTGGAAGCTATTGCCAATTGGTCCATTCCGAACACTCTTAAGTCCATTCAACGATTCCTGGGCTTTGCCAATTATTATAGGAAATTCATCCGAGGCTTTTCAACTCTCATTGCTCCTATTACTAGCTTAACTCGAAAAGGGGCAGATCATTCCAACTGGTCAGAAGATGCCCTGGCTGCATTTCAAAAAATCAAGATGGCTTTTATGACCGCACCAGTTTTGTTACAGCCTGATGTTGATAAGCCATTCGAGTTGGAGGTGGATGCTTCCACAGTTGGAGTGGGAGCTGTTCTCTCTCAGATAGGAGCTGACGGGAAGATCCATCCCTGTGGATTCTTTTCCCGCAAATTTCTTCCTGCAGAAGTTAATTATTCCATCGGAGATCAAGAGCTTCTGGCGATTAAACTGGCCCTTGAGGAATGGAGGTATCTCCTGGAAGGGGCGAAGTTTCCATTTAACATCTATACTGATCATAAAAACCTGCTCTATCTGAAGGCAGCTCAGTGCCTTAATCCTCGCCAGTCCCGATGGGCTATGTTCTTCTCCCGTTTTAATTTTAAGCTCCATTTCCGCCCAGGTTCTCAGAATACCAAGGCAGATGCCCTGTCTCGATCCATGGAATCCGAGGACGAGATGTCCGATTCAGTACCACGCTCCATCCTAGATCCTGTGGCATTTGCCTCATCACAAGTTTCTCCAGCTCCGCCTCCTGGTAAGATTTTTGTTGCTCCTGAACTCCGTTCTAAGTTGCTGTCTTGGGCCCATCAGTCTAAGTTTACTGGGCATCCTGGTGTCCTAAAGACTTTTAAATTTCTCTCCGGGACATACATGTGGCCGAAAATGAAAGTTGACATCAAAGACTTTGTAGCGTCTTGTCCTAAATGTGTGCAGCACAAGACTCCTCGTCAGTCTCCAGCAGGTCAGCTGCAGCCATTATCCATCCCCAGCCGTCCTTGGTCACATCTATCGATGGATTTCGTCTCTGACCTTCCCTCCTCCCAAGGATACAACACCATCTGGGTAGTGGTCGACAGATTTACCAAAATGGCTCATTTTGTTCCACTCCAAGGACTTCCTTCTGCTCCAAAACTGGCTCAAATCTTCCACTGAAATAATATCTGACCGTGGAGTCCAGTTTGTGGCAAGGTTTTGGAGAGCTCTCTGTTCTGCCATGCAGGTCCATCTCAAGTTCTCGTCAGCAAATCATCCTCAGACGAATGGGCAGACAGAGAGGGTAAACCAGGAGTTGGAAACTTTCCTGAGACTGTACGTATCATCTTCCCAAGATGACTGGGTGGATTTGCTCCCGTGGGCCGAATTCGCTCACAATTTCCGCTACCACACAGCTACTGAAACTACTCCGTTCTTCGCTGTTTATGGGCAACATCCACGTGTTCCTGATTTTCAAGATCTTCCTAGCATCGATGTTCCTGCTGCCACTACTGTCCTCAGTCAGTTTTCGACAATTTGGAGAAGGATTCATACTTCACTCAAAAAGGCTTCTGCCCTGTACAAGTTCTTTGCCGACCGCAAGAGACGTGCAGTTCCTAGCTTGAAACCAGGGGATAAAGTCTGGCTATCCACCCGGAATATTCGTCTTAAAGTGCCTTCGATGAAGTTTGCACCACGCTTCATCGGTCCTTTCTCCATCGAAAGAGTTCTTAATCCTGTGGCTTACAAGCTTAAGTTACCCTCTTCATTACGAATTCCTAATGCTTTCCATGTCTCTCTCCTCAGACCATTAGTCCTGAATCGCTTCCAAAGAACTCTTCCAGCTGGCCCCAGCATTCCAACTCAGCGGGGCATAGAGTTCGAGATAGAGATGATCCTGGACTCCCGGCACCGGTATGGTCGTCTGCAATATCTCATCGACTGGGCCGGCTATGGCCCTGAGGAGAGGAGTTGGGTGAACTCTGCTGATGTCCACGCTCCCAGGTTGGTCCGTGTTTTCCACAGGTCTCATCCTTCCAAGCCACGTGGGTGTTCGGTGCCCACCCATAAAGGAGGGGGTACTGTCACCGCTGTCATGTCGGTCCGCCGGAGCGGACTCCGTCCGGGGTCACTGCATGTTGCTGTCACCTGTCGCCCTGCTCGTGGATGCACCCTCAGGCCTGGAAGCGCCCCTGGAGTTAACGGGCGTGTGAGCGCGCCGCGTTCCTGCCGGGCCGCGGCATGGGCGCCGCCATGACAGCATTCCCCAGTGTAAGTGCGGCGGCCAATCCGGAGCTTGGCCGCACCCCCTTGTCTCACTCCAGCCAATGCCTGCCGGTCAGGGGGTATATCAGGAGCTGCTGGGTGAGCCAGAGGTTGTGTCACTCCTGCGACTCGTGTGTTTGGACCTGTTATTCTCCTGATCCTCCGTGTTCCTGGATATTCTCTTGTTCCTCTGTGTTCCTGGATATTCTCCTGTACCTGTTACCCCGTGGAACTACAAGCACCAGCATCACAGCAATACCTTTCTGGCTTCACATCTTCTACACCTGCAGTGTGCTCCAGCCTCCAGCAGTAGAAACTTCCTATCCAGGTGCATTCTAACATCTCACCTGTGATTCAGCCTGCAAGCTGATTGTGCTTCTCCACCAGCACAGTGGACATTAACTCCAAGTCTCCTGCATTGCTACCAGGTTTGCTACCATTATTCCACCTCTGCTGGCTCCACGTTTTAATTATTCTGGTTCCATTTCTGCATTACAAACTCTGCCATAGACTTGCAGTTTTCAAACCCTATTATTCCATTGCCATTACCATTGCCGTTACCATTGCCATTTCCATTGCATTCGTTTGTTTTATTTTCTGCTGCATTATTATCTGGACTTTCTGTTACTAATAAACTACATTGTGCACATGCGCAGAAATCCCATACTGCCTCCTCACTTCATTCTTCCTACCTCCACTGACCCACTAGCGCCCCCTCCGGGGACACAAACAAAAAGTCTCTGACAAGCCCTTTCTCATACACAGGAAAATGGATGCCTAGCCCCACCCACTATATTCCCTCAGAGCTTCCTCGTTGGATCTCTGACAACAGACCATGAAAACTTAACCCTCACACTCCCTTCCTAGTGAATGCAATACTTCCCAAGTCTAAGTGTTTAAGCTGCTTTTTGCTCAGTCCTGACCACTCACTCCTCATTTTACTTAGAAATAGTGGGCGGGATTCAGAGATGGATGCAGCTCACACAGCTGCTGTGTCTTTGTAGGATCATATTCTGATGTCACAAGAGACTTGTTGTGTGTGCCCTTCTCTGAGCTGCTTCTGCTGTATCTGTAGATGCAGCATTGGATCATCTGTAGAAAGACTGGAAATCTGAGTAATGGCTCCCAGACATCTGCGGCTGTGATCCCCTAATTCTCCAACCCACCAGCACCGCCAATCCACTAACCGGATCTGCTGATGAATGTCCAACAATGATCTGTGATCCATCAGGGAATTAGGGAAATTAATCATGCTAAAAATGTCCGAATCCCAAATGTACAAATCTTGAGAATTAGAGGTATAATTTTATATTTACATAAGATTTGTAAATAGATAGGGTCTGATTCTGAGTCACAATGCTGATTTTTAAACATACTTGCCGACATTGCTGCCCCCTCTTCTGGGAAGGGCAATCCTGGTCAGTGAACAGGGGGTTGTTCGGTGGTGAGGGGCCGTGTCCATGGGCATGGTGGCACGAAACTGTAAATGTGGCTCTGCCCCCCGCTATCAAGTGCTGAGTAAACAGGCTCTGCATAGTGGGGGGCGGAGCTACGATAACATGATCCATTATGAATTACATCATTAAGTCTTCCTTGGACCGCCCACTGGTGCTCCATTGTGGGCGGCCAAGATGCAGTGCGGGGGCTGGGGGCAGATGTGGGACACTTGCCTACCTTTCTGGGGGGCTGGGAGCATGACCTGATTTTGGGAGCCTCCTGGCGGTTCCGGAAAGGGAGGCAAGTACGCGTTTACGGAGTTGAGCAGTTTTTTTTCTACTGCCCAAATGTCTATATCTCACTGTGCATGCCTCCTGATTGTGTTCTTACAGAGTTGCAGTTTCTATTTCAGATGCATGCATGGAGAAAATGTATTGGGTGGTGACTGGAGGAGTCTATTCAGATGCACAGGGATGGTCCATATTGTGCAGGCATAATTGGAGTGTCACAGACATGCTGCATATACAGACACTCAATCTCTAACATAGGATTATGGTAAGCATTACTGGCTCACAGCAGTGAGGTCCCAGGTTCAGTTCACACCATGGCCCTAACTATTCTCCCTGTCAGCAACTGTGAGGAAGAAGAGTGGCTCCTTCCTTTGTCTTGTGTGTGTGGGGAGGGGGGCGGGCACTGCCGCTGCCCGTGCTGGAGAGGTATAGGAGAGAGCCAGACCCCAGAGAGCCTGGTCCACAGAGTCTGGGCAATAGATCTTGTAGGTATTGTGACCTGTGCATGTGCACAAGTGGCTGCTTGAGTGCGCATGCACAAAACCCTGGCTTCTATGGACTGCATCGGCTGCAGCCCATAGATGCTGGATTGGGCTGATGAAAAGGTATGGAGTGACTTCTTACAGGAATCCTGCTCTGTGTTATGCTCAGCATTGAGGACACCATTAATCCTTACCAAATCCCCAAATCCATTTGCAGCCCAAAACTTTCAAGGAACTACCACCATGCTTCACTGTTTCATGCAGAAACTCATTATTGTACCACTCTCCAGCCCTTCAGTGAACAAACTGTCTTTGTTACAGCTAAATATTTCACATTTTGACTTATTAGTCCAGAGCACCAGCTGCCATTTTGCTGCACCTAAGTTCCTATGTTTTCATATATACAGTAGTTTAGTCACTTGGCCTTGTTTCCACATCTAAAGTACAGTACGGCTGTTTGTCCGCAATTCTCAAAGAAGGCCACTTCTGGACATATTTATCTGAACAGTAGATGGGTGTACCTGGGTCACACAGGTTTCTGCCAATTCTGAGCTGATTTCACTGCTGGACATTTTCTAATTTCGAAGGGAAGTAAGTATGATGTTTCTTTCATCTGATGCACTAAGTATGCTTGGCTGACTCCTGCATCTACGGTCCTCAATGTTGCACGTTCCTTGTTTCAATGCTGAGAAAAAGAGGCAGGTTCTTATCTCTCATCCAATGCCATCAGGGAGGCATCTGATTGGCTCCAAATGTATTCTGCAGTAGGACAATGACCCCAAACATACGTTTGGACTCTGATGAGCAATTCTAGACCATTTGGCTCCCAGTGCGGGCATTAAAAAAAATCATCATAGACATTCAAAAATATGTCCACCCCCACAATAGGCATAAAAAAAACTGGCGAGGGTGTGTGGCCTCACTAAAATGGGCATTGCCTCAATAAAATGGGCATAGCCTTGCAGAAAAGGAAAATAAAACAGGTAAATGCGCGCCTCCGTGCATTTACCCATGTTTAAAAAAGCTAGTGGAAAAGGGGTATTACTTTGCAGAATGTTACCACACCTGTCTAATTTTCTATATTTAAAATGTAAAAGTTAAATTGTTTGGTTGAATGTTGGAACTGCAATATCAGAACATTGTGACCATTGTGAAGGGGTAGACAGTGAGCATGGGACAGAGGGCTTAGGATGAGAGTTGGCTGGGTTTGATGAAGAAATATGTCTAATGAGCCGGTTTGAAGTTTTGTAGAGAGGTGGAGAGTGTAAACTCTTGTAGGTAGAAGTGAGAGCAGGTAATCAATTGGCAAGAGAGGTGGCGTGTATTAGAAGAGCGAAGAGGATGGGTGGCAATGTAGAGAGAGATAATGTCAGAGATCTACAAGGTAGAGGAGTGGGTGACTGCTTTGTAGGTGAGTGTGAGATGCTTGAATTGGATTCTGCATAGTAAGGGTAGACAGTAAATTTCCTGCAAGAGAGGGGTGGTGGATGTGGTATGTTTGGTGAGAAAGATGAGACGTGCAGCAGAATTGAGGATAGATTGCATTGGGAGGGGGAGGGGGGGGCCAGATTACAGTAGTCTATTCTGGAGATGACCATTGAGTGAATGAGATGAGATGTTTCTGAGATGGAAATGGCAGGTTTGTGAGAGGTACTAAATGTGTGGTTTGAAGGAGAGGGAAGGGTCAAGCATTACGCGAAGACTGCACACTTGGGGGCTAGAGGAGATAGTCGTGCCATCAATCGATAATGAAATTATGGGAGGTGAGGTTATGTGGGAGGGAGGGAAGATGATCAGCTCAGTTTTAGACATGTTAAGTTTAAGAAAGTGTTGGGACATCCAGGTAGGGATAACATAGAGACAGTATGATATTCGAGTTAGGAGAGCAGGGGAGAAGTCAGGGGAGGAAAGGTAGATTTGAGTATTATCAGCATGGAGATGATATTGTAAGTCAAAAGAGCTAATAAGCTCACCTAATGAGGATGTTCAGAGAGAGAAATGGAGAGGCCCAAGAACAGAACCTACTGGTAGAGGAAATGTGGGATGGAGTCATGACTGGAAACAGAGAAGGAATGTTCTGAAAGGTACAGTAGGAGGACAGCCAGGAGAGGGCAGCACCACATAGACCAAGGGAGTAAAGGATTTGCAGACGGAGAGGGTGGTCCACAGTATTATATACAGCAGAGAGGTCAAGGACAATAAGCAGAGAGTAGTGGCACTTGGATTTAGCAACAAGGAGATCATTGCAGACTTTTGAGAGGGCAGTTTCAGTGGAGTGCAGAGGATGGAAACCAGACTGGAATGGGTCAAGCTGTGAGTGGGAGGAAAGAAATACAGTAAGGCATAGACAATACACGCAAAGATATTGGAGGAAAAAGGAAGGAGAGAGATGGGTCAGTAGTTGGAGAGAGTGTTTGGATCTAGGGTAGGTTTTTTAAGAAAAGGGGAGAGAAGTGCATGTTTGAAGGCAGAGGAGACAGTGTCTGATGAGAAACAGGTATTTGCTCCCATCAGGGCCGAAATTAGGATTTTCGTCACCCGGGGCAAGGCTATAGTTTGAGCCCCCCCCGACCCCCAAATACAAATACAAAAAACAACAAAAAACAACAACAGTAAAACAAACTCTCTCAGACTAAAATATCAGATTACCAGGAAATTTGAAATAAGGTGATACTATTGGAAAATATTCCCGTATGTGCGTCAAATGCCTTACAGTATGCGGCACATGCCCCGCCAGCGTGTTCAACTACATGATCCACTGTGTGTCCCCATACATTGCTCTATATCATAACACTTCGTCACAGCACTACATTCTCCTTTCCACTGCACTACATCAGTAGCCGGCATAGAGGAGATCCCAGGTACTGGAGCTCAACTGCACAGCGTTGGAGCCAGCTGTGGGCAGACAGGTGGGTCAGAGACATTGTCAAGGGTGCTGTCTGCTGCCTCGCTGAAGCAGCATAGCACTGCCGGGGGGGAAAAAAAACACATTTTTTTTCCTGTTCCTCTGTAACTCCTTGGCGCCCCCTCAAATCCTGCACCCGGGGCACATGCCCCCTTAGCCCCCCCCCCCCCCCCCTAGTTACGGCCCTGGCTCCCATGGCAACATGGCTTGTTCCAGACTCAAAGGAGGTAATTCAGACCTGATTGTAGCAGCAAATTTGTAAGCAGTTGGGCAAAACGATGGGGGTCGTTCCGACCTGATCATAGCTGTGTTAAATTTATCCCAGCTACAATCACTGACACAGACATGCGGGGGGACGCCCAGCACAGAGCTAGTCTGCCCCGCATGTCAGGTCCCTGCCCCACCGCACAAGTACAAAAGCATCGCACAGCAGCGATCACTGACACACACATGTGGGGGGACGCCCAGCACAGAGCTAGTCTGCCCCGCATGTCAGGTCTGACCCCACCGCACAAGTACAAAAGCATCGCACAGCAGCGATCACTGACACAGACATGCGGGGGGGCGCCCAGCACAGAGCTATCCTGCCCCGCATGTCAGGTCCGGCCCCACCACACAAGTACAAAAGCATCGCACAGCAGCGATCACTGACACAGACATGCGGGGGGACGCCCAGCACAGAGCTATTCTGCCCCGCATGTCAGGTCCCTGCCCCACCGCACAAGTACAAAAGCATCGCACAGCAGCAATCACTGACACAGACATGCGGGGGGGGCAGCACAGAGCTAGTCTGCCCCGCATGTCAGGTCCCTGCCCCACCACACAAGTACAAAAGCATCGCACAGCAGCGATCACTGACACAGACATGCGGGGGGGGCAGCACAGAGCTAGTCTGCCCCGCATGTCAGGTCCCTGCCCCACCGCACAAGTACAAAAGCATCGCACAGCAGCGATCACTGACACAGACATGCGGGGGGACGCCCAGCACAGAGCTAGTCTGCCCCGCATGTCAGGTCCCTGCCCCACCGCACAAGTACAAAAGCATCGCACAGCAGCGATCACTGACACAGACATGTGGGGGGACGCTCAGCACAGAGCTAGTCTGCCCCGCATGTCAGGTCCCTTCCCCACCGCACAAGTACAAAAGCATCGCACAGCAGCGATCACTGACACAGACATGCGGGGGGACACCCAGCACAGAGCTAGTCTGCCCGCATGTCAGGTCCGGTCCCACCACACAAGTACAAAAGCATCGCACAGCAGCGATCACTGACACAGACATGCGGGGGGACACCCAGCACAGAGCTAGTCTGCCCCGCATGTCAGGTTCGGCCCCACCGCACAAGTACAAAAGCATCGCACAGCAGCGATCACTGACACAGACATGCGGGGGGACGCCCAGCACAGAGCTAGTCTGCCCCGCATGTCAGGTCCCTGCCCCACCGCACAAGTACAAAAGCATCGCACAGCAGCGATCACTGACACAGACATGCGGGGAGACGCTCAGCACAGAGCTAGTCTGCCCCGCATGTCAGGTCCCTGCCCAACCGCACAAGTACAAAAGCATCGCACAGCAGCGATCACTGACACAGACATGCGCGGGGGGGGGGGACGCCCAGCACAGAGCTAGTCTGCCCCGCATGTCAGGTCCCTGCCCCACCGCACAAGTACAAAAGCATCGCACAGCAGCGATCACTGACACAGACATGCGGGGGGACGCCCAGCACAGAGCTATTCTGCCCCGCATGTCAGGTCCGGCCCCACCGCACAAGTACAAAAGCATCGCACAGCAGCGATCACTGACACAGACATGCGGGGGGACGCCCAGCACAGAGCTAGTCTGCCCCGCATGTCAGGTCCGGCCCCACCGCACAGGTACAAAAGCATCGCACAGCAGCAATCACTGACACAGACATGCGGGGGGACACCCAGCACAGAGCTATTCTGCCCCGCATGTCAGGTCCGGCCCCACCGCACAAGTACAAAAGCATCGCAGAGCAGCGATCACTGACACAGACATGTGGGGGGACGCCCAGCACAGGACTAGTCTGCCCCGCATGTCAGGTCCCTGCCCCACCGCACAAGTACAAAAGCATCGCACAGCAGCGATCACTGACACAGACATGCGGGGGGGCGCCCAGCACAGGACTAGTCTGCCCCGCATGTCAGGTCCGGCCCCACCACACAAGTACAAAAGCATCGCACAGCAGCGATCACTGACACAGACATGCGGGGGGACGCCCAGCACAGAGCTAGTCTGCCCCGCATGTCAGGTCCCTGCCCCACCGCACAAGTACAAAAGCATCGCACAGCAGCGATCACTGACACAGACATGCGGGGGGACACCCAGCACAGAGCTAGTCTGCCCCGCATGTCAGGTCCCTGCCCCACCGCACAAGTACAAAAGCATCGCACAGCAGCGATCACTGACACAGACATGCGGGGGGACACCCAGCACAGAGCTAGTCTGCCCCGCATGTCAGGTCCGGCCCCACCGCACAAGTACAAAAGCATCGCAGAGCAGCGATCACTGACACAGACATGTGGGGGGACGCCCAGCACAGGACTAGTCTGCCCCGCATGTCAGGTCCCTGCCCCACCGCACAAGTACAAAAGCATCGCACAGCAGCGATCACTGACACAGACATGCGGGGGGACACCCAGCACAGAGCTATTCTGCCCCGCATGTCAGGTCCGGCCCCACCGCACAAGTACAAAAGCATCGCAGAGCAGCGATCACTGACACAGACATGCGGGGGGACGCCCAGCACAGAGCTAGTCTGCCCCACATGTCAGGTCCGGCCCCACCACACAAGTACAAAAGCATCGCACAGCAGCGATCACTGACACAGACATGTGGGGGGACGCTCAGCACAGAGCTAGTCTGCCCCGCATGTCAGGTCCCTGCCCCACCACACAAGTACAAAAGCATCGCACAGCAGCGATCACTGACACAGACATGCGGGGGGACGCCCAGCACAGGACTAGTCTGCCCCGCATGTCAGGTCCCTGCCCCACCACACAAGTACAAAAGCATCGCACAGCAGCGATCACTGACACAGACATGCGGGGGGACGCCCAGCACAGAGCTAGTCTGCCCGCATGTCAGGTCCCTGCCCCACCGCACAAGTACAAAAGCATCGCACAGCAGCGATCACTGACACAGACATGCGGGGGGGACGCCCAGCACAGAGCTAGCCTACCCCGCATGTCAGGTCCGGCCTCACCGCACAGGTACAAAAGCATCGCACAGCAGCGATCACTGACACAGACATGCGGGGGGACGCCCAGCACAGAGCTAGTCTGCCCGCATGTCAGGTCCGGCCCCACCGCACAAGTACAAAAGCATCGCACAGCAGCGATCACTGACACAGACATGCGGGGGGACGCCCAGCACAGAGCTAGTCTGCCCCGCATGTCAGGTCCCTGCCCCACCACACAAGTACAAAAGCATCGCACAGCAGCGATCACTGACACAGACATGTGGGGGGACGCCCAGCACAGAGCTAGTCTGCCCCGCATGTTAGGTCCCTGCCCCACCGCACAAGTACAAAAGCATCGCACAGCAGCGATCACTGACACAGACATGCGGGGGGACACCCAGCACAGAGCTAGTCTGCCCCGCATGTCAGGTCCCTGCCCCACCGCACAAGTACAAAAGCATCGCACAGCAGCGATCACTGACACAGACATGCGGGGGGACGCCCAGCACAGAGCTAGTCAGCCCCACATGTCAGGTCCGGCCCCACCACACAAGTACAAAAGCATCGCACAGCAGCGATCACTGACACAGACATGTGGGGGGACGCTCAGCACAGAGCTAGTCTGCCCCGCATGTCAGGTCCCTGCCCCACCACACAAGTACAAAAGCATCGCACAGCAGCGATCACTGACACAGACATGCGGGGGGACGCCCAGCACAGGACTAGTCTGCCCCGCATGTCAGGTCCCTGCCCCACCACACAAGTACAAAAGCATCGCACAGCAGCGATCACTGACACAGACATGCGGGGGGACGCCCAGCACAGAGCTAGTCTGCCCGCATGTCAGGTCCCTGCCCCACCGCACAAGTACAAAAGCATCGCACAGCAGCGATCACTCATGCGGGGGGGACGCCCAGCGCAGAGCTAGTCTACCCCGCATGTCAGGTCCGGCCTCACCGCACAGGTACAAAAGCATCGCACAGCAGCGATCACTGACACAGACATGCGGGGGGACGCCCAGCACAGAGCTAGTCTGCCCGCATGTCAGGTCCGGCCCCACCGCACAAATACAAAAGCATCGCACAGCAGCGATCACTGACACAGACATGCGGGGGGACGCCCAGCACAGAGCTAGTCTGCCCCGCATGTCAGGTCCCTGCCCCACCACACAAGTACAAAAGCATCGCACAGCAGCGATCACTGACACAGACATGTGGGGGGACGCCCAGCACAGAGCTAGTCTGCCCCGCATGTCAGGTCCCTGCCCCACCGCACAGGTACAAAAGCATCGCACAGCAGCGATCACTGACACAGACATGCGGGGGGACGCCCAGCACAGAGCTAGTCTGCCCTGCATGTCAGGTCCCTGCCCCACCGCACAGGTACAAAAGCATCGCACAGCAGCGATCACTGACACAGACATGCGGGGGGACGCCCAGCACAGAGCTAGTCTGCCCCGCATGTCAGGTCCGGCCCCACCACACAAGTACAAAAGCATCGCACAGCAGCGATCACTGACACAGAAATGCGGGGGGACGCCCAGCACAGAGCTAGTCTGCCCCGCATGTCAGGTCCGGCCCCACCGCACAAGTACAAAAGCATCGCAGAGCAGCGATCACTGACACAGACATGTGGGGGGACGCCCAGCACAGGACTAGTCTGCCCCGCATGTCAGGTCCCTGCCCCACCGCACAAGTACAAAAGCATCGCACAGCAGCGATCACTGACACAGACATGCGGGGGGACACCCAGCACAGAGCTATTCTGCCCCGCATGTCAGGTCCGGCCCCACCGCACAAGTACAAAAGCATCGCAGAGCAGCGATCACTGACACAGACATGCGGGGGGACGCCCAGCACAGAGCTAGTCTGCCCCACATGTCAGGTCCGGCCCCACCACACAAGTACAAAAGCATCGCACAGCAGCGATCACTGACACAGACATGTGGGGGGACGCTCAGCACAGAGCTAGTCTGCCCCGCATGTCAGGTCCCTGCCCCACCACACAAGTACAAAAGCATCGCACAGCAGCGATCACTGACACAGACATGCGGGGGGACGCCCAGCACAGGACTAGTCTACCCCGCATGTCAGGTCCCTGCCCCACCACACAAGTACAAAAGCATCGCACAGCAGCGATCACTGACACAGACATGCGGGGGGACGCCCAGCACAGAGCTAGTCTGCCCGCATGTCAGGTCCCTGCCCCACCGCACAAGTACAAAAGCATCGCACAGCAGCGATCACTGACACAGACATGCGGGGGGGACGCCCAGCACAGAGCTAGCCTACCCCGCATGTCAGGTCCGGCCTCACCGCACAGGTACAAAAGCATCGCACAGCAGCGATCACTGACACAGACATGCGGGGGGACGCCCAGCACAGAGCTAGTCTGCCCGCATGTCAGGTCCGGCCCCACCGCACAAGTACAAAAGCATCGCACAGCAGCGATCACTGACACAGACATGCGGGGGGACGCCCAGCACAGAGCTAGTCTGCCCCGCATGTCAGGTCCCTGCCCCACCACACAAGTACAAAAGCATCGCACAGCAGCGATCACTGACACAGACATGTGGGGGGACGCCCAGCACAGAGCTAGTCTGCCCCGCATGTTAGGTCCCTGCCCCACCGCACAAGTACAAAAGCATCGCACAGCAGCGATCACTGACACAGACATGCGGGGGGACACCCAGCACAGAGCTAGTCTGCCCCGCATGTCAGGTCCCTGCCCCACCGCACAAGTACAAAAGCATCGCACAGCAGCGATCACTGACACAGACATGTGGGGGGACGCTCAGCACAGAGCTAGTCTGCCCCGCATGTCAGGTCCCTGCCCCACCACACAAGTACAAAAGCATCGCACAGCAGCGATCACTGACACAGACATGCGGGGGGACGCCCAGCACAGGACTAGTCTGCCCCGCATGTCAGGTCCGGCCCCACCACACAAGTACAAAAGCATCGCACAGCAGCGATCACTGACACAGACATGTGGGGGGACGCTCAGCACAGAGCTAGTCTGCCCCGCATGTCAGGTCCCTGCCCCACCACACAAGTACAAAAGCATCGCACAGCAGCGATCACTGACACAGACATGCGGGGGGACGCCCAGCACAGGACTAGTCTGCCCCGCATGTCAGGTCCGGCCCCACCACACAAGTACAAAAGCATCGCACAGCAGCGATCACTGACACAGACATGTGGGGGGACGCTCAGCACAGAGCTAGTCTGCCCCGCATGTCAGGTCCCTGCCCCACCACACAAGTACAAAAGCATCGCACAGCAGCGATCACTGACACAGACATGCGGGGGGACGCCCAGCACAGGACTAGTCTGCCCCGCATGTCAGGTCCCTGCCCCACCACACAAGTACAAAAGCATCGCACAGCAGCGATCACTGACACAGACATGCGGGGGGACGCCCAGCACAGAGCTAGTCTGCCCGCATGTCAGGTCCCTGCCCCACCGCACAAGTACAAAAGCATCGCACAGCAGCGATCACTCATGCGGGGGGGGACGCCCAGCGCAGAGCTAGTCTACCCCGCATGTCAGGTCCGGCCTCACCGCACAGGTACAAAAGCATCGCACAGCAGCGATCACTGACACAGACATGCGGGGGGACGCCCAGCACAGAGCTAGTCTGCCCGCATGTCAGGTCCGGCCCCACCGCACAAGTACAAAAGCATCGCACAGCAGCGATCACTGACACAGACATGCGGGGGGACGCCCAGCACAGAGCTAGTCTGCCCCGCATGTCAGGTCCCTGCCCCACCACACAAGTACAAAAGCATCGCACAGCAGCGATCACTGACACAGACATGTGGGGGGACGCCCAGCACAGAGCTAGTCTGCCCCGCATGTCAGGTCCGGCCCCACCGCACAAGTACAAAAGCATCGCACAGCAGCGATCACTGACACAGACATGCGGAGGGACGCCCAGCACAGAGCTATTCTGCCCCGCATGTCAGGTCCCTGCCCCACCGCACAGGTACAAAAGCATCGCACAGCAGCGATCACTGACACAGACATGTGGGGGGACGCCCAGCACAGAGCTAGTCTGCCCCGCATGTCAGGTCCGGCCCCACCGCACAAGTACAAAAGCATCGCACAGCAGCGATCACTGACACAGACATGCGGGGGGACACCCAGCACAGAGCTAGTCTGCCCCGCATGTCAGGTCCCTGCCCCACCGCACAAGTACAAAAGCATCGCACAGCAGCAATCACTGACACAGACATGCGGGGGGACGCCCAGCACAGAGCTAGTCTGCCCCGCATGTCAGGTCCCTGCCCCACCGCACAAGTACAAAAGCATCGCACAGCAGCGATCGCTGACACAGACATGCGGGGGGACACCCAGCACAGAGCTAGTCTGCCCCGCATGTCAGGTCCCTGCCCCACCTCACAGGTACAAAAGCATCGCACAGCAGCGATCACTGACACAGACATGTGGGGGGGGACGCTCAGCACAGAGCTAGTCTGCCGCGCATGTCAGGTCCGGCCCCACCGCACAGGTACAAAAGCATCGCACAGCAGCGATCACTGACACAGACATGTGGGGGGGGACGCTCAGCACAGAGCTAGTCTGCCGCGCATGTCAGGTCCGGCCCTACCACACAAGTACAAAAGCATCGCACAGCAGCGATCACTGACACAGTCATGCGGGGGGACGCCCAGCACAGTGCTAGTCCGCCCTGCATGTCTGGCCACCCCCCCGCACAAGTACAAAAGCATCGCACAGCAGCGATCACTGACACAGACATGCGGGGGGACGCCCAGCACAGAGCTAGTCTGCCCTGCATGTCAGGTCCCTGCCCCACCGCACAGGTACAAAAGCATCGCACAGCAGCGATCACTGACACAGACATGCGGGGGGACGCCCAGCACAGAGCTAGTCTGCCCCGCATGTCAGGTCCGGCCCCACCACACAAGTACAAAAGCATCGCACAGCAGCGATCACTGACACAGAAATGCGGGGGGACGCCCAGCACAGAGCTAGTCTGCCCCGCATGTCAGGTCCCTGCCCCACCGCACAAGTACAAAAGCATCGCACAGCAGCGATCACTGACACAGACATGCGGGGGGACGCTCAGCACAGAGCTAGTCTGCCCCGCATGTCAGGTCCCTGCCCAACCGCACAAGTACAAAAGCATCGCACAGCAGCGATCACTGACACAGACATGCGGGGGGACACCCAGCACAGAGCTAGTCTGCCCCGCATGTCAGGTCCCTGCCCCACCGCACAAGTACAAAAGCATCGCACAGCAGCGATCACTGACACAGACATGCGCGGGGGGGGGGGGCGCCCAGCACAGAGCTAGTCTGCCCCGCATGTCAGGTCCCTGCCCCACCGCACAAGTACAAAAGCATCGCACAGCAGCGATCACTGACACAGGCATGCAGGGAGACGCCCAGCACAGAGCTATTCTGCCCCGCATGTCAGGTCCGGCCCCACCGCACAAGTACAAAAGCATCGCACAGCAGCGATCACTGACACAGACATGCGGGGGGACGCCCAGCACAGAGCTAGTCTGCCCCGCATGTCAGGTCCGGCCCCACCGCACAGGTACAAAAGCATCGCACAGCAGCGATCACTGACACAGACATGCGGGGGGACACCCAGCACAGAGCTATTCTGCCCCGCATGTCAGGTCCGGCCCCACCGCACAAGTACAAAAGCATCGCACAGCAGCGATCACTGACACAGACATGTGGGGGGACGCCCAGCACAGGACTAGTCTGCCCCGCATGTCAGGTCCCTGCCCCACCGCACAAGTACAAAAGCATCGCACAGCAGCGATCACTGACACAGACATGCGGGGGGACGCCCAGCACAGGACTAGTCTGCCCCGCATGTCAGGTCCGGCCCCACCACACAAGTACAAAAGCATCGCACAGCAGCGATCACTGACACAGACATGCGGGGGGACGCCCAGCACAGAGCTAGTCTGCCCCGCATGTCAGGTCCCTGCCCCACCGCACAAGTACAAAAGCATCGCACAGCAGCGATCACTGACACAGACATGCGGGGGGACACCCAGCACAGAGCTAGTCTGCCCCGCATGTCAGGTCCCTGCCCCACCGCACAAGTACAAAAGCATCGCACAGCAGCGATCACTGACACAGACATGCGGGGGGACGCCCAGCACAGAGCTAGTCTGCCCCACATGTCAGGTCCGGCCCCACCACACAAGTACAAAAGCATCGCACAGCAGCGATCACTGACACAGACATGTGGGGGGACGCTCAGCACAGAGCTAGTCTGCCCCGCATGTCAGGTCCCTGCCCCACCACACAAGTACAAAAGCATCGCACAGCAGCGATCACTGACACAGACATGCGGGGGGACGCCCAGCACAGGACTAGTCTGCCCCGCATGTCAGGTCCCTGCCCCACCACACAAGTACAAAAGCATCGCACAGCAGCGATCACTGACACAGACATGCGGGGGGACGCCCAGCACAGAGCTAGTCTGCCCGCATGTCAGGTCCCTGCCCCACCGCACAAGTACAAAAGCATCGCACAGCAGCGATCACTGACACAGACATGCGGGGGGACGCCCAGCACAGAGCTAGCCTACCCCGCATGTCAGGTCCGGCCTCACCGCACAGGTACAAAAGCATCGCACAGCAGCGATCACTGACACAGACATGCGGGGGGACGCCCAGCACAGAGCTAGTCTGCCCGCATGTCAGGTCCGGCCCCACCGCACAAGTACAAAAGCATCGCACAGCAGCGATCACTGACACAGACATGCGGGGGGACGCCCAGCACAGAGCTAGTCTGCCCCGCATGTCAGGTCCCTGCCCCACCACACAAGTACAAAAGCATCGCACAGCAGCGATCACTGACACAGACATGTGGGGGGACGCCCAGCACAGAGCTAGTCTGCCCCGCATGTCAGGTCCGGCCCCACCGCACAAGTACAAAAGCATCGCACAGCAGCGATCACTGACACAGACATGCGGGGACACACCCAGCACAGAGCTAGTCTGCCCCGCATGTCAGGTCCCTGCCCCACCGCACAAGTACAAAAGCATCGCACAGCAGCGATCACTGACACAGACATGCGGGGGGACGCCCAGCACAGAGCTAGTCTGCCCCACATGTCAGGTCCGGCCCCACCACACAAGTACAAAAGCATCGCACAGCAGCGATCACTGACACAGACATGTGGGGGGACGCTCAGCACAGAGCTAGTCTGCCCCGCATGTCAGGTCCCTGCCCCACCACACAAGTACAAAAGCATCGCACAGCAGCGATCACTGACACAGACATGCGGGGGGACGCCCAGCACAGGACTAGTCTGCCCCGCATGTCAGGTCCCTGCCCCACCACACAAGTACAAAAGCATCGCACAGCAGTGATCACTGACACAGACATGCGGGGGGACTCCCAGCACAGAGCTAGTCTGCCCGCATGTCAGGTCCCTGCCCCACCGCACAAGTACAAAAGCATCGCACAGCAGCGATCACTCATGCGGGGGGGACGCCCAGCACAGAGCTAGTCTACCCCGCATGTCAGGTCCGGCCTCACCGCACAGGTACAAAAGCATCGCACAGCAGCGATCACTGACACAGACATGCGGGGGGACGCCCAGCACAGAGCTAGTCTGCCCGCATGTCAGGTCCGGCCCCACCGCACAAGTACAAAAGCATCGCACAGCAGCGATCACTGACACAGACATGCGGGGGGACGCCCAGCACAGAGCTAGTCTGCCCCGCATGTCAGGTCCCTGCCCCACCACACAAGTACAAAAGCATCGCACAGCAGCGATCACTGACACAGACATGTGGGGGGACGCCCAGCACAGAGCTAGTCTGCCCCGCATGTCAGGTCCGGCCCCACCGCACAAGTACAAAAGCATCGCACAGCAGCGATCACTGACACAGACATGCGGGGGGACGCCCAGCACAGAGCTATTCTGCCCCGCATGTCAGGTCCCTGCCCCACCGCACAGGTACAAAAGCATCGCACAGCAGCGATCACTGACACAGACATGCGGGGGGACACCCAGCACAGAGCTAGTCTGCCCCGCATGTCAGGTCCCTGCCCCACCTCACAGGTACAAAAGCATCGCACAGCAGCGATCACTGACACAGACATGTGGGGGGGGACGCTCAGCACAGAGCTAGTCTGCCGCGCATGTCAGGTCCGGCCCCACCGCACAGGTACAAAAGCATCGCACAGCAGCGATCACTGACACAGACATGTGGGGGGGGGACGCTCAGCACAGAGCTAGTCTGCCGCGCATGTCAGGTCCGGCCCCACCACACAAGTACAAAAGCATCGCACAGCAGCGATCACTGACACAGTCATGCGGGGGGACGCCCAGCACAGTGCTAGTCCGCCCTGCATGTCTGGCCAACCCCCCTGCACAAGCACAAAAGCATCGCACAGCAGCGATCACTGACACAGACATGCGGGGGGACGCCCAGCACAGAGCTAGTCTGCCCCGCATGTCAGGTCCGGCCCCACTGCACAGGTACAAAAGCATCGCACAGCAGCGATCACTGACACAGACATGCGGGGAGACGCCCAGCACAGAGCTAGTCTGCCCCGCATGTCAGGTCCCTGCCCCACCACACAGGTACAAAAGCATCGCACAGCAGCGATCACTGACACAGACATGCGGGGGGACACCCAGCACAGAGCTAGTCTGCCCTGCATGTCAGGTCTGGCCCCACCACACAAGTACAAAAGCATCGCACAGCAGCGATCACTGACACAGACATGCGGGGAGACGCCCAGCACAGGACTAGTCTGTCCCGCATGTCAGGTCCGGCCCCACCGCACAGGTACAAAAGCATCGCACAGCAGCGATCACTGACACAGACATGCGGGGGGACACCCAGCACAGAGCTAGTCTGCCCTGCATGTCAGGTCTGGCCCCACCACACAAGTACAAAAGCATCGCACAGCAGCGATCACTGACACAGACATGCGGGGAGACGCCCAGCACAGGACTAGTCTGTCCCGCATGTCAGGTCCGGCCCCACCGCACAGGTACAAAAGCATCGCACAGCAGCGATCACTGACACAGACATGCGGGGGGACGCCCAGCACAGAGCTAGTCTGCCCCGCATGTCAGGTCCCTGCCCCACCACACAAGTACAAAAGCATCGCACAGCAGCGATCACTGACACAGACATGCGGGGGGACGCCCAGCACAGGACTAGTCTGCCCCGCATGTCAGGTCCCTGCCCCACCACACAAGTACAAAAGCATCGCACAGCAGCGATCACTGACACAGACATGCGGGGGGACGCCCAGCACAGAGCTAGTCTGCCCGCATGTCAGGTCCCTGCCCCACCGCACAAGTACAAAAGCATCGCACAGCAGCGATCACTGACACAGACATGCGGGGGGACGCCCAGCACAGAGCTAGCCTACCCCGCATGTCAGGTCCGGCCTCACCGCACAGGTACAAAAGCATCGCACAGCAGCGATCACTGACACAGACATGCGGGGGGACGCCCAGCACAGAGCTAGTCTGCCCGCATGTCAGGTCCGGCCCCACCGCACAAGTACAAAAGCATCGCACAGCAGCGATCACTGACACAGACATGCAGGGGGACGCCCAGCACAGAGCTAGTCTGCCCCGCATGTCAGGTCCCTGCCCCACCACACAAGTACAAAAGCATCGCACAGCAGCGATCACTGACACAGACATGTGGGGGGACGCCCAGCACAGAGCTAGTCTGCCCCGCATGTCAGGTCCGGCCCCACCGCACAAGTACAAAAGCATCGCACAGCAGCGATCACTGACACAGACATGCGGGGACACACCCAGCACAGAGCTAGTCTGCCCCGCATGTCAGGTCCCTGCCCCACCGCACAAGTACAAAAGCATCGCACAGCAGCGATCACTGACACAGACATGCGGGGGGACGCCCAGCACAGAGCTAGTCTGCCCCACATGTCAGGTCCGGCCCCACCACACAAGTACAAAAGCATCGCACAGCAGCGATCACTGACACAGACATGTGGGGGGACGCTCAGCACAGAGCTAGTCTGCCCCGCATGTCAGGTCCCTGCCCCACCACACAAGTACAAAAGCATCGCACAGCAGCGATCACTGACACAGACATGCGGGGGGACGCCCAGCACAGGACTAGTCTGCCCCGCATGTCAGGTCCCTGCCCCACCACACAAGTACAAAAGCATCGCACAGCAGTGATCACTGACACAGACATGCGGGGGGACTCCCAGCACAGAGCTAGTCTGCCCGCATGTCAGGTCCCTGCCCCACCGCACAAGTACAAAAGCATCGCACAGCAGCGATCACTCATGCGGGGGGGACGCCCAGCACAGAGCTAGTCTACCCCGCATGTCAGGTCCGGCCTCACCGCACAGGTACAAAAGCATCGCACAGCAGCGATCACTGACACAGACATGCGGGGGGACGCCCAGCACAGAGCTAGTCTGCCCGCATGTCAGGTCCGGCCCCACCGCACAAGTACAAAAGCATCGCACAGCAGCGATCACTGACACAGACATGCGGGGGGACGCCCAGCACAGAGCTAGTCTGCCCCGCATGTCAGGTCCCTGCCCCACCGCACAAGTACAAAAGCATCGCACAGCAGCGATCACTGACACAGACATGCGGGGGGACGCCCAGCACAGAGCTAGTCTGCCCCGCATGTCAGGTCCGGCCCCACCACACAAGTACAAAAGCATCGCACAGCAGCGATCACTGACACAGACATGCGGGGGGACGCCCAGCACAGAGCTATTCTGCCCCGCATGTCAGGTCCCTGCCCCACCGCACAGGTACAAAAGCATCGCACAGCAGCGATCACTGACACAGACATGCGGGGGGACACCCAGCACAGAGCTAGTCTGCCCCGCATGTCAGGTCCCTGCCCCACCTCACAGGTACAAAAGCATCGCACAGCAGCGATCACTGACACAGACATGTGGGGGGGGACGCTCAGCACAGAGCTAGTCTGCCGCGCATGTCAGGTCCGGCCCCACCGCACAGGTACAAAAGCATCGCACAGCAGCGATCACTGACACAGACATGTGGGGGGGGACGCTCAGCACAGAGCTAGTCTGCCGCGCATGTCAGGTCCGGCCCCACCACACAAGTACAAAAGCATCGCACAGCAGCGATCACTGACACAGTCATGCGGGGGGACGCCCAGCACAGTGCTAGTCCGCCCTGCATGTCTGGCCAACCCCCCTGCACAAGCACAAAAGCATCGCACAGCAGCGATCACTGACACAGACATGCGGGGGGACGCCCAGCACAGAGCTAGTCTGCCCCGCATGTCAGGTCCGGCCCCACTGCACAGGTACAAAAGCATCGCACAGCAGCGATCACTGACACAGACATGCGGGGAGACGCCCAGCACAGAGCTAGTCTGCCCCGCATGTCAGGTCCCTGCCCCACCACACAGGTACAAAAGCATCGCACAGCAGCGATCACTGACACAGACATGCGGGGGGACACCCAGCACAGAGCTAGTCTGCCCTGCATGTCAGGTCTGGCCCCACCACACAAGTACAAAAGCATCGCACAGCAGCGATCACTGACACAGACATGCGGGGAGACGCCCAGCACAGGACTAGTCTGTCCCGCATGTCAGGTCCGGCCCCACCGCACAGGTACAAAAGCATCGCACAGCAGCGATCACTGACACAGACATGCGGGGGGACGCCCAGCACAGAGCTAGTCTGCCCCGCATGTCAGGTCCGGCCCCACCGCACAAGTACAAAAGCATC
Organism: Pseudophryne corroboree; assembly: GCF_028390025.1. Lineage (NCBI taxonomy): Eukaryota > Metazoa > Chordata > Amphibia > Anura > Myobatrachidae > Pseudophryne > Pseudophryne corroboree. The sequence continues at coordinate 482,371,173 of NC_086450.1, forward strand.
GCACAGCAGCGATCACTGACACAGACATGCGGGGGGACGCCCAGCACAGAGCTAGTCTGCCCCGCATGTCAGGTCCCTGCCCCACCACACAAGTACAAAAGCATCGCACAGCAGCGATCACTGACACAGACATGCGGGGGGACGCCCAGCACAGAGCTAGTCTGCCCGCATGTCAGGTCCGGCCCCACCGCACAAGTACAAAAGCATCGCACAGCAGCGATCACTGACACAGACATGCGGGGGGACGCCCAGCACAGAGCTAGTCTGCCCCGCATGTCAGGTCCCTGCCCCACCGCACAAGTACAAAAGCATCGCACAGCAGCGATCACTGACACAGACATGCGGGGGGACGCTCAGCACAGAGCTAGTCTGCCCCGCATGTCAGGTCCCTGCCCAACCGCACAAGTACAAAAGCATCGCACAGCAGCGATCACTGACACAGACATGCGGGGGGACACCCAGCACAGAGCTAGTCTGCCCCGCATGTCAGGTCCCTGCCCCACCGCACAAGTACAAAAGCATCGCACAGCAGCGATCACTGACACAGACATGCGCGGGGGGGGGGACGCCCAGCACAGAGCTAGTCTGCCCCGCATGTCAGGTCCCTGCCCCACCGCACAAGTACAAAAGCATCGCACAGCAGCGATCACTGACACAGACATGCGGGGGGACGCCCAGCACAGAGCTATTCTGCCCCGCATGTCAGGTCCGGCCTACCGCACAAGTACAAAAGCATCGCACAGCAGCGATCACTGACACAGACATGCGGGGGGACGCCCAGCACAGAGCTAGTCTGCCCCGCATGTCAGGTCCGGCCCCACCGTACAGGTACAAAAGCATCGCACAGCAGCGATCACTGACACAGACATGCGGGGGGACACCCAGCACAGAGCTATTCTGCCCCGCATGTCAGGTCCGGCCCCACCGCACAAGTACAAAAGCATCGCACAGCAGCGATCACTGACACAGACATGTGGGGGGACGCCCAGCACAGGACTAGTCTGCCCCGCATGTCATGTCCCTGCCCCACCGCACAAGTACAAAAGCATCGCACAGCAGCGATCACTGACACAGACATGCGGGGGGACGCCCAGCACAGGACTAGTCTGCCCGGCATGTCAGGTCCGGCCCCACCACACAAGTACAAAAGCATCGCACAGCAGCGATCACTGACACAGACATGCGGGGGGACGCCCAGCACAGAGCTAGTCTGCCCCGCATGTCAGGTCCCTGCCCCACCGCACAAGTACAAAAGCATCGCACAGCAGCGATCACTGACACAGACATGCGGGGGGACACCCAGCACAGAGCTAGTCTGCCCCGCATGTCAGGTCCCTGCCCCACCGCACAAGTACAAAAGCATCGCACAGCAGCGATCACTGACACAGACATGCGGGGGGACGCCCAGCACAGAGCTAGTCTGCCCCACATGTCAGGTCCGGCCCCACCACACAAGTACAAAAGCATCGCACAGCAGCGATCACTGACACAGACATGTGGGGGGACGCTCAGCACAGAGCTAGTCTGCCCCGCATGTCAGGTCCCTGCCCCACCACACAAGTACAAAAGCATCGCACAGCAGCGATCACTGACACAGACATGCGGGGGGACGCCCAGCACAGGACTAGTCTGCCCCGCATGTCAGGTCCCTGCCCCACCACACAAGTACAAAAGCATTGCACAGCAGCGATCACTGACACAGACATGCGGGGGGACGCCCAGCACAGAGCTAGTCTGCCCGCATGTCAGGTCCCTGCCCCACCGCACAAGTACAAAAGCATCGCACAGCAGCGATCACTGACACAGACATGCGGGGGGACGCCCAGCACAGAGCTAGCCTACCCCGCATGTCAGGTCCGGCCTCACCGCACAGGTACAAAAGCATCGCACAGCAGCGATCACTGACACAGACATGCGGGGGGACGCCCAGCACAGAGCTAGTCTGCCCGCATGTCAGGTCCGGCCCCACCGCACAAGTACAAAAGCATCGCACAGCAGCGATCACTGACACAGACATGCGGGGGGACGCCCAGCACAGAGCTAGTCTGCCCCGCATGTCAGGTCCCTGCCCCACCACACAAGTACAAAAGCATCGCACAGCAGCGATCACTGACACAGACATGTGGGGGGACGCCCAGCACAGAGCTAGTCTGCCCCGCATGTCAGGTCCGGCCCCACCGCACAAGTACAAAAGCATCGCACAGCAGCGATCACTGACACAGACATGCGGGGACACACCCAGCACAGAGCTAGTCTGCCCCGCATGTCAGGTCCCTGCCCCACCGCACAAGTACAAAAGCATCGCACAGCAGCGATCACTGACACAGACATGCGGGGGGACGCCCAGCACAGAGCTAGTCTGCCCCACATGTCAGGTCCGGCCCCACCACACAAGTACAAAAGCATCGCACAGCAGCGATCACTGACACAGACATGTGGGGGGACGCTCAGCACAGAGCTAGTCTGCCCCGCATGTCAGGTCCCTGCCCCACCACACAAGTACAAAAGCATCGCACAGCAGCGATCACTGACACAGACATGCGGGGGGACGCCCAGCACAGGACTAGTCTGCCCCGCATGTCAGGTCCCTGCCCCACCACACAAGTACAAAAGCATCGCACAGCAGTGATCACTGACACAGACATGCGGGGGGACTCCCAGCACAGAGCTAGTCTGCCCGCATGTCAGGTCCCTGCCCCACCGCACAAGTACAAAAGCATCGCACAGCAGCGATCACTCATGCGGGGGGGACGCCCAGCACAGAGCTAGTCTACCCCGCATGTCAGGTCCGGCCTCACCGCACAGGTACAAAAGCATCGCACAGCAGCGATCACTGACACAGACATGCGGGGGGACGCCCAGCACAGAGCTAGTCTGCCCGCATGTCAGGTCCGGCCCCACCGCACAAGTACAAAAGCATCGCACAGCAGCGATCACTGACACAGACATGCGGGGGGACGCCCAGCACAGAGCTAGTCTGCCCCGCATGTCAGGTCCCTGCCCCACCACACAAGTACAAAAGCATCGCACAGCAGCGATCACTGACACAGACATGTGGGGGGACGCCCAGCACAGAGCTAGTCTGCCCCGCATGTCAGGTCCGGCCCCACCGCACAAGTACAAAAGCATCGCACAGCAGCGATCACTGACACAGACATGCGGGGGGACGCCCAGCACAGAGCTATTCTGCCCCGCATGTCAGGTCCCTGCCCCACCGCACAGGTACAAAAGCATCGCACAGCAGCGATCACTGACACAGACATGTGGGGGGACCCCAGCACAGAGCTAGTCTGCCCCGCATGTCAGGTCCGGCCCCACCGCACAAGTACAAAAGCATCGCACAGCAGCGATCACTGACACAGACATGCGGGGGGACACCCAGCACAGAGCTAGTCTGCCCCGCATGTCAGGTCCCTGCCCCACCGCACAGGTACAAAAGCATCACACAGCAGCGATCACTGACACAGACATGCGGGGGGGGACACCCAGCACAGAGCTAGTCTGCCCTGCATGTCAGGTCCGGCCCCACCGCACAGGTACAAAAGCATCGCACAGCAGCGATCACTGACACAGACATGCGGGGGGACGCCCAGCACAGAGCTAGTCTGCCCCGCATGTCAGGTCCCTGCCCCACCGCACAAGTACAAAAGCATCGCACAGCAGCGATCGCTGACACAGACATGCGGGGGGACACCCAGCACAGAGCTAGTCTGCCCCGCATGTCAGGTCCCTGCCCCACCTCACAGGTACAAAAGCATCGCACAGCAGCGATCACTGACACAGACATGTGGGGGGGGACGCTCAGCACAGAGCTAGTCTGCCGCGCATGTCAGGTCCGGCCCCACCGCACAGGTACAAAAGCATCGCACAGCAGCGATCACTGACACAGACATGTGGGGGGGGACGCTCAGCACAGAGCTAGTCTGCCGCGCATGTCAGGTCCGGCCCCACCACACAAGTACAAAAGCATCGCATAGCAGCGATCACTGACACAGTCATGCGGGGGGACGCCCAGCACAGTGCTAGTCCGCCCTGCATGTCTGGCCAACCCCCCTGCACAAGCACAAAAGCATCGCACAGCAGCGATCACTGACACAGACATGCGGGGGGACGCCCAGCACAGAGCTAGTCTGCCCCGCATGTCAGGTCCGGCCCCACTGCACAGGTACAAAAGCATCGCACAGCAGCGATCACTGACACAGACATGCGGGGAGACGCCCAGCACAGAGCTAGTCTGCCCCGCATGTCAGGTCCCTGCCCCACCACACAGGTACAAAAGCATCGCACAGCAGCGATCACTGACACAGACCTGCGGGGGGACGCCCAGCACAGAGCTAGTCTGCCCTGCATGTCAGGTCTGGCCCCACCACACAAGTACAAAAGCATCGCACAGCAGCGATCACTGACACAGACATGCGGGGAGACGCCCAGCACAGGACTAGTCTGTCCCGCATGTCAGGTCCGGCCCCACCGCACAGGTACAAAAGCATCGCACAGCAGCGATCACTGACACAGACATGCGGGGGGACGCCCAGCACAGAGCTAGTCTGCCCCGCATGTCAGGTCCGGCCCCACCGCACAAGTACAAAAGCATCGCACAGCAGCGATCACTGACACAGACATGCGGGGGGACGCCCAGCACAGAGCTAGTCTGCCCCGCATGTCAGGTCCCTGCCCCACCACACAAGTACAAAAGCATCGCACAGCAGCGATCACTGACACAGACATGCGGGGGGACGCCCAGCACAGAGCTAGTCTGCCCGCATGTCAGGTCCGGCCCCACCGCACAAGTACAAAAGCATCGCACAGCAGCGATCACTGACACAGACATGCGGGGGGACGCCCAGCACAGAGCTAGTCTGCCCCGCATGTCAGGTCCCTGCCCCACCACACAAGTACAAAAGCATCGCACAGCAGCGATCACTGACACAGACATGTGGGGGGACGCCCAGCACAGAGCTAGTCTGCCCCGCATGTCAGGTCCGGCCCCACCGCACAAGTACAAAAGCATCGCACAGCAGCGATCACTGACACAGACATGCGGGGGGACGCCCAGCACAGAGCTATTCTGCCCCGCATGTCAGGTCCCTGCCCCACCGCACAGGTACAAAAGCATCGCACAGCAGCGATCACTGACACAGACATGTGGGGGGACGCCCAGCACAGAGCTAGTCTTCCCCGCATGTCAGGTCCGGCCCCACCGCACAAGTACAAAAGCATCGCACAGCAGCGATCACTGACACAGACATGCGGGGGGACACCCAGCACAGCGCTAGTCTGCCCCGCATGTCAGGTCCGGCCTCACCACACAAGTACAAAAGCATCGCACAGCAGCGATCACTGACACAGACATGCGGGGGGACGCCCAGCACAGAGCTAGTCTGCACCGCATGTCAGGTCCCTGCCTCACCGCACAAGTACAAAAGCATCGCACAGCAGCGATCACTGACACAGACATGCGGGGGGGGGGACGCTCAGCACAGAGCTAGTCTGCCCCGCATGTCAGGTCCCTGCCCCACCGCACAAGTACAAAAGCATCGCACAGCAGCGATCACAGACACAGACATGCGGGGGGACGCCCAGCACAGAGCTAGTCTGCCCTGCATGTCAGGTCCCTGCCCCACCGCACAAGTACAAAAGCATCGCACAGCAGCGATCACTGACACAGACATGCGGGGGGACGCCCAGCACAGAGCTAGTCTGCCCCGCATGTCAGGTCCGGCCCCACTGCACAGGTACAAAAGCATCGCACAGCAGCGATCACTGACACAGACATGCGGGGGGACGCCCAGCACAGAGCTAGTCTGCCCCGCATGTCAGGTCCGGCCCCACCACATAAGTACAAAAGCATCGCACAGCAGCGATCACTGACACAGACATGCGGGGAGACGCCCAGCACAGAGCTAGTCTGCCCCGCATGTCAGGTCCGGCCCCACCACACAAGTACAAAAGCATCGCACAGCAGCGATCACTGACACAGACATGCGGGGGGGGACGCCCAGCACAGAGCTAGTCTGCCCTGCATGTCAGGTCCCTGCCCCACCGCACAAGTACAAAAGCATCGCACAGCAGCGATCACTGACACAGACATGCGGGGGGACGCCCAGCACAGAGCTAGTCCGCCCTGCTTGTCTGGCCACCCCCCCGCACAAGTACAAAAGCATCGCACAGCAGCGATCACTGACACAGACATGCGGGGGGACGCCCAGCACAGTGCTAGTCCGCCCTGCATGTCTGGCCACCCCCCCGCACAAGTATAAAAGCATCGCACAGCAGCGATCACTGACACAGACATGCGGGGGGACGCCCAACACAGTGCTAGTCCGCCCTGCATGTCTGGCCACCCCCCCGCACACGTATAAAAGCATCGCACAGCAGCGATCACTGACACAGACATGCGGGGGGACGCCCAGCACAGAGCTAGTCTGCCCTGCATGTCAGATCCCTGCCCCACCGCACAGGTACATAAGCATCGCACAGCAGCGATCACTGACACAGACATGCGGGGGGACGCCCAGCACAGAGCTAGTCTGCCCCGCATGTCAGGTCCGGCCCCACCACACAAGTACAAAAGCATCGCACAGCAGCGATCACTGACACAGACATGCGGGGGGACGCCCAGCACAGAGCTAGTCTGCCCCGCATGTCAGGTCCGGCCCCACCGCACAAGTACAAAAGCATCGCACAGCAGCGATCACTGACACAGACATGCGGGGGGACGCCCAGCACAGAGCTAGTCTGCCCCGCATGTCAGGTCCGGCCCCACCGCACAAGTACAAAAGCATCGCACAGCAGCGATCACTGACACAGACATGCGGGGGGACGCCCAGCACAGAGCTATTCTGCCCCGCATGTCAGGTCCCTGCCCCACCGCACAGGTACAAAAGCATCGCACAGCAGCGATCACTGACACAGACATGTGGGGGGACGCCCAGCACAGAGCTAGTCTGCCCCGCATGTCAGGTCCGGCCCCACCGCACAAGTACAAAAGCATCGCACAGCAGCGATCACTGACACAGACATGCGGGGGGACACCCAGCACAGAGCTAGTCTGCACCGCATGTCAGGTCCCTGCCTCACCGCACAGGTACATAAGCATCGCACAGCAGCGATCACTGACACAGACATGCGGGGGGACGCCCAGCACAGAGCTAGTCTGCACCGCATGTCAGGTCCCTGCCTCACCGTACAAGTACAAAAGCATCGCACAGCAGCGATCACTGACACAGACATGCGGGGGGACGCCCAGCACAGAGCTAGTCTGCTCTGCATGTCAGGTCCCTGCCCCACCACACAAGTACAAAAGCATCGCACAGCAGCGATCACTGACACAGACATGCGGGGGGACGCCCAGCACAGAGCTAGTCTGCTCTGCATGTCAGGTCCGGCCCCACCGCACAGGTACATAAGCATCGCACAGCAGCGATCACTGACACAGACATGCGGGGGGACGCCCAGCACAGAGCTAGTCTGCCCCGCATGTCAGGTCCGGCCCCACCACACAAGTACAAAAGCATCGCACAGCAGCGATCACTGACACAGACATGCGGGGGGACGCCCAGCACAGAGCTAGTCTGCCCCGCATGTCAGGTCCGGCCCCACCGCACAAGTACAAAAGCATCGCACAGCAGCGATCACTGACACAGACATGCGGGGGGACGCCCAGCACAGAGCTAGTCTGCACCGCATGTCAGGTCCCTGCCTCACCGCACAAGTACAAAAGCATTGCACAGCAGCGATCACTGACACAGACATGTGGGGGGACGACAAGCACAGAGCTAGTCTGCCCCGCATGTCAGTTCCGGCCCCACCGCACAAGTACAAAAGCATCGCACAGCAGCGATCACTGACACAGACATGCGGGGGGACACCCAGCACAGAGCTAGTCTGCCCCGCATGTCAGGTCCCTGCCCCACCGCACAAGTACAAAAGCATCGCACAGCAGCGATCACTGACACAGACATGCGGGGGGACGCCCAGCACAGAGCTAGTCTGCCCCACATGTCAGGTCCGGCCCCACCACACAAGTACAAAAGCATCGCACAGCAGCGATCACTGACACAGACATGTGGGGGGACGCTCAGCACAGAGCTAGTCTGCCCTGCATGTCAGGTCTGGCCCCACCGCACAAGTACAAAAGCATCGCACAGCAGCGATCACTGACACAGACATGCGGGGGGACGCCCAGCACAGGACTAGTCTGCCCCGCATGTCAGGTCCCTGCCCCACCACACAAGTACAAAAGCATCGCACAGCAGCGATCACTGACACAGACATGTGGGGGGACGCCCAGCACAGAGCTAGTCTACCCCGCATGTCAGGTCCGGCCTCACCGCACAGGTACAAAAGCATCGCACAGCAGCGATCACTGACACAGACATGCGGGGGGACGCCCAGCACAGAGCTAGTCTGCCCCGCATGTCAGGTCCCTGCCCCACCACACAAGTACAAAAGCATCGCACAGCAGCGATCACTGACACAGACATGTGGGGGGACGCCCAGCACAGAGCTAGTCTGCCCCGCATGTCAGGTCCGGCCCCACCGCACAAGTACAAAAGCATCGCACAGCAGCGATCACTGACACAGACATGCGGGGGGACGCCCAGCACAGAGCTATTCTGCCCCGCATGTCAGGTCCCTGCCCCACCGCACAGGTACAAAAGCATCGCACAGCAGCGATCACTGACACAGACATGTGGGGGGACGCCCAGCACAGAGCTAGTCTGCCCCGCATGTCAGGTCCGGCCCCACCGCACAAGTACAAAAGCATCGCACAGCAGCGATCACTGACACAGACATGCTGGGGGACACCCAGCACAGAGCTAGTCTGCCCTGCATGTCAGGTCCCTGCCCCACCACACAAGTACAAAAGCATCGCACAGCAGCAATCACTGACACAGACATGCAGGGGGACGCCCAGCACAGAGCTAGTCTGCCCCGCATGTCAGGTCCCTGCCCCACCGCACAAGTACAAAAGCATCGCACAGCAGCGATCGCTGACACAGACATGCGGGGGGACACCCAGCACAGAGCTAGTCTGCCCCGCATGTCAGGTCCCTGCCCCACCTCACAGGTACAAAAGCATCGCACAGCAGCGATCACTGACACAGACATGTGGGGGGGGACGCTCAGCACAGAGCTAGTCTGCCGCGCATGTCAGGTCCGGCCCCACCGCACAGGTACAAAAGCATCGCACAGCAGCGATCACTGACACAGACATGTGGGGGGGGACGCTCAGCACAGAGCTAGTCTGCCGCGCATGTCAGGTCCGGCCCCACCACACAAGTACAAAAGCATCGCACAGCAGCGATCACTGACACAGTCATGCGGGGGGACGCCCAGCACAGTGCTAGTCCGCCCTGCATGTCTGCCCCCCCCCCCCCCCCCCCCCCCCCGCACAAGTACAAAAGCATCGCACAGCAGCGATCACTGACACAGACATGCGGGGGGACGCCCAGCACAGAGCTAGTCTGCCGCGCATGTCAGGTCCGGCCCCACCGCACAGGTACAAAAGCATCGCACAGCAGCGATCACTGACACAGACATGTGGGGGGGACGATCAGCACAGAGCTAGTCTGCCGCGCATGTCAGGTCCGGCCCCACCACACAAGTACAAAAGCATCGCACAGCAGCGATCACTGACACAGACATGCGGGGGGACGCCCAGCACAGAGCTAGTCTGCCCTGCATGTCAGGTCTGGCCACACCACACAGGTACAAAAGCATCGCACAGCAGCGATCACTGACACAGACATGCGGGGGGACGCCCAGCACAGAGCTAGTCTGCCCGCATGTCAGGTCCCTGCCCCACCGCACAAGTACAAAAGCATCGCACAGCAGCGATCACTGACACAGACATGCGGGGGGACGCCCAGCACAGAGCTAGTCTGCCCCGCATGTCAGGTCCCTGCCCCACCACACAAGTACAAAAGCATCGCACAGCAGCGATCACTGACACAGACATGTGGGGGGACGCCCAGCACAGAGCTAGTCTGCCCGCATGTCAGGTCCCTGCCCCACCGCACAAGTACAAAAGCATCGCACAGCAGCGATCACTGACACAGACATGCGGGGGGACGCCCAGCACAGAGCTAGTCTGCACCGCATGTCAGGTCCCTGCCTCACCGCACAAGTACAAAAGCATCGCACAGCAGCGATCACTGACACAGACATGCGGGGGGACGCCCAGCACAGAGCTAGTCTGCCCCGCATGTCAGGTCCGGCCCCACCACACAAGTACAAAAGCATCGCAAAGCAGCGATCACTGACACAGACATGCGGGGGGACGCCCAGCACAGAGCTAGTCTGCCCTGCATGTCAGGTCCCTGCCCCACCGCACAAGTACAAAAGCATCGCACAGCAGCGATCACTGACACAGACATGCGGGGGGACGCCCAGCACAGAGCTAGTCCGCCCTGCTTGTCTGGCCACCCCCCCGCACAAGTACAAAAGCATCGCACAGCAGCGATCACTGACACAGACATGCGGGGGGACGCCCAGCACAGTGCTAGTCCGCCCTGCATGTCTGGCCACCCCCCCGCACAAGTATAAAAGCATCGCACAGCAGCGATCACTGACACAGACATGCGGGGGGACGCCCAGCACAGTGCTAGTCCGCCCTGCATGTCTGGCCACCCCCCCGCACAAGTATAAAAGCATCGCACAGCAGCGATCACTGACACAGACATGCGGGGGGACGCCCAGCACAGAGCTAGTCTGCCCCGCATGTCAGGTCCGGCCCCACCACACAAGTACAAAAGCATCGCACAGCAGCGATCACTGACACAGACATGCGGGGGGACGCCCAGCACAGAGCTAGTCTGCCCCGCATGTCAGGTCCGGCCCCACCGCACAAGTACAAAAGCATCGCACAGCAGCGATCACTGACACAGACATGCGGGGGGACGCCCAGCACAGAGCTAGTCTGCCCCGCATGTCAGGTCAGGCCCCACCGCACAAGTACAAAAGCATCGCACAGCAGCGATCACTGACACAGACAAGCGGGGGGACGCCCAGCACAGAGCTATTCTGCCCCGCATGTCAGGTCCCTGCCCCACCGCACAGGTACAAAAGCATCGCACAGCAGCGATCACTGACACAGACATGTGGGGGGACGCCCAGCACAGAGCTATTCTGCCCCGCATGTCAGGTCCGGCCCCACCGCACAAGTACAAAAGCATCGCACAGCAGCGATCACTGACACAGACATGCGGGGGGACACCCAGCACAGAGCTAGTCTGCACCGCATGTCAGGTCCCTGCCTCACCGCACAGGTACATAAGCATCGCACAGCAGCGATCACTGACACAGACATGCGGGGGGACGCCCAGCACAGAGCTAGTCTGAACCGCATGTCAGGTCCGGCCCCACCACACAAGTACAAAAGCATCGCACAGCAGCGATCACTGACACAGACATGCGGGGGGACGCCCAGCACAGAGCTAGTCTGCCCCGCATGTCAGGTCCGGCCCCACCGCACAAGTACAAAAGCATCGCACAGCAGCGATCACTGACACAGACATGCGGGGGGACGCCCAGCACAGAGCTAGTCTGCACCGCATGTCAGGTCCCTGCCTCACCGCACAAGTACAAAAGCATCGCACAGCAGCGATCACTGACACAGACATGCGGGGGGACGCCCAGCACAGAGCTAGTCTGCCCTGCATGTCAGGTCCCTGCCCCACCGCACAAGTACAAAAGCATCGCACAGCAGCGATCACTGACACAGACATGCGGGGGGACGCCCAGCACAGAGCTAGTCTGCCCCGCATGTCAGGTCCGGCCCCACTGCACAGGTACAAAAGCATCGCACAGCAGCGATCACTGACACAGACATGCGGGGGGACGCCCAGCACAGAGCTAGTCTGCCCTGCATGTCAGGTCCCTGCCCCACCGCACAAGTACAAAAGCATCGCACAGCAGCGATCACTGACACAGACATGCTGGGGGACGCCCAGCACAGAGCTAGTCTGCCCTGCATGTCAGGTCCCTGCCCCACCGCACAAGTACAAAAGCATCGCACAGCAGCGATCACTGACACAGACATGCGGGGGGACGCCCAGCACAGAGCTAGTCTGCCCTGCATGTCAGGTCCGGCCCCACCACACAGGTACAAAAGCATCGCACAGCAGCGATCACTGACACAGACATTTGGGGGGACGCCCAGCACAGAGCTAGTCTGCACCGCATGTCAGGTCCGGCCCCACCGCACAAGTACAAAAGCATCGCACAGCAGCGATCACTGACACAGACATGCGGGGGGACGCCCAGCACAGAGCTAGTCTGCCCTGCATGTCAGGTCTGGCCCCATAGCGCAAGTACAAAAGCATCGCACAGCAGCGATCACTGACACAGACATGCGGGGGGACGCCCAGCACAGAGCTAGTCTGCCCTGCATGTCAGGTCCGGCCCCACCACACAGGTACAAAAGCATCGCACAGCAGCGATCACTGACACAGACATTTGGGGGGACGCCCAGCACAGAGCTAGTCTGCACCGCATGTCAGGTCCGGCCCCACCGCACAAGTACAAAAGCATCGCACAGCAGCGATCACTGACACAGACATGCGGGGGGACGCCCAGCACAGAGCTAGTCTGCCCTGCATGTCAGGTCCGGCCCCACCACACAGGTACAAAAGCATCGCACAGCAGCGATCACTGACACAGACATGCGGGGGGACGCCCAGCACAGAGCTATTCTGCCCCGCATGTCAGGTCCCTGCCCCACCGCACAAGTACAAAAGCATCGCACAGCAGCGATCACTGACACAGACATGCGGGGGGACGCCCAGCACAGAGCTAGTCTGCCCTGCATGTCAGGTCCGGCCCCACCACACAGGTACAAAAGCATCGCACAGCAGCGATCACTGACACAGACATGCGGGGGGACGCCCAGCACAGGACTAGTCTGCCCTGCATGTCAGGTCCGGCCCCACCACACAAGTACAAAAGCATCGCACAGCAGCGATCACTGACACAGACATGCGGGGGGACGCCAAGCACAGAGCTAGTCTGCCCTGCATGTCAGGTCCCTGCCCCACCGCACAGGTACATAAGCATCGCACAGCAGCGATCACTGACACAGACATGCGGGGGGGGGGCCAGCACAGAGCTAGTCTGCCCCGCATGTCAGGTCCCTGCCCCACCGCACAAGTACAGAAGCATCGCACAGCAGCGATCACTGACACAGACATGCGGGGGGACGCCCAGCACAGAGCTAGTCTGCCCTGCATGTCAGGTCTCTGCCCCACCGCACAAGTACAAAAGCATCGCACAGCAGCGATCACTGACACAGACATGCGGGGGGACGCCCAGCACAGAGCTAGTCTGCCCCGCATGTCAGGTCCGGCCCCACTGCACAGGTACAAAAGCATCGCACAGCAGCGATCACTGACACAGACATGCGGGGGGACGCCCAGCACAGAGCTAGTCTGCCCTGCATGTCAGGTCCCTGCCCCACCGCACAAGTACAAAAGCATCGCACAGCAGCGATCACTGACACAGACATGCGGGGGGACGCCCAGCACAGAGCTAGTCTGCCCTGCATGTCAGGTCCCTGCCCCACCGCACAAGTACAAAAGCATCGCACAGCAGCGATCACTGACACAGACATGCGGGGGGACGCCCAGCACAGAGCTAGTCTGCCCTGCATGTCAGGTCCGGCCCCACCACACAGGTACAAAAGCATCGCACAGCAGCGATCACTGACACAGACATTTAGGGGGACGCCCAGCACAGAGCTAGTCTGCACCGCATGTCAGGTCCCTGCCCCACCACACAAGTACAAAAGCATCGCACAGCAGCGATCACTGACACAGACATGTGGGGGGGACGCCCAGCACAGAGCTAGTCTGCCCCGCATGTCAGGTCTGGCCCCATAGCGCAAGTACAAAAGCATCGCACAGCAGCGATCACTGACACAGACATGCGGGGGGACGCCCAGCACAGAGCTAGTCTGCCCTGCATGTCAGGTCCGGCCCCACCACACAGGTACAAAAGCATCGCACAGCAGCGATCACTGACACAGACATTTGGGGGGACGCCCAGCACAGAGCTAGTCTGCCCTGCATGTCAGGTCCGGCCCCACCACACAAGTACAAAAGCATCGCACAGCAGCGATCACTGACACAGACATGCGGGGGGACGCCCAGCACAGAGCTAGTCTGCCCCGCATGTCAGGTCCGGCCCCGCCACACAGGTACAAAAGCATCGCACAGCAGCGATCACTGACACAGACATGCGGGGGGACGCCCAGCACAGGACTAGTCTGCCCCGCATGTCAGGTCCCTGCCCCACCACACAAGTACAAAAGCATCGCACAGCAGCGATCACTGACACAGACATGTGGGGGGACGCCCAGCACAGAGATAGTCTACCCCGCATGTCAGGTCCGGCCTCACCGCACAGGTACAAAAGCATCGCACAGCAGCGATCACTGACACAGACATGCGGGGGGACACCCAGCACAGAGCTAGTCTGCCCCGCATGTCAGGTCCCTGCCCCACCACACAAGTACAAAAGCATCGCACAGCAGCGATCACTGACACAGACATGTGGGGGGACGCCCAGCACAGAGCTAGTCTGCCCCGCATGTCAGGTCCGGCCCCACCGCACAAGTACAAAAGCATCGCACAGCAGCGATCACTGACACAGACATGCGGGGGGACGCCCAGCACAGAGCTATTCTGCCCCGCATGTCAGGTCCCTGCCCCACCGCACAGGTACAAAAGCATCGCACAGCAGCGATCACTGACACAGACATGTGGGGGGACGCCCAGCACAGAGCTAGTCTGCCCCGCATGTCAGGTCCGGCCCCACCGCACAAGTACAAAAGCATCGCACAGCAGCGATCACTGACACAGACATGCGGGGGGACACCCAGCACAGAGCTAGTCTGCCCTGAATGTCAGGTCCCTGCCCCACCACACAAGTACAAAAGCATCGCACAGCAGCAATCACTGACACAGACATGCAGGGGGACGCCCAGCACAGAGCTAGTCTGCCCCGCATGTCAGGTCCCTGCCCCACCGCACAAGTACAAAAGCATCGCACAGCAGCGATCGCTGACACAGACATGCGGGGGGACACCCAGCACAGAGCTAGTCTGCCCCGCATGTCAGGTCCCTGCCCCACCTCACAGGTACAAAAGCATCGCACAGCAGCGATCACTGACACAGACATGTGGGGGGGGACGCTCAGCACAGAGCTAGTCTGCCGCGCATGTCAGGTCCGGCCCCACCGCACAGGTACAAAAGCATCGCACAGCAGCGATCACTGACACAGACATGTGGGGGGGGGACGCTCAGCACAGAGCTAGTCTGCCGCGCATGTCAGGTCCGGCCCCACCACACAAGTACAAAAGCATCGCACAGCAGCGATCACTGACACAGTCATGCGGGGGGACGCCCAGCACAGTGCTAGTCCGCCCTGCATGTCTGCCCCCCCCGCACAAGTACAAAAGCATCGCACAGCAGCGATCACTGACACAGACATGCGGGGGGACGCCCAGCACAGAGCTAGTCTGCCCCGCATGTCAGGTCCGGCCCCACTGCACAGGTACAAAAGCATCGCACAGCAGCGATCACTGACACAGACATGCGGGGGGACGCCCAGCACAGAGCTAGTCTGCCCTGCATGTCAGGTCCCTGCCCCACCGCACAAGTACAAAAGCATCGCACAGCAGCGATCACTGACACAGACATGCGGGGGGACGCCCAGCACAGAGCTAGTCCGCCCTGCTTGTCTGGCCACCCCCCCCGCACAAGTACAAAAGCATCGCACAGCAGCGATCACTGACACAGACATGCGGGGGGATGCCCAGCACAGAGCTAGTCTGCCCCGCATGTCAGGTCCGGCCCCACCGCACAAGTACAAAAGCATCGCACAGCAGCGATCACTGACACAGACATGCGGGGGGACACCCAGCACAGAGCTAGTCTGCCCCGCATGTCAGGTCCGGCCTCACCACACAAGTACAAAAGCATCGCACAGCAGCGATCACTGACACAGACATGCGGGGGGACGCCCAGCACAGAGCTAGTCTGCACCGCATGTCAGGTCCCTGCCTCACCGCACAAGTACAAAAGCATCGCACAGCAGCGATCACTCATGCGGGGGGGACGCCCAGCGCAGAGCTAGTCTACCCCGCATGTCAGGTCCGGCCTCACCGCACAGGTACAAAAGCATCGCACAGCAGCGATCACTGACACAGACATGCGGGGGGACACCCAGCACAGAGCTAGTCTGCCCGCATGTCAGGTCCGGCCCCACCGCACAAGTACAAAAGCATCGCACAGCAGCGATCACTGACACAGACATGCGGGGGGACGCCCAGCACAGAGCTAGTCTGCCCCGCATGTCAGGTCCCTGCCCCACCACACAAGTACAAAAGCATCGCACAGCAGCGATCACTGACACAGACATGTGGGGGGACGCCCAGCACAGAGCTAGTCTGCCCCGCATGTCAGGTCCGGCCCCACCGCACAAGTACAAAAGCATCGCACAGCAGCGATCACTGACACAGACATGCGGAGGGACGCCCAGCACAGAGCTATTCTGCCCCGCATGTCAGGTCCCTGCCCCACCGCACAGGTACAAAAGCATCGCACAGCAGCGATCACTGACACAGACATGTGGGGGGACGCCCAGCACAGAGCTAGTCTGCCCCGCATGTCAGGTCCGGCCCCACCGCACAAGTACAAAAGCATCGCACAGCAGCGATCACTGACACAGACATGCGGGGGGACACCCAGCACAGAGCTAGTCTGCCCCGCATGTCAGGTCCCTGCCCCACCGCACAAGTACAAAAGCATCGCACAGCAGCAATCACTGACACAGACATGCGGGGGGACGCCCAGCACAGAGCTAGTCTGCCCCGCATGTCAGGTCCCTGCCCCACCGCACAAGTACAAAAGCATCGCACAGCAGCGATCGCTGACACAGACATGCGGGGGGACACCCAGCACAGAGCTAGTCTGCCCCGCATGTCAGGTCCCTGCCCCACCTCACAGGTACAAAAGCATCGCACAGCAGCGATCACTGACACAGACATGTGGGGGGGGACGCTCAGCACAGAGCTAGTCTGCCGCGCATGTCAGGTCCGGCCCCACCGCACAGGTACAAAAGCATCGCACAGCAGCGATCACTGACACAGACATGTGGGGGGGGACGCTCAGCACAGAGCTAGTCTGCCGCGCATGTCAGGTCCGGCCCTACCACACAAGTACAAAAGCATCGCACAGCAGCGATCACTGACACAGTCATGCGGGGGGACGCCCAGCACAGTGCTAGTCCGCCCTGCATGTCTGGCCACCCCCCCGCACAAGTACAAAAGCATCGCACAGCAGCGATCACTGACACAGACATGCGGGGGGACGCCCAGCACAGAGCTAGTCTGCCCTGCATGTCAGGTCCCTGCCCCACCGCACAGGTACAAAAGCATCGCACAGCAGCGATCACTGACACAGACATGCGGGGGGACGCCCAGCACAGAGCTAGTCTGCCCCGCATGTCAGGTCCGGCCCCACCACACAAGTACAAAAGCATCGCACAGCAGCGATCACTGACACAGAAATGCGGGGGGACGCCCAGCACAGAGCTAGTCTGCCCCGCATGTCAGGTCCCTGCCCCACCGCACAAGTACAAAAGCATCGCACAGCAGCGATCACTGACACAGACATGCGGGGGGACGCTCAGCACAGAGCTAGTCTGCCCCGCATGTCAGGTCCCTGCCCAACCGCACAAGTACAAAAGCATCGCACAGCAGCGATCACTGACACAGACATGCGGGGGGACACCCAGCACAGAGCTAGTCTGCCCCGCATGTCAGGTCCCTGCCCCACCGCACAAGTACAAAAGCATCGCACAGCAGCGATCACTGACACAGACATGCGCGGGGGGGGGACGCCCAGCACAGAGCTAGTCTGCCCCGCATGTCAGGTCCCTGCCCCACCGCACAAGTACAAAAGCATCGCACAGCAGCGGTCACTGACACAGGCATGCGGGGGGACGCCCAGCACAGAGCTATTCTGCCCCGCATGTCAGGTCCGGCCCCACCGCACAAGTACAAAAGCATCGCACAGCAGCGATCACTGACACAGACATGCGGGGGGACGCCCAGCACAGAGCTAGTCTGCCCCGCATGTCAGGTCCGGCCCCACCGCACAGGTACAAAAGCATCGCACAGCAGCGATCACTGACACAGACATGCGGGGGGACACCCAGCACAGAGCTATTCTGCCCCGCATGTCAGGTCCGGCCCCACCGCACAAGTACAAAAGCATCGCACAGCAGCGATCACTGACACAGACATGTGGGGGGACGCCCAGCACAGGACTAGTCTGCCCCGCATGTCAGGTCCCTGCCCCACCGCACAAGTACAAAAGCATCGCACAGCAGCGATCACTGACACAGACATGCGGGGGGACGCCCAGCACAGGACTAGTCTGCCCCGCATGTCAGGTCCGGCCCCACCACACAAGTACAAAAGCATCGCACAGCAGCGATCACTCATGCGGGGGGGACGCCCAGCGCAGAGCTAGTCTACCCCGCATGTCAGGTCCGGCCTCACCGCACAGGTACAAAAGCATCGCACAGCAGCGATCACTGACACAGACATGCGGGGGGACACCCAGCACAGAGCTAGTCTGCCCGCATGTCAGGTCCGGCCCCACCGCACAAGTACAAAAGCATCGCACAGCAGCGATCACTGACACAGACATGCGGGGGGACGCCCAGCACAGAGCTAGTCTGCCCCGCATGTCAGGTCCCTGCCCCACCACACAAGTACAAAAGCATCGCACAGCAGCGATCACTGACACAGACATGTGGGGGGACGCCCAGCACAGAGCTAGTCTGCCCCGCATGTCAGGTCCGGCCCCACCGCACAAGTACAAAAGCATCGCACAGCAGCGATCACTGACACAGACATGCGGAGGGACGCCCAGCACAGAGCTATTCTGCCCCGCATGTCAGGTCCCTGCCCCACCGCACAGGTACAAAAGCATCGCACAGCAGCGATCACTGACACAGACATGTGGGGGGACGCCCAGCACAGAGCTAGTCTGCCCCGCATGTCAGGTCCGGCCCCACCGCACAAGTACAAAAGCATCGCACAGCAGCGATCACTGACACAGACATGCGGGGGGACACCCAGCACAGAGCTAGTCTGCCCCGCATGTCAGGTCCCTGCCCCACCGCACAAGTACAAAAGCATCGCACAGCAGCAATCACTGACACAGACATGCGGGGGGACGCCCAGCACAGAGCTAGTCTGCCCCGCATGTCAGGTCCCTGCCCCACCGCACAAGTACAAAAGCATCGCACAGCAGCGATCGCTGACACAGACATGCGGGGGGACACCCAGCACAGAGCTAGTCTGCCCCGCATGTCAGGTCCCTGCCCCACCTCACAGGTACAAAAGCATCGCACAGCAGCGATCACTGACACAGACATGTGGGGGGGGACGCTCAGCACAGAGCTAGTCTGCCGCGCATGTCAGGTCCGGCCCCACCGCACAGGTACAAAAGCATCGCACAGCAGCGATCACTGACACAGACATGTGGGGGGGGACGCTCAGCACAGAGCTAGTCTGCCGCGCATGTCAGGTCCGGCCCTACCACACAAGTACAAAAGCATCGCACAGCAGCGATCACTGACACAGTCATGCGGGGGGACGCCCAGCACAGTGCTAGTCCGCCCTGCATGTCTGGCCACCCCCCCGCACAAGTACAAAAGCATCGCACAGCAGCGATCACTGACACAGACATGCGGGGGGACGCCCAGCACAGAGCTAGTCTGCCCTGCATGTCAGGTCCCTGCCCCACCGCACAGGTACAAAAGCATCGCACAGCAGCGATCACTGACACAGACATGCGGGGGGACGCCCAGCACAGAGCTAGTCTGCCCCGCATGTCAGGTCCGGCCCCACCACACAAGTACAAAAGCATCGCACAGCAGCGATCACTGACACAGAAATGCGGGGGGACGCCCAGCACAGAGCTAGTCTGCCCCGCATGTCAGGTCCCTGCCCCACCGCACAAGTACAAAAGCATCGCACAGCAGCGATCACTGACACAGACATGCGGGGGGACGCTCAGCACAGAGCTAGTCTGCCCCGCATGTCAGGTCCCTGCCCAACCGCACAAGTACAAAAGCATCGCACAGCAGCGATCACTGACACAGACATGCGGGGGGACACCCAGCACAGAGCTAGTCTGCCCCGCATGTCAGGTCCCTGCCCCACCGCACAAGTACAAAAGCATCGCACAGCAGCGATCACTGACACAGACATGCGCGGGGGGGGGACGCCCAGCACAGAGCTAGTCTGCCCCGCATGTCAGGTCCCTGCCCCACCGCACAAGTACAAAAGCATCGCACAGCAGCGGTCACTGACACAGGCATGCGGGGGGACGCCCAGCACAGAGCTATTCTGCCCCGCATGTCAGGTCCGGCCCCACCGCACAAGTACAAAAGCATCGCACAGCAGCGATCACTGACACAGACATGCGGGGGGACGCCCAGCACAGAGCTAGTCTGCCCCGCATGTCAGGTCCGGCCCCACCGCACAGGTACAAAAGCATCGCACAGCAGCGATCACTGACACAGACATGCGGGGGGACACCCAGCACAGAGCTATTCTGCCCCGCATGTCAGGTCCGGCCCCACCGCACAAGTACAAAAGCATCGCACAGCAGCGATCACTGACACAGACATGTGGGGGGACGCCCAGCACAGGACTAGTCTGCCCCGCATGTCAGGTCCCTGCCCCACCGCACAAGTACAAAAGCATCGCACAGCAGCGATCACTGACACAGACATGCGGGGGGACGCCCAGCACAGGACTAGTCTGCCCCGCATGTCAGGTCCGGCCCCACCACACAAGTACAAAAGCATCGCACAGCAGCGATCACTGACACAGACATGCGGGGGGACGCCCAGCACAGAGCTAGTCTGCCCCGCATGTCAGGTCCCTGCCCCACCGCACAAGTACAAAAGCATCGCACAGCAGCGATCACTGACACAGACATGCGGGGGGACACCCAGCACAGAGCTAGTCTGCCCCGCATGTCAGGTCCCTGCCCCACCGCACAAGTACAAAAGCATCGCACAGCAGCGATCACTGACACAGACATGCGGGGGGACGCCCAGCACAGAGCTAGTCTGCCCCACATGTCAGGTCCGGCCCCACCACACAAGTACAAAAGCATCGCACAGCAGCGATCACTGACACAGACATGTGGGGGGACGCTCAGCACAGAGCTAGTCTGCCCCGCATGTCAGGTCCCTGCCCCACCACACAAGTACAAAAGCATCGCACAGCAGCGATCACTGACACAGACATGCGGGGGGACGCCCAGCACAGGACTAGTCTGCCCCGCATGTCAGGTCCCTGCCCCACCACACAAGTACAAAAGCATCGCACAGCAGCGATCACTGACACAGACATGCGGGGGGACGCCCAGCACAGAGCTAGTCTGCCCGCATGTCAGGTCCCTGCCCCACCGCACAAGTACAAAAGCATCGCACAGCAGCGATCACTGACACAGACATGCGGGGGGACGCCCAGCACAGAGCTAGCCTACCCCGCATGTCAGGTCCGGCCTCACCGCACAGGTACAAAAGCATCGCACAGCAGCGATCACTGACACAGACATGCGGGGGGACGCCCAGCACAGAGCTAGTCTGCCCGCATGTCAGGTCCGGCCCCACCGCACAAGTACAAAAGCATCGCACAGCAGCGATCACTGACACAGACATGCGGGGGGACGCCCAGCACAGAGCTAGTCTGCCCCGCATGTCAGGTCCCTGCCCCACCACACAAGTACAAAAGCATCGCACAGCAGCGATCACTGACACAGACATGTGGGGGGACGCCCAGCACAGAGCTAGTCTGCCCCGCATGTCAGGTCCGGCCCCACCGCACAAGTACAAAAGCATCGCACAGCAGCGATCACTGACACAGACATGCGGGGACACACCCAGCACAGAGCTAGTCTGCCCCGCATGTCAGGTCCCTGCCCCACCGCACAAGTACAAAAGCATCGCACAGCAGCGATCACTGACACAGACATGCGGGGGGACGCCCAGCACAGAGCTAGTCTGCCCCACATGTCAGGTCCGGCCCCACCACACAAGTACAAAAGCATCGCACAGCAGCGATCACTGACACAGACATGTGGGGGGACGCTCAGCACAGAGCTAGTCTGCCCCGCATGTCAGGTCCCTGCCCCACCACACAAGTACAAAAGCATCGCACAGCAGCGATCACTGACACAGACATGCGGGGGGACGCCCAGCACAGGACTAGTCTGCCCCGCATGTCAGGTCCCTGCCCCACCACACAAGTACAAAAGCATCGCACAGCAGTGATCACTGACACAGACATGCGGGGGGACTCCCAGCACAGAGCTAGTCTGCCCGCATGTCAGGTCCCTGCCCCACCGCACAAGTACAAAAGCATCGCACAGCAGCGATCACTCATGCGGGGGGGACGCCCAGCACAGAGCTAGTCTACCCCGCATGTCAGGTCCGGCCTCACCGCACAGGTACAAAAGCATCGCACAGCAGCGATCACTGACACAGACATGCGGGGGGACGCCCAGCACAGAGCTAGTCTGCCCGCATGTCAGGTCCGGCCCCACCGCACAAGTACAAAAGCATCGCACAGCAGCGATCACTGACACAGACATGCGGGGGGACGCCCAGCACAGAGCTAGTCTGCCCCGCATGTCAGGTCCCTGCCCCACCACACAAGTACAAAAGCATCGCACAGCAGCGATCACTGACACAGACATGTGGGGGGACGCCCAGCACAGAGCTAGTCTGCCCCGCATGTCAGGTCCGGCCCCACCGCACAAGTACAAAAGCATCGCACAGCAGCGATCACTGACACAGACATGCGGGGGGACGCCCAGCACAGAGCTATTCTGCCCCGCATGTCAGGTCCCTGCCCCACCGCACAGGTACAAAAGCATCGCACAGCAGCGATCACTGACACAGACATGTGGGGGGACGCCCAGCACAGAGCTAGTCTGCCCCGCATGTCAGGTCCGGCCCCACCGCACAAGTACAAAAGCATCGCACAGCAGCGATCACTGACACAGACATGCGGGGGGACACCCAGCACAGAGCTAGTCTGCCCCGCATGTCAGGTCCCTGCCCCACCGCACAGGTACAAAAGCATCACACAGCAGCGATCACTGACACAGACATGCGGGGGGGGACACCCAGCACAGAGCTAGTCTGCCCTGCATGTCAGGTCCGGCCCCACCGCACAGGTACAAAAGCATCGCACAGCAGCGATCACTGAAACAGACATGCGGGGGGACGCCCAGCACAGAGCTAGTCTGCCCCGCATGTCAGGTCCCTGCCCCACCGCACAAGTACAAAAGCATCGCACAGCAGCGATCGCTGACACAGACATGCGGGGGGACACCCAGCACAGAGCTAGTCTGCCCCGCATGTCAGGTCCCTGCCCCACCTCACAGGTACAAAAGCATCGCACAGCAGCGATCACTGACACAGACATGTGGGGGGGGACGCTCAGCACAGAGCTAGTCTGCCGCGCATGTCAGGTCCGGCCCCACCGCACAGGTACAAAAGCATCGCACAGCAGCGATCACTGACACAGACATGTGGGGGGGGACGCTCAGCACAGAGCTAGTCTGCCGCGCATGTCAGGTCCGGCCCCACCACACAAGTACAAAAGCATCGCACAGCAGCGATCACTGACACAGTCATGCGGGGGGACGCCCAGCACAGTGCTAGTCCGCCCTGCATGTCTGGCCAACCCCCCTGCACAAGCACAAAAGCATCGCACAGCAGCGATCACTGACACAGACATGCGGGGGGACGCCCAGCACAGAGCTAGTCTGCCCCGCATGTCAGGTCCGGCCCCACTGCACATGTACAAAAGCATCGCACAGCAGCGATCACTGACACAGACATGCGGGGAGACGCCCAGCACAGAGCTAGTCTGCCCCGCATGTCAGGTCCCTGCCCCACCACACAGGTACAAAAGCATCGCACAGCAGCGATCACTGACACAGACATGCGGGGGGACACCCAGCACAGAGCTAGTCTGCCCTGCATGTCAGGTCTGGCCCCACCACACAAGTACAAAAGCATCGCACAGCAGCGATCACTGACACAGACATGCGGGGAGACGCCCAGCACAGGACTAGTCTGTCCCGCATGTCAGGTCCGGCCCCACCGCACAGGTACAAAAGCATCGCACAGCAGCGATCACTGACACAGACATGCGGGGGGACGCCCAGCACAGAGCTAGTCTGCCCCGCATGTCAGGTCCGGCCCCACCGCACAAGTACAAAAGCATCGCACAGCAGCGATCACTGACACAGACATGCGGGGGGACGCCCAGCACAGAGCTAGTCTGCCCCGCATGTCAGGTCCCTGCCCCACCACACAAGTACAAAAGCATCGCACAGCAGCGATCACTGACACAGACATGCGGGGGGACGCCCAGCACAGAGCTAGTCTGCCCGCATGTCAGGTCCGGCCCCACCGCACAAGTACAAAAGCATCGCACAGCAGCGATCACTGACACAGACATGCGGGGGGACGCCCAGCACAGAGCTAGTCTGCCCCGCATGTCAGGTCCCTGCCCCACCGCACAAGTACAAAAGCATCGCACAGCAGCGATCACTGACACAGACATGCGGGGGGACGCTCAGCACAGAGCTAGTCTGCCCCGCATGTCAGGTCCCTGCCCAACCGCACAAGTACAAAAGCATCGCACAGCAGCGATCACTGACACAGACATGCGGGGGGACACCCAGCACAGAGCTAGTCTGCCCCGCATGTCAGGTCCCTGCCCCACCGCACAAGTACAAAAGCATCGCACAGCAGCGATCACTGACACAGACATGCGCGGGGGGGGGGACGCCCAGCACAGAGCTAGTCTGCCCCGCATGTCAGGTCCCTGCCCCACCGCACAAGTACAAAAGCATCGCACAGCAGCGATCACTGACACAGACATGCGGGGGGACGCCCAGCACAGAGCTATTCTGCCCCGCATGTCAGGTCCGGCCCCACCGCACAAGTACAAAAGCATCGCACAGCAGCGATCACTGACACAGACATGCGGGGGGACACCCAGCACAGAGCTAGTCTGCCCCGCATGTCAGGTCCCTGCCCCACCGCACAGGTACAAAAGCATCACACAGCAGCGATCACTGACACAGACATGCGGGGGGGGACACCCAGCACAGAGCTAGTCTGCCCTGCATGTCAGGTCCGGCCCCACCGCACAGGTACAAAAGCATCGCACAGCAGCGATCACTGAAACAGACATGCGGGGGGACGCCCAGCACAGAGCTAGTCTGCCCCGCATGTCAGGTCCCTGCCCCACCGCACAAGTACAAAAGCATCGCACAGCAGCGATCGCTGACACAGACATGCGGGGGGACACCCAGCACAGAGCTAGTCTGCCCCGCATGTCAGGTCCCTGCCCCACCTCACAGGTACAAAAGCATCGCACAGCAGCGATCACTGACACAGACATGTGGGGGGGGACGCTCAGCACAGAGCTAGTCTGCCGCGCATGTCAGGTCCGGCCCCACCGCACAGGTACAAAAGCATCGCACAGCAGCGATCACTGACACAGACATGTGGGGGGGGACGCTCAGCACAGAGCTAGTCTGCCGCGCATGTCAGGTCCGGCCCCACCACACAAGTACAAAAGCATCGCACAGCAGCGATCACTGACACAGTCATGCGGGGGGACGCCCAGCACAGTGCTAGTCCGCCCTGCATGTCTGGCCAACCCCCCTGCACAAGCACAAAAGCATCGCACAGCAGCGATCACTGACACAGACATGCGGGGGGACGCCCAGCACAGAGCTAGTCTGCCCCGCATGTCAGGTCCGGCCCCACTGCACATGTACAAAAGCATCGCACAGCAGCGATCACTGACACAGACATGCGGGGAGACGCCCAGCACAGAGCTAGTCTGCCCCGCATGTCAGGTCCCTGCCCCACCACACAGGTACAAAAGCATCGCACAGCAGCGATCACTGACACAGACATGCGGGGGGACACCCAGCACAGAGCTAGTCTGCCCTGCATGTCAGGTCTGGCCCCACCACACAAGTACAAAAGCATCGCACAGCAGCGATCACTGACACAGACATGCGGGGAGACGCCCAGCACAGGACTAGTCTGTCCCGCATGTCAGGTCCGGCCCCACCGCACAGGTACAAAAGCATCGCACAGCAGCGATCACTGACACAGACATGCGGGGGGACGCCCAGCACAGAGCTAGTCTGCCCCGCATGTCAGGTCCGGCCCCACCGCACAAGTACAAAAGCATCGCACAGCAGCGATCACTGACACAGACATGCGGGGGGACGCCCAGCACAGAGCTAGTCTGCCCCGCATGTCAGGTCCCTGCCCCACCACACAAGTACAAAAGCATCGCACAGCAGCGATCACTGACACAGACATGCGGGGGGACGCCCAGCACAGAGCTAGTCTGCCCGCATGTCAGGTCCGGCCCCACCGCACAAGTACAAAAGCATCGCACAGCAGCGATCACTGACACAGACATGCGGGGGGACGCCCAGCACAGAGCTAGTCTGCCCCGCATGTCAGGTCCCTGCCCCACCGCACAAGTACAAAAGCATCGCACAGCAGCGATCACTGACACAGACATGCGGGGGGACGCTCAGCACAGAGCTAGTCTGCCCCGCATGTCAGGTCCCTGCCCAACCGCACAAGTACAAAAGCATCGCACAGCAGCGATCACTGACACAGACATGCGGGGGGACACCCAGCACAGAGCTAGTCTGCCCCGCATGTCAGGTCCCTGCCCCACCGCACAAGTACAAAAGCATCGCACAGCAGCGATCACTGACACAGACATGCGCGGGGGGGGGGACGCCCAGCACAGAGCTAGTCTGCCCCGCATGTCAGGTCCCTGCCCCACCGCACAAGTACAAAAGCATCGCACAGCAGCGATCACTGACACAGACATGCGGGGGGACGCCCAGCACAGAGCTATTCTGCCCCGCATGTCAGGTCCGGCCCCACCGCACAAGTACAAAAGCATCGCACAGCAGCGATCACTGACACAGACATGCGGGGGGACGCCCAGCACAGAGCTAGTCTGCCCCGCATGTCAGGTCCGGCCCCACCGCACAGGTACAAAAGCATCGCACAGCAGCGATCACTGACACAGACATGCGGGGGGACACCCAGCACAGAGCTATTCTGCCCCGCATGTCAGGTCCGGCCCCACCGCACAAGTACAAAAGCATCGCACAGCAGCGATCACTGACACAGACATGTGGGGGGACGCCCAGCACAGGACTAGTCTGCCCCGCATGTCATGTCCCTGCCCCACCGCACAAGTACAAAAGCATCGCACAGCAGCGATCACTGACACAGACATGCGGGGGGACGCCCAGCACAGGACTAGTCTGCCCGGCATGTCAGGTCCGGCCCCACCACACAAGTACAAAAGCATCGCACAGCAGCGATCACTGACACAGACATGCGGGGGGACGCCCAGCACAGAGCTAGTCTGCCCCGCATGTCAGGTCCCTGCCCCACCGCACAAGTACAAAAGCATCGCACAGCAGCGATCACTGACACAGACATGCGGGGGGACACCCAGCACAGAGCTAGTCTGCCCCGCATGTCAGGTCCCTGCCCCACCGCACAAGTACAAAAGCATCGCACAGCAGCGATCACTGACACAGACATGCGGGGGGACGCCCAGCACAGAGCTAGTCTGCCCCACATGTCAGGTCCGGCCCCACCACACAAGTACAAAAGCATCGCACAGCAGCGATCACTGACACAGACATGTGGGGGGACGCTCAGCACAGAGCTAGTCTGCCCCGCATGTCAGGTCCCTGCCCCACCACACAAGTACAAAAGCATCGCACAGCAGCGATCACTGACACAGACATGCGGGGGGACGCCCAGCACAGGACTAGTCTGCCCCGCATGTCAGGTCCCTGCCCCACCACACAAGTACAAAAGCATTGCACAGCAGCGATCACTGACACAGACATGCGGGGGGACGCCCAGCACAGAGCTAGTCTGCCCGCATGTCAGGTCCCTGCCCCACCGCACAAGTACAAAAGCATCGCACAGCAGCGATCACTGACACAGACATGCGGGGGGACGCCCAGCACAGAGCTAGCCTACCCCGCATGTCAGGTCCGGCCTCACCGCACAGGTACAAAAGCATCGCACAGCAGCGATCACTGACACAGACATGCGGGGGGACGCCCAGCACAGAGCTAGTCTGCCCGCATGTCAGGTCCGGCCCCACCGCACAAGTACAAAAGCATCGCACAGCAGCGATCACTGACACAGACATGCGGGGGGACGCCCAGCACAGAGCTAGTCTGCCCCGCATGTCAGGTCCCTGCCCCACCACACAAGTACAAAAGCATCGCACAGCAGCGATCACTGACACAGACATGTGGGGGGACGCCCAGCACAGAGCTAGTCTGCCCCGCATGTCAGGTCCGGCCCCACCGCACAAGTACAAAAGCATCGCACAGCAGCGATCACTGACACAGACATGCGGGGACACACCCAGCACAGAGCTAGTCTGCCCCGCATGTCAGGTCCCTGCCCCACCGCACAAGTACAAAAGCATCGCACAGCAGCGATCACTGACACAGACATGCGGGGGGACGCCCAGCACAGAGCTAGTCTGCCCCACATGTCAGGTCCGGCCCCACCACACAAGTACAAAAGCATCGCACAGCAGCGATCACTGACACAGACATGTGGGGGGACGCTCAGCACAGAGCTAGTCTGCCCCGCATGTCAGGTCCCTGCCCCACCACACAAGTACAAAAGCATCGCACAGCAGCGATCACTGACACAGACATGCGGGGGGACGCCCAGCACAGGACTAGTCTGCCCCGCATGTCAGGTCCCTGCCCCACCACACAAGTACAAAAGCATCGCACAGCAGTGATCACTGACACAGACATGCGGGGGGACTCCCAGCACAGAGCTAGTCTGCCCGCATGTCAGGTCCCTGCCCCACCGCACAAGTACAAAAGCATCGCACAGCAGCGATCACTCATGCGGGGGGGACGCCCAGCACAGAGCTAGTCTACCCCGCATGTCAGGTCCGGCCTCACCGCACAGGTACAAAAGCATCGCACAGCAGCGATCACTGACACAGACATGCGGGGGGACGCCCAGCACAGAGCTAGTCTGCCCGCATGTCAGGTCCGGCCCCACCGCACAAGTACAAAAGCATCGCACAGCAGCGATCACTGACACAGACATGCAGGGGGACGCCCAGCACAGAGCTAGTCTGCCCCGCATGTCAGGTCCCTGCCCCACCACACAAGTACAAAAGCATCGCACAGCAGCGATCACTGACACAGACATGTGGGGGGACGCCCAGCACAGAGCTAGTCTGCCCCGCATGTCAGGTCCGGCCCCACCGCACAAGTACAAAAGCATCGCACAGCAGCGATCACTGACACAGACATGCGGGGGGACGCCCAGCACAGAGCTATTCTGCCCCGCATGTCAGGTCCCTGCCCCACCGCACAGGTACAAAAGCATCGCACAGCAGCGATCACTGACACAGACATGTGGGGGGACCCCAGCACAGAGCTAGTCTGCCCCGCATGTCAGGTCCGGCCCCACCGCACAAGTACAAAAGCATCGCACAGCAGCGATCACTGACACAGACATGCGGGGGGACACCCAGCACAGAGCTAGTCTGCCCCGCATGTCAGGTCCCTGCCCCACCGCACAGGTACAAAAGCATCACACAGCAGCGATCACTGACACAGACATGCGGGGGGGGGACACCCAGCACAGAGCTAGTCTGCCCTGCATTTCAGGTCCGGCCCCACCGCACAGGTACAAAAGCATCGCACAGCAGCGATCACTGACACAGACATGCGGGGGGACGCCCAGCACAGAGCTAGTCTGCCCCGCATGTCAGGTCCCTGCCCCACCGCACAAGTACAAAAGCATCGCACAGCAGCGATCGCTGACACAGACATGCGGGGGGACACCCAGCACAGAGCTAGTCTGCCCCGCATGTCAGGTCCCTGCCCCACCTCACAGGTACAAAAGCATCGCACAGCAGCGATCACTGACACAGACATGTGGGGGGGGACGCTCAGCACAGAGCTAGTCTGCCGCGCATGTCAGGTCCGGCCCCACCGCACAGGTACAAAAGCATCGCACAGCAGCGATCACTGACACAGACATGTGGGGGGGGACGCTCAGCACAGAGCTAGTCTGCCGCGCATGTCAGGTCCGGCCCCACCACACAAGTACAAAAGCATCGCATAGCAGCGATCACTGACACAGTCATGCGGGGGGACGCCCAGCACAGTGCTAGTCCGCCCTGCATGTCTGGCCAACCCCCCTGCACAAGCACAAAAGCATCGCACAGCAGCGATCACTGACACAGACATGCGGGGGGACGCCCAGCACAGAGCTAGTCTGCCCCGCATGTCAGGTCCGGCCCCACTGCACAGGTACAAAAGCATCGCACAGCAGCGATCACTGACACAGACATGCGGGGAGACGCCCAGCACAGAGCTAGTCTGCCCCGCATGTCAGGTCCCTGCCCCACCACACAGGTACAAAAGCATCGCACAGCAGCGATCACTGACACAGACCTGCGGGGGGACGCCCAGCACAGAGCTAGTCTGCCCTGCATGTCAGGTCTGGCCCCACCACACAAGTACAAAAGCATCGCACAGCAGCGATCACTGACACAGACATGCGGGGAGACGCCCAGCACAGGACTAGTCTGTCCCGCATGTCAGGTCCGGCCCCACCGCACAGGTACAAAAGCATCGCACAGCAGCGATCACTGACACAGACATGCGGGGGGACGCCCAGCACAGAGCTAGTCTGCCCCGCATGTCAGGTCCGGCCCCACCGCACAAGTACAAAAGCATCGCACAGCAGCGATCACTGACACAGACATGCGGGGGGACGCCCAGCACAGAGCTAGTCTGCCCCGCATGTCAGGTCCCTGCCCCACCACACAAGTACAAAAGCATCGCACAGCAGCGATCACTGACACAGACATGCGGGGGGACGCCCAGCACAGAGCTAGTCTGCCCGCATGTCAGGTCCGGCCCCACCGCACAAGTACAAAAGCATCGCACAGCAGCGATCACTGACACAGACATGCGGGGGGACGCCCAGCACAGAGCTAGTCTGCCCCGCATGTCAGGTCCCTGCCCCACCACACAAGTACAAAAGCATCGCACAGCAGCGATCACTGACACAGACATGTGGGGGGACGCCCAGCACAGAGCTAGTCTGCCCCGCATGTCAGGTCCGGCCCCACCGCACAAGTACAAAAGCATCGCACAGCAGCGATCACTGACACAGACATGCGGGGGGACGCCCAGCACAGAGCTATTCTGCCCCGCATGTCAGGTCCCTGCCCCACCGCACAGGTACAAAAGCATCGCACAGCAGCGATCACTGACACAGACATGTGGGGGGACGCCCAGCACAGAGCTAGTCTGCCCCGCATGTCAGGTCCGGCCCCACCGCACAAGTACAAAAGCATCGCACAGCAGCGATCACTGACACAGACATGCGGGGGGACACCCAGCACAGCGCTAGTCTGCCCCGCATGTCAGGTCCGGCCTCACCACACAAGTACAAAAGCATCGCACAGCAGCGATCACTGACACAGACATGCGGGGGGACGCCCAGCACAGAGCTAGTCTGCACCGCATGTCAGGTCCCTGCCTCACCGCACAAGTACAAAAGCATCGCACAGCAGCGATCACTGACACAGACATGCGGGGGGGGGGGGACGCTCAGCACAGAGCTAGTCTGCCCCGCATGTCAGGTCCCTGCCCCACCGCACAAGTACAAAAGCATCGCACAGCAGCGATCACAGACACAGACATGCGGGGGGACGCCCAGCACAGAGCTAGTCTGCCCTGCATGTCAGGTCCCTGCCCCACCGCACAAGTACAAAAGCATCGCACAGCAGCGATCACTGACACAGACATGCGGGGGGACGCCCAGCACAGAGCTAGTCTGCCCCGCATGTCAGGTCCGGCCCCACTGCACAGGTACAAAAGCATCGCACAGCAGCGATCACTGACACAGACATGCGGGGGGACGCCCAGCACAGAGCTAGTCTGCCCCGCATGTCAGGTCCGGCCCCACCACATAAGTACAAAAGCATCGCACAGCAGCGATCACTGACACAGACATGCGGGGGGACGCCCAGCACAGAGCTAGTCTGCCCCGCATGTCAGGTCCGGCCCCACCACACAAGTACAAAAGCATCGCACAGCAGCGATCACTGACACAGACATGCGGGGGGGGACGCCCAGCACAGAGCTAGTCTGCCCTGCATGTCAGGTCCCTGCCCCACCGCACAAGTACAAAAGCATCGCACAGCAGCGATCACTGACACAGACATGCGGGGGGACGCCCAGCACAGAGCTAGTCCGCCCTGCTTGTCTGGCCACCCCCCCGCACAAGTACAAAAGCATCGCACAGCAGCGATCACTGACACAGACATGCGGGGGGACGCCCAGCACAGTGCTAGTCCGCCCTGCATGTCTGGCCACCCCCCCGCACAAGTATAAAAGCATCGCACAGCAGCGATCACTGACACAGACATGCAGGGGGACGCCCAACACAGTGCTAGTCCGCCCTGCATGTCTGGCCACCCCCCCGCACACGTATAAAAGCATCGCACAGCAGCGATCACTGACACAGACATGCGGGGGGACGCCCAGCACAGAGCTAGTCTGCCCTGCATGTCAGATCCCTGCCCCACCGCACAGGTACATAAGCATCGCACAGCAGCGATCACTGACACAGACATGCGGGGGGACGCCCAGCACAGAGCTAGTCTGCCCCGCATGTCAGGTCCGGCCCCACCACACAAGTACAAAAGCATCGCACAGCAGCGATCACTGACACAGACATGTGGGGGGACGCCCAGCACAGAGCTAGTCTGCCCCGCATGTCAGGTCCGGCCCCACCGCACAAGTACAAAAGCATCGCACAGCAGCGATCACTGACACAGACATGCGGGGGGACGCCCAGCACAGAGCTAGTCTGCCCCGCATGTCAGGTCCGGCCCCACCGCACAAGTACAAAAGCATCGCACAGCAGCGATCACTGACACAGACATGCGGGGGGACGCCCAGCACAGAGCTATTCTGCCCCGCATGTCAGGTCCCTGCCCCACCGCACAGGTACAAAAGCATCGCACAGCAGCGATCACTGACACAGACATGTGGGGGGGACGCCCAGCACAGAGCTAGTCTGCCCCGCATGTCAGGTCCGGCCCCACCGCACAAGTACAAAAGCATCGCACAGCAGCGATCACTGACACAGACATGCGGGGGGACACCCAGCACAGAGCTAGTCTGCACCGCATGTCAGGTCCCTGCCTCACCGCACAGGTACATAAGCATCGCACAGCAGCGATCACTGACACAGACATGCGGGGGGACGCCCAGCACAGAGCTAGTCTGCACCGCATGTCAGGTCCCTGCCTCACCGCACAAGTACAAAAGCATCGCACAGCAGCGATCACTGACACAGACATGCGGGGGGACGCCCAGCACAGAGCTAGTCTGCTCTGCATGTCAGGTCCCTGCCCCACCACACAAGTACAAAAGCATCGCACAGCAGCGATCACTGACACAGACATGCGGGGGGACGCCCAGCACAGAGCTAGTTTGCTCTGCATGTCAGGTCCGGCCCCACCGCACAGGTACATAAGCATCGCACAGCAGCGATCACTGACACAGACATGCGGGGGGACGCCCAGCACAGAGCTAGTCTGCCCCGCATGTCAGGTCCGGCCCCACCACACAAGTACAAAAGCATCGCACAGCAGCGATCACTGACACAGACATGCGGGGGGACGCCCAGCACAGAGCTAGTCTGCCCCGCATGTCAGGTCCGGCCCCACCGCACAAGTACAAAAGCATCGCACAGCAGCGATCACTGACACAGACATGCGGGGGGACGCCCAGCACAGAGCTAGTCTGCACCGCATGTCAGGTCCCTGCCTCACCGCACAAGTACAAAAGCATTGCACAGCAGCGATCACTGACACAGACATGTGGGGGGACGCCCAGCACAGAGCTAGTCTACCCCGCATGTCAGGTCCGGCCTCACCGCACAGGTACAAAAGCATCGCACAGCAGCGATCACTGACACAGACATGCGGGGGGACGCCCAGCACAGAGCTAGTCTGCCCCGCATGTCAGGTCCCTGCCCCACCACACAAGTACAAAAGCATCGCACAGCAGCGATCACTGACACAGACATGTGGGGGGACGCCCAGCACAGAGCTAGTCTGCCCCGCATGTCAGGTCCGGCCCCACCGCACAAGTACAAAAGCATCGCACAGCAGCGATCACTGACACAGACATGCGGGGGGACGCCCAGCACAGAGCTATTCTGCCCCGCATGTCAGGTCCCTGCCCCACCGCACAGGTACAAAAGCATCGCACAGCAGCGATCACTGACACAGACATGTGGGGGGACGCCCAGCACAGAGCTAGTCTGCCCCGCATGTCAGGTCCGGCCCCACCGCACAAGTACAAAAGCATCGCACAGCAGCGATCACTGACACAGACATGCTGGGGGACACCCAGCACAGAGCTAGTCTGCCCTGCATGTCAGGTCCCTGCCCCACCACACAAGTACAAAAGCATAGCACAGCAGCAATCACTGACACAGACATGCAGGGGGACGCCCAGCACAGAGCTAGTCTGCCCCGCATGTCAGGTCCCTGCCCCACCGCACAAGTACAAAAGCATCGCACAGCAGCGATCGCTGACACAGACATGCGGGGGGACACCCAGCACAGAGCTAGTCTGCCCCGCATGTCAGGTCCCTGCCCCACCTCACAGGTACAAAAGCATCGCACAGCAGCGATCACTGACACAGACATGTGGGGGGGGACGCTCAGCACAGAGCTAGTCTGCCGCGCATGTCAGGTCCGGCCCCACCGCACAGGTACAAAAGCATCGCACAGCAGCGATCACTGACACAGACATGTGGGGGGGGACGCTCAGCACAGAGCTAGTCTGCCGCGCATGTCAGGTCCGGCCCCACCACACAAGTACAAAAGCATCGCACAGCAGCGATCACTGACACAGTCATGCGGGGGGACGCCCAGCACAGTGCTAGTCCGCCCTGCATGTCTGCCCCCCCCCCCCCCGCACAAGTACAAAAGCATCGCACAGCAGCGATCACTGACACAGACATGCGGGGGGACGCCCAGCACAGAGCTAGTCTGCCGCGCATGTCAGGTCCGGCCCCACCGCACAGGTACAAAAGCATCGCACAGCAGCGATCACTGACACAGACATGTGGGGGGGACGATCAGCACAGAGCTAGTCTGCCGCGCATGTCAGGTCCGGCCCCACCACACAAGTACAAAAGCATCGCACAGCAGCGATCACTGACACAGACATGCGGGGGGACGCCCAGCACAGAGCTAGTCTGCCCTGCATGTCAGGTCTGGCCCCACCACACAGGTACAAAAGCATCGCACAGCAGCGATCACTGACACAGACATGCGGGGGGACGCCCAGCACAGAGCTAGTCTGCCCGCATGTCAGGTCCCTGCCCCACCGCACAAGTACAAAAGCATCGCACAGCAGCGATCACTGACACAGACATGCGGGGGGACGCCCAGCACAGAGCTAGTCTGCCCCGCATGTCAGGTCCCTGCCCCACCACACAAGTACAAAAGCATCGCACAGCAGCGATCACTGACACAGACATGTGGGGGGACGCCCAGCACAGAGCTAGTCTGCCCCGCATGTCAGGTCCGGCCCCACCGCACAAGTACAAAAGCATCGCACAGCAGCGATCACTGACACAGACATGCGGGGGGACGCCCAGCACAGAGCTATTCTGCCCCGCATGTCAGGTCCCTGCCCCACCGCACAGGTACAAAAGCATCGCACAGCAGCGATCACTGACACAGACATGTGGGGGGATGCCCAGCACAGAGCTAGTCTGCCCCGCATGTCAGGTCCGGCCCCACCGCACAAGTACAAAAGCATCGCACAGCAGCGATCACTGACACAGACATGCGGGGGGACACCCAGCACAGAGCTAGTCTGCCCCGCATGTCAGGTCCGGCCTCACCACACAAGTACAAAAGCATCGCACAGCAGCGATCACTGACACAGACATGCGGGGGGACGCCCAGCACAGAGCTAGTCTGCACCGCATGTCAGGTCCCTGCCTCACCGCACAAGTACAAAAGCATCGCACAGCAGCGATCACTGACACAGACATGCGGGGGGACGCCCAGCACAGAGCTAGTCTGCCCCGCATGTCAGGTCCGGCCCCACCACACAAGTACAAAAGCATCGCAAAGCAGCGATCACTGACACAGACATGCGGGGGGACGCCCAGCACAGAGCTAGTCTGCCCTGCATGTCAGGTCCCTGCCCCACCGCACAAGTACAAAAGCATCGCACAGCAGCGATCACTGACACAGACATGCGGGGGGACGCCCAGCACAGTGCTAGTCCGCCCTGCATGTCTGGCCACCCCCCCGCACAAGTATAAAAGCATCGCACAGCAGCGATCACTGACACAGACATGCGGGGGGACGCCCAGCACAGTGCTAGTCCGCCCTGCATGTCTGGCCACCCCCCCGCACAAGTATAAAAGCATCGCACAGCAGCGATCACTGACACAGACATGCGGGGGGACGCCCAGCACAGAGCTAGTCTGCCCCGCATGTCAGGTCCGGCCCCACCACACAAGTACAAAAGCATCGCACAGCAGCGATCACTGACACAGACATGCGGGGGGACGCCCAGCACAGAGCTAGTCTGCCCTGCATGTCAGGTCCCTGCCCCACCGCACAAGTACAAAAGCATCGCACAGCAGCGATCACTGACACAGACATGCGGGGGGACGCCCAGCACAGTGCTAGTCCGCCCTGCATGTCTGGCCACCCCCCCGCACAAGTATAAAAGCATCGCACAGCAGCGATCACTGACACAGACATGCGGGGGGACGCCCAGCACAGTGCTAGTCCGCCCTGCATGTCTGGCCACCCCCCCGCACAAGTATAAAAGCATCGCACAGCAGCGATCACTGACACAGACATGCGGGGGGACGCCCAGCACAGAGCTAGTCTGCCCCGCATGTCAGGTCCGGCCCCACCACACAAGTACAAAAGCATCGCACAGCAGCGATCACTGACACAGACATGCGGGGGGACGCCCAGCACAGAGCTAGTCTGCCCCGCATGTCAGGTCAGGCCCCACCGCACAAGTACAAAAGCATCGCACAGCAGCGATCACTGACACAGACATGCGGGGGGACGCCCAG
Source organism: Pseudophryne corroboree (assembly GCF_028390025.1). Taxonomy (NCBI): domain Eukaryota; kingdom Metazoa; phylum Chordata; class Amphibia; order Anura; family Myobatrachidae; genus Pseudophryne; species Pseudophryne corroboree. The sequence continues at coordinate 482,408,511 of NC_086450.1, forward strand.
CACAGAGCTATTCTGCCCCGCATGTCAGGTCCCTGCCCCACCGCACAAGTACAAAAGCATCGCACAGCAGCGATCACTGACACAGACATGTGGGGGGACGCCCAGCACAGAGCTATTCTGCCCCGCATGTCAGGTCCGGCCCCACCGCACAAGTACAAAAGCATCGCACAGCAGCGATCACTGACACAGACATGCGGGGGGACACCCAGCACAGAGCTAGTCTGCACCGCATGTCAGGTCCCTGCCTCACCGCACAGGTACATAAGCATCGCACAGCAGCGATCACTGACACAGACATGCGGGGGGACGCCCAGCACAGAGCTAGTCTGAACCGCATGTCAGGTCCGGCCCCACCACACAAGTACAAAAGCATCGCACAGCAGCGATCACTGACACAGACATGCGGGGGGACGCCCAGCACAGAGCTAGTCTGCCCCGCATGTCAGGTCCGGCCCCACCGCACAAGTACAAAAGCATCGCACAGCAGCGATCACTGACACAGACATGCGGGGGGACGCCCAGCACAGAGCTAGTCTGCACCGCATGTCAGGTCCCTGCCTCACCGCACAAGTACAAAAGCATCGCACAGCAGCGATCACTGACACAGACATGCGGGGGGACGCCCAGCACAGAGCTAGTCTGCCCTGCATGTCAGGTCCCTGCCCCACCGCACAAGTACAAAAGCATCGCACAGCAGCGATCACTGACACAGACATGCGGGGGGACGCCCAGCACAGAGCTAGTCTGCCCTGCATGTCAGGTCCGGCCCCACCACACAGGTACAAAAGCATCGCACAGCAGCGATCACTGACACAGACATTTGGGGGGACGCCCAGCACAGAGCTAGTCTGCACCGCATGTCAGGTCCGGCCCCACCGCACAAGTACAAAAGCATCGCACAGCAGCGATCACTGACACAGACATGCGGGGGGACGCCCAGCACAGAGCTAGTCTGCCCTGCATGTCAGGTCTGGCCCCATAGCGCAAGTACAAAAGCATCGCACAGCAGCGATCACTGACACAGACATGCGGGGGGACGCACAGCACAGAGCTAGTCTGCCCTGCATGTCAGGTCCGGCCCCACCACACAGGTACAAAAGCATCGCACAGCAGCGATCACTGACACAGACATTTGGGGGGACGCCCAGCACAGAGCTAGTCTGCACCGCATGTCAGGTCCGGCCCCACCGCACAAGTACAAAAGCATCGCACAGCAGCGATCACTGACACAGACATGCGGGGGGACGCCCAGCACAGAGCTAGTCTGCCCTGCATGTCAGGTCCGGCCCCACCACACAGGTACAAAAGCATCGCACAGCAGCGATCACTGACACAGACATGCGGGGGGACGCCCAGCACAGAGCTATTCTGCCCCGCATGTCAGGTCCCTGCCCCACCGCACAAGTACAAAAGCATCGCACAGCAGCGATCACTGACACAGACATGCGGGGGGACGCCCAGCACAGAGCTAGTCTGCCCTGCATGTCAGGTCCGGCCCCACCACACAGGTACAAAAGCATCGCACAGCAGCGATCACTGACACAGACATGCGGGGGGACGCCCAGCACAGGACTAGTCTGCCCTGCATGTCAGGTCCGGCCCCACCACACAAGTACAAAAGCATCGCACAGCAGCGATCACTGACACAGACATGCGGGGGGACGCCAAGCACAGAGCTAGTCTGCCCTGCATGTCAGGTCCCTGCCCCACCGCACAGGTACATAAGCATCGCACAGCAGCGATCACTGACACAGACATGCGGGGGGGGGGCCAGCACAGAGCTAGTCTGCCCCGCATGTCAGGTCCCTGCCCCACCGCACAAGTACAAAAGCATCGCACAGCAGCGATCACTGACACAGACATGCGGGGGGACGCCCAGCACAGAGCTAGTCTGCCCTGCATGTCAGGTCTCTGCCCCACCGCACAAGTACAAAAGCATCGCACAGCAGCGATCACTGACACAGACATGCGGGGGGACGCCCAGCACAGAGCTAGTCTGCCCCGCATGTCAGGTCCGGCCCCACTGCACAGGTACAAAAGCATCGCACAGCAGCGATCACTGACACAGACATGCGGGGGGACGCCCAGCACAGAGCTAGTCTGCCCTGCATGTCAGGTCCCTGCCCCACCGCACAAGTACAAAAGCATCGCACAGCAGCGATCACTGACACAAACATGCGGGGGGACGCCCAGCACAGAGCTAGTCTGCCCTGCATGTCAGGTCCCTGCCCCACCGCACAAGTACAAAAGCATCGCACAGCAGCGATCACTGACACAGACATGCGGGGGGACGCCCAGCACAGAGCTAGTCTGCCCTGCATGTCAGGTCCGGCCCCACCACACAGGTACAAAAGCATCGCACAGCAGCGATCACTGACACAGACATTTAGGGGGACGCCCAGCACAGAGCTAGTCTGCACCGCATGTCAGGTCCCTGCCCCACCACACAAGTACAAAAGCATCGCACAGCAGCGATCACTGACACAGACATGTGGGGGGGACGCCCAGCACAGAGCTAGTCTGCCCCGCATGTCAGGTCTGGCCCCATAGCGCAAGTACAAAAGCATCGCACAGCAGCGATCACTGACACAGACATGCGGGGGGACGCCCAGCACAGAGCTAGTCTGCCCTGCATGTCAGGTCCGGCCCCACCACACAGGTACAAAAGCATCGCACAGCAGCGATCACTGACACAGACATTTGGGGGGACGCCCAGCACAGAGCTAGTCTGCCCTGCATGTCAGGTCCGGCCCCACCACACAAGTACAAAAGCATCGCACAGCAGCGATCACTGACACAGACATGCGGGGGGACGCCCAGCACAGAGCTAGTCTGCCCCGCATGTCAGGTCCGGCCCCGCCACACAGGTACAAAAGCATCGCACAGCAGCGATCACTGACACAGACATGCGGGGGGACGCCCAGCACAGGACTAGTCTGCCCCGCATGTCAGGTCCCTGCCCCACCACACAAGTACAAAAGCATCGCACAGCAGCGATCACTGACACAGACATGTGGGGGGACGCCCAGCACAGAGATAGTCTACCCCGCATGTCAGGTCCGGCCTCACCGCACAGGTACAAAAGCATCGCACAGCAGCGATCACTGACACAGACATGCGGGGGGACGCCCAGCACAGAGCTAGTCTGCACCGCATGTCAGGTCCCTGCCTCACCGCACAAGTACAAAAGCATCGCACAGCAGCGATCACTGACACAGACATGCGGGGGGACGCCCAGCACAGAGCTAGTCTGCCCTGCATGTCAGGTCCCTGCCCCACCGCACAAGTACAAAAGCATCGCACAGCAGCGATCACTGACACAGACATGCGGGGGGACGCCCAGCACAGAGCTAGTCTGCCCCGCATGTCAGGTCCGGCCCCACTGCACAGGTACAAAAGCATCGCACAGCAGCGATCACTGACACAGACATGCGGGGGGACGCCCAGCACAGAGCTAGTCTGCCCTGCATGTCAGGTCCCTGCCCCACCGCACAAGTACAAAAGCATCGCACAGCAGCGATCACTGACACAGACATGCGGGGGGACGCCCAGCACAGAGCTAGTCTGCCCTGCATGTCAGGTCCCTGCCCCACCGCACAAGTACAAAAGCATCGCACAGCAGCGATCACTGACACAGACATGCGGGGGGACGCCCAGCACAGAGCTAGTCTGCCCTGCATGTCAGGTCCGGCCCCACCACACAGGTACAAAAGCATCGCACAGCAGCGATCACTGACACAGACATTTGGGGGGACGCCCAGCACAGAGCTAGTCTGCACCGCATGTCAGGTCCGGCCCCACCGCACAAGTACAAAAGCATCGCACAGCAGCGATCACTGACACAGACATGCGGGGGGACGCCCAGCACAGAGCTAGTCTGCCCTGCATGTCAGGTCTGGCCCCATAGCGCAAGTACAAAAGCATCGCACAGCAGCGATCACTGACACAGACATGCGGGGGGACGCCCAGCACAGAGCTAGTCTGCCCTGCATGTCAGGTCCGGCCCCACCACACAGGTACAAAAGCATCGCACAGCAGCGATCACTGACACAGACATTTGGGGGGACGCCCAGCACAGAGCTAGTCTGCACCGCATGTCAGGTCCGGCCCCACCGCACAAGTACAAAAGCATCGCACAGCAGCGATCACTGACACAGACATGCGGGGGGACGCCCAGCACAGAGCTAGTCTGCCCTGCATGTCAGGTCCGGCCCCACCACACAGGTACAAAAGCATCGCACAGCAGCGATCACTGACACAGACATGCGGGGGGACGCCCAGCACAGAGCTATTCTGCCCCGCATGTCAGGTCCCTGCCCCACCGCACAAGTACAAAAGCATCGCACAGCAGCGATCACTGACACAGACATGCGGGGGGACGCCCAGCACAGAGCTAGTCTGCCCTGCATGTCAGGTCCGGCCCCACCACACAGGTACAAAAGCATCGCACAGCAGCGATCACTGACACAGACATGCGGGGGGACGCCCAGCACAGGACTAGTCTGCCCTGCATGTCAGGTCCGGCCCCACCACACAAGTACAAAAGCATCGCACAGCAGCGATCACTGACACAGACATGCGGGGGGACGCCAAGCACAGAGCTAGTCTGCCCTGCATGTCAGGTCCCTGCCCCACCGCACAGGTACATAAGCATCGCACAGCAGCGATCACTGACACAGACATGCGGGGGGGGGGCCAGCACAGAGCTAGTCTGCCCCGCATGTCAGGTCCCTGCCCCACCGCACAAGTACAAAAGCATCGCACAGCAGCGATCACTGACACAGACATGCGGGGGGACGCCCAGCACAGAGCTAGTCTGCCCTGCATGTCAGGTCTCTGCCCCACCGCACAAGTACAAAAGCATCGCACAGCAGCGATCACTGACACAGACATGCGGGGGGACGCCCAGCACAGAGCTAGTCTGCCCCGCATGTCAGGTCCGGCCCCACTGCACAGGTACAAAAGCATCGCACAGCAGCGATCACTGACACAGACATGCGGGGGGACGCCCAGCACAGAGCTAGTCTGCCCTGCATGTCAGGTCCCTGCCCCACCGCACAAGTACAAAAGCATCGCACAGCAGCGATCACTGACACAGACATGCGGGGGGACGCCCAGCACAGAGCTAGTCTGCCCTGCATGTCAGGTCCCTGCCCCACCGCACAAGTACAAAAGCATCGCACAGCAGCGATCACTGACACAGACATGCGGGGGGACGCCCAGCACAGAGCTAGTCTGCCCTGCATGTCAGGTCCGGCCCCACCACACAGGTACAAAAGCATCGCACAGCAGCGATCACTGACACAGACATTTAGGGGGACGCCCAGCACAGAGCTAGTCTGCACCGCATGTCAGGTCCCTGCCCCACCACACAGGTACAAAAGCATCGCACAGCAGCGATCACTGACACAGACATTTGGGGGGACGCCCAGCACAGAGCTAGTCTGCACCGCATGTCAGGTCCGGCCCCACCGCACAAGTACAAAAGCATCGCACAGCAGCGATCACTGACACAGACATGCGGGGGGACGCCCAGCACAGAGCTAGTCTGCCCTGCATGTCAGGTCCGGCCCCACCACACAGGTACAAAAGCATCGCACAGCAGCGATCACTGACACAGACATGCGGGGGGACGCCCAGCACAGAGCTATTCTGCCCTGCATGTCAGGTCCCTGCCCCACCGCACAAGTACAAAAGCATCGCACAGCAGCGATCACTGACACAGACATGCGGGGGGACGCCCAGCACAGAGCTAGTCTGCCCTGCATGTCAGGTCCGGCCCCACCACACAGGTACAAAAGCATCGCACAGCAGCGATCACTGACACACACATTTGGGGGGACGCCCAGCACAGAGCTAGTCTGCACCGCATGTCAGGTCCGGCCCCACCGCACAAGTACAAAAGCATCGCACAGCAGCGATCACTGACACAGACATGCGGGGGGACGCCCAGCACAGAGCTAGTCTGCCCTGCATGTCAGGTCTGGCCCCATAGCGCAAGTACAAAAGCATCGCACAGCAGCGATCACTGACACAGACATGCGGGGGGACGCCCAGCACAGAGCTAGTCTGCCCTGCATGTCAGGTCCGGCCCCACCACACAGGTACAAAAGCATCGCACAGCAGCGATCACTGACACAGACATTTGGGGGGACGCCCAGCACAGAGCTAGTCTGCACCGCATGTCAGGTCCGGCCCCACCGCACAAGTACAAAAGCATCGCACAGCAGCGATCACTGACACAGACATGCGGGGGGACGCCCAGCACAGAGCTAGTCTGCCCTGCATGTCAGGTCCGGCCCCACCACACAGGTACAAAAGCATCGCACAGCAGCGATCACTGACACAGACATGCGGGGGGACGCCCAGCACAGAGCTATTCTGCCCCGCATGTCAGGTCCCTGCCCCACCGCACAAGTACAAAAGCATCGCACAGCAGCGATCACTGACACAGACATGCGGGGGGACGCCCAGCACAGAGCTAGTCTGCCCTGCATGTCAGGTCCGGCCCCACCACACAGGTACAAAAGCATCGCACAGCAGCGATCACTGACACAGACATGCGGGGGGACGCCCAGCACAGGACTAGTCTGCCCTGCATGTCAGGTCCGGCCCCACCACACAAGTACAAAAGCATCGCACAGCAGCGATCACTGACACAGACATGCGGGGGGACGCCAAGCACAGAGCTAGTCTGCCCTGCATGTCAGGTCCCTGCCCCACCGCACAGGTACATAAGCATCGCACAGCAGCGATCACTGACACAGACATGCGGGGGGGGGGCCAGCACAGAGCTAGTCTGCCCCGCATGTCAGGTCCCTGCCCCACCGCACAAGTACAAAAGCATCGCACAGCAGCGATCACTGACACAGACATGCGGGGGGACGCCCAGCACAGAGCTAGTCTGCCCTGCATGTCAGGTCTCTGCCCCACCGCACAAGTACAAAAGCATCGCACAGCAGCGATCACTGACACAGACATGCGGGGGGACGCCCAGCACAGAGCTAGTCTGCCCCGCATGTCAGGTCCGGCCCCACTGCACAGGTACAAAAGCATCGCACAGCAGCGATCACTGACACAGACATGCGGGGGGACGCCCAGCACAGAGCTAGTCTGCCCTGCATGTCAGGTCCCTGCCCCACCGCACAAGTACAAAAGCATCGCACAGCAGCGATCACTGACACAGACATGCGGGGGGACGCCCAGCACAGAGCTAGTCTGCCCTGCATGTCAGGTCCCTGCCCCACCGCACAAGTACAAAAGCATCGCACAGCAGCGATCACTGACACAGACATGCGGGGGGACGCCCAGCACAGAGCTAGTCTGCCCTGCATGTCAGGTCCGGCCCCACCACACAGGTACAAAAGCATCGCACAGCAGCGATCACTGACACAGACATTTAGGGGGACGCCCAGCACAGAGCTAGTCTGCACCGCATGTCAGGTCCCTGCCCCACCACACAAGTACAAAAGCATCGCACAGCAGCGATCACTGACACAGACATGTGGGGGGGACGCCCAGCACAGAGCTAGTCTGCCCCGCATGTCAGGTCTGGCCCCATAGCGCAAGTACAAAAGCATCGCACAGCAGCGATCACTGACACAGACATGCGGGGGGACGCCCAGCACAGAGCTAGTCTGCCCTGCATGTCAGGTCCGGCCCCACCACACAGGTACAAAAGCATCGCACAGCAGCGATCACTGACACAGACATTTGGGGGGACGCCCAGCACAGAGCTAGTCTGCCCTGCATGTCAGGTCCGGCCCCACCACACAAGTACAAAAGCATCGCACAGCAGCGATCACTGACACAGACATGCGGGGGGACGCCCAGCACAGAGCTAGTCTGCCCCGCATGTCAGGTCCGGCCCCGCCACACAGGTACAAAAGCATCGCACAGCAGCGATCACTGACACAGACATGCGGGGGGACGCCCAGCACAGGACTAGTCTGCCCCGCATGTCAGGTCCCTGCCCCACCACACAAGTACAAAAGCATCGCACAGCAGCGATCACTGACACAGACATGTGGGGGGACGCCCAGCACAGAGATAGTCTACCCCGCATGTCAGGTCCGGCCTCACCGCACAGGTACAAAAGCATCGCACAGCAGCGATCACTGACACAGACATGCGGGGGGACACCCAGCACAGAGCTAGTCTGCCCCGCATGTCAGGTCCCTGCCCCACCACACAAGTACAAAAGCATCGCACAGCAGCGATCACTGACACAGACATGTGGGGGGACGCCCAGCACAGAGCTAGTCTGCCCCGCATGTCAGGTCCGGCCCCACCGCACAAGTACAAAAGCATCGCACAGCAGCGATCACTGACACAGACATGCGGGGGGACGCCCAGCACAGAGCTATTCTGCCCCGCATGTCAGGTCCCTGCCCCACCGCACAGGTACAAAAGCATCGCACAGCAGCGATCACTGACACAGACATGTGGGGGGACGCCCAGCACAGAGCTAGTCTGCCCCGCATGTCAGGTCCGGCCCCACCGCACAAGTACAAAAGCATCGCACAGCAGCGATCACTGACACAGACATGCGGGGGGACACCCAGCACAGAGCTAGTCTGCCCTGAATGTCAGGTCCCTGCCCCACCACACAAGTACAAAAGCATCGCACAGCAGCAATCACTGACACAGACATGCAGGGGGACGCCCAGCACAGAGCTAGTCTGCCCCGCATGTCAGGTCCCTGCCCCACCGCACAAGTACAAAAGCATCGCACAGCAGCGATCGCTGACACAGACATGCGGGGGGACACCCAGCACAGAGCTAGTCTGCCCCGCATGTCAGGTCCCTGCCCCACCTCACAGGTACAAAAGCATCGCACAGCAGCGATCACTGACACAGACATGTGGGGGGGGACGCTCAGCACAGAGCTAGTCTGCCGCGCATGTCAGGTCCGGCCCCACCGCACAGGTACAAAAGCATCGCACAGCAGCGATCACTGACACAGACATGTGGGGGGGGGACGCTCAGCACAGAGCTAGTCTGCCGCGCATGTCAGGTCCGGCCCCACCACACAAGTACAAAAGCATCGCACAGCAGCGATCACTGACACAGTCATGCGGGGGGACGCCCAGCACAGTGCTAGTCCGCCCTGCTTGTCTGCCCCCCCCCCCCCCCGCACAAGTACAAAAGCATCGCACAGCAGCGATCACTGACACAGACATGCGGGGGGACGCCCAGCACAGAGCTAGTCTGCCCCGCATGTCAGGTCCGGCCCCACTGCACAGGTACAAAAGCATCGCACAGCAGCGATCACTGACACAGACATGCGGGGGGACGCCCAGCACAGAGCTAGTCTGCCCTGCATGTCAGGTCCCTGCCCCACCGCACAAGTACAAAAGCATCGCACAGCAGCGATCACTGACACAGACATGCGGGGGGACACCCAGCACAGAGCTAGTCCGCCCTGCTTGTCTGGCCACCCCCCCCGCACAAGTACAAAAGCATCGCACAGCAGCGATCACTGACACAGACATGCGGGGGGATGCCCAGCACAGAGCTAGTCTGCCCCGCATGTCAGGTCCGGCCCCACCGCACAAGTACAAAAGCATCGCACAGCAGCGATCACTGACACAGACATGCGGGGGGACACCCAGCACAGAGCTAGTCTGCCCCGCATGTCAGGTCCGGCCTCACCACACAAGTACAAAAGCATCGCACAGCAGCGATCACTGACACAGACATGCGGGGGGACGCCCAGCACAGAGCTAGTCTGCACCGCATGTCAGGTCCCTGCCTCACCGCACAAGTACAAAAGCATCGCACAGCAGCGATCACTGACACAGACATGCGGGGGGGGGGACGCTCAGCACAGAGCTAGTCTGCCCCGCATGTCAGGTCCCTGCCCCACCGCACAAGTACAAAAGCATCGCACAGCAGCGATCACAGACACAGACATGCGGGGGGACGCCCAGCACAGAGCTAGTCTGCCCTGCATGTCAGGTCCCTGCCCCACCGCACAAGTACAAAAGCATCGCACAGCAGCGATCACTGACACAGACATGCGCGGGGACGCCCAGCACAGAGCTAGTCTGCCCCGCATGTCAGGTCCGGCCCCACTGCACAGGTACAAAAGCATCGCACAGCAGCGATCACTGACACAGACATGCGGGGGGACGCCCAGCACAGAGCTAGTCTGCCCCGCATGTCAGGTCCGGCCCCACCGCACAAGTACAAAAGCATCGCACAGCAGCGATCACTGACACAGACATGCGGGGGGACACCCAGCACAGAGCTAGTCTGCCCCGCATGTCAGGTCCGGCCTCACCACACAAGTACAAAAGCATCGCACAGCAGCGATCACTGACACAGACATGCGGGGGGACGCCAAGCACAGAGCTAGTCTGCACCGCATGTCAGGTCCCTGCCTCACCGCACAAGTACAAAAGCATCGCACAGCAGCGATCACTGACACAGACATGCGGGGGGGGGGGGACGCTCAGCACAGAGCTAGTCTGCCCCGCATGTCAGGTCCCTGCCCCACCGCACAAGTACAAAAGCATCGCACAGCAGCGATCACAGACACAGACATGCGGGGGGACGCCCAGCACAGAGCTAGTCTGCCCTGCATGTCAGGTCCCTGCCCCACCGCACAAGTACAAAAGCATCGCACAGCAGCGATCACTGACACAGACATGCGGGGGGACGCCCAGCACAGAGCTAGTCTGCCCCGCATGTCAGGTCCGGCCCCACTGCACAGGTACAAAAGCATCGCACAGCAGCGATCACTGACACAGACATGCGGGGGGACGCCCAGCACAGAGCTAGTCTGCCCCGCATGTCAGGTCCGGCCCCACCACACAAGTACAAAAGCATCGCACAGCAGCGATCACTGACACAGACATGCGGGGGGACGCCCAGCACAGAGCTAGTCTGCCCCGCATGTCTGGTCCGGCCCCACCACACAAGTACAAAAGCATCGCACAGCAGCGATCACTGACACAGACATGCGGGGGGACGCCCAGCACAGAGCTAGTCTGCCCTGCATGTCAGGTCCCTGCCCCACCGCACAAGTACAAAAGCATCGCACAGCAGCGATCACTGACACAGACATGCGGGGGGACGCCCAGCACAGAGCTAGTCCGCCCTGCTTGTCTGGCCACCCCCCCCGCACAAGTACAAAAGCATCGCACAGCAGCGATCACTGACACAGACATGCGGGGGGACGCCCAGCACAGTGCTAGTCCGCCCTGCATGTCTGGCCACCCCCCCGCACAAGTATAAAGCATCGCTGTCAGGAATCGACTTACCAGGCTGACATCCGTCCGCCGCTGCGGACTCCGTCCTGGCTCCCTGCGGTCACCTGTCACCTATGCCCCTGCCATGGGACATCATCAAGGGCCTGGGAACACTCCTGAGACAGCGGGCATGTAGCGCGCCGCGTCCCTGCTAGGCCGCAGCGTGGGCGCCGCCATGACAGTCTGTAAACAGCCAGTATACTGCGGCCAATCCGGTGCTTGGCCGCACCCACTTTCCTTCACTCATCCAATCCCTGTGCACCATGGGGTACATAAGAGACTGCAGGATCAGTCTGCAGGCATCCTGGACTTTGTGTCACTCCAGCGACCCATGTGAAAGGATCTGTTCCTGTTCCTCCTGTGTTCCTGGTTCTCTGCTTGCGAACTTGTACTCCTGGTTACTCTGCACAGCTCCGTGGAACTTCAAGGCCCAGCAATACCTGCAACCTGCAAATAAGGCTTCACACCCATCACCACCTTGTGTGCTTCAGCCTGCAGTTGAAGACTGACTCCAGGTGTGTTTCATTCCTCCACCTGTGATACAGCTTGCTGCTGCCAGTGCCTCATCACCTGCACTGTGAAGTCAGACTCCTGCCTCTGCTCAGGTTTGCCATTCTACACCTTGCTGCCTAAGTTTCCTGTTTTAAAACCTGCACTGGTTTCCAAACCAGAACCATTTCACAAACACTTGTTCTTCTGTTTATATATTACCGGATATTATTTTCTCAAGTCATCTGTCATCCTTTGCCATAGACTTTCAGTTATCATACTGAGTGATTGACTTTATTCATCTGTTATTATTGTTTCTGCTACCATTCTGTGTTATATCATCTGCTAAATAAAATACCATTGCGCTCATGCGCAGGAACGTTATCCAGCCTCCTCGTTTTCTCCCATCTACCTCCACTGACCCACTAGCGCCCCCTCCGGGGACACAGCCCAAACACAATCTGACAGTAAGTCCAGGATCGATGGACTCGGATGGTGGACGGAGTGTGGGGTCAGAGGCCTTGCAAAATCTGGTCTCCCGTCTGGATGGTCAAGAGGTTGCGCAGCAGCAGATGCTTCAATTCCTGCAAGGGATGTCCTCCCGATTAGATACACTACAGCAATCCCTGCCTAGTGTACTCTCTCCTACTGTTCCTGTTACTCCAGCACCTGCCAGTGCTGTGAGTTCTTCTATGCCGGCTGCATCAGCTCCAGTGTCACGTCTGCATCTGCCCGTGCCGAGCAAGTATGATGGCAGTCCTAAGTTATGTCGCGGGTTTCTCAATCAATGTGAAATACAGTTTGAGTTATTGCCACATAATTTCCCCACGCCAAGATCCAAGGTTGCCTACATCATCTCCTTACTCTCTGGATCTGCTCTGAGTTGGGTGTCTCCTCTGTGGGAACGTGCTGACCCTCTGATTAACAACTACACAGACTTCGTGTCAACCTTCAGACGGATCTTTGACGAGCCTGGTCGTGCGACATCAGCTTCAGCAGACCTGATCCAACTTCGTCAAGGTACCCGAAGCATGGGACAATATGTCATCCAGTTCCAGACGTTGGCTGCAGAGGTTCAGTGGAACAACCAAGCTCTGGTAGCAGCTTTCTGGCACGGACTCTCGGATCGGATCAAGGATGAACTGGCGACCCGTGACATTCCTGTTCAACTATCTGATTTGATCTCCCTGTGCATTAAGTTGGACTCTCGCATCCGCGAACGCAATAATGAACGCGCTCGGAGTGAGCCACGCAGATCAAGGTTCATACCTTCTGTACAGTTCCAGTCTCCCTCTTCTGACGAGCCTATGCAGATAAATAGGTCCCGCCTAACTCCTGAAGAGCGGGCAAGAAGAATACGTGAGAGACTCTGCCTATACTGTGCTGCTGCGGGCCATCAGATTAACTCCTGCACGGTGCGTTCGGGAAACGCCAGATCCTGACTTGTAAGGGAGGAGTCAAGTTAGGATCTTTCAGTCAAGCTCCTTCCCAACAAGACCTCATCCTCCCAGTGATGCTAGAGACTCCAGTTGGGCTCCAGTCTGCGTCAGCATTAGTGGACTGCGGTGCTGCAGGAAACTTTATCACCCAAGCTGCGGTAAATAAATTTTGCCTATCTACCTGTGAACTTTCTTGTCCAGTTTACATTACTGCTGTGGATGGTAGTCGAATCTCCAAGGGGAACATTTCTCATCAAACTGTTCCAGTGGTTCTGGGAGTTGGATTTCTCCATTCTGAACTGATCAAGTTCCTGGTCATCCCTCAAGCCACCCAGGAGATTGTCTTGGGCATGCCCTGGCTCCAGCTACATAATCCACAGTTTGACTGGTCAACGTTGCAGCTTACCTCATGGGGTTCACATTGTCATCAATCCTGCTTAGCCCAAGTGTGTCCCATTAAGTCTACCGAAGTAAAGACACAGTCAAGTCTCCCAGCAGCTTATCAAGACTTCTCAGACGTCTTCTGTGAAAAGGCTGCTGATATCCTGCCGCCCCATAGGGAATGGGATTGTCCCATCGATCTCCTTCCTGGCAAGAAGCCACCTAGGGGGCGCACCTACCCGTTGTCTGTTCCTGAAACTGAGGCGATGAGTAATTACATCAGAGAGAATCTTCAGAAGGGATTCATCCGTCCGTCATCATCTCCCGCTGGTGCAGGTTTCTTCTTTGTTAAAAAGAAGGATGGAGGACTGCGTCCATGCATTGACTATCGGGGTCTCAATGACATTACTATCAAGAATAGTTATCCATTACCACTCATTACCGAATTATTTGACAGAGTTAAAGGAGCCCGCATCTTCACCAAGTTAGATCTCCGCGGTGCCTATAATCTCATCAGAATCCGGAGTGGTGACGAGTGGAAGACAGCTTTCAACACTCGAGATGGCCATTATGAATACCTGGTAATGCCATTTGGGTTGTGTAATGCTCCAGCAGTGTTCCAACACTTTGTGAACGAAATCTTTCGTGATGTCCTGTATAAGTACCTCGTTGTTTACTTAGATGATATCCTTATCTTCTCCCAAGACCTTCCATCTCATCGTCTACAAGTTTGTGAAGTTCTCCGACGTCTTCGTGAGAACCGGCTCTACGGGAAACTATCTAAATGCACCTTTGAAGTTCCCTCTATACCCTTCCTGGGTTATATAATTTCCGGATCGGATCTTCAGATGGACCCGACAAAATTGGAAGCTATTGCCAATTGGTCCATTCCAAACTCTCTCAAGTCTATCCAGCGATTCCTGGGTTTCGCCAACTACTATAGAAAATTTATTCGAGGATTCTCCACTCTCATCGCTCCTATTACCAACCTGACTCGGAAAGGGGCAGACCATTCCAACTGGTCAGAAGAAGCCTTGGCAGCCTTCCAGAAGATCAAGCTAGCCTTTATGTCTGCTCCAGTGCTGTCTCAGCCAGATGTCAACAGACCATTCGAGTTGGAGGTAGATGCCTCTACAGTTGGGGTTGGAGCTGTTCTCTCCCAGAAGGGATCCGATGGGAAAGTCCACCCTTGTGGGTTTTATTCTCGAAAGTTTCTTCCTGCAGAAGCTAACTACTCCGTGGGGGATCAAGAACTACTGGCGATCAAGCTGGCTCTCGAGGAATGGAGATATCTCCTAGAAGGGGCCAAACATCCGTTTAATATCTACACGGATCATAAAAACCTGCTATATTTAAAGGCAGCTCAGTGCCTTAACCCTCGCCAGTCCAGGTGGGCTATGTTTTTCTCACGTTTTAATTTCAAGCTTCATTTCCGCCCAGGTTCGCAGAATGTGAAAGCCGACGCGTTATCCCGATCCATGGAATCTGAAGAAGGAACATCTGACTCAGTGCCACATTCCATCCTGAGCCCCGTGGTTTTCGCTGCATCTCAAGTCTCCCCAGCTCCTCCTCCTGGTAAGACTTTTGTTTCCCCAGATCTCCGTCCCAAGTTGCTATCTTGGGCCCATCAATCCAAGTTCACTGGTCATCCTGGGGTCCTGAAGACCTTCAAGTTCCTTTCTGCTACATATTGGTGGCCAAAGATGAAAATGGACATCCAGGATTTCGTGGCATCCTGTCCTAAATGTGTGCAGCACAAGACTCCTCGTCAGTCTCCAGCAGGTCAGTTACAACCACTGTCTATCCCTAGTCGTCCCTGGTCACACCTGTCCATGGATTTTATCACCGACCTTCCTCCTTCTCAAGGACATAATACCATTTGGGTTGTAGTGGACAGATTCACCAAGATGGCTCATTTTGTTCCTCTCCAGGGTCTCCCTTCTGCCCCAAAACTTGCCCAAATCTTCCTACGGGAGATTTTCCGCTTACATGGTTTACCCTCTGAAATAATATCTGACCGGGGGGTACAGTTTGTAGCGAGGTTTTGGAGGGCCCTCTGTTCTGCTATGCAGGTCAAACTGAAGTTTTCATCTTCATACCATCCTCAGACGAATGGGCAGACAGAGAGGGTCAATCAAGAACTTGAGACTTTTTTAAGATTATATGTTTCATCTTCCCAGGATGACTGGTTCGATCTGCTCCCATGGGCCGAGTTTGCCCACAACTTTCGATACCATACTGCCACTGAAACGACACCATTCTTTGCAGTATATGGGCAACATCCCCGTGTACCTGATTTCCAAGAACTCCCTCATATGGATGTTCCTGCTGCCACTACTGCTCTGACTCAGTTTTCATCTATTTGGAGAAAAATTCACGTTTCCCTCAAAAAGGCCTCCAGTCGGTACAAGGTCTTTGCCGACCGCAAGAGACGTGCGGTTCCCCATTTGAAACCTGGGGACAAGGTTTGGCTATCAACCCGTAACCTCCGTCTCAGGGTCCCATCCATGAAGTTTGCACCACGCTTCATTGGTCCTTACCCTGTCGAAAGAGTCATCAACCCAGTGGCCTATAAATTAAAGTTACCATCTTCCCTTCGTATACCTAACGCTTTTCATATTTCTCTCCTCAGACCTCTAGTCCTAAACCGCTTTCAGAATACTCTTCCAGTAGGTCCCAAGGTTCGAACTCAGCGGGGCGTGGAATTCGAGATCAACAAAATTCTGGACTCCCGTTGTCGGTATGGACGTCTCCAGTACCTGGTCGATTGGTCAGGTTATGGCCCAGAGGAGAGAAGTTGGGTGAATTCGTCCGATGTCCATGCTCCTAGGTTGGTCCGTGTCTTCCACAGCACTCATCCCTCCAAACCACGTGGGTGTTCGGTGTCCACCCCTAAAGGAGGGGGTACTGTCAGGAATCGACTTACCAGGCTGACATCCGTCCGCCGCTGCGGACTCCGTCCTGGCTCCCTGCGGTCACCTGTCACCTATGCCCCTGCCATGGGACATCATCAAGGGCCTGGGAACACTCCTGAGACAGCGGGCATGTAGCGCGCCGCGTCCCTGCTAGGCCGCAGCGTGGGCGCCGCCATGACAGTCTGTAAACAGCCAGTATACTGCGGCCAATCCGGTGCTTGGCCGCACCCACTTTCCTTCACTCATCCAATCCCTGTGCACCATGGGGTACATAAGAGACTGCAGGATCAGTCTGCAGGCATCCTGGACTTTGTGTCTCTCCAGCGACCCATGTGAAAGGATCTGTTCCTGTTCCTCCTGTGTTCCTGGTTCTCTGCTTGCGAACTTGTACTCCTGGTTACTCTGCACAGCTCCGTGGAACTTCAAGGCCCAGCAATACCTGCAACCTGCAAATAAGGCTTCACACCCATCACCACCTTGTGTGCTTCAGCCTGCAGTTGAAGACTGACTCCAGGTGTGTTTCATTCCTCCACCTGTGATACAGCTTGCTGCTGCCAGTGCCTCATCACCTGCACTGTGAAGTCAGACTCCTGCCTCTGCTCAGGTTTGCCATTCTACATCTTGCTGCCTAAGTTTCCTGTTTTAAAACCTGCACTGGTTTCCAAACCAGAACCATTTCACAAACACTTGTTCTTCTGTTTATATATTACCGGATATTATTTTCTCAAGTCATCTGTCATCCATTGCCATAGACTTTCAGTTATCATACTGAGTGATTGACTTTATTCATCTGTTATTATTGTTTCTGCTACCATTCTGTGTTATATCATCTGCTAAATAAAATACCATTGCGCTCATGCGCAGGAACGTTATCCAGCCTCCTCGTTTTCTCCCATCTACCTCCACTGACCCACTAGCGCCCCCTCCGGGGACACAGCCCAAACACAATCTGACAATCGCACAGCAGCGATCACTGACACAGACATGCGGGGGGACGCCCAGCACAGTGCTAGTCCGCCCTGCATGTCTGGCCACCCCCCCGCACAAGTATAAAAGCATCGCACAGCAGCGATCACTGACACAGACATGCGGGGGGACGCCCAGCACAGAGCTAGTCTGCCCCGCATGTCAGGTCCGGCCCCACCGCACAAGTACAAAAGCATCGCACAGCAGCGATCACTGACACAGACATGCGGGGGGACGCCCAGCACAGAGCTATTCTGCCCCGCATGTCAGGTCCCTGCCCCACCGCACAGGTACAAAAGCATCGCACAGCAGCGATCACTGACACAGACATGTGGGGGGACGCCCAGCACAGAGCTAGTCTGCCCCGCATGTCAGGTCCGGCCCCACCGCACAAGTACAAAAGCATCGCACAGCAGCGATCACTGACACAGACATGCGGGGGGACACCCAGCACAGAGCTAGTCTGCACCGCATGTCAGGTCCCTGCCTCACCGCACAGGTACATAAGCATCGCACAGCAGCGATCACTGACACAGACATGCGGGGGGACGCCCAGCACAGAGCTAGTCTGCACCGCATGTCAGGTCCGGCCCCACCACACAAGTACAAAAGCATCGCACAGCAGCGATCACTGACACAGACATGCGGGGGGACGCCCAGCACAGAGCTAGTCTGCACCGCATGTCAGGTCCCTGCCTCACCGCACAAGTACAAAAGCATCGCACAGCAGCGATCACTGACACAGACATGCGGGGGGGGGGGGGGGGGCGCTCAGCACAGAGCTAGTCTGCCCCGCATGTCAGGTCCCTGCCCCACCGCACAAGTACAAAAGCATCGCACAGCAGCGATCACTGACACTGACATGCGGGGGGACGCCCAGCACAGAGCTAGTCTGCCCTGCATGTCAGGTCCCTGCCCCACCGCACAAGTACAAAAGCATCGCACAGCAGCGATCACTGACACAGACATGCGGGGGGACGCCCAGCACAGAGCTAGTCTGCCCCGCATGTCAGGTCCGGCCCCACTGCACAGGTACAAAAGCATCGCACAGCAGCGATCACTGACACAGACATGCGGGGGGACGCCCAGCACAGAGCTAGTCTGCCCTGCATGTCAGGTCCCTGCCCCACCGCACAAGTACAAAAGCATCGCACAGCAGCGATCACTGACACAGACATGCGGGGGGACGCCCAGCACAGAGCTAGTCTGCCCTGCATGTAAGGTCCCTGCCCCACCGCACAAGTACAAAAGCATCGCACAGCAGCGATCACTGACACAGACATGCGGGGGGACGCCCAGCACAGAGCTAGTCTGCCCTGCATGTCAGGTCCGGCCCCACCACACAGGTACAAAAGCATCGCACAGCAGCGATCACTGACACAGACATTTGGGGGGACGCCCAGCACAGAGCTAGTCTGCACCGCATGTCAGGTCCGGCCCCACCGCACAAGTACAAAAGCATCGCACAGCAGCGATCACTGACACAGACATGCGGGGGGACGCCCAGCACAGAGCTAGTCTGCCCTGCATGTCAGGTCTGGCCCCATAACGCAAGTACAAAAGCATCGCACAGCAGCGATCACTGACACAGACATTTGGGGGGACGCCCAGCACAGAGCTAGTCTGCACCGCATGTCAGGTCCGGCCCCACCGCACAAGTACAAAAGCAACGCACAGCAGCGATCACTGACACAGACATGCGGGGGGACGCCCAGCACAGAGCTATTCTGCCCCGCATATCAGGTCCCTGCCCCACCGCACAAGTACAAAAGCATCGCACAGCAGCGATCACTGACACAGACATGCGGGGGGACGCCCAGTACAGAGCTAGTCTGCCCTGCATGTCAGGTCCGGCCCCACCACACAGGTACAAAAGCATCGCACAGCAGCGATCACTGACACAGACATGCGGGGGGACGCCCAGCACAGAGCTATTCTGCCCCGCATGTCAGGTCCCTGCCCCACCGCACAAGTACAAAAGCATCGCACAGCAGCGATCACTGACACAGACATGCGGGGGGACGCCCAGCACAGAGCTAGTCTGCCCTGCATGTCAGGTCCGGCCCCACCACACAGGTACAAAAGCATCGCACAGCAGCGATCACTGACACAGACATGCGGGGGGACGCCCAGCACAGGACTAGTCTGCCCTGCATGTCAGGTCCGGCCCCACCACACAAGTACAAAAGCATCGCACAGCAGCGATCACTGACACAGACATGCGGGGGGACGCCCAGCACAGAGCTAGTCTGCCCTGCATGTCAGGTCCCTGCCCCACCGCACAGGTACATAAGCATCGCACAGCAGTGATCACTGACACAGACATGCGGGGGGGGGGCCAGCACAGAGCTAGTCTGCCCCGCATGTCAGGTCCCTGCCCCACCGCACAAGTACAAAAGCATCGCACAGCAGCGATCACTGACACAGACATGCGGGGGGACGCCCAGCACAGAGCTAGTCTGCCCTGCATGTCAGGTCCCTGCCCCACCGCACAAGTACAAAAGCATCGCACAGCAGCGATCACTGACACAGACATGCGGGGGGACGCCCAGCACAGAGCTAGTCTGCCCCGCATGTCAGGTCCGGCCCCACTGCACAGGTACAAAAGCATCGCACAGCAGCGATCACTGACACAGACATGCGGGGGGACGCCCAGCACAGAGCTAGTCTGCCCTGCATGTCAGGTCCCTGCCCCACCGCACAAGTACAAAAGCATCGCACAGCAGCGATCACTGACACAGACATGCGGGGGGACGCCCAGCACAGAGCTAGTCTGCCCTGCATGTCAGGTCCCTGCCCCACCGCACAAGTACAAAAGCATCGCACAGCAGCGATCACTGACACAGACATGCGGGGGGACGCCCAGCACAGAGCTAGTCTGCCCTGCATGTCAGGTCCGGCCCCACCACACAGGTACAAAAGCATCGCACAGCAGCGATCACTGACACAGACATTTGGGGGGACGCCCAGCACAGAGCTAGTCTGCACCGCATGTCAGGTCCCTGCCCCACCACACAAGTACAAAAGCATCGCACAGCAGCGATCACTGACACAGACATGCGGGGGGGACGCCCAGCACAGAGCTAGTCTGCCCCGCATGTCAGGTCTGGCCCCATAGCGCAAGTACAAAAGCATCGCACAGCAGCGATCACTGACACAGACATGCGGGGGGACGCCCAGCACAGAGCTAGTCTGCCCTGCATGTCAGGTCCGGCCCCACCACACAGGTACAAAAGCATCGCACAGCAGCGATCACTGACACAGACATTTGGGGGGACGCCCAGCACAGAGCTAGTCTGCACCGCATGTCAGGTCCGGCCCCACCGCACAAGTACAAAAGCATCGCACAGCAGCGATCACTGACACAGACATGCGGGGGGACGCCCAGCACAGAGCTAGTCTGCCCTGCATGTCAGGTACGGCCCCACCACACAAGTACAAAAGCATCGCACAGCAGCGATCACTGACACAGACATGCGGGGGGACGCCCAGCACAGAGCTAGTCTGCCCCGCATGTCAGGTCCGGCCCCGCCACACAGGTACAAAAGCATCGCACAGCAGCGATCACTGACACAGACATGCGGGGGGACGCCCAGCACAGAGCTAGTCTGCCCCGCATGTCAGGTCCGGCCCCACCACACAAGTACAAAAGCATCGCACAGCAGCGATCACTGACACAGACATGCGGGGGGACGCCCAGCACAGAGCTAGTCTGCCCCACATGTCAGGTCCGGCCCCACCGCACAAGTACAAAAGCATTGCACAGCAGCGATCACTGACACAGACATGCGGGGGGGGGGACCCAGCACAGAGCTAGTCTGCCCGCATGTCAGGTCCCTGCCCCACCACACAAGTACAAAAGCATCGCACAGCAGCGATCACTGACACAGACATGCGGGGGGGACGCCCAGCACAGAGCTAGTCTGCCCTGCATGTCAGGTCCCTGCCCCACCACACAAGTACAAAAGCATCGCACAGCAGCGATCACTGACACAGACATGCGGGGGACGCCCAGCACAGAGCTAGTCTGCCCCGCATGTCAGGTCCCTGCCCCACCACACAAGTACAAAAGCATCGCACAGCAGCGATCACTGACACAGACATGCGGGGGGGACGCCCAGCACAGAGCTAGCCTACCCCGCATGTCAGGTCCGGCCCCACCGCACAGGTACAAAAGCATCGCACAGCAGCGATCACTGACACAGACATGTGGGGGGACGCCCAGCACAGAGCTAGTCTGCCCCGCATGTCAGGTCCCTGCCTCACCACACAGGTACAAAAGCATCGCACAGCAGCGATCACTGACACAGACATGTGGGGGGACGCCCAGCACAGAGCTAGTCTGCCCTGCATGTCAGGTCCGGCCCCACCACACAAGTACAAAAGCATCGCACAGCAGCGATCACTGACACAGACATGCGGGGGGACACCCAGCACAGAGCTAGTCTGCCCTGCATGTCAGGTCTGGCCCCACCACACAAGTACAAAAGCATCGCACAGCAGCGATCACTGACACAGACATGCGGGGGGACACCCAGCACAGAGCTAGTCTGCCCCGCATGTCAGGTCCGGCCCCACCGCACAAGTACAAAAGCATCGCACAGCAGCGATCACTGACACAGACATGCGGGGGGACGCCCAGCACAGGACTAGTCTGCCCCGCATGTCAGGTCCCTGCCCCACCTCACAAGTACAAAAGCATCGCACAGCAGCGATCACTGACACAGACATGCGGGGAGACGCCCAGCACAGAGCTAGTCTGCCCTGCATGTCAGGTCCCTGCCCCACAGCACAAGTACAAAAACATCGCACAGCAGCGATCACTGACACAGACATGCGGGGGGACGCCCAGCACAGAGCTAGTCTGCCCCGCATGTCAGGTCCGGCCTCACCACACAAGTACAAAAGCATCGCACAGCAGCGTAAGTGTAATTCCCGGCCGTTGCTGAGTTACTCGTCGCTGCCCTGAGTCGCAGTGGGTGCGTGTGACATCATGCAGCCTCTGCGGCCCGCCCCCCACATGGTCAGGCCATGTCTGCGTTGGCCGGACTGTGCCATGAAAATGGCGAACAAACGCTGCCGTGCCGCCCCCTCCTGCCCAGTGACCGCCTCTGCCTGTCAATCAATCAAGATTGCTAGGCTACGTTGGTCGTCTGGCATGCACCGGCGCACTGTGGCGCTGGCGCATGCGCAGTTCCGACACGATCGCACCGCTGCGAAAAACTGCAGCGTGCGATCGGGTCAGAATGACCCCCCATTTGCAGTACAGGTGGGGTAGATGTAACATGTGCAGAGAGAGTTAGATTTGGGTGGGGTGTGTTCAAACTGATACCTAAATTGCAGTGTAAAAATAAAGCAGCCAGTATTTACCCTGCACAGAAACAAGGGCCCTCATTCCGAGTTGTTCGCTCGCAAGGCGAATGTAGCAGAGTTACACACGCTAAGCCGCCGCCTACTGGGAGTGAATCTTAGCTTCTTAAATGTGCGACCGATGTATGCGCAATATTGCGATCACAAACGAGTTAGCAGTTTTTGAGTAGCTTCAGACTTACTCTGCCTGTGCGATCAGTTCAGTGCTTTTCGTTCCTGGCTGACGTCATAAACACACCCAGCGTTCGCCCAGGCACACCCACCGTTTCCCCGGCCACTCCTGCGTTTTTTCTGGAAACGGTAGCGTTTTCAGCCACACGCCCCTAAAACGCCGTGCATCCGCCCAGTAACACCCATTTCCTGTCAATCACAATGCAAACGTCGGAGCGATGAAAAAGCCGTGAGTAAAATTACTTTCTTCATAGTAAAGTTACTTGGCGCAGTCGCAGTGCGAACATTGCGCATGCGCACTAAGAGAATTCTCACTGCGATGCGATGAAAATCTCCGTGCGAACAACTCGGAATGAGGGCCAATATAACCCACCCAAATCTAACTCTCTCTGCACATGTTACATCTGCCCCACCTGCACTGCACATGGGCCCTCATTCCGAGTTGTTCGCTCTGTATTTTTCATCGCATCGCAGTGAAATTCCGCTTAGTGCGCATGCGCAATTTTCGCACTGCGACTGCGCCAAGTATCTTTGCTATGAAGATAGTATTTTTACTCACGGCTTTTTCTTCGCTCCGGCGATCGTAATGTGATTGACAGGAAATGGGTGTTACTGGGCGGAAACACGGCGTTTCAGGGGCGTGTGGCTGAAAACGCTACCGTTTCCGGAAAAAACGCAGGAGTGGCCGGAGAAACGGTGGGAGTGCCTGGGCGAACGCTGGGTGTGTTTGTGACGTCAACCAGGAACGACAAGCACTGAAATGATCGCACAGGCAGAGTAAGTCTGGAGCTACTCTGAAACTGCTAAGTAGTTAGTAATCGCAATATTGCGAATACATCGGTCGCAATTTTAAGATGCTAAGATACACTCCCAGTAGGCGGCGGCTTAGCGTGTGTAACTCTGCTAAATTCGCCTTGCGAGCGATCAACTCGGAATGAGGGCCCTGGTTTTGCCCATTAGAGAACAAATTTGCTGCTGCAATCACTTCTGAATTAGGCCCAATCTCTGTTGTCTAGAATGTGTTGCACATTTTAGATACCAGTGCCGTAACTAGGTGTGTGCTGAGTGTGCCTGGCACACAGCGCACTTGCAGTGGGAGCGCATCTTGCGTTGTGTTCTCCTGATTGGCCGCTCTGGCAGATCTACAGCTGTTCCGCAGTGCAGGCGCTGTGGTGCGTGACTTTCTAATTACTATTCTCCCACGCTGCGTCTGTGATGTGCGCGGTTATGTTGACATCCCGGTAACGGCCGGGATACAGAGGCAGGACTGCGCGGGCTTGGGGGGCACACGGCCACAGACTTCTCTGTATGGCGTAACATCCAGGCTGCAGCAACTATCTGGTCCCTCCCCCTCCTCGTTCTGCACCCCAGCCGTCCGTACTCACAGCCAACCAGACAGACAGCAGCAGCAGCACCACAGCAGCGGAGCTTGGGGGCAGAGGCCGCTTTTGCAGGGAAGCAAATCCCGACTTTAGTGCCGCCTCCTCCTCCTCTCCAGACAGCTTTCATTATTTATTTATTTTTATGAAAGGGGCGTGGTCACGGAGGTCCGTGGCTAGGCCCCGCCTCCGACTTTGCCTGGGCCTCGGTGGGTGTCTGTGTGGCTCAGCCCTGCCTGCTACCTCTACAGGACCTGGAGGTAACATGATGCTGCATGTGTGTGTGTGTGTGTGGTGACTGTAGGGAACATGGTGTGTGTGTGTGTGTGTGTGTGTGGTGACTGTAGGGAACATGGTGTGTGTGTGTGTGGTGACTGTAGGCAACATGGTGTGTGTGTGGTGACTGTAGGGAACATGGTGTGTGTGTGTGGTGACTGTAGGCAACATGGTGTGTGTGTGTGTGGTGACTGTAGGGAACATGGTGTGTGTGTGTGTGTGTGTGGTGACTGTAGGGAACATGGTGTGTGTGTGTGTGTGTGTGTGTGTGTGTGGTGACTGTAGGGAACATGGTGTGTGTGTGTGGTGACTGTAGGGAACATGGTGTGTGTGTGTGTGTGTGTGTGTGGTGACTGTAGGGAACATTGTGTGTGTGTGTGTGTGTGTGTGTGTGTGTGTGTGTGTGGTGACTGTAGGGAACATGGTGTGTGTGTGTGGTGACTGTAGGGAACATGGTGTGTGTGTGTGTGTGTGTGTGTGTGTGTGTGTGTGGTGACTGTAGGGAACATGGTGTGTGTGTGTGTGTGGTGACTGTAGGGAACATGGTGTGTGTGTGTGTGTGTGGTGACTGTAGGGAACATGGTGTGTGTGTGTGTGTGTGTGGTGATTGTAGGGAACATGGTGTGTGTGTGTGTGTGTGTGTGTGTGTGTGTGTGGTGACTGTAGGGAACATGGTGTGTGTGTGTGTGGTGACTGTAGGGAACATGGTGTGTGTGTGGTGACTGCAGGGAACATGCTGTGTGTGTGTGTGTGTGTGTGTGGTGACTGTAGGGAACATGCTGTGTGTGTGTGTGTGTGTGTGTGTGTGTGTGTGGTGACTGTAGGGAACATGGTGTGTGTGGTGACTGTAGGGAACATGGTGTGTGTGTGTGGTGACTGTAGGGAACATGGTGTGTGTGTGTGTGTGGTGACTGTAGGGAACATGGTGTGTGTGTGTGTGTGGTGACTGTAGGGAACATGGTGTGTGTGTGTGGTGACTGTAGGGAACATGCTGTGTGTGTGTGTGTGTGTGTGTGTGTGTGTGTGTGTGGTGACTGTAGGGAACATGCTGTGTGTGTGTGTGTGTGTGTGTGTGTGTGTGTGTGTGTGTGTGGTGACTGTAGGGAACATGCTGTGTGTGTGTGTGGTGACTGTAGGGAACATGGTGTGTGTGTGTGTGTGTGTGTGGTGACTGTAGGGAACATGGTGTGTGTGTGGTGACTCTAGGGAACATGCTGTGTGTGTGTGTGTGTGTGTGTGTGTGTGTATGTGTGTGTGTGGTGACTGTAGGGAACATGCTGTGTGTGTGTGTGTGTGTGTGTGTGTGTGTGTGTGTGTGTGTGTGGTGACTGTAGGGAACATGGTGTGTGTGTGTGTGTGTGTGTGTGTGTGTGGTGACTGTAGGGAACATGGTGTGTGTGTGTGTGTGTGGTGACTGTAGGGAACATGGTGTGTGTGTGTGTGTGTGTGTGTGTGTGTGTGTGTGTGTGTGTGTGTGTGTGGTGACTGTAGGGAACATGCTGTGTGTGTGTGTGTGTGTGTGGTGACTGTCGGGAACATGCTGTGTGTGTGTGTGTGTGTGTGTGTGTGTGTGTGGTGACTGTAGGGAACATGCTGTGTGTGTGTGTGTGTGTGTGTGTGTGGTGACTGTAGGGAACATGCTGTGTGTGTGTGTGTGCATGTGTGTGTGTGTGTGGTGACTGTAGGGAACATGGTGTGTGTGTGTGTGGTGACTGTAGGGAACATGCTGTGTGTGTGTGTGTGTGTGTGTGTGTGTGTGTGTGGGGACTGTAGGGAACATGCTGTGTGTGTGTGTGTGTGTGTGTGTATGTGTGTGTGTGTGTGTGTGTGTGTGTTGACTGTAGGGAACATGCTGTGTGTGTGTGTGTGTGTGTGTGTGTGTGTGTGTGTGGTGACTGTCGGGAACATGCTGTGTGTGTGTGTGTGTGTGTGTGTGTGTGGTGACTGTAGGGAACATGCTGTGTGTGTGTGTGTGTGTGTGTGTGTGTGTGTGTGTGTGTGGTGACTGTAGGGAACATGCTGTGTGTGTGTGTGCATGCATGTGTGTGTGGGTGTGTGTGTGTGTGGTGACTGTAGGGAACATGGTGTGTGTGTGTGTGTGTGTGGTGACTGTAGGGAACATGCTGTGTGTGTGTGTGTGTGTGTGTGTGTGTGTGTGTGTGTGTGTGTGTGGTGACTGTAGGGAACATGATGTGTGTGTGTGTGTGTGTGTGTGTGTGTGTGTGTGTGTGTGTGTGTGTGGTGACTGTAGGGAACATGCTGTGTGTGTGTGTGTGTGTGTGTGTGTGTGTGTGGTGACTGTCGGGAACATGCTGTGTGTGTGTGTGTGTGTGTGTGTGGTGACTGTAGGGAACATGCTGTGTGTGTGTGTGTGTGTGTGTGTGTGTGTGTGGTGACTGTAGGGAACATGCTGTGTGTGTGTGTGCATGTGTGTGTGTGTGTGGTGACTGTAGGGAACATGGTGTGTGTGTGTGTGGTGACTGTAGGGAACATGCTGTGTGTGTGTGTGTGTGTGTGTGTGTGTGTGTGTGTGTGTGTGTGTGTGTGGTGACTGTAGGGAACATGCTGTGTGTATGTGTGTGTGTGTGTGTGTGTGTGTGTGTGTGTGTGTGTGTGGTGACTGTAGGGAACATGCTGTGTGTGTGTGTGTATGTGTGTGTGTGTGTGTGTGTGTGTGGTGACTGTAGGGAACATGCTGTGTGTGTGTGTGTGTGTGTGTGTGTGTGTGTGTGTGTGTGTGTGGTGACTGTAGGGAACATGCTGTGTGTGTGTGTGTGTGTGTGTGTGTGTGTGTGTGTTGACTGTAGGGAACATGCTGTGTGTGTGTGTGTGTATGTGTGTGTGTGTGTGTGTGTGTGTGTGTGTGTGGTGACTGTAGGGAACATGCTGTGTGTGTGTGTGTGTGTGTGTGTGTGTGTGTGTGTATGTGTGTGTGTGTGTGTGTGTGTGTGTGTGTGTGGTGACTGTAGGGAACATGCTGTGTGTGTATGTGTGTGTGTGTGTGTGTGTGTGTGTGTGTGTGGTGACTGTAGGGAACATGCTGTGTGTGTGTGTGTGTGTGTGTGTGTGTGTGTGTGGTGACTGTAGGGAACATGCTGTGTGTGTGTGTGTGTGTGTGTGTGTGTGTGTGTGTGTGGTGACTGTAGGGAACATGCTGTGTGTGTGTGTGTGTGTGTGTGTGTGTGTGTGTGTGTGTGGTGACTGTAGGGAACATGCTGTGTGTGTGTGTGTGTGTGTGGTGACTGTAGGGAACATGCTGTGTGTGTGTGTGTGTGTGTGGTGACTGTAGGGAACTTGCTGTGTGTGTGTGTGTGTGTGTGTGTGTGTGTGTGTGTGTGTGTGTGTGTGTGTGGTGACTGTAGGGAACTTGCTGTGTGTGTGTGTGTGTGTGTGTGTGTGTGTGGGGTGACTGTAGGGAACATGGTGTGTGTGTGTGTGGTGACTGTAGGGAACATGCTGTGTGTGTGTGTGTGTGTGTGTGTGTGTGTGTGTGTGTGTGTGTGTGTGTGTGGTGACTAGGGAACATGCTGTGTGTGTGTGTGTGTGGTGACTGTAGGGAACATGCTGTGTGTGTGTGTGTGTGTGTGTGTGTGTGTGTGTGGTGACTGTAGGGAACATGCTGTGTGTGTGTGGTGACTGTAGGGAACTTGCTGTGTGTGTGTGTGTGTGTGTGTGTGTGTGTGTGTGTGTGGTGACTGTAGGGAACTCGCTGTATGTGTGTGTGTGTGTGTGTGTGTGTGTGTGTGTGGGGTGACTGTAGGGAACATGGTGTGTGTGTGTGTGTGTGGTGACTGTAGGGAACATGCTGTGTGTGTGTGTGTGTGTGTGTGTGTGTGTGTGTGTGTGTGTGTGTGTGTGTGTGTGTGTGTGTGCATGTGTGTGTGGTGACTGTAGGGAACATGCTGTGTGTGTGGTAATCCGGGGTAACAGGCTGTGTGTATGTCAGTGGCGGATATAAAGGGCTGAGGAAAGTGCGATGCCCCCCCTACACCTACCTCGCAGATTTGAGAAGCTAGGTTCCACTCCCGTACCTTACATCCGCCCGCCGCAACCACAATGCATTGCAACCGTGACAGTGATTATCTGCAGCAGCACTCACTGACAGTCTGAGTCTGACAAGTGTCAAATTCAGACCGCCAATGTGAGACAGTCTCCGCCCGCAGCCGCTGTTGAGAATCTGAGTGCAAGGTGCTGAGGCAGTGTGTCACTCATTGTCTGGCGTCCCTGTATATTACCTTGTCCCTGTGTCCTGTCCTCGAATCAGGGTGTAATGTTCCAGGGTCCTAGTGCTTGCTGCTGCTGCCGTATGCTGGTGTATGTTCCCCATACGTCCTTCTCTCTGCCAGCCGCTGATGATGATGATAGGCCGGTGTCACCTGGTGCACCCGTCTCCCGCCGGTGTGCGACAGAAGCAGTCACTGCCAATTCCATCTCCCTGTAGCAGTGGCGGCTGCAGCTGAGCGGATTGTATAGCAGCTTACAGCCCAGACGCGAGCTGGCACCGCACACACCGTGGGGGAGGGGAGAGCCCGTAGCGATCATCACACCCACAGCGGGCACATCATCTCTGGCCACCCACAACGCCTCATGGGAGCCCACGCCGGTCCTGTCACTAGCAAAGTGTCGGGAAACTAACACATATGGCCTGTGTGTGACCGCAGCCTGCATGAGGGACCAGACAAGGGGACAGGGGGCATGGTGGAACATATGAACCTCTCCTTCGCATCCCAAACTCTCTCTGAAGGGTCACACTGACACTGCTGCTGGGTTATTATATGCAGTTACTGCTAGTCACAGACAGCGTCAGTGTGTCTGATCACCCACTACAGAGACTAGCCGGGGAGACCAGTCTGCTCAGCCTGATACCAGTACAGCTAGTGATCCTAGCTCAGGGTTGCCTGCCGCCTTGCAGCTGAGCCCAGCACCAAGACGCCTCCCCAGGACACTGCTGCTGAGTTATTGCTACACACAGGTAAGGCACCGCTGTTATGACAGGTGTTCCTCACCGAAGAATAGAACAGAATAATGACAGTTCCCCAATATATTATATACCAAGCGGAGGACTGGAAGGGGGAGGAGAAATAAATAGGAAGAGGAGGAGTCAGGATTCATTTTGAAACTGCCCCACCTATAAGAAATGTCTAGATCCGCCCCTGGTGTATGTATAGTGATTGGAGACGACAGGTTGTGTGTGTGTGTATGTTTTGAATGGGGGGATCAGGCTGTGTGTGTGGTGACAGGAGGCAGTGTTGGACCAGGGAGTGGGGGTTTTGGCACACAGGCACGTCTCCACCCCATGTCGTTTCTGCCAATTTTTATTTTTTTTAAACAGGGATCTGCGGCAGTATGGTGCAATGAAGGGACATGCAGCTGTACTGTCAGTGCAGTACTAGCAGGAGGAGGTCCAGACAATCCAGACCCCCCCCTCACCTTTTCTTCCTCTCTCTACCGCTGTTGCCCAATATCATGATCCCAAGAAAACTAGAAGAGGGGACCTGCTGCTGTTGGCGCTTTAAGGAGGACCAGCTGTTACCGTCACTAATGAGAAGAGGGACCCACCGCTGCCTGAGGTACACAGTGTCGCTTGTAGGGTGGGGTGCACACAGTGACGCTAGTATCAGGGGTAGGAAGACAGAGTGAGGTACACAGTCCCACATGTACCCCCCCCCCCACTCACTCTACCCCGCCTCTCTGTCTCACACTCCTCTTTTTCACCTCTCTCCCCATTTCTCTCCCCAGCCCCCTCTCTCTGTCTCCCCTCTTTCTCTATCTTTTCCCCCCCTTGCCCCCTCTCCCTCTTTCAACTCTCTCTCTCACTAAACCTTATCTCTCATCCTTCCCGTCTCACATCTCTCTCGTTCTCTCTCTCTCTCTCTCTCTCTCTCTCTCTCTCTCTCTCTTTCAACTCACTCACCCTCATTCTGACTCACCTCTCTCTCTTTCTTTCTCTTTCGAACCCTTTCTCCCCCGTATTTCTCCCTTTTTCTTTTGCACTCTCTGTTTCATTCTCATCTCCCTCACTCTGTCCCCCCTTTGTCACCCCTCTGTCTCACTCCCCCCTCTGTTTCTTTTTTTTCTCTCTCCTCCTCTCTCTCTCTTTCTCCCCCTTGTGCCTCTCTCCTCTCATAGTGCTTTCTCTTCCTTGCTGTCTGTCTCACTTCTCTCACACTCTCTCTCTCTCTCTCCTCTTATCTCTCTCCTTTCACTCTCACCGCACTCTGTCTCACCTCTATCTTTTTCTCTTTTTTCTCTCTCCCTCTCTCTCATCCCCCTGCCCGCCCCCTCTCTGTCAGCCCTCTCCTCTCTCTCTCTTTCTTTCTTTTTCTTTCTTTCCTGTTCTCTCTCTTCCTCCTGATCCCTCTCTCTCACACCCCTGCTTTTGTCTCACCTCTTTCCCTCTCTCTTTCTTTCTCTATCTCTCCTGCCCGCTCTCCCCCAGCTCCTGCACTCTCACCCCCTCTTAACTTCTTTCTTTTTCCCTTTCTCTCTCTCTTTCTTGCTTACTCTTTCTCTCTCTCTCTCATGCTTTATCTCTCTTTCCCGCTCACTCTTCCCCTCTCCCTCTTTTAATTCTTTCTCTCACGCCTGTCTCACCTCTCTCTCTCTCCCCATCCTTCCACTCTGTCTCGCTTCTCTTTCATTCTCTCTCTCTTTCCCCCATCCCTCTCCTCTCTCTCTCTCTTACATCCTGCTTCTTCTCTCTCACTCCCCCTCTTTCTCTCTCTCC
The DNA here is from genome assembly GCF_028390025.1 of Pseudophryne corroboree. NCBI lineage: Eukaryota > Metazoa > Chordata > Amphibia > Anura > Myobatrachidae > Pseudophryne > Pseudophryne corroboree. The sequence continues at coordinate 482,439,879 of NC_086450.1, forward strand.
TTCTTTCTCTCTCTTTCTCTCCCTCTCTCCTCTCTCTCACCTTGCTTTAGCTACTCTGCTGTCTGTCTGTCTGTCTGTCTGTCTGTCTGCCTCTCTCTTTCTCACCCTGCTCTCCTTCTATCCCTCTCTCCCCCTTTCAGAGAGTTAGTGGGTGTTGCTGGCTGCTGTTTTGATCTGTACTGCTTGGTGAACGGTGCTGGGTCAGATGCAGAACTAGCGTCAATGCTGGGGAACACCAGTCAAAATCTTGCCTAGGGCATCAAACTGCTTAGGGCCGCCTCTGGGGGAAGCAACCGGCCAAGGACGTGCAGGTACTGCAGAAGACAACCTCCACCGGCTTCAAGACCCATCAGGACCCGCGGAAGATCCCCTACAGTGAGGATTCGACCTGAAGAACCCCTTACAGAGGACCCCTGTAGAGAGGGTGACAGGAGCACTGCAGTGGGAGTCAGAACAGGAGGAGTTGAGCCAGCTGCCAGACAGGATAAGCAAGGACCCTCGGCACGGCAGGAGCAGCACCATGCAGTGTTTTACATCCCGGGCCTGCTCAGGAGTTCGGAGGTGGCAGAAGAGCTGCAACACAGAGTGGTGAGAAACATACTTTTTTTTTTTCTGATGCCCTTCTGCTGCATACGCTGCTCTGTAAGGCTAAGCCAACCCTGGGTTGTTGTGTGGTTTGTTTGTTTTTTGGGGGGGGGCGCCAATGCTGTTTCTTGCACACAGCGCTGAAATGTCTAGTTACGGCTCTGTTAGATACAGTGTAACCTTTGCAACATATGAGTAAATATGAAGTGTTCACACCAGCAATAAGAGTGGCAGATTACATTGTATTTCCCTGCCGGGGATTTAAACCTCGAGGGTGGATTATTTCACACTGGCAAAGCAGGGGTTAAGGTGATTACTAGGGTGTTTAACAGGGTGTTGTCCTGGGTTATGATGAACTCATTTATTGTCCAGTCCGTTGTGATGAAAAGCAAGTACAATATTATATTAAAGGGACCACGTCCTAATGTTACATGTAGCAGCATGGATCAATGGCAAGAAATAAAAATGATTTATCTGCTTTTAGGACAGCAGGTGCTGTATTACTTTATACACATTATTTCATAAATCATTCACTAACAGGGTATTTACTATTATCCTAATACACACATGATTTGCTGCCTGAAACGTATAGGGGAGGATTTGGGAAGAGTCAGTCCAAACACAAAACATACTGTATACGTGTCTTGTATACGTGTCCCTTAACAATAGCAAAGTAATCTCATCGAACGAGGACGTGATTGGTATTTCAAGATAGAGTCCAGATCTGCAGATTGTGGTAATATGCCGGTCCTAATAACAGATACAGTAGGTACTTTCCATCATGCTACAATGTCACTGTGGGGATTAAGCAAGTTCTAACATAAAGTTCCTTTCTAACTCTGGGCCTAATTCAGACCTGATCGCAGCAGCAAATTCGTTAGCCAATGGGCAAAACCATGTGCACTGCAGGTGGGACAGATGTAACATGTGCAGGGAGAGATAGAGAGAGATAGATTTGGGTGGGTTATATTGTTTCTGTGCAGGGTAAATACTGGCTGCTTTATTTTTACACTGCAATTTAGATTTCAGTTTGAACACACTCACCGAAATCTAACTCTCTCTGCACATGTTACATCTGACCCCCCTGCAGTGCACATGTTACATCAGACCTCCATGCAGTGCACATGGGCCCTCATTCCGAGTTGATCGGTCGCAAGGCGAATTTAGCAGAGTTACACACGCTAAGCCGCCGCCTACTGGGAGTGAATCTTAGCTTCTTAAAATTGCGACCGATGTATTCGCAATATTGCGATTACTAACTACTTAGCAGTTTCAGAGTAGCTCCAGACTTACTCTGCCTGTGCGATCAGTTCAGTGCTTGTCGTTCCTGGTTGACGTCACAAACACACCCAGCGTTCGCCCAGGCACTCCCACCGTTTCTCCGGCCACTCCTGCGTTTTTTCCGGAAACGGTAGCGTTTTCAGCCACACGTCCCTGAAACGCCGTGTTTCCGCCCAGTAACACCCATTTCCTGTCAATCACATTACGTTCGCCGGAGCGATGAAAAAGCCGTGAGTAAAAATACTTTCTTCATAGTAAAGTTACTTGGCGCAGTCGCAGTGCGAACTTTGCGCATGCGTACTAAGCGGATTTTCACTGCGATGCGATGAAAAATACCGAGCGAACAACTCGGAATGAGGGCCATGGTTTTGTTCATTTGCTATCAAATTTGCTGCTGTGATCAGGTCTGAATTAAGGCCTCTTTTCCCCGCAATAAATTATCTGAGAAAAAATAATTTGAAAATGACAGAAATACACAATTACTGAGACAATACGGAAACATTTGATTTGACTTTAACAATTATATGATGATAACTGGTAAAGCTTTGTGGATGGTGATTTACTGGATGGCAGGATTCTAAAAGTTTCAGGATCTCTCCTTTTGTTATTTCCATCTTCCCACCCAAGCTGTGTGTCGGCATTTCCAGTGTGCAGAAAGAATGTAATGGCTTAGACTGATTCTACCCTACTGGGGTCACCGACACCACCGTCCACATTCCAAACATAGCCGCATACGGACCTGTATGCTACTGAGAGTCAGGCACATAAACTCTTCTTGAACCTGGGATTTCCATGGATTATAATGAGAGTCTGAGCAGTTGGATAAAGCCGGATAATTAAAATGGAGGTATACATCAAAATGCCATCAACAGGGTACAATGGGTATAAAACAAAAACTGTTGCTGTTGCCAAAAATAAAAGTATATCCAGCATGAAACGTACAACCAGCGACCTGACCGCTCGGACATGACCCTGGAGATGAGCAGATGAAAGGTGAGAGTCTCCCTTCTTCATCCTCCAGACGTGTCTCAGTATAGATCTGACACTGACTCCGATACACAGACACGTCATAGAAAATGGAATAAAGAATCTGATCAGTGAGCTGATGATGATGTAATAAGAATTCCACATAATTACAGATCCGTATTGAAATGGATCATCTGTGTTATTTCTGGCATTTTCTATGGTTGCTGTGAAGAAGGTCGGGATATTAGTAACAATGGACCATAGCAGTGATCCCAGAATGAGCTGAGGAACAGAAGATATGAACCTTACTTTGACACGATGGAGAAACTGGTGGGAAACGTTGACCAAACTAACAGAGTAGAAGATGGAGAGCCAGGCGGTGTTCCAGAAACCAAAAATAATAAGTACATGTTGTGCTGTATACATCAATAGCAACATGCTTTTTTCCAACATCCGATATACCCCAAAGTACTCAAAACTGCTGTGTACAGTCATCGTGCTCTGTAAGAGGAGATTTGTCAGCACTGTAACAAGCTGGATTTTATCACAGACACCCAGATTGCTGGTCTCTCTCCTGTGTATGATGTAAACATGGAATACTGCGCAGCATACGATGTCCCAGATATCCCAGTGATCAGCGTAATAATGAATTTAGTAAGAATCACAGCTGATACCATTGTGTCTCAGTGTTTGGTCCTGGTCTGACGTCTCTGTAGTAATGATTAGTCTATGCTGGGAGAGTCTGCAGCAGAATGATTACACTGACACATGACATTCAGATATATGAGCATCAAATGCAAATATGTTCCGTATCTATTTCCCAGGTGCCGGTGAAGTGATGCTGTGGTGTAACCGGATACTGGGATATTATAAATCATTTCTATATTATCTGATGGGACTTTCCACAGAAGTCATATACTGTATATACTTTTATTTCAATGCATATCAAATAGATTATTTTTATTTCATGCAGCAGATCAGGATGTTCAGTACCAATCCAAGGATATCTCAAACTCTTATTTGTCCAGTTATTGCTCCTCACAAGTGATAAAAAATATTGCTCCATATCACAATATATAAGTATATCAAATGGGACAATTTATTTATAAATACATACAACGAATGTGCAAAACAACATAATAAAATACAAAGTACAAAAACGAGACCTTTTGTGCGCTTAACAATTGTGGCAGCCTTTAGAATCACATGGATAGAGCCTTCGCCAAGCCCAAGTGATAACAAGAAAAATAGTGACACTAGATGGCGCTACCTTGAAATATTCAGGGATAACAATGGCCCTCATTCCGAGTTGATCGCTCGCAAGGCGAATTTAATAATAATAATAATAATAATTTTATTTATATAGCGCTCTTTCTCCAATAGGACTCAAGGCGCTTAACAGATACACAGCATAATATAGTACAGAAAAATAATGAAGTACATTTTTCATAAAATACAGAAGCATGAAGATACTAAAAGAGACACTATGGAAATGCTTGAGTAAACAGGAAAGTCTTGAGTCTACTTTTGAAGGATTCTATAGTTGGGGCCTCTCGCACTGTGCTGGGAAGTGAGTTCCATAGAGTCGGAGCCGCATGACTAAAAGCTCGACCCCCAGATGAATTACGGTAGATTCTAGGTACTGCTAAAAGTCCTTCATCTACAGATCGCAGTAATCGAGTGGGGCAGTATGGGATCAGAAGCTGTTTCAGGTACCTTGGGCCTTGGTCATGTAATGCTTTGAAACTCAGTAAGCCAATCTTGAAGAGGATTCGCCATCTTACAGGCAGCCAGTGAAGGGAGTAGAGGATGGGTGTTATGTGGCTGGAACGGGGCTGGTTGGTTAACAGCCTGGCAGCTGTGTTTTGCACCAGCTGTAAGCGTTGCAATTCTTTTGCTGGTAGACCAAGGTAGAGGGCATTACAGTAGTCTAATCGAGATGATACAAATGCATGTATGACTTTTGGCATATCATCTGAGGGAATTAGGTGCTTGATTCTGGCTATGTTCCTCAGGTGAAAGAATGAGGATTTGATTGTGGCTGATATCTGATGTTTAAGTGTCAAGCCATCATCCAGGACAACGCCAAGATTCCGCACATGATCACTGGTCTGTAATTCTAAATCCCCGAGTGTAAGTCCAGTTGGTTGGCTATGCTGCAGTCTTGTCCTTTGATGTTGCGGTCGTATTATAAGGACCTCTGTTTTATCCGGGTTCAGTCGCAGCCAACTGGCGCTCATCCACTCCTGTAGTTCAGCTAGACAGCCATTCAGGGTTGCTACTGGGTTATCAGTGCCCGGAGCAAAGGACAAGTACAGTTGTGTATCATCTGCATAGCAGTGGTAGACCAGGCCATGGCGCCTGATTATTTCGCCCAATGGGAGCATGTATACTGCAAAAAGCATGGGGGATAGTATAGAACCTTGTGGGACACCACATGGCAATGGCACTGGTGGTGATGAGTATAATCCAGATGATACTCTCTGTGACCTGCCTGTGAGAAATGATTTGAACCAGTTTAGGACTGTGCCATCCAGACCACAGAAGTGTATCAGTCGCTCAATCAGAAGCCCGTGGTCCACGGTATCAAATGCTGCCGAGAGATCCAGAAGGATTAATATTGAACAGTCACCTCTGTCTTTTGCCATCAGAAGATCATTTAACACACACACCAGGGCTGTTTCAGTGCTATGTCTTCTCCTGAATCCTGATTGAAATGGATCATAAATATCATGGGTTGTCAGGCGAGTTTCCAGTTGATTTGCAACCACTTTCTCAATAACCTTTCCTAGGAAAGGAAGGTTTGATACCGGTCTGTAGTTGGACATGCAGTCGGGATCTAAATTAGGTTTTTTAAGAAGTGGTCTAACAATTGCTTCCTTTAGGGGTCCAGGAAAAATGCCTGTCTGCAAAGAGCATTGAACAATTTTTGCAAAGACAGGACCGATTATATCCGTACAACCTATTAGAAGCTTGGTTGAGGCTGGGTCCAGGCCACAGGTGGTGGGACGCAAAATCCGAGCAATTTCAGCAGTGTCCTTTACATCCACTGGGTCAAAGCTGGTCCATGAAGGCAGGTAGCTTATATTGGCAGGCTTTGTAGTTTGGCTCTCCTTTGATGGCACTGTGGATATTCCAGCCCGGATGGTGGATATTTTATCTGCAAAGAAGTTTGCAAACTCGTTGCATCTTGCTTGGGAAAGGGTCTCATCAGTCTGCAGGCATGCTGGCTTGCAAAGCATCTCCACTGTGCGGAAAAGTTGAGCTGGCCTATTGTTTGCTGCTGTGATCTCATTTGACAGGAACTGTGATTTCTTGCGAGTGATTGTCGATTGATATTCTTCGTTATGCTTTATTAGTTTTATTTTGTCATCCACTAGGTTAGTCTTCCTCCATCGTCTTTCCAGTCTACGCCCCCTTTTCTTGAGCTCACTAACACTGTTGTCGTACCATGGAGCTTGACGATGTGGTTTACGAGGTCTTATACGCACAGGGGCGATAATATCAATTGCAGCCTTAACATCCCTATTATAATAACGGACTAGGGAACAGGGATCTTCACAGGCACCCAGTATAGCAGAGAGATCCATATTTGCTGCAAGAGCCTGGGGAGTCATACCCCTCCTTGGACGGTACCTGGTCAACTCCACGGGCAGAGATCTTATTTGAGGGGTTGCAACTGAGAACCAGAGGGAGTAGTGGTCTGACCAGATGACTGGGTTTATTTTTAGGTCAGTGACTTCTAATCCAATCTGAAAGACAAGATCAAGAGTGTGACCACTTTTATGTGTGGCAGAGGGAATTATCTGTGTGAAGCCCAGACCATTCATTGTGCACAGGAGGTCTTGGCCAAGGCGTGAGAGCTCATCATCCACCCATGCATTGAAATCCCCGAGGATGAGCCATCTTTGATGTTCCAGAACCAGGCCAGCAACAGTGTCTGCAATTTCTTGTAGAAATATCTTTCCATCTCCAGGTGGCCGGTAGATGAGAAGTACTCTGAAACCTAATCCTGTCGAACTCTGGGCAGCAATGCACTCAAATGAGCGAGTAATTTCAATAGGGTGGACCCTAAGTTTAAGTTCTTTTTTGAAGCAGATAGCCACCCCGCCACCCCTGCGGTCCAGTCTTGGGTTGTGGATGACAGAGTAGTTTGTTGGTACCGCAGCCTCCAATATAGGTGCTGCATTTTCGTCTAGCCAGGTCTCTGTAATACAGGCTAGATCTGCAGATTCAATAAGGTCAGCAATTGTTGCAGTCTTGTTTCTTATAGATCTGGCATTACAAAGGACTGACCTGATTGAGCATACCAGAGGGCCTTCAGTTTTCTTTATGTTAAGTGCAGGAGCTCTGGGTATGGGGGTCACAAAGCGAGAGTTGACAGTTCTGTCCTTCCAAACATAGGGCCGTCTTTTGGGTATTACTTCTATTTGATTGTTCTTTGTGTATGGGGGTGAGCAGGTGGGCAAAGGACGTAGATGGTTACCGGGGGAAATAAGTTTCCTGCCTGCTCGCTTCCCACGAATGCGCCTGTGTTTTCTTTTTAAAATGCCAAGGGATTGGAGAATAGAAGCCTGTGATGGTGTGATAGGAACTGCAGAACGTGGTGGGCGGAGTGAAAGAATGAAGCTGGAGCAATATGTATACATTTGGTCATCAATGACAGATTACTATGAGTTTGAGCTGCATATGATGATGAGAGAGGGAGAGAAAGCAGTGTTTTTTTGTTTTTGTTTTTTTTTCTTCCTTTTTGTGTTTTGTTTTCCCCCAATCGGTATTTGATCCAAAATTCTAATGGGTTTATGAACAAAGTTATTGCTAAAACCTATTGGGTATATTTGAAGCAAGTGATAAATAAAATAGCTGCTGATTTAATCAATTATCCTAGCATAGGCAGACTTTTGGGAAGGTGTTAGAAGCCAATTCCTACTGTGTAGGTGTGAAAAGTCTCAGTGTGAGAGGCCTTTGAAGTAGGTTTCTTGTGTGTGGGGGGAAGTGATAACATGTCCTGGGAAATGGATCCTGAGTTGAAACAGTGAGCCTTCAGCAATTCAGAGCCTGAATATACTGATATTAGTAGATTAATGCAATAAGTCAGTTATTAGTTGCTCAGAGAACAGAGGTGGATGATGTCTAAGTGAGGGGCTAGATGTAGCCAAAGATAGGTTGTAATCCACAGTACCTTATCTGGGCAATGTCCAATGCAGAGTGCAGCAGCTGCTAAACTGAAGGATTTCTCAGTGGAGGTTTGCAGAGGATTCAGTCCAGGATTCAATCCAGTGTGTATCTCAGCGCAGGAATGCAATCCGTTGGTTTTGATGAGATGCCCGCGTAGAGTAGTACAAGTTAAAGGTAAGTCCTTGGATATTTATGATGATTCATAGGTCAGTTGTGGTGAATTTAAGCTGTTTTATGGAGATGATCAGGAGCATACAAAAGGTGAGGCAGCCATCTTGGGCGCCCCTCCTCCACCATTTAGCAGAGTTACACACGCTAAGCCGCCGCCTACTGGGAGTGTATCTTAGCTTCTTAAAATTGCGAACGAAGTATTCGCAATATTGCGATTACAAACTACTTAGCAGTTTCTGAGTAGCTTCAGACTTACTCGGCATCTGCGATCAGTTCAGTGCTTGTCGTTCCTGGTTTAACGTCACAAACACACCCAGCGTTCGCCCAGACACTCCTCCGTTTCTCCGGCCACTCCTGCGTTTTTTCCGGAAACTGTAGCGTTTTCATCCACACGCCCATAAAACGCTGTGTTTCCGCCCAGTAACACCCATTTCCTGTCAATCACACTACGATCGCCGGAGCGAAGAAAAAGCCGTGAGTAAAAATACTATCTTCATAGCAAAATTACTTGGCGCAGTCGCAGTGCGAACATTGCGCATGCGCACTAAGCAGAAAAACGCTGCGATGCGAAGAAATTTAACGAGCGAACGACTCGGAATGAGGGCCAATGTGCGCGCTTACACAAAATGACCGGTTGGTTAATATATCATTTTTGTAAACACAATAAGTGGAAAAAGAAAAGACAGACGTAGTGCAATCCCGTCTGAACACTTGATGTGATGTGTTATTTTATATGTTCCACTCACATAGACAGAATAAAATAAGCATGTAGTAATCTCATATATTGTACATGCGTTCATAAAAGGCTCCAGATCTCACTCAGGGTCAAATCATCTTCTTGTACTGGAGGCTTTAAGAGATTGGACAAATATGGGGCAATAACTTTTTTTATGAAACAACATTTAATAAAAAATGCACTCACATAAATTAAATTACAATGGGCATATATCACCATAAGGTGCATTCAATGAAACTCTGCTTTAAAATATACCAAGTGGTATGCCAAATCCTACATATGAATAGGTATGAACATTAGAGGTCATTCCGAGTTGTTCGCTCTTTGCCGATTTTCGCAACGGACAATTATGGCTAAAATGCGCATGCGCATGGTACGCAGTGCACATGCGTTAAGTATTTTAGCACAAAACTTGGTAGATTTACTCACGGGCGAACAAAGATTTTTCATCGTTGAAGTGATCGTAGTGTGATTGACAGGAAGTGGGTGTTTCTGGGCGGAAAATGTCTCGAACTACTCAGAAACTGCTAAGAATTATGTATTCGCAATTCTGCTAATCTTTCGTTCGCTATTCTGCTATGCTAAGATACACTCCCAGAGGGCGGCGGCTTAGCCATAGGCCCTCATTCCGAGTTGTTCGGTCGCTGCTATTTTTAGCGGATTGCTAAAAAATTGCTAATAGGCTAAGATCTGGCAGTTCTGCGCATGCGAATGCATAGCAGGGCGCACGCGCTAAGTATTTTTGCACAAAACTATGCTAATTTACTCACGGATGAACAAAGCTTTTCAATCGCTCTGATGATCGCTGAGTGATTGACAGGAAGTGGGTGTTTCTGGGCGGAACCTGAGCGTTTTCAGGGAGTGTGCTAAAAAATGCAGGCGTGCCAGCATAAAACGCAGGAGTGGCTGGAGAAACGGGGAGCAGCTGGCCGAACGCAGGGCGTGTTTGTCCCAAACCAGGAACTAAATGGACTGACGTGATCACAACCTAGGAGTAGCTCTGGAGCTACTCACAAACTGCAAGGAAATGCTTAATAGCAGAATTGCTAATCTTTCGTTAGCAATTCTGCTATGCTAAGATACACTCACAGACGGCGATGGCTTTGTGTATGCATTTCTGCTAAAAGCAGCTAGCGAGTGAACAACTCGGAATGAGGGCCATAGTCACCAAAAAGTCCCGGACACTTACTGTAGGCTTCCATAGATTCTAATGCAGAAAGCCACAAGTCCCAGGAAGCGATGTCCAAAGAGGTATAGCCTCTTGCTAGAATGCTTTTGGACACAGACGTCTTTCTTCTTCTACTACAGTGTGACAGGTGCAGTGGCAGCCGGCAACAACAGCAGGGTAGCAGAGAGGGGAGAGCGCCTTTCCAGTCCGGTGCCTCCCTGCTTTGTGTACCCTTGCTGAGCAGGTTGTGCCAGTCCTGGAGTGGCATGAAGTTGTAAATGCTTCCCCTCAGGGGTAACAAGATTCGGTGCAGTTTCAATAGTTCCTTAATTTGGTAAGCGGTAGGTAGGTCGCATCAAGTTAATCACCAACGCATTTCACCTTTTTAAGGCATCCTCACGGGTGTTTCTTAAGATACAGTTGGGGGAATATCCATACCCCTTTTAATTAGCCTAAGCTAATAAGCAATATTTGTATAACTTTTGAGGAGCTACAAGTGGACACATAAGAGTTTGATAGATCCTTTGACTGGTACTGAAAATCCCTAACTAGGTTATACAATACCTCTCTTGGAGTGCGGACTTAGGGCCAAATTCAGACCTGATTACAACAGAAAACTTTTTTGTCTAATGGGCAAAACCATGTTCAGTGCAGGTGGGGCAGATGTAACATGTGCAGAGAGAGTTAGATTTGGGTGGGGGGTGTTCAAACTGATATCCAAATTGCAGTGTAAAAATAAAACAGCCAGTATTTACCCTGCACTCTTCAGTTTGATGGTTAGTTATAAAAAACTGGCAAGCATGAATGTATATAAATCACCAGAACGTTAGTTTGACAAAGTAATTTACCCGCAGTATGTACTGTAGTTTTTGCCAGTGCAAGCTTCTCAGTAACAATGATATGTGTCCAATAGTTTTTCTTTGTCTGTGGGATCAGGTTAGATCCAATGGTAGAGGGTTCACTGTAGCAGAGAAATGGTAACTGCTTAATAGCTGTGATTGAGAGTGATAAGCTCTTGGCGGATGGTTTCGGGAGGTTGAGAACCACTGTTCTAGGTGATCAGAGGGAAGGGCATATAGTGGAAAACTGAGTACTGTACTGAGTACTAAATCAGTAACAGTAACAATGTGTAACAATGGAAACTATGTAACTAAGCAGCATATTGTTAGCATGGACTCAGTAGAAGCAGAAATAAGTAGTAAAATAACTAATTCTTACTGCATTCCATTGTATTAATTGAGATGAGCGGGTTTGGTTCGCCGAGAGCCTACCCCCCCCCCCCCACCCCCCACCCACCCGAACTTCACCTATTTTACACGGGTCCGAGGCAGCCTTGGATCTTCCCGCCTTGCTCGGTTAACCCGAACGCGCCCAAACGTCATCATCCCGCTGTCGGATTCTCGCAAGATTTGTATTCTATATAAAGAGCCGCGTGTCACCGCCATTTTCACTCGTGCTTTGGAGATTGAACTGAGAGGGCGTGGCTACGTTCTCTCCCTCAATAGCTCCCTATCTGTGCTGAGTGTGCTGCAAATATCTGTGCTCAGTGTGCTGCAAATATCTGTGCTCAGTGTGCTGCAAATATCTACGTTCTCTGCCTGAAAATGCTTCATATCTGTGCTCAGTGTGCTGCAAATATCTGTGCTCAGTGTGCTGCAAATATCTACGTTCTCTGCCTGAAAATGCTTCATATCTGTGCTCAGTGTGCTGCAAATATCTGTGCTGCTCAGTGTGCGGCATTGTGAGGACCACCAGTATATAATTACAGTACAGTAGCCCATTGCTGTATCTTCCGCTCTGTGTCAAGTATATTATCCATATCTGTGCTGCATTGTTGTTGTGAGCAGTATATAGTAGGACAGTGCAGCATTTTGGTGACCAGCAATAGTAGTACAGACAGTACAGTAGGCCATTGATATTGATATATTACTGGCATATAACAGTGGCAAACGCAGGATGTGCATGGGGGGGTTTCCAGAACTCGTGGAGCCAATCACGGGGGAGGGGACTGAGGTGACCCAGTATATGCTGGGTCCGTAAAACTAGTGTGTGTGTGTGTGTGTGTGTGTATATGTAACCCCTAGTTACGTCCTAATAATGTGCTAAACACGGCTAAAATATTAACACTAAATTGCCTCCACCCAAGCTTAATTCAGATGTTATTTATTATTATTTATTAGGCTGGCTTGGGGCAGCTGGTGATATTTTGATGTAATAAATAATATTAACACTCTACTACTGCTTTCTTATGTTTAAACCAAAAGTGATAATTTTAATAGATTGTAATATAACAAGAAAGTACAAATTGGTAAATTACACGCACCACTCTAATCCTACCCTCAAGGCCTATACAGCTTTACCTGCATGCAATACAAAAAATTACCTTTTGGTAGCTACTGGATATGCCTAGGCAAATAATAAAAATATTCCTAGGTGTACACCTGGGTTTCAATTCTAACTGTCATGCATGACACACTTTACATATATTATACATGAATTTGTCATAACAGTGACAATATAAAGAAATGCATACTTTATATATTACTTTAAAATTATATATTGTTAATCAAATGAGTACTCTAGAAATATTGTATACATTCACTTTCTGGCAGTTTGTAATATCTCTTCTGGAAAAGTGACTATAATGACGTATCCTGAAATATTTTATGCTACTTTAAGCTGAATAAGTATCTGCGCTTAGTCTTTTCCAAATTTTGCTGAAGAATAAAATGTGGACTGAATTCCTATATATATATATATATATAGGTTATATATACATATATATTAGTTGAATATCTTTCTTTCTGCTGTCAGGGAGGTTTCCACTGGATAAATTACTTTTGCTTTGCCTGACAGTTTGTGTCTCACTATTGTATCCTTTTCCTTTGTATCCAGTCTATGTAAACAGTCTGGAAGTGATCCTGATACTTAAAGTTACTTTGTTTAACCAGACTGTATAATGCTAGTTAATATATCTCCCTCCACTGGGTGATTTCTGGTTATTCAGTTCTTATAGTTTATATAACTGCACAATCTTGATAACTCTCTCTTGCCCATGCAATATATTAATAGTTCTCTTAGTACATGTGTGTTCTTGAAGTCAGATATCTCAGCACTTGCGATGAAATACACCATGAAGGCAGTTCATATCTCTCCTTGCACTATCATTATTCGTTATTATACTGCCACTGATAAAGAGTCACTGTCCCTTTGTGGATAAGTGTTTATAAGTGTAACAGGTGAGTGCAAGGTTTTGTTTCTCACCGCTCCTCGATTAGTCGTGCTCCTTGACCTCTCTGTCCTTGGGTCCTGTCATACGTAAGGCTGCACTGGAATTACTGCTTTCGCTTTCTCTCCCTCAACTTCTTTTCTGACAACTTGGTACCTCTGGAGCCGGCTCAGCTATACTCACAAGTCATCTGTGACAACATCACTCTCCTGGGCATTACATCAAAGAGTGCTCCGCACACCTGTCCAATGTTTGCAGCTGGTGTTTAGCAGGAGGCAGAAACACTCTCAATGTGCCAAGCTCTTATGTGTATCAGAGGGGTGGCACCATCAGCCTACCTACCGCCCACTGTTTACAGCTCAATAACAGCGGCAGCATACAGAACGCTCTGTAACCCCCTAGGCAAATATCAATAAGTGGCCGTTTCAGTCCTCTCCCTTTGCTCACTCCTGTTTACAGCTTAGATGAGTGATAGCAGCGGAGAGACTTCAACAGCACCACTAATCAATGTGCCTTACACTAGCTTATTCGGTGCTGGCCTCAGTTATGGAGCCGTCCTCCGCCAATATTACAGCTCTATGGCGGCGGGGAAGCATCCAAGTACTGTGCGCTGACCGATGGAACTGCAGACTGCTCTATAGCGGAGGGAACCCACTTTTATCCCCCTTACCATGAAGCTCGCGCTGACCGGCAGGCTCCTATTGGCCCTATCTTCTCCCTGCTGCCAATCAGCGCGTAGCCTCCTCCAGCGGCTCGCAGTCCGGGTAGCGGCTCGAGGGACCCCGTCCTTCCCGCCCTGCAGGCTATCACTATAGCGGCTCGCGATGCTTACAGAGCACCCGCTTTGCCGCCCTGCAGGGTATTACTTCTGTCTCGCGGTCAGCGCGAGACAGCTACCTTGCCGCCATAAACTCACTATCTAAACTGTCTGAGGGAAACACACTCCTGAGGCAGCATAAGTGATCCCCATTGACAGCTATATACTTTTTCCCTATACAGTATAATACACAGTTCCTGTAATTATCTCCTAAACAATCATAAATGTACATATACTTATTCATATATATATTTATATATATATATATATATATATATATATATATATATATACATATACACAACCCATAAATTACATCCATACCTTTTATTCCATACTCAGGACACATGAACCAGGACATGTGAATTCCATATGCATACCCAGAACCATTTCAATCTTATCAATTGCCCCATATATTTATTTATTTATTAATACATGGCTACATATATATATATATATATATATATATACATATATCTATATATATATATATATATATATATACATACATACACACACACATACATATACACATATACATAGCATATTAGACATGCATACATACATATATATATATATATATGTACACACATACATACATTACACATATATATACACATGTATGTATATATATATATATATATATATATATATATCTATCGTGTGTGTGTGTGTGTGTGTGTGTGTGTGTGTATGTTTATATGTATGTATGTATGTATGTATATAAATGTGTATATATGTATGCACACTTACAAGTGCCACCAGGAAGACAGCAGGCTGCAGAGGACACTAGACAGCCATTAATAATACTCATGCAGCTAAAGGAGGGGGGTTTCTGGGTGCTTGGAAACCCTCCCTGGGTGCGCCACTGTATAATTCCACACATTAAAAAATGGAGAACAAAAATGTGGGTAAAATATGGAAAGATCAAGATCCACTTCCACCTCATGCTAAAGCTGCTGCCACTAGACATGGCCGAGACGATGAAATGCCATCAACATCGTCTGCCAAGCCGATGCCCAATGTCATAGTAGAGAGCATGTAAAATCCCAAAAAATAAAGTTCAGTAAAATGACCCAAAAATCTAAATTAAAAGCGTCCGATGAGAAGCGTAAACTTGCCAATATGCCACTTACGACACGAAGTGGCAAGGAACGGCTGAGGCCCTGGCCTATGTTCGTGGCTAGTGGTTCAGCTTCACATGAGGATGGAAGCACTCATCCTTCCGCTAGAAAAATAAAAAGACTTAAGCTGTCAAAAACACAGCAAAGAACTGTGCGTTCTTCTAAATTACAAATCCCCAAGGAAAGTCCAATTGTGTCGGTTGCGATGCCTGACTTTCCCAACACTGGACAGGAAGAGGTTGCTGGAAGGAGCACCAACAGTCCATTTCCTGATAGTCAAATTGAAGATGTCACTGTTGAAGTACACCAGTATGAGGATATGGGTGTTGCTGGCGATGAGGAGGAAATTGACAAGGAGGATTCTGATGACGATGTGGTTTGTTTAAGTCAGGCACCCGGGGAGACACCTGTTGTCCATGGGAGTAATAAGGCCATTGACTTGCCTGGTCAAAATACCAAAGAAATCACCTCTTCGGTGTGGAATTATTTCAACAGAAATGGTGTTTATACTGGTGTCAAGCAATGTGTTGCTTTTGTCAAGCTGTAATAAGTAGGGGTAAGGACATTAACCACCTAGGAACATCCTCCCTTATACGTCACCTGGAGTGCATTCATCAAAAGTCATTGACAAGTTCAAAAACTTTGGGTGACAGCAGAAGCAGTCCACTGACAACTGAATCCCTTCCTCTTGTAACCAAGCTCCTGCAAACCACACCACCAACTCCCTCAGTGTCAATTTCCTCCTTACACAGGAAATCCAATAGTACTGCAGGCCATGTCACTGGCAAGTCTGACGAGTCCTCTCCTGCCTGGGATTCCTCCGATGGATCCTTGAGTGTATTGTCTACTGCTGCTGGCGCTGCTGTTGTTGCTGCTGGGAGTGGATCATTATCCCAGAGGGGAAGTCGGAAAGACCACTTGTACTACTTCCAGTAAGCAATTTACTGTCCAACAGTCCTTTGCGAGGAAGATGAAATATCACAGCAGTCATCCTGTTGCAAAGCGGATAACTCAGGCCTTGGCAGCTGTGTTGGTGTTATATGTGAATCCAGTATCCGGCGTTAGTTCACAAGGACTTAGAGAATTTCTTGAGGTAGTGTGTCCCCAGTACCATATCCCATCTAGGTTCCACTTCTCTAGGCAGGCGATACCGAAAATGTACACAGACGTTAGAAAGACTTACCAGTGACCGAAAAAATGCAGTTGTACCCAATGTCCACTTAACCACGGACATGTGGACAAGTGGAGCAGGGCAGACTCAGGACTACATGACTGTGACAGCCCACTGGGTCGATGTATTGCCTCCTGCAAGAACAGCAGCGGCGGCACCAATAGCAGCATCTCGCAAACGTCAACTCGTTTCTAGGCAGGCTACGCTTTATATCACCGCTTTCATTAAGAGGCACACAGCTGACAACCTCTTACGGAAACTGAGGAACATCATCGCAGATTGGCTTACCCCAATTGGACTCTCCTGGGGATTTGTGATATCGGACAACGCCACCAATACTGTGTGTGCATTACATGTGGGCAAATTCCAGCACGTCCCATGTTTTGCATATACTGTACATTGAAGTTGGTGGTGCAGATTTTTTTTTTAAATGACAAGGGCGGTCAAGAGATGCTGTCAGTGGCCCGAAGAATGGCGGGCAACTTTCGGCATTCAGCCACTGCATGCCGAAGACTGGAGCACCAGCAAACACTGCTGAACCTGCCCCGCCATCAGCTTAAGCAAGAGGTGGTAACGAGGTGGAATTCAACCCTCTATATGCTTCAGAGGATGGAGGAGCAGCAAAAGGCCATTCAGACTATACATCTGCCTACGATATAGGCAAAGGAGGGGGAATGCACCTGACTCAAGTACAGTGGAGAATGATTTCAAAGTTCTGCAAGGTTCTGCAACCCTTTGAACTTGCCACACGTGAAGTCAGTTCAGACACTGCCAGCCTGAGTCAGGTCATTCCCCTCATCAGGCTTTTGCAGAAGCAGCTGGAGAGATTGAAGGAGGAGCTAAAACGGAGCGATTCCTCTAGGCTTGTGGGACTTGTGGATGGAGCCTTTCACTCGCTTAACCAGGATTCACGGGTCGTTAATCTGTTGAAATCAGAGCACTACATTTTGGCCACCGTGCTCGATCCTAGGTTTAAAGCCTACGTTGTATCTCTCTTTCCGGCAGACACAAGTCTGCAGATGTTCAAAGACCTGCTGGTGAGACACTTGTCAAGTCAAGCGGAACGTGACCCGCCAACAGCTCCTCCTTCATTTTCTACCACCACTGGAGCTGCCAGGAAAAGGATCAAATTTCTTAAACCAACCGCTGGCGGTGATGCAGGGCAGTCAGGAGCGAAAACTGACATCTGGTCCGGACTGAAGGACATGCCAACGATTACTGACATGTCGTCTACTGTCACTGCATATGATTCTGTCACCAGTGAAAGATTGGTGGAGGATTATATGAGTGACAGCATCCAAGTAGGCACGTCAGACAGTCCGTACGTATTCTGGCAGGAAAAAGAGGCAATTTGGAGGCCCTTGCACAAACTGGATTTATTTTACCTAAGTTGACCCCTCTCCAGTGTATACTCCGTAAGAGTGTTTAGTGCAGCTGGTCACCTTGTCAGCGATCGTCGTACCAGGTTAGGTCCACAAAATGTGGAGAAGATGATGTTCATCAAAGTGAATTATAATCAATTCCTCCGTGGAGACATTCACCATCAATTGCCTCCAGAAAGTACCCAGGGACCTGAGATGGTGGATTCCAGTGGGGACGAATTAATACTCTGTGAGGAGGGGGATTTACACAGTGAAAGGGGTGTGGAATCGGATGATAATGATGAGGTCGACATCTTGCCTTCTTAGAGCCAGTTTGAGCAAGGAGAGATTGATTGCTTCTTTTTTTTGGTGGGGGCCCAAACCAACCAGTCATTTCAGCCACAGTCATGTGGCAGACCCTGTCGCTGAAATGATGGGTTTGTTAAAGTGTGCATGTCCTGTTTATACA
Source organism: Pseudophryne corroboree (assembly GCF_028390025.1). Taxonomy (NCBI): domain Eukaryota; kingdom Metazoa; phylum Chordata; class Amphibia; order Anura; family Myobatrachidae; genus Pseudophryne; species Pseudophryne corroboree. The sequence continues at coordinate 482,458,135 of NC_086450.1, forward strand.
ACATAAGAGTGGGTGGGAGGGCCCAAGGACAATTCCATTTTGCACCTCTTTTTTATTTATTTATCTTTGCATCATGTGATGTTTGGGGCCAATTTTTATAAGTGCTATCCTGTCTGACACTGCAGTGTCACTCCTAGATGGGCCAAGTGTTTGTGCCAGCCACTTGGGTCGCTTAGCTTAGCCATCCAGCGACCGCCATCCAGCGACCTTGGTGCACCTCTTTTTTTCTTTGCATCATGTGCTGTTTGGGGACTATTTTGTTAAGTGCCATCTTGTCTGACACTGCAGTGCCACTCCTAGATGGGCCAGGTGTTTGTGCCTGCCACTTGAGTCGCTTAGCTTTCTCATCCAGCGACCTTGGTGCAAATTTTAGGACTAAAAATAATATTGTGAGGTGTTCAGAGTGGACTGGAAATGAGTGGAAATTATGGTTATTGAGGTTAATAATTCTATAGGATCAAAATGACCCCCCAAATTTTATGATTTAAGCTGTTTTTGAGGGGTTTTTGAAAAAAAACACCCGAATCCAAAACACACCCGAATCCGACAAAAAAATTTAAGGGAGGTTTTGCCAAAACGTGTCCGACTCCAAAACACAGCCACGGAACCAAATCCAAAACCAAAACACAAAACCCCAAAAATTTCCGGTGCACATCTCTAATATATATATATATATATATATATATATATATATATATATACAGTGGAGGAATTCATGCTCTAAAACAGACTTCCTCCATTTCATATTCATGCTCTCATCCTTCAGTGCTTTCATTTCCCTCACTAAACAAGCATACTTCAAAGTCCTCATCTCTACCCAGTCTTCCAACCCCCTGCGCCTCTTTGCCACTGTTAACTCCCTCCTCTGCCCACCTCCACCTCCTCTCCCTTCCTCACTGTCTGCTCTTGACTTTGCCACTTATTTCACATCCAAGATTGACTCCATACGTCAGAACATCACTTCCCACCAGACCAGCAACTATCCACCACCCATCCCTTGCCACCCCTCCCCTTCCCTCTTACCAACTCTGACATCTTTCTCCCATGTATCTGGCAAGGAAGTCATGGCCCTCATTCATTCCTCCCCCCCCTCAACCTCCCCACTCGACCCTATCGCCTCCCACCTCCTCCGCCACCTCTCTCCTTCTTCCTGTTCCCATCTTGCCCACCTTCTCAATCTCTCCCTCTCATCAGGCACTTTCCCCTCTGCCTTCAAGCATGCTCTTGTATCCTCTATTCTTAAAAAACCTACCCTTGATCCTAACACCCTCTCCAACTATCGACCCATCTCTCTCCTCCCCTTTGTCTCCAAACTTCTTGAGCGTATTGTCTATAATCCCCATCACTTCCTTTCTTTCCTCTCACTCACTGCTTGACCCATTCCAGTCTGGTTTCCGTTCTCTCCACTCCACTGAAACTGCCCTCACAAAAGTCTGCAATGACCTCCATGCAGCCAAATCCAAATGCCACTATTTTCTGCTTATTCTTCTTGACCTCTCTGCTGCTTTTGACACTGTGGACCACCCTCTCCTTCTGCAAATCCTTCACTCTCTTGGTCTATGTGATACTGCTCTCTCCTGGTTGTCCTCCTACCTCTCTGATCGTTCCTTCTCTGTCTCCTCTCGTGATGCTATCTCGCCCCCACTTCCACTAACTGTTGGTGTTCCCCAAGGTTCTGTTCTTGGGCCTCTCCTTTTCTCTCTCTATACGTCCTCTTTAGGTGAACTCATTAGTTATTTTAACTTCCAGGATCACCTCTATGCTGATGACACTCAAATCTACCTCTCCTCCCGTGTACTGTCTTTCTGCTATCTCTTCCTGGATGTCCCAGCGCTTTCTTTAACTCAACCTGTCTAAGACTGAGCTGATCATCTTCCCACCCTCCCGCACAAACTCACCTTCCACAATCTCATTATCCATTGATGGCACGACTATCTCCTCTAGCCCCCAAGTACGCTATCTTGGTGTAATCCTTGACTCCTCCCTCTCCTTCAACTCACACATTCAGCACCTCTCACAAACATGTCATTTTCATCTCCAAAACATTCCAGGATCAGACCTTTTCTCACCCAGGATGCCACTAAGATCATTATTCACTCACTTATTATTTCCAGACTTGACTACTGTAATCGCCTCCTAACTGGCCTCCCTGACAATTACCTCTCTCCACTCCAATCTATCCTCAATGCTGCTGCCTGACTCATCTTCCTCACCAAATGCACTACATCCACCTCCCCTCTCCTACAAGCCCTTCACTGGCTTCCCTTCCCTTTCAGAATCAAATTCAAACTTCTCACACTCACTTACATATCACTCACCCTCTCCTCTCCCATTTACATCTCTGACCTTATCTCCCTTTACTCTCCCACCCATTCTTTTCGCTCTGCTAATGCACACCGACTCTTCTGTCTTCTGATTACTTCCTCCCACTCCCATCTCTTCCTCTGGAATTCTTTACCTCTCCCCCTCAGACTCTCCACCTCTCTACAAAACTTCAAACGGGATCTTAAGACCCATTTCTTTACCAAACCCATCCAAATCTCATCCTAAACCTCTGTTCCACGCTCTCTATGTACCCCATCTGTGTCACCCCTGTCTGTCTACCCCTCCCCTTAGAATGTAAGCTCTCATGAGTAGGGCCCTCTTCCCTCATGTGCATATACTTTTCTTACATTAATAATACTCAACTAGCCAAATCCCGCAGTTTTTTGGAACATATCTCTGTCATTTACTGGTGTAGTTATGCTTAGTTACCCTGTATTTGTCCTATATTGTCTTCAGTTGTAAGTCACTGTTTTCCTGTTTTGATTATGTGCATATGTACTCTGTATTTTGGCACTGCTGAACCCTTGTGACGCCATATAAAGAAAGGATAATAATAATAATAATAATAACAATAATATATACATATATATATATATATATATATATATATATATATGTTTTTACATTTTTGCTTTTATGGCGTTACTGATTCTACCTTTTTCACATTCACGGTGTTAACTGTAAGTGATACCATCTGTTACAGGTGGGTTAAGTTCGAGTAGACCCAGATGGATGGATTCCCAGAAAAGTACTTCAACAAATAACCTGAAGGTATATAAATATGAATTTATTGTATACTTAGCTAAGGTTTTTGATGTATTCAGTAGATCCAGTTCGATACAGCAATCACATCATCATACTCAGGAGCCTCGCCCTCTTTGTCTAGAGGCTGAGTTATTTTCAGATCATCCTGGTTCATCCAGGCTATCTAGGCTGCTTTAACATTGAAAATGTATATCTTATATAGGCTGAAGAACTCCTGAGTGAGGCTATTTCATATGTACAAAGTTCATATTACGACATATACATAAATGCTAAGAAACAGTAGGGGGCACTGTTGCCTCAATTATGAGTGTTAGAAATAACATAAAAATATCAATGTGTAACATGGATTATATAGATTAACACACAAGGTGAAAACACCATTGTCTTAATATGAAGACGCAAACATTACAATGTTGACATTTGTCCAACTCCAAACACTTGTCTTGTTTTTGTCTGTCTCATATAACCAGACAATGGACATTGCCCTTGCTTGTAAAATATGCCTGTGTCAGGAATACTGACACACACAGAACATAGTTTGTAATAAATATATATATATATATATATATATATTTCCCCCTTCTTGTCCTATTAAAAACACCATATTATATTCATAACAAACACCAACCACCATTCTAAAGATATAACATAAAGCACTCCTATAATAATCCAATGAAGTTAAAAACATAAATTGTATATAGTCAGTATGTAACCTGGCATGGAATGGGTAACAAGTACTATCTTCAGAATATTTACTCATTCTGTTCTTTGTATTTGGTGCTAAAAACACATGAGAGCGTGATCATGATGAGATTGATAATAGTAAAACTTATATTTTTGTATCACTCCTTACACTCCACCCTCTGCTCTCAGTGGTTTTGCACCATATACCTTGCAAGTTTTATCCTGTATCAGTTATCATCTTAACATTTTCTAAACAAGAACATTTACCTATTACCTATATACCACATTTAAATCACCAAATATAATTTTACAAAACATAAGCAAAACATCCTTTTAGATGTAGGATTCCTATGAGCAACATTTTTAATCCAGAGAATCAATTTGTTGTATTAAACCAAGATAGAATATTCTGGATCATTGTGAGATTTACTTTACTCCTCATGTAACTTTGGTACTCGCTTGATATGGGCTGTCAAAGGGTAAATAATGTCTGTAAAGTCTAGTTCAATAAAGTCTTGGGATATTGTATGAATCCAAGCAATATATGGTACAAGTTCAATTTTCCATAATAATGTAGATGGAAATGCTGTGTCATCCATCTTGTGCAAATGTCTTATCTTCATGGTCTCTTTCTTGTATAAAGGCCCATACTCACAGAGAGATTTCTGCAAGAGATGTGTGCTGAGCAATTTAGCACGGGAGATGTCCCTTGAACATCCCGGTGTCTAGATCTCCCATACACACGTGAGATCTGTGCTGAGCAATCTGTGCTAAACAAAAAAAAAGACCTATTTAAATAGTGGGTTGGTATTATAGGGGAGGGGAGGGTGTGTCTTTTTCTGTTGTGGAGTTGCAGTGGCCATTTTAAAATCAGTGCCTTCATTGCTCTGTGTATAGTTGGTTTGCCTTCTGCACTGTGCTTTGAGAGTTTGCTGTTTATTTAAAAGTGCTTCTTGCCTTTTATCATGGATGAATACCAGCTGAGGATATTGTACTGCCAGGCTGTTGCAGTGAATGGTTTGGACAGAGAGAGAAGGATGAGGGAGAGGAGGGAGAGGAGACCTACTCGGTCTTGCTGGACCAAGCAATGGCTTTTGGAGAGGGACGCCATGTCTCATACACCGCTTCTACGTGAGCTTCGGGACAATAATCCTGAGGACTACAGGAATTACCTGCGTATGAATGATGATATGTTTCAGGAGCTGCTGCAACTGGTGACGCCTCTCATTGTGAAGCAGGACACAGTTATGCGCAGGGCCATTTCTGCTGAGGAACGGCTGGTCGCTACCCTGCGCTATCTTGCTACTGGGAGACCACTACAGGACCTAAAGTTCTCCACCCTGATCTCCCCTCAGGCTTAGGGAGTGATCATTCCAGAGACCTGCAAGGCCTTATACAGCGTCCTCCGAAAGGAGTATCTGAAGGTAAGAACATGTATAGTAGCAACAGTTTGGGGACACTGTGGGAGTCACTATGTGTGCTGAATTTAAATGCAGCATATTTTAATGTTAAACCATTTCTCTCTGTAGTTGTTGTAAAAACTACATGTCCCATCATACCTAGTCACAGTTAAATTGTTTCCAAAGTTTATAAAGGCATGCTGGAACTTGTAGTTTCACATCAACTGGAGAGACAGGGGGTACTCACGGAGATCCATGCTTAAAATCTAAGCAATCACTATCGCTGCATGCAGGCTCAATCTAGCACTCGCTGGGTGAAATTAGCGGTCCCCCGTCGTCGTCCCTCGCTCAGCACACATCGCGCTGTGCTGAGCGGCGGGAGAGATGTGAGCTGAGCAGTTCGCTCAGCACACATCTCCCACGTGAGTATTAAGGGGGGTACTCACGGAGCGATATTCTAAGCAATCTGACTAGATTGCTTTGAATTTAAGCATTATCACTCCGTGTGTACCCCCTACAGCGATAGCGATGCGCAGCCCCGCGCATCGCTATCGCTGGTGCTAGATTGGCCTGCATGCAGGCCAATCTAGCGGGTGAAATGAGCAGCCCCCCCGTCTCCCTCCGCACGCTCAGCACACATCACGCTGTGCTGAGCGGCGGTAGAGATGTGTGCTGAGCGGTTCGCTCAGCACACATCTCTCCCACAACGGCCCGTATATATGGGCCTTTATGTTTAGATCTGCTGTAGGGCCAGTGCTAGGATACTGCCCACCTGCAAAGTATACATTTTCACCCTACTTTACTTTTCCAAGGGACAGTGTACACGTCTCGTTCCAAAAAAAGGGGTCCTTGCGTGCATGAAACGGGGTAATGAGACAAGGGACAAGGATGTAATCCTGCCTCTGTATAAATCACTGGTACATCCGTATCTAGAATATTGTGTTAAATTTTGGGCACCATATTATAAAAAAGATATCGGGGAACGCGCTACTAAATTGATTAAAGGGTTAGAGACACTAGAGTATGAGGAAAGGCTTACTAGGTTAAATATGTATTCCCTTGAAAAGAGCGGTGGACTCTGTAAATGCATTTAAAAACAGATTGGACAGTTTTCTAGCTAAAAAAAAGTATCCAATGCTATAGCATTTAATATATTGACATTATGTATATGGGGGTGATACGAAATATAGTTGACAATAGGTACGAAACCATTATTTTGGCTGGTGCACTGCTTAATACAGAATACGGGTTGAACCCGATGGGCTTTTTGCCTCTTTTCAACCTCATTAACTATGTTACTATAAGGAAGGGGCATGCCGTTTACACATAATAATGCCGGCTGTCACGTGTTTTTAATTGCAATGTTTAATAATGATTTCTACTTTTGCTTTCTAGTTTCCCACTAAAGCAGAGGAGTGGAAAGGTATTGCCCGGGACTTTGAGGATTGCTGGAATTTCCCAAATTGCGGAGGTGCCATAGACGGCAAGCATGTCCGCATCTCTCCTCCTACAAAAAGTGGATCTCTATATTATAACTATAAAGGTTATTTAGTATAGTCTTGATGGCTATAGTTAATGCTAACTATGAGTTCATATTTGTGGATGTGGGGAAAAATGGAAGAGCATCCGATGGCGGATCAATCAAAGATACTGTGTTTTATGAGAGGCTGCTTTGCAACCAATTAGACCTACCGAAAGCTGAGGACTGCATGCATGGCTTGAATTATGTGTTTGTGGCAGATGAAGCCTTTGCTCTGCACGAGCACATCATGAAACCCAACCCACAAAGGAACTTATCCAAGGAGAAACGCATTTTTAATTATCGGCTCTCAAGGGCCCGCCGCATAGTTGAAAACGCATTTGGGATCTTGAGTAGTAGGTTCCGAATTTTCCACTCTGCTATTGGCCTAAGGGTGGATAAAATAGACTGGGTTGTGTTGGCCTGCTGTGTACTACACAATTATCTAAGGCGTAAGACTGGCACAAAATGCCCCCCATCTACTACTCCGGCTACTGCTGATGTGGACTCTGCCAGGCTGCCTGCTCAGGCCGACAACTCTGATGTGGACTCTGCCAGGTTGCCTGCTCAGGCCGACAACTCTGATGTGGACTCTGCCAGGTTGCCTGGACTTGAAAGGCCACAGTCCACACCTAATCCCACTTTAAAGGCTAGAAAGGTCAGGGACGACTACCTGACCTTTTTTAATGGAGTAGGTGCAGTGGATTGGCAAGACTCCTACATTTAACTGCTTTTATGTTTGATAGACATTACATATGATTGATTGGTTTTATATTTTATTGTATTTTTTTATTTATTTCCAAAATAAAAATGTATCTTGTTTTAAACTTCTGTTGTCAGAGTATGTACCTGTGTGTGTTTTGCATGTATATTAAAAAACAACGTAGCCATGAGGAACTCTGGGGTCAGGTATACCCAGGACACTTCACGACTGCGTCGTTTTTTGTGGGGGATAAGTGAGGACTAATGGGATCCAACAGTGTGAACCAAGTCAGGCATACCTGTGTGTGCCATCACCCCTGTGTTCCGTCCCAGTCACTGTATCACCTCTGTGTCTGAGGGAGGGACGCAAATTTACAGTTTGCAGGAGGGCGCCGGACACCATAGCACTGGCCCTGGGAATCAGTATGATATCCCGGCAGCAGGCATCCCGACAGTCATAATCCCAACGTCGGGATGGCGGCCACCGGAATGCCGGCAGCGGCTCGAGCGCAAAGAAGCCCCTTGTGGCTCGCTTTGCTCGCCAAATTTTTAGTCTCCCCCTATGGGTGTCATGGACACCCACAGGGGGAGAATATGTCAGGATTGTGGCTGTCGGGAACCCGACGCAGAGATCTTAACCGCATCCCTCTGTAATAAATGTCCCCTTTAACAGTACCTTGAAGGTAGGATTGTCCTCACTTATCTCCCCTTAAAAAAAAAAAAAATTTAAGGGGGGATAAGTGAGGACAAATTTGGTCCAACAGCATTCCTATCATAACTCCCCCAAAAATTAAAAATATAATGATAAACCATAAAAAATACACAACACTTCTTTTTTGTTTTTAAAATAATTTACTTATAAAAATATATTAATTTTTAACACTTATGCAACTGGATTCATCGATAAGAATGACCAATATCCCAATGTTCAAAAGTCCAGGACAAAAAACCGACACTATGGTAACTATGAACAACATAAAAGAGCCGAGGAAACATGGAACAATTTGTCCAACGGAAACTAAAAAAAACTAATTAAAAAAATTATAATTTAATAATTTAAAAAAGTAGCCTCGTCCTCTGGGGGGAGCTGTGTACTCAGCATTGCTGAGTACAATCCAGTGGACAAAGTGCTGGTGGGAGGAGTGGGCAGAGTTGGTGTTGGTGGGGGTCCCGGCGAAAAAAAAGGGCACTGTGGCGGAGGATTACCCGGCGGATAATAGTATGGTTGGGGATAAGGATACTGGGACTGTGGGGCATTTCATGCGCACCGCACAGGATTTGACATTAGATCCAGGTCATCGGATAGGTCATTATCCTCGGCCCTTCTCAATACATCAAATACTATGCGCCTGAAAGTTCTAAAAACAGTTTCGGGCATTACACGTATCTGAGACTCTATCGTGTTTGAAAATTGACGAAAGAAGTCCGGTGGCCTATTAAGCATTTCCTCCGCCCGCTGGATAAATTGAACTGTGCTGGTGGATGCAGAATCGGAACTCAATGATGAAGTCTTTCGTCTCCGCCTTGGTGGTGCTGTTGACTGAGATGGTGCTGACTCCTCACCACTGAGCTCCAGTTCTGTTGCCTCTGTTGCGGAAGTGTTCATTACCTCCGGGGTAGATTCCTGTAAAAAAAAAAAGCAAATAAAACATTAGGGCGTTGATTAAACAATGATGAAGTTGAACATTTTAAAGTGTTTTAATTTACTGGATTAAGGGTCCCCTCTGGCGTCTTAGGAGACTCTTTATCCAGGCTACCCTGTCCATGTAATTTCGCCTCTCTCTCCAAAAGGAACTTCATCTGTTCATAATACCATAGCGTCGGCTGGTAAACATCATCAGTTCCGGCTCCTGAACGTTGAGACTCGATCACGCGTGTGTGTTCCTTCTTGAACACCGTCCGCAAGTTTGCTATCTTCTTCTTCGCCCAAAGTAGATCAGCATCACTGTTATGGGCTTTGCTGTACTCCACCAATTGTCTGTAGGCCTGATCCTTCTTCTGTCTGTTTGAAAAATCCTTGCTACGGACCTTCCACAGACATTCGCTGGCCCGTTACACATCAATGAATCCAGTTGTGAACTCCCGGTCCATGTAAGAAGCCATTGCTGTGAGAAAAATAAAACAACACTATTTAAATAACAAGCAAGCAAAAACTTTAATAAAACATGTTGACCCTCACATTAAAAAAACCATGCCGCTTATACACGTGTTGCACCAGGTAAAGCCGCTTATACACACATTGCAACCAGGTAAAGCCGCTTATACACACATTGCAACCAGGTAAAGACACTTATACACACATTGCAACCAGGTAAAGACACTTATACACACATTGCAACTAGAGATGAGCGGGTTCGGTTCCTCTGAATCCGAACTAGTGATGAGCGCCTGAAATTTTTCGGGTTTTGTGTTTTGGTTTTGGGTTCGGTTCCGCGGCCGTGTTTTGGGTTCGACCGCGTTTTGGCAAAACCTCACCGAATTTTTTTTGTCGGATTCGGGTGTGTTTTGGATTCGGGTGTTTTTTTCAAAAAACCCTAAAAAACAGCTTAAATCATAGAATTTGGGGGTCATTTTGATCCCATATTATTATTAACCTCAAAAACCATAATTTCCACTCATTTTCAGTCTATTCTGAATACCTCACACCTCACAATATTATTTTTAGTCCTAAAATTTGCACCGAGGTCGCTGGATGACTAAGTTAAGCGACCCTAGTGGCCGACACAAACACCTGGCCCATCTAGGAGTGGCACTGCAGTGTCACGCAGGATGTCCCTTCCAAAAAACCCTCCCCAAACAGCACATGACGCAAAGAAAAAAAGAGGCGCAATGAGGTAGCTGTGTGAGTAAGTTTAGCGACCGTAGTGGCCGACACAAACACCGGGCCCATTTAGGAGTGGCACTGCAGTGTCACGCAGGATGTCCCTTCCAAAAAACCCTCCCCAAACAGCACATGACGCAAAGAAAAAAAGAGGCGCAATGAGGTAGCTGTGTGAGTAAGATTAGCGACCCTAGTGGCCGACACCAACACCGGGCCCATCTAGGAGTGGCACTGCAGTGTCACGCAGGATGGCCCTTCCAAAAAACACTCCCCAAACAGCACATGACGCAAAGAAAAAAAGAGGCGCAATGAGGTAGCTGACTGTGTGAGTAAGATAAGCGACCCTAGTGGCCGACACAAACACCGGGCCCATTTAGGAGTGGCACTGCAGTGTCACGCAGGATGTCCCTTCCAAAAAACCCTCCCCAAACAGCACATGACGCAAAGAAAAAAAGAGGCGCAATGAGGTAGCTGTGTGAGTAAGATTAGCGACCCTAGTGGCCGACACAAACACCGGGCCCATCTAGGAGTGGCACTGCAGTGTCACGCAGGATGGCCCTTCCAAAAAACCCTCCCCAAACAGCACATGACGCAAAGAAAAAAAGAGGCGCAATGAGGTAGCTGACTGTGTGAGTAAGATAAGCGACCCTAGTGGCCGACACAAACACCGGGACCATTTAGGAGTGGCACTGCAGTGTCACGCAGGATGTCCCTTCCAAAAAACCCTCCCCAAACAGCACATGACGCAAAGAAAAAAAGAGGCGCAATGAGGTAGCTGACTGTGTGAGTAAGATAAGCGACCCTAGTGGCCGACACAAACACCGGGCCCATTTAGGAGTGGCACTGCAGTGTCACGCAGGATGTCCCTTCCAAAAAACCCTCCCCAAACAGCACATGACGCAAAGAAAAATAAAAGAAAAAAGAGGTGCAAGATGGAATTGTCCTTGGGCCCTCCCACCCACCCTTATGTTGTATAAACAAAACAGGACATGCACACTTTAACCAACCCATCATTTCAGTGACAGGGTCTGCCACACGACTGTGACTGATATGACGGGTTGGTTTGGACCCCCCCCAAAAAAGAAGCAATTAATCTCTCCTTGCACAAACTGGCTCTACAGAGGCAAGATGTCCACCTCATCATCATCCTCCGATATATCACTGTGTACATCCCCCTCCTCACAGATTATCAATTCGTCCCCATTGGAATCCACCATCTCAGCTCCCTGTGTACTTTGTGGAGGCAATTGCTGCTGGTCAATGTCTCCGCAGAGGAATTGATTATAATTCATTTTAATGAACATCATCTTCTCCACATTTTCTGGATGTAACCTTGTACGCCGATTGCTGACAAGGTGAGCGGCGGCACTAAACACTCTTTCGGAGTACACACTTGTGGGAGGGCAACTTAGGTAGAATAAAGCCAGTTTGTGCAATGGCCTCCAAATTGCCTCTTTTTCCTGCCAGTATAAGTATGGACTGTGTGACTTGCCTACTTGGATGCGGTCACTCATATAATCCTCCACCATTCTTTCAATGGTGAGAGAATCATATGCAGTGACAGTAGACGACATGTCCGTAATCGTTGTCAGGTCCTTCAGTCCGGACCAGATGTCAGCATCAGCAGTCGCTCCAGACTGCCCTGCATCACCGCCAGCGGGTGGGCTCGGAATTCTGAGCCTTTTCCTCGCACCCCCAGTTGCGGGAGAATGTGAAGGAGGAGATGTTGACAGGTCGCGTTCCGCTTGACTTGACAATTTTCTCACCAGCAGGTCTTTCAACCCCAGCAGACTTGTGTCTGCCGGAAAGAGAGATCCAAGGTAGGCTTTAAATCTAGGATCGAGCATGGTGGCCAAAATGTAGTGCTCTGATTTCAACAGATTGACCACCCGTGAATCCTTGTTAAGCGAATTAAGGGCTCCATCCACAAGTCCCACATGCCTAGCGGAATCGCTCCGTGTTAGCTCCTCCTTCAATGTCTCCAGCTTCTTCTGCAAAAGCCTGATGAGGGGAATGACCTGACTCAGGCTGGCAGTGTCTGAACTGACTTCACGTGTGGCAAGTTCAAAGGGCAGCAGAACCTTGCACAACGTTGAAATCATTCTCCACTGCGCTTGAGACAGGTGCATTCCACCTCCTATATCGTGCTCAATTGTATAGGCTTGAATGGCCTTTTGCTGCTCCTCCAACCTCTGAAGCATATAGAGGGTTGAATTCCACCTCGTTACCACTTCTTGCTTCAGATGATGGCAGGGCAGGTTCAGTAGTTTTTGGTGGTGCTCCAGTCTTCTGTACGTGGTGCCAGTACGCCGAAAGTGTCCCACAATTCTTCTGGCCACCGACAGCATCTCTTGCACGCCCCTGTCGTTTTTTAAATAATTCTGCACCACCAAATTCAAGGTATGTGCAAAACATGGGACGTGCTGGAATTTGCCCATATTTAATGCACACACAATATTGCTGGCGTTGTCCGATGCCACAAATCCACAGGAGAGTCCAATTGGGGTAAGCCATTCCGCGATGATCTTCCTCAGTTGCCGTAAGAGGTTTTCAGCTGTGTGCGTATTCTGGAAGGCGGTGATACAAAGCGTAGCCTGCCTAGGAAAGAGTTGGCGTTTGCGAGATGCTGCTACTGGTGCCGCCGCTGCTGTTCTTGCGGCGGGAGTCCATACATCTACCCAGTGGGCTGTCACAGTCATATAGTCCTGACCCTGCCCTGCTCCACTTGTCCACATGTCCGTGGTTAAGTGGACATTGGGTACAGCTGCATTTTTTAGGACACTGGTGACTCTTTTTCTGAGGTCTGTGTAAATTTTCGGTATCGCCTGCCTAGAGAAATGGAACCTAGATGGTATTTGGTACCGGGGACACAGTACCTCCAACAAGTCTCTAGTTGGCTCTGCAGTAATGATGGATACCGGAACCACGTTTCTCACCACCCAGGATGCCAAGGCCTCAGTTATCCGCTTTGCAGTAGGATGACTGCTGTGATATTTCATCTTCCTCGCAAAGGACTGTTGGACAGTCAATTGCTTGGTGGAAGTAGTAAAAGTGGTCTTACGACTTCCCCTCTGGGATGACCATCGACTCCCAGCAGCAACAACAGCAGCGCCAGCAGCAGTAGGCGTTACATGCAAGGATGCATCGGAGGAATCCCAGGCAGGAGAGGACTCGTCAGAATTGCCAGTGACATGGCCTGCAGAACTATTGGCATTCCTGGGGAAGGAGGAAATTGACACTGAGGGAGTTGGTGGGGTGGTTTGCGTGAGCTTGGTTACAAGAGGAAGGGATTTACTGGTCAGTGGACTGCTTCCGCTGTAACCCAAAGTTTTTGAACTTGTCACTGACTTATTATGAATGCGCTGCAGGTGACGTATAAGGGAGGATGTTCCGAGGTGGTTAACGTCCTTACCCCTACTTATTACAGCTTGACAAAGGGAACACACGGCTTGACACCTGTTGTCCGCATTTCTGTTGAAATACTTCCACACCGAAGAGCTGATTTTTTTGGTATTTTCACCAGGCATGTCAACGGCCATATTCCTCCCACGGACAACAGGTGTCTCCCCGGGTGCCTGACTTAAACAAACCACCTCACCATCAGAATCCTCCTGGTCAATTTCCTCCCCAGCGCCAGCAACACCCATATCCTCCTCATCCTGGTGTACTTCAACACTGACATCTTCAATCTGACTATCAGGAACTGGACTGCGGGTGCTCCTTCCAGCACTTGCAGGGGGCGTGCAAATGGTGGAAGGCGCATGCTCTTCACGTCCAGTGTTGGGAAGGTCAGGCATCGCAACCGACACAATTGGACTCTCCTTGTGGATTTGGGATTTCGAAGAACGCACAGTTCTTTGCGGTGCTACTGCTTTTGCCAGCTTGAGTCTTTTCATTTTTCTAGCGAGAGGCTGAGTGCCTCCATCCTCATGTGAAGCTGAACCACTAGCCATGAACATAGGCCAGGGCCTCAGCCGTTCCTTGCCACTCCGTGTGGTAAATGGCATATTGGCAAGTTTACGCTTCTCCTCCGACAATTTTATTTTAGGTTTTGGAGTCCTTTTTTTACTGATATTTGGTGTTTTGGATTTGACATGCTCTGTACTATGACATTGGGCATCGGCCTTGGCAGACGACGTTGCTGGCATTTCATCGTCTCGGCCATGACTAGTGGCAGCAGCTTCAGCACGAGGTGGAAGTGGATCTTGATCTTTCCCTAATTTTGGAACCTCAACATTTTTGTTCTCCATATTTTAATAGGCACAACTAAAAGGCACCTCAGGTAAACAATGGAGATGGATGGATACTAGTATACAATTATGGACGGACTGCCGAGTGCCGACACAGAGGTAGCTACAGCCGTGAACTACCGTACTGTACTGTGTCTGCTGCTAATATAGACTGGTTGATAAAGAGATGTAGTAGTATGTATAAGTATAAAGAAGAAAGAAAAAAAAAACACGGGTAGGTGGTATACAATTATGGACGGACTGCCGAGTGCCGACACAGAGGTAGCTACAGCCGTGGACTACCGTACTGTACTGTGTCTGCTGCTAATATAGACTGGTTGATAAAGAGATGTAGTAGTATGTATAAGTATAAAGAAGAAAGAAAAAAAAACCACGGGTAGGTGGTATACAATTATGGACGGACTGCCGAGTGCCGACACAGAGGTAGCTACAGCCGTGGACTACCGTACTGTACTGTGTCTGCTGCTAATATAGACTGGTTGATAAAGAGATGTAGTAGTATGTATAAGTATAAAGAAGAAAGAAAAAAAAACCACGGGTAGGTGGTATACAATTATGGAAGGACTGCCGAGTGCCGACACAGAGGTAGCTACAGCCGTGGACTACCGTACTGTACTGTGTCTGCTGCTAATATAGACTGGTTGATAAAGAGATGTAGTAGTATGTATAAGTATAAAGAAGAAAGAAAAAAAAAACACGGGTAGGTGGTATACAATTATGGACGGACTGCCGAGTGCCGACACAGAGGTAGCTACAGCCGTGGACTACCGTACTGTACTGTGTCTGCTGCTAATATAGACTGGTTGATAAAGAGATGTAGTAGTATGTATAAGTATAAAGAAGAAAGAAAAAAAAACCACGGGTAGGTGGTATACAATTATGGACGGACTGCCGAGTTCCGACACAGAGGTAGCTACAGCCGTGAACTACCGTACTGTACTGTGTCTGCTGCTAATATAGACTGGTTGATAAAGAGATGTAGTAGTATGTATGTATAAAGAAGAAAGAAAAAAAAACCTCGGGTAGGTGGTATACAATTATGGACGGACTGCCGAGTGCCGACACAGAGGTAGCTACAGCCGTGAACTACCGTACTGTACTGTGTCTGCTGCTAATATAGACTGGTTGATAAAGAGATGTAGTAGTATGTATGTATAAAGAAGAAAGAAAAAAAAACCTCGGGTAGGTGGTATACAATTATGGACGGACTGCCGAGTGCCGACACAGAGGTAGCTACAGCCGTGAACTACCGTACTGTACTGTGTCTGCTGCTAATATAGACTGGTTGATAAAGAGATGTAGTAGTATGTATGTATAAAGAAGAAAGAAAAAAAAACCTCGGGTAGGTGGTATACAATTATGGACGGACTGCCGAGTGCCGACACAGAGGTAGCTACAGCCGTGAACTACCGTACTGTACTGTGTCTGCTGCTAATATAGACTGGTTGATAAAGAGATGTAGTAGTATGTATGTATAAAGAAGAAAGAAAAAAAAACCACGGGTAGGTGGTATACAATTATGGACGGACTGCCGAGTGCCGACACAGAGGTAGCTACAGCCGTGGACTACCGTACTGTACTGTGTCTGCTGCTAATATAGACTGGTTGATAAAGAGATGTAGTAGTATGTATGTATAAAGAAGAAAGAAAAAAAAAACCACGGGTAGGTGGTATACAATTATGGATGGACTGCCGAGTGCCGACACAGAGGTAGCTACAGCCGTGAACTACCGTACTGTGTCTGCTGCGACTGGATGATAAATAATGATATAAAAAATATATATATATCACTACTGCAGCCGGACAGGTATATATTATATAATGACGGACCTGCTGGACACTGTCTGTCAGCAGAATGAGTTTTTTATAGAATAAAAAAAAAAAACACCACACAAGTGAAGTCACACGACGAGTGTTTACCTTTTTCAGGCAATCACAATATAGTATACTACTAACTATACTGGTGGTCAGTGTGGTCAGGTCACTGGTCAGTCACACTGGCAGTGGCACTCCTGCAGCAAAAGTGTGCACTGTTTAATTTTAATATAATATGTACTCCTGGCTCCTGCTATAACCTATAACTGGCACTGCAGTGCTCCCCAGTCTCCCCCACAATTATAAGCTGTGTGAGCTGAGCACAGTCAGATATATACATAGATGATGCAGCACACTGGGCTGAGCAGTGCACACAGATATGGTATGTGACTGAGTCACTGTGTGTATCGTTTTTTTCAGGCAGAGAACGGATATATTAAATAAAACTGCACTGTCTGGTGGTCACTGTGGTCAGTCACTAGTAAACTCTGCACTCTCTACACTTCTACAGTACTCCTAAGCTCCAGTAAATCAGGTCAATCTCTCTCTCTCTCTTCTAATCTAAATGGAGAGGACGCCAGCCACGTCCTCTCCCTATCAATCTCAATGCACGTGTGAAAATGGCGGCGACGCGCGGCTCCTTATATAGAATCCGAGTCTCGCGAGAATCCGACAGCGTCATGATGACATTCGGGCGCGCTCGGGTTAACCGAGCAAGGCGGGAGGATCCGAGTCTGCTCGGACCCGTGAAAAAAACCATGAAGTTCGGGCGGGTTCGGATTCAGAGAAACCGAACCCGCTCATCTCTAATCCGAACCCGCCCGAACTTCAGGTTTTTTACACGGGTCCGAGCAGGCTCGGATCTTCCCGCCTTGCTCGGCTAACCCGAGCGCGCCCGAACGTCATCATCACGCTGTCGGATTCTCGCGAGGCTCGGATTCTATCGCGAGACTCGGATTCTATATAAGGAGCCGCGCGTCGCCGCCATTTTCACACGTGCATTGAGAGTCATAGGGAGAGGACGTGGCTGGCGTCCTCTCCGTTTAGAGAAGAGAGAGACACAGTATTTTGGGGAGCATTATTAGGAGGAGTACTACTATACTGTATACTACTATACTTACTACTTGCTGAAGTGATATTTATAGATTAGATAGTGTGACTGTAAGTGTATTATCTGACTTGTGGGGGAGACACTGACAGTGGGGAGCAGTTAGAGTCTGAGAGCAGGACTCAGGAGTACATATAACGTACAGTGCACACTTTTGCTGCCAGAGTCAGTGCCACAGTGCCATTGTTGTGACCACACTGACCACCAGTATAATAATATATTTTGTGATTGTCTGCTTAGGCCTCGGAGTACTAGTTGCAAGTTGCAACGTGACCTGAAGTGACCACCAGTTTAATAATCAATCACCACCAGTTTAATATATATATATATATATATATATATATATATATATATATATATATATATATAATTGTATATAATATATATATATATATATATATATATAATATTGTATACCACCTACCCGTGGTTTTTTTTTTTTCATTCTTCTTTATACATACTACTATAGTAGCTTACTGTAGCAGTCTGCGGTGCTGTGCTGACCTGACAGTGTCCAGCAGGTCCGTCATCAGTCATTACATAATAAATATATATAGTACCTGTCCGGCTGCAGTACTAGTGATATTATATTGATTTCATCTCATTATCAATAATTTATCATCCAGTCTAGACTCTATATTAGCAGCAGACACAGTACGTTAGTCCACGGCTGTAGCTACCTCTGTGTCGGCACTCGGCAGTCCATCCATAATTGTATACCACCTACCCGTGGTTTTTTTTTCTTCTTTCTTCTTTGTACATACTACTATAGAGTATAGTAGCTTACTGTAGCAGTCTGCGGTGCTGCTGAGCTGACAGTGTCCAGCAGGTCTGTCATCAGTCATCATTACCTAATAAATATATTATCTACCTGTCCGGCTGCAGTACTAGTGATATTATATATACATACATATATATATTGATTTCATCTCATTATCAATCATCCAGTCTATATTAGCAGCAGACACAGTACGTTAGTCCACGGCTGTAGCTACCTCTGTGTCGGCACTCGGCAGTCCATCCATAATTGTATACCACCTACCCGTGGTTTTTTCTTTTTCTTTCTTCTTTGTACATACTACTATAGAGTATAGTAGCTTACTGTAGCAGTCTGCGATGCTGCTGAGCTGACAGTGTCCAGCAGGTCCGTCATCAGTCATCATTACCTAATAAATATATTATCTACCTGTCCGGCTGCAGTACTAGTGATATTATATATACATACATATATATATTGATTTCATCTCATTATCAATCATCCAGTCTATATTAGCAGCAGACACAGTACGTTAGTCCACGGCTGTAGCTACCTCTGTGTCGGCACTCGGCAGTCCATCCATAATTGTATACCACCTACCCGTGGTTTTTTTTTTTCTTACTTCTTTGTACATACTACTATAGTATAGTAGCTTACTGTAGCAGTCTGCGGTGCTGCTGAGCTGACAGTGTCCAGCAGGTCCGTCATCAGTCATCATTACCTAATAAATATATTATCTACCTGTCCGGCTGCAGTACTAGTGATATTATATATACATACATATATATATTGATTTCATCTCATTATCAATCATCCAGTCTATATTAGCAGCAGACACAGTACGTTAGTCCACGGCTGTAGCTACCTCTGTGTCGGCACTCGGCAGTCCATCCATAATTGTATACCACCTACCCGTGGTTTTTTTTTTCTTTCTTCTTTGTACATACTACTATAGAGTATAGTAGCTTACTGTAGCAGTCTGCGGTGCTGCTGAGCTGACAGTGTCCAGCAGGTCCGTCATCAGTCATCATTACCTAATAAATATATTATCTACCTGTCCGGCTGCAGTACTAGTGATATTATATATACATACATATATATATTGATTTCATCTCATTATCAATCATCCAGTCTATATTAGCAGCAGACACAGTACGTTAGTCCACGGCTGTAGCTACCTCTGTGTCGGCACTCGGCAGTCCATCCATAATTGTATACCACCTACCCGTGTTTTTTTTTTTTCTTTCTTCTTTGTACATACTACTATAGAGTATAGTAGCTTACTGTAGCAGTCTGCGGTGCTGCTGAGCTGACAGTGTCCAGCAGGTCCGTCATCAGTCATCATTACCTAATAAATATATTATCTACCTGTCCGGCTGCAGTACTAGTGATATTATATATACATACATATATATATTGATTTCATCTCATTATCAATCATCCAGTCTATATTAGCAGTAGACACAGTACGTTAGTCCACGGCTGTAGCTACCTCTGTGTCGGCACTCAGCAGTCCATCCATAATTGTATACCACCTACCCGTGTTTTTTTTTTCTTTCTTCTTTGTACATACTACTATAGAGTATAGTAGCTTACTGTAGCAGTCTGCGGTGCTGCTGAGCTGACAGTGTCCAGCAGGTCCGTCATCAGTCATCATTACCTAATAAATATATTATCTACCTGTCCGGCTGCAGTACTAGTGATATTATATATACATACATATATATATTGATTTCATCTCATTATCAATCATCCAGTCTATATTAGCAGCAGACACAGTACATTAGTCCACGGCTGTAGCTACCTCTGTGTCGGCACTCAGCAGTCCATCCATAATTGTATACCACCTACCCGTGGTTTTTTTTTTTCTTCTTTGTACATACTACTATAGTATAGTAGCTTACTGTAGCAGTCTGCGGTGCTGCTGAGCTGACAGTGTCCAGCAGGTCTGTCATCAGTCATCATTACCTAATAAATATATTATCTACCTGTCCGGCTGCAGTACTAGTGATAATATATATACATACATATATATATTGATTTCATCTCATTATCAATCATCCAGTCTATATTAGCAGCAGACACAGTACGTTAGTCCACGGCTGTAGCTACCTCTGTGTTGGCACTCGGCAGTCCATCCATAATTGTATACCACCTACCCGTGGTTTTTTTTTTTTCTTTCTTCTTTGTACATACTACTATAGTATAGTAGCTTACTGTAGCAGTCTGCGGTGCTGCTGAGCTGACAGTGTCCAGCAGGTCCGTCATCAGTCATCATTACCTAATAAATATATTATCTACCTGTCCGGCTGCAGTACTAGTGATATTATATATACATACATATATATATTGATTTCATCTCATTATCATCCAGTCTATATTAGCAGCAGACACAGTACGGTAGTCCACGGCTGTAGCTACCTCTGTGTCGGCACTCGGCAGTCCATCCATAAGTATACTAGTATCCATCCATCTCCATTGTTTACCTGAGGTGCCTTTTAGTTGTGCCTATTAAAATATGGAGAACAAAAATGTTGAGGTTCCAAAATTAGGGAAAGATCAAGATCCACTTCCACCTCGTGCTGAAGCTGCTGCCACTAGTCATGGCCGAGACGATGAAATGCCAGCAACGTCGTCTGCCAAGGCCGATGCCCAATGTCATAGTACAGAGCATGTCAAATCCAAAACACCAAATATCAGTAAAAAAAGGACTCCAAAACCTAAAATAAAATTGTCAGAGGAGAAGCGTAAACTTGCCAATATGCCATTTACCACACGGAGTGGCAAGGAACGGCTGAGGCCCTGGCCTATGTTCATGGCTAGTGGTTCAGCTTCACATGAGGATGGAGGCACTCAGCCTCTCGCTAGAAAAATGAAAAGACTCAAGCTGGCAAAAGCAGTAGCACCGCAAAGAACTGTGCGTTCTTCGAAATCCCAAATCCACAAGGAGAGTCCAATTGTGTCGGTTGCGATGCCTGACCTTCCCAACACTGGACGTGAAGAGCATGCGCCTTCCACCATTTGCACGCCCCCTGCAAGTGCTGGAAGGAGCACCCGCAGTCCAGTTCCTGATAGTCAGATTGAAGATGTCAGTGTTGAAGTACACCAGGATGAGGAGGATATGGGTGTTGCTGGCGCTGGGGACGAAATTGACAAGGAGGATTCTGATGGTGAGGTGGTTTGTTTAAGTCAGGCACCCGGGGAGACACCTGTTGTCCGTGGGAGGAATATGGCCACTGACATGCCTGGTGAAAATATCAAAAAAATCAGCTCTTCAGTGTGGAGGTATTTCAACAGAAAAGCGGACAACAGGTGTCAAGCCGTGTGTTGCCTTTGTCAAGCTGTAATAAGTAGGGGTAAGGATGTTAACCACCTCGGAACATCCTCCCTTATACGTCACCTGCAGCGCATTCATAATAAGTCAGTGACAAGTTCAAAAACTTTGGGTGACAGCGGAAGCAGTCCACTGACCAGTAAATCCCTTCCTCTTGTAACCAAGCTCACGCAAACCACCCCACCAACTCCCTCAGTGTCAATTTCCTCCTTCCCCAGGAATGCCAATAGTCCTGCAGGCCATGTCACTGGCAATTCTGACGATTCCTCTCCTGCCTGGGATTCCTCCGATGCATCCTTGCGTGTAACGCCTACTGCTGCTGGCGCTGCTGTTGTTGCTGCTGGGAGTCGATGGTCATCCCAGAGGGGAAGTCAGAAGACCACTTGTACTACTTCCAGTAAGCAATTGACTGTCCAACAGTCCTTTGCGAGGAAGATGAAATATCACAGCAGTCATCCTGCTGCAAAGCGGATAACTGAGGCCTTGACAACTATGTTGGTGTTAGACGTGCGTCCGGTATCCGCCGTTAGTTCACAGGGAACTACACAATTTCTTGAGGTAGTGTGCCCCCGTTACCAAATACCATCTAGGTTCCACTTCTCTAGGCAGGCGATACCGAAAATGTACACAGACCTCAGAAAAAGACTCACCAGTGTCTTAAAAAATGCAGCTGTACCCAATGTCCACTTAACCACGGACATGTGGACAAGTGGAGCAGGGCAGGGTCAGGACTATATGACTGTGACAGCCCACTGGGTAGATGTATGGACTCCCGCCGCAAGAACAGCAGCGGCGGCACCAGTAGCAGCATCTCGCAAACGCCAACTCTTTCCTAGGCAGGCTACGCTTTGTATCACCGCTTTCCAGAATACGCACACAGCTGAAAACCTCTTACGGCAACTGAGGAAGATCATCGCGGAATGGCTTACCCCAATTGGACTCTCCTGTGGATTTGTGGCATCGGACAACGCCAGCAATATTGTGTGTGCATTAAATATGGGCAAATTCCAGCACGTCCCATGTTTTGCACATACCTTGAATTTGGTGGTGCAGAATTTTTTAAAAAACGACAGGGGCGTGCAAGAGATGCTGTCGGTGGCCAGAAGAATTGCGGGACACTTTCGGCGTACAGGCACCACGTACAGAAGACTGGAGCACCACCAAAAACTACTGAACCTGCCCTGCCATCATCTGAAGCAAGAAGTGGTAACGAGGTGGAATTCAACCCTCTATATGCTTCAGAGGTTGGAGGAGCAGCAAAAGGCCATTCAAGCCTATACAATTGAGCACGATATAGGAGGTGGAATGCACCTGTCTCAAGCGCAGTGGAGAATGATTTCAACGTTGTGCAAGGTTCTGATGCCCTTTGAACTTGCCACACGTGAAGTCAGTTCAGACACTGCCAGCCTGAGTCAGGTCATTCCCCTCATCAGGCTTTTGCAGAAGAAGCTGGAGACATTGAAGGAGGAGCTAACACGGAGCGATTCCGCTAGGCATGTGGGACTTGTGGATGGAGCCCTTAATTCGCTTAACAAGGATTCACGGGTGGTCAATCTGTTGAAATCAGAGCACTACATTTTGGCCACCGTGCTCGATCCTAGATTTAAAGCCTACCTTGGATCTCTCTTTCCGGCAGACACAAGTCTGCTGGGGTTGAAAGACCTGCTGGTGAGAAAATTGTCAAGTCAAGCGGAACGCGACCTGTCAACATCTCCTCCTTCACATTCTCCCGCAACTGGGGGTGCGAGGAAAAGGCTCAGAATTCCGAGCCCACCCGCTGGCGGTGATGCAGGGCAGTCTGGAGCGACTGCTGATGCTGACATCTGGTCCGGACTGAAGGACCTGACAACGATTACGGACATGTCGTCTACTGTCACTGCATATGATTCTCTCACCATTGAAAGAATGGTGGAGGATTATATGAGTGACCGCATCCAAGTAGGCACGTCACACAGTCCGTACTTATACTGGCAGGAAAAAGAGGCAATTTGGAGGCCCTTGCACAAACTGGCTTTATTCTACCTAAGTTGCCCTCCCACAAGTGTGTACTCCGAAAGAGTGTTTAGTGCCGCCGCTCACCTTGTCAGCAATCGGCGTACAAGGTTACATCCAGAAAATGTGGAGAAGATGATGTTCATTAAAATGAATTATAATCAATTCCTCCGTGGAGACATTGACCAGCAGCAATTGCCTCCACAAAGTAAACAGGAAGCTGAGATGGTGGATTCCAGTGGGGACGAATTGATAATCTGTGAGGAGGGGGATGTACACGGTGATATATCGGAGGATGATGATGAGGTGGACATCTTGCCTCTGTAGAGCCAGTTTGTGCAAGGAGAGATTAATTGCTTCTTTTTTGGTGGGGGTCCAAACCAACCCGTCATTTCAGTCACAGTCGTGTGGCAGACCCTGTCACTGAAATGATGGGTTGGTTAAAGTGTGCATGTCCTGTTTATACAACATAAGGGTGGGTGGGAGGGCCCAAGGACAATTCCATCTTGCACCTCTTTTTTCTTTTATTTTTCTTTGCGTCATGTGCTGTTTGGGGAGGGTTTTTTGGAAGGGACATCCTGCGTGACACTGCAGTGCCACTCCTAGATGGGCCCGGTGTTTGTGTCGGCCACTAGGCTCGCTTATCTTACTCACACAGCTACCTCATTGCGCCTCTTTTTTTCTTTGCATCAGGTGCTGTTTGGGGAGGGTTTTTTGGAAGGGACATCCTGCGTGACACTGCAGTGACACTCCTAGATGGTGATAAAGCTAAATATTTATCGTATATAAAACACTTTAAGAGGTCTAAGAACACTGTACGCTATCTACGTAAGAAGTACCGTAAGGGTACGCAAGTTGTGTAGCGATCGCTCAACCGTAGTCGAGACGCTCAAGCGTCACGTTCGCTTACGGCCCAGTGATCACAGGCAGGCACGCTATTGGCTGCCGACTAACGTAATGATTCGCTATAGCGTAGCGTACGCTCGGGACCACGAGGAGATCACCAGCGGTGGAGACGCTTACAACGTTAAAACCTTTATATCTATACCTTTAACAATGAGATACACAGTATACCTTAGTGTGGAGACAGAGTGTAAGTGCAACCTGGTGTAACCTGATTAACTACAAAGCTGCTTGAGCGTCACCGACGCTTAGAGAATACTTAACCCTTATAAAGAATACACAGATACCTGGGCTTAGGGTCCAAAACCTATTATATGTATTATAACTATTATACTTGCAAAAAGGAATCACAGTACAAATGATACACTACAATATAACATAAACCAACTAACCAGATAACTACACAGGAAATACAATACAATACAATTAAAGGAAAATACGAGAGAGAGAGAGAGAGCGAGAGATGGCTCACAGTAAGACAATATGATTACGGAGAAAACTTACGCACAAAGGGAAACGATCGCATGCGCCTCGATATCCAGCTCCCGATTATCAGCAATGAGAACCGTTGAAGAGAGTGAACTGGATACGGTCGGCCTGCCTATTTATGCCCCACACACAATACAATTCAATGGTCCCTACAATCTCATTGTTCATTGGACACAGGAATTCGGCTTCGCATTATAACAAAAGGTCATAGGTTGATTCATACAGGTGGGCTGTGACTATTTCCAACTGCTCAGGTGGGAGGGAAACTGGGTTTCCCGCCGCATGGGTAATAAAGTGCAAATAAAGTAAATGTTCATAAACTTCTTATGTCCATAACTATTCGCACGAGCGATTGATCTGCTTCAAACCAACACCGGAATATTTCTAATTAAATATTCTTCCGATGGATACTATACACCACTGTATTACTCCTGTCTGACCCTTCGTATCAAACAAAGAGGGATTCCTCTGTTCATAAACATTCTATATTAACCAAACTTTCAGAATCTATCAAAAGGACCATGATCTACAAAATACATTATTAGTGAAAATATGTAATGATTGAGTCGCACGCTACGATCGCATAAACTCTACCGTAAATACGCATACCATGCGCCTGCGGGTGCCCGCGACTGTGAGTATGCGCACGTACGGGAGAGCGTACGCATGCGCAGCACGGACCTGTGTGAGGTGCAAATATGGTAGTGTGCATAGAGATATTTTTCTGACTTTGACAGTCCACCCTTTGGCAGTCAATAATAACTGCCACCTTCTAAAACATTTCAAAAGGAGAAAAATATATGTCAGGGGTTAATTCATTTCCATGGTTGGGTAAGGGAGGAGAGAGGAGTAGGTGGGAAGAGGGTATGACCTAGTGAGATAGCAGAAGCATGTGTGTATGAGTCCATGTTTGGGGGGGTCATGTATCATCGTGCCGTACGTGTTGTAAATCAAGCTTCGAGGTATTGCGAAGTATACATTTGAATTCCTTCTTATCCCGTGGTACGGGTCTGTGGATGGGCTGTCAAACTTTACCGAGCTCTTTTCGGATTTTGAACAAAATGGGGAGCAAATTTTAGTTGATACATGAATGGGGGAATATGTGATTGCTGATATCTGTGCCTGTATTCCCTATACTATGTGTGTTATTACCTGAGGGTTGTAGAAATGAAGAAAAGACATAATTACGGTAAATGCGGTGGTATTCTATGTCAGGTTAATGTACATTTGTCGGTTGAGGTTTTGTTCGGTATCAGTTGAAAGTCGTCTTCTTTGCGCTGTGTTGCCCATTAGGTGTGAGCAAAAAGCTTTGTCAATGCCATTAGATTTACAAAAAATGTTGGGCTAGCGTAAGTTTAAGAATTCTAGGGAAACTGGGGATCCATGGCAAAGTTCATCAAATGTTCATATCTCAAGTGGTCAAAACTTCTTCTTTGGTCTATCCGTTGTCTGTATAGCGTCTCGTCAACTTCCTCGTCCAAGTGGGTCTTTTTTTATCTTGGAGAAAAACCAGAAAAACAGGTGAAAGAAACGGACCGTAGAAATCGCATTTTCATCACATCATTGTTTCTATCGTTGGGTCATAAATCAAATCCAGGTTAATTACAGTTTCCTCACTCCTCAAACTCATTACCCTGGTACGATGTTTGCACTTCATTAAAGCCTGACCGCATCTAAATATCAAGCCAATTGATATGACAACACCTAAGATACATAGGAGAAACTTCCCAACATCCATTATGACTCCTTGAGCCCAGTCTCCTAAACCAGAGAACCAATTTCGCGGGTTCAACCATGACACCCAACCAGTCGGCTCATTACCTACAGCAGCAAGAGTGAGATTGTGTCTTCGGCGAAATTCCCACTTCAATTGGAGAATATCGTCCATCTTTTGGTCTATGACCTCGACCGGATCCTCGGTGCTATTCGTGATATACGTGCAACACTTCACGCCGTACTGTGTTGCCAATGTAACACAATATCCGCCTGTCACTGCTGTGAGGTAATTAAGAACCATTCTATGCTGCACCATTTCTGTTTTATAAGCTTGAAGTTCCCTTCCAGTATATCTAAACGTGTCATCATACATTTCAGTGATATTATCTAACAAATTTGCGAGCGCCGATATGTATTTATAATTTAGCACTCCTCTAGCGGTGCGGGTGAAATCTAACGCGATTAAAAATTGAATCCCGGTGGATTCACTTATCAGATCAGAGGCTGGATGCTCTGTCTTCTCTATCAGGTGCCTTTTAACAACGTGCTCGTAATGGGTGTGAGTATAAGGAGCTTGGGCACCACGGTGTATGTCTTTCATTTTATCATGTGTTACAGTCATTACTTCAGGCAATACTTTTCCAATATAACACAATCCTTCAGAGTTTGGGGCAAGCCACTTGTACGCCTTTCTCCCGCATATGAAATATGCATCATCGGGGAGAACATATGGGACGGAGAAGGACATAACCATATTACACACCTTCCAGGTGAACTCTCCTAACCCTAATTCTTCCATCTGCTTAATACACGTATCAGGTTGTACGATATGTGCACAGTATCCTGGTGATACTTCTCCAACTCTCGGAATCCTATTTCCTAAGGTGTACCTATACCGGAAAGATTTTCCTCTACTGGCTATGTGGCGTACAAGCTCTGTATCTGTAGGCATTCTATCTGCTCTATGCGAAAAGGTCATGGTGTGGTTACTCCATGACACTTCCCAATTTCCCGGCTTTCTGGGATTGGAGATGTTGAAACATAATAGGGACCTATCCACATGGTATTGGTGGAGCTTCAAACTAGGAGGGCTGGAGATATTAAACCTCCTGTCCACCGGTCTCCCACCATTTAACTCAAGTACCTCCCCTATCGTTAAAGGAAATGGTACTAGCCCTGATTTGCTATGACCTTGAGGTACTTGAGAGCATACCCAACAATCTGTTTTGTTTAACACATTACCCACTAAGGAGTGATAGTCACTCAATGGATGCCGGTCCATATGGATATTAAAACTGGATTGGCATTTCTTAATGCACCCATCTTCGATGACATTGTTACAGAGCCTACAGATACAGTTTTCCTCAGCTAACAATCCGTCACAATTTCTTCTATGGTCAATGCTATCGGATCGTTTTCTGATACTCGCCTTTGCTTGTTGGTTAGGTTGATCTTGGAAAACTACGCCTCCATCTTTATCATCAGAACCCATTCCAGAACCTCTATCGACCTCCATGGTACTCTCGCCGGAACAGACTGCTCTGGTCAACATCATGGTCAACAGGAAAATCCGGATCACAGTCTCTTGGGGCAAGTCCATCTTATAGGAGGAAACGGAGAAGAATGAGAAGGAGGAAAAAGAAATTTGAGGGAGAGGGGATGGGAAGTGGAGGAAAAATAATAAAAGGGAGTGGGGAGTCGACAACAGCTCTCGGTCTTCAAGGCTCAGGTGCCGCTTCAGTCCTCCTGGAACAGACACTCCAGTGATACAACCTCTACCGTCTGTTCCTTATCACGGGACTTCTCTGGATCAGCAACCTTCTTGCAGTGGGATGAATGGACCCAAGTCTCTCTCTCAGCAACCTTCAGTGCTGTAGTGCTAGTCAATAAGACCTGGTATGGTCCTTCCCATCTGTCAATAAGGCAACCTGAGCGTAGAAAATTCCGTATCATTACATAATCCCCAGGTTCAATGTCATGACAATTACTATCAGGTAAATCAGGAATCACCAACTTTAGATTATCATTTTGATTCCTTAACTGTTTACTCATGTTAATCAAGTACTTTACAGTTACTTCATTGTATCATAACATGCGGTTGTCGACCAAACAAGATTTCAAAGGGAGACAGATTAAGAGGGGACCTGGGAGTGGTTCTGATACTATACAATACAATGGGTAAAGCTTCTGGCCATGTCAATCCTGTCTCTGCCATCACTTTACTCAATTTATTTTTAATAGTGCTGTTCACTCTTTCGACCTTCGCACTCGCCTGTGGACGGTACGGAGTGTGCAGCTTGCTATCAATTCCCATCAACTTACACATTCCTTGAAAGACATCACCTGTAAAATGGGTACCCCTATCACTTTCGATTATTCTAGGGATACCATATCTACATACAAATTCCTGCACAATTTTCTTAGCAGTAAACATAGCGGTATTTGTAGCCGCCGGAAATGCTTCGACCCAATTTGAGAAAACATCTATACAAACAAGTACATATTTCAAATTCCGACAAGGGGGTAATTGTATAAAGTCAATTTGTATTACCTGGAAAGGGCCGCCGGCAGGTGGGATATGGGATGGTTCTGTAGGTATTGCCTTTCCAATATTCTTTCTCAAACAGGTAAGGCATGACATTGCTCTTTTACTCGCATGAGAGGAGAATCCTGGGGCGCACCAGTATGCTCTCACCAATTTGCACATCCCTTCCTTGCCTAGGTGAGTCAGCCCGTGAGCTGCTTCAGCCAGACATGGAAGATATGCTCTGGGGGCCACTGGTTTACCATGTCCATCCGTCCAGAGTCCTGAGGACTCCTGGCCACATCCCTTTGCATTCCAGACTGCCTTTTCCTGTGTGGAACACAAATTTTGCATTTCACACAACTTCTGTGTGTTAATGGTATTAAATACCATCAATTGTGTGGTGTCTGTCTGTATGGGGGTAGCAGCTGCTAACTTAGCAGCTTCGTCTGCTCGGCTGTTACCAAGTGATACCGGGTCTTGGCTATATGTGTGTGCTTTTCATTTGATAACAGCCACTCTGTCGGGTTCCTGTATCGCTGTTAGAAGCCTTTTTATGTGAGCTGCATGCGCTACCGGTGTACCAGCTGCCGTCATGAAATTTCTGAGGCGCCATAGGGCTCCGAAATCATGGACTACCCCGAATGCGTATCTAGAATCGGTGTAGATATTGGCTGACTTACCCTTAGCCAATTCACATGCTCTGGTTAGGGCGACCAGTTCAGCAACCTGGGCTGAGTGAGGTGGGCCTAGCGGTTCCGCTTCTATGGTGTCTTGGTCATCTACGACTGCGTATCCAGTACACAAGTCTCCCGAGTCTGACTGTCTATGGCAACTACCGTCCGTGTAGAACGTGAGTTCTGCATCTTCCAGTGGGTTGTCACTGATGTCAGGCCTTGCGGTAAAATTTTGGGTCAAATATTCCATACAATCATGTGTATCTTCATTTGTATTAAATCCTCCTTCCCCATCACTCTCACCTTCCACCCTTTGTGCCTGACCAGGCACACCTGGGAGATACGTTGCAGGGTTTAATGCACTGCATCTCCTTATGGTGATGTTTACGGGGGCCATTAGTGCCAATTCCCATCTTGTAAACCTCGCTGATGAGACGTGTCTGGTTTGGGCAGAGTTCAATAAGGCTGATACTGCATGTGGCGTATGGATTGTGAGGTTGTGGCCTAGCACGACATCTTCGCTTTTTGTCACTAGCAATGCTATTGCAGCAACGCTTTGCAAGCATGTGGGGAGGGATCGCGCTACCGTGTCTAGCTGAGCGCTGTAGTATGCAACTGGCCTGCTGGCATCACCGTGTTTTTGGGTTAGTACACCTGCTGCGCAACCAGCACTTTCTGTTCCGTATAGTTCAAAGGGTTTCCCATAGTCTGGCATACCTAGCGCTGGCGCCTGCGTTAGGCACTGTTTGAGTCTCTCAAATGCTGTTTCGGACTCGTCTGTATGCGAAATCCTATCAGGTTTGTTTGAGGAGACCATTTCCTGCAAAGGTAACGCCAAAATGGAAAACCCTGGGATCCAATTACGGCAATACCCACACATTCCTAAAAACGTTCTGATCTGTTGCTGGGTTTGTGGCAGAGTCATGTCTCTAATTGCTTGGATTCTATCAGCGGTCAGGTGTCTCAGTCCTTGTGTTAGACAGTGTCCCAAATATTTTACCTTAGTTTGGCATAATTGTAACTTGTCTTTGGACACCTTGTGTCCTGTGTCTGAAAGATGAAACAGGAGCTGTTTCGTATCCTTCAGAGATGCTTCCAGTGAATCTGAACACAGTAATAAATCGTCCACATACTGTATCAATACTGATCCACTGTCTGGTTGGAAAGACTGTAAACAATCATGCAAAGCCTGAGAAAATATACTTGGACTATCTATGAAACCTTGGGGTAATCGAGTCCACGTGTATTGGACTCCTCTGTATGTGAATGCAAACAAATATTGGCTGTCAGGGTGCAGAGGTACCGAAAAGAAAGCGGAGCAGAGGTCAATAACAGTGAAAAATTTGGCAGTGGGAGGGATTTGCATTAGGATGACAGCTGGATTTGGCACTACGGGGAACTGACTCTCAACTATTTTGTTAATCCCCCTTAGATCCTGCACTAGTCTGTAACCCCTCCCCCCACTCTTTTTAACAGGGAAGATGGGACTATTGGCAGTGCTGGACGTTCTTACCAGAATGCCCTGTTGTAGCAAGCGCTCTATTACTGGGTAAACTCCTAACTCCACCTCTGGCTTCAGAGGGTACTGTGGGATTTTTGGAGCTATCCTACCATCTTTTACTTGTACAACTACTGGAGCTACGTTTGCCATTAATCCAGTGTCTTGTCCGTCTTTTGTCCAAAGTGACTCTGGTATCTGAGATGTCATCTCTTCTATTTGGGATGGATTCCTATTTGTCATAATGGTATGTGACATTAATTTTGATGGGGAGTCTAACATGTCTCGCACTTCCTGAGCGTGTTTCTCAGGTATGTCCAAGAATACACCTTCAGGAGTACAATAAATGACGCACCCCATTTTACACAGTAAGTCTCTTCCCAGGAGATTGGTTGGTGCCGATGCAGCCAGCAAAAAGGAATGCTTGGTATGCAAAGGCCCTATTGTAATCTCGGCTGGTTTGCTAACAGAGTAGTGCTGGACTACTCCTGTTACTCCCATGGCTGGAATTGTCCTACCAGTGGTTCTCATGCCCACTGTCGAATTTATCACTGACTTGGCCGCCCCTGTGTCTACAAGAAAGTTTAAAGTTTTACCAGCTACATTAATTGCGATCTCTGGTTCACTTCCAAGGTTGGCAATTAATTTTACTGGCTGCAGATTACAGGTATGGCCACACCCCTATTGGGTATGGTGACCTCCCTGAATCCCGCTGGCAGCAACTACTTGTGAGGGAGATAGTTGGGAACTACCAGAGGCATGCCAGTCTCTGTTTGGGGGATATCTTTTTGTTTCCCCTGTATGTGGCTCATAACTCCGTTTCTGCGGACCTTGCTCCCAATGTCGTGTGTCGTGTCGTTGTCTAGGGGGTTGGTATGAGTTTCGTGGATTCTTTACTCTACAATCTCGTGCCATGTGTCCCTGTTTGTGACAAGAATAACAAGTAACCATACTTGACTTACCCACAGGATTTGGTGATACAAACAAAGGCTGCCTTGTGGTCAGAGCCTGTATACTTACTGACATTAATTTATCACCTTGTTGCTCCCTGTGTCTGGTGATGTTTCTATCGTGATCAATAGCAGCCTCTCTCAAAGTAGCCACAGACAGACCTCGCCAACATGGTTGCGTGGTCTGTACCCTAGTCTTCAATGACTCTTTTAAACCATCCATCAGTACCGATACTGCTACTTCCCGATGGTTTGTGTCTGTTTTAATGTCCTCTATGCCTGTGTATTTTGCCATTTCTAATAATGCTCTGTGAAAATACTCTGCAGCTGTCTCTGACTCCTTCTGTTTAATGGAGAATATCTTATTCCATTTAGCTACTGCTGGGAAATACTCTTTTAGCTGCAAGTTTATTCTTTTCACATTATCTTGGTTGTACACATCTGTAAGAGGTACATCATGATCTAGTCCGCAATCAGCTAAAAATTGAAGTGAAAGTGAATGTCCTTTAGAGACTCTCAGCGCTGTCTAATACTATAGAAAAAAAAATATATATATATCATAAAAAATAAAAATAAAAATAAAAATAAAAATAAAAATATGGATGATGTTTCTTCAGGTTAATATATCACATCTCACTTCCAACTGATAAAAACAATTCCGTTTATTCATAAAAAGTCTCTTACTGAGTTTTGTACATACTCCGGATCACAGTATTTCCATAGTCAGAAACAAATCGCAGCATAGATGGTAAAAGGAGTTATCTCACCGGATTCTCTGGACGTTTGCTCTATCTTGCGGCTCTGCTTACCCGCCTCAGGTCGTTGTGCTCGGTGCTGATGGTGGACGTGGTCACTCTATAATCCTCTATAATCCTTTAGGAGCAACACGCTGTTGGTGTACAATACGGGACCGGTATCATAGGAGAACCACAGCAGCAGTAGGGAGACATATACACCGAGAGACGGCCAGCGGAGATACCCGTGCACGCAAACCTGGTAACACAGGCAAAGCGGAGGAACGAGATATCCATCTGCTAAATACAGCTGAGAGGTCAGGTGCATAGCCGGCAGCACCGAGCACAACGACCTGAGGCGGGTAAGCAGAGCCGCAAGATAGAGCAAACGTCCAGAGAATCCGGTGAGATAACTCCTTTTACCATCTATGCTGCGATTTGTTTCTGACTATGGAAATACTGTGATCCGGAGTATGTACAAAACTCAGTAAGAGACTTTTTATGAATAAACGGAATTGTTTTTATCAGTTGGAAGTGAGATGTGATATATTAACCTGAAGAAACATCATCCATATTTTTATTTTTATTTTTATTTTTATTTTTTATGATATATATATATTTTTTTCTATAGTATTAGACAGCGCTGAGAGTCTCTAAAGGACATTCACTTTCACTTTGGTTTATATGGCTGATATGCTGATCAGCTTTTCCCTATAAGAGACACAGCTGCAGTTTTTTGTTTGAGGCGCTTGTGGATGAGTTTCCCTACACCACTGTATTTCAAATCAAGCTAAAAATTGAGTTGCGTCGACATTTGAGGGTAAACATGCTCTCAGCAATATCTGCCAGTCTTTATTGTTGGGCTCTGCAGTGTTACCTAAGTCTCTGATGTATTTTTGACTGGCAACTAAATCTTTTCTAGGGTCAGGAAATTCAGACACTATGGTCCTTAATTCCATTCGGGAAAATGGGGTGTACATGGCAATGTTCCTAATGGGAGTGGCTCCTGATGCGTCTGTTTTCCCATTTGGCACTGCTATTACTCTAACAGGTGTAATTCTAACAACCTCATTCTGTGTAGATTCTACAGGCTGTGGTGAAATAGTTTCAGCATAATGCATGGTGCCGTACTTACCAGTTGATACGACCTCACCTATCCCTCCGCTAGGGGCCTTTACTAATCTCGTGGGTGGAGCTGTGCCTACTGTGGTCTCTGCTATGGTGGCTGCTAGAGAGAGCGCTGAAATTGTTGCTGATTCGTCCTCTTGATCACACTCCTGAGGAAAGTTCAAAACAGGGTACAACTTGCACGGGTTAATACTTGCATGGGTTAATGGGTTAACATTATCATTAACATTTACACAGTTACTAAGTGATTTTGTGTTACACCTTAGTGCGTCTTTCTCCGCAATCAACTTCTCTCCTGATATATATGGTGGCGGTGGGGCCGTGGCAATCAGTTTTCTGTTAGAGCCAGATCCCGCCGCCTGAGCCAAACCTCTCTGTATCTCACCTTCCTGTTGCCACAACTGTAAATAATCATAATGCTGGATTCGTCTCTTTGTTGATTTTATGAGACATATCCTCCTCCTTAAATTTTGTAACACTTCTGAGCTGAAGCTCCCTACTCTTGGGAATTTCTCCCCGTCATGTACAGTCATTCTCTCCCATTCATCACATAAAGTTTCTGTGTGACTTCCATATTTCTCACACATTACATACCTGGCCGACCCAATTGGTCGGACCACTGAATCAACCCGAACCGAGGTTGATCGCCCCCTACCTGAACAAGTGGCCCCCATAGTTCGAAAGTGTTGCTTTATTTAGCCAACCCTTTACGCAAAACCAAATGTCAACAATAGGCTGACGGTGGCGGTTTACCGAGTACCCCACTCACTCGCCCACGCCGACCAATACGACCTGATCACACCGATATGGTGCTGGCGTACTCGACCTAGGGCCCCTGCGACCTGAACCTCTATTTACTGGAACCTGCGAGGGTTATCCGAAGAACACTTACTCTTTCCAGTAACTATTGGTTGCTGGATAGTTCCTGAGTGAGCAGCGAACTTCCCTTAAAATAAAAAAATTACACAAATCACGTTAGAGTGTACAGATAGCGTTTGTGACCCCTTTACTCTAATGGTATTAGGTCAGATTACTAACTACTGCACACACTTACGTGCGGTCCAGTCGTTCAGTACACAAACAACTAAGCTTATGTACGGAAAGACCAATGGAATCGAAATTTACGACTGCGAATTCCTTCAGCCAGAGCTTATATGGCCTATATGGGTGTTGCACCAACCCTTTTCGGTGTTGTGCCTGTGAACTGTATAGCGGACTTCCTTGTCGGCTGTACCTGGACCTCCTGGTCTGTTATGACCTCCTGGTCTTGTTACAGTATGACCTCCTGGTCTTGTTACAGTATGACCTCCTGGTCTGCTATACTCTAATGCTCAAAATTGTATATTTAACCAGAGATGCCTCCCTAGCCACCGTGCACGTCACTTACACGCATGTACCTCACGAGTACTCGACTTTTCTTGTGGTTCAACCTTTAAAAATTGTAAAAACACTCACTCATCACATGTACACTTTTGTTTCTATTTCTATTTCTGCGCAGAAATTTTTCTTCAGATCAGGTGTGTTACCAATTAGGAGCAGGATCTGTTAATTAAAATTTCGGACACCCAAAAATAGACTTGCGTTATTTCTCGCCTCGCGTTATTTATCGCTTTGCGTTATTTATCACTTTGCGTTAAAAATCAACTTATCGTGACTTGAGCTACGTGGGCGTAACCGGACGCTCCGTTGCGTAACGTACGCTGCGTGCGTCGGCCTTTGTATTGCGTACGCAAGTCTTTGTTAGAGACACATATACGCAAAGCAAAGATCCACCGTAACACAATTTATACTTTTATCAATGTAGATGATCCTTGATCATCTACCACACAACACACTGACTTCGCCTTATCTCCCAGGCAAAACTGTGTGTTTGTCTATCTTTTAACTATATTACCTTTACTCTTAAACTATGAAATAACGGCAAATCTTTTTTAGCACTTCTATCAACTATAAAACTGGCAGACAGGAGAGTGATATACGAAAATGAAAAAGAAAAGGAAATGCAGATATATATGTGTGCGTGCGTGTATACGCAAGACAGAAAAATAAACAGTTTTAAAAGACACTAGCGTTTTGTTCTTACCTCCGGTTCCCGGATTCCTTCAGCACTCTTTACCTAAGCGAAGCAGACGCTTATCCTGTCAGCACTACGAGGGATACAACCTCCCGCCCTTTGCTGAGGGATAATGTCTGCTGATCTACCTTGTGCAGATATGTGAAGGACGGGCGAGCCGCCAATTGATAAAGCTAAATATTTATCGTATATAAAACACTTTAAGAGGTCTAAGAACACTGTACGCTATCTACGTAAGAAGTACCGTAAGGGTACGCAAGTTGTGTAGCGATCGCTCAACCGTAGTCGAGACGCTCAAGCGTCACGTTCGCTTACGGCCCAGTGATCACAGGCAGGCACGCTATTGGCTGCCGACTAACGTAATGATTCGCTATAGCGTAGCGTACGCTCGGGACCACGAGGAGATCACCAGCGGTGGAGACGCTTACAACGTTAAAACCTTTATATCTATACCTTTAACAATGAGATACACAGTATACCTTAGTGTGGAGACAGAGTGTAAGTGCAACCTGGTGTAACCTGATTAACTACAAAGCTGCTTGAGCGTCACCGACGCTTAGAGAATACTTAACCCTTATAAAGAATACACAGATACCTGGGCTTAGGGTCCAAAACCTATTATATGTATTATAACTATTATACTTGCAAAAAGGAATCACAGTACAAATGATACACTACAATATAACATAAACCAACTAACCAGATAACTAAACAGGAAATACAATACAATACAATTAAAGGAAAATACGAGAGAGAGAGAGAGAGAGAGAGAGAGATGGCTCACAGTAAGACAATATGATTACGGAGAAAACTTACGCACAAAGGGAAACGATCGCATGCGCCTCGATATCCAGCTCCCGATTATCAGCAATGAGAACCGTTGAAGAGAGTGAACTGGATACGGTCGGCCTGCCTATTTATGCCCCACACACAATACAATTCAATGGTCCCTACAATCTCATTGTTCATTGGACACAGGAATTCGGCTTCGCATTATAACAAAAGGTCATAGGTTGATTCATACAGGTGGGCTGTGACTATTTCCAACTGCTCAGGTGGGAGGGAAACTGGGTTTCCCGCCGCATGGGTAATAAAGTGCAAATAAAGTAAATGTTCATAAACTTCTTATGTCCATAACTATTCGCACGAGCGATTGATCTGCTTCAAACCAACACCGGAATATTTCTAATTAAATATTCTTCCGATGGATACTAAACACCACTGTATTACTCCTGTCTGACCCTTCGTATCAAACAAAGAGGGATTCCTCTGTTCATAAACATTCTATATTAACCAAACTTTCAGAATCTATCAAAAGGACCATGATCTACAAAATACATTATTAGTGAAAATATGTAATGATTGAGTCGCACGCTACGATCGCATAAACTCTACCGTAAATACGCATACCATGCGCCTGCGGGTGCCCGCGACTGTGAGTATGCGCACGTACGGGAGAGCGTACGCATGCGCAGCACGGACCTGTGTGAGGTGCAAATATGGTAGTGTGCATAGAGATATTTTTCTGACTTTGACAATGGGCCCGGTGTTTGTGTCAGCCACTAGGGTCGCTTATCTTACTCACACAGCTACCTCATTGCGCCTCTTTTTTTCTTTGCGTCATGTGCTGTTTGGGGAGGGTTTTTTGGAAGGGACATCCTGCGTGACACTGCAGTGCCACTCCTAGATGGGCCCGGTGTTTGTGTCGGCCACTAGGGTCGCTTATCTTACTCACACAGCTACCTCATTGCGCCTCTTTTTTTCTTTGCGTCATGTGCTGTTTGGGGAGGGTTTTTTGGAAGGGACATCCTGCGTGACACTGCAGTGACACTCCTAGATGGGCCCGGTGTTTGTGTCGGCCACTAGGGTCGCTTATCTTACTCACACAGCTACCTCATTGCGCCTCTTTTTTTCTTTGCGTCATGTGCTGTTTGGGGAGGGTTTTTTGGAAGGGACATCCTGCGTGACACTGCAGTGACACTCCTAGATGGGCCCGGTGTTTGTGTCGGCCACTAGGGTCGCTTATCTTACTCACACAGCTACCTCATTGCGCCTCTTTTTTTCTTTGCGTCATGTGCTGTTTGGGGAGGGTTTTTTGGAAGGGACATCCTGCGTGACACTGCAGTGACACTCCTAGATGGGCCCGGTGTTTGTGTCGGCCACTAGGGTCGCTTAGCTTAGTCATCCAGCGACCTAGGTGCAAATTTTATTACTAAAAATAATATTGTGAGGTGTGAGGTATTCAGAATAGACTGAAAATGAGTGTAAATTATGGTTATTGAGGTTAATAATACTTTGGGATCAAAATGACCCCCAAATTCTATGATTTAAGCTGTTTTTTCGTGTTTTTTGAAAAAAACACCCGAATCCAAAACACACCCGAATCCGACAAAAAAAATTCGGTGAGGTTTTGCCAAAACGCGGTCGAACCCAAAACACGGCCGCGGAACCGAACCCAAAACCAAAACACAAAACCCGAAAAATTTCCGGCGCTCATCTCTAATTGCAACCAGGTAAAGCCGCTTATACACACATTGCAACCAGGTAAAGCCGCTTATACACGCATTGCACCTGGTAAATCCGCTTATACACGCATTGCACCAGGTAAAGCCGCTTATACACGCATTGCACCAGGTAAAGCCGCTTATACACGCATTGCACCAGGTAAAGCCGCTTATACACGCATTGCACCAGGTAAAGCCGCTTATACACACATTGCAACCAGGTAAAGCCGCTTATACACGCATTGCACCAGGTAAAGCCGCTTATACACGCATTGCACCAGGTAAAGCCGCTTATACACACATTGCACCAGGTAAAGCCGCTTATACTCACATTGCAACCAGGTAAAGCCGCTTATACACGCATTGCACCAGGTAAAGCCGCTTATACATGCATTGCACCAGGTAAAGCCGCTTATACACGCATTGCACCAGGTAAAGCCGCTTATACACACATTGCACCAGGTAAAGCCGCTTATACACGCATTGCACCAGGTAAAGCCGCTTATACACGCATTGCACCAGGTAAAGCCGCTTATACACGCATTGCACCAGGTAAAGCCGCTTATACACCCATTGCACCAGGTAAAGCCGCTTATACACGCATTGCACCAGGTAAAGCCGCTTATACACACATTGCAACCAGGTAAAGCCGCTTATACACGCATTGCACCAGGTAAAGCCGCTTATACACGCATTGCACCAGGTAAAGCCACTTAAGCACCACAAAAATATAGTAACACCCCCTATCCCCCCCGCCTGCTAATACAGCTTCAAAGCACATTAAGCACCATAAAAACATAAGATCCCTCCCCGCTGTTAATACAGCCTCATAGCAAACACAATAACACCCCCCCATCCCCCCTGCTGTTAATACAGCCTATCTAATCATACGGATACATCCATCTTCTCCTAGACCACTATCAGCAGCCGTATCACACTCCCCCATATATGTATCGCTCGATACACAGGACAGCCTCATAAAAACATAATTAATAACAACCCCCCCCCCCCCAGCTGTTAATACAGCCCACACTCCAGTGGCGTGTGGCGAGGTCAGTGGCTGGTGAGGCACTACAGCCATAATGTTCGCCGAATCCTGCCGATGACCCCCTACTGCCGCCGAGCCAATGCCCGCTACTGCCTCTGAGCCGATGCCCGCTGCCACCGCCAATGGCTTACAAACTCGCCCACCATCAACTGACCCAGCCCTCCACCACTAATTTGCATCTCAGTCCGATGCCGCCAATGCCCGCTGCCTGCCTGCTCATCATACTTGTGATATATTGTACATTTTTATAGAAAAAAAAAATTAGTGTTTGGGACTGGGAAGGGAGTGGGAGGAGGACATGAATGCAATTTTGTTGTCCAGGGCTTCCATTAACTTAATGGAGAAGGGTCTGAATGGGTTAAAAAAGAAAAAAAAATGTGTGAGGTCCCCCCTCCTAAGTATAACCAGCCTCGGGCTCTTTGAGCCGGTCCTGGTTGTTAAAATACTGGGTAAAAAATTGGACAGGGGTTCCCCGTATTTAGACAACCAGCACCGGGCTCTTAGTCCGGTCCTGGTTCCAAAAATATGGGGGACAAAAGATGTAGGGGTCCCCCGTATTTTTAAAACCAGCACCGGGCTCCACTAGCCAGGGACATAATGCCACAGCCGGAGGACACATTTATGTAGGTTCCTGCAGCCATGGCATTACCCCCCCCAACTAGTCACACCTGGCCGGGGTTCCCTGGAGGAGTGGGGACCCCTTAAATCAAGGGGTCACCCCCTCCAGGCACCCAAGGGCCAGGGGTGAAGCCCGAGGCTGTCCCCAGTATCCCTGGGTGGTGGGTGCCGGGCTGATAGCCATGAGTGTGTAAAAAAAAAGAATATTGTTTTTGTTGTGGAACTACAAGGCCCAGCAAGCCTCCCCCGCTTGCTGGTACTTGGAGAACCTCAAGTACCAGCATGCGGGGAAATAACGGGCCGCTGGTACCTGTAGTTCTACAACAAAAAAAATACCCAAATAAAAACACAACACACACACCATGAAAGTAAAAATGTATTAAAAACACACTTGCACACTCACACATACTTACCTATATCCCATGCCGGTCACGTCCACTTGTCCAGTAGAATCCAATAGGGGTACCTGTAAAAATGAGAGACAGATTACTTACCTACATCCCACGCCGGTCACGTCCACTTGTCCTGTAGAATCCAATAGGGGCACCTGTAAAAATGAAAATTACACTGACAAACGAAGTAATCCACAGGAGGAGGGAGAGAGAGAGAGAGAGAGAGAGAGAGAGAGAGAGAGAAATTAATGAATATTATGCACTCACTGAAGTGGGAGGACGTTAGCACAGACAGGGGGGAGTGCTGCTGCTGGCTAAGAGGACGGAGCCGGGGGAAGGGGGGATTCCTACCCAGCCACCGCACACATGCGCCGCACCGGAGGAGGAATGAGGGGGTAGCAGTGCCCCGAGTAGTTGTGACCCTAGTCGCTGTGCCCCCTGTAGCTTTGCCCGTTGTAGCTGTGACCCCTGTAATTGTGCCCCCTGTAATTGTGCCCTTTGTAGCTGTGCCCCCCTGTAGTTGTGCCTCCTAGCGGTGCCAGTGCCCCAAACACACACACAAAAAAAGAAAAAATACACACACGCTGCCCTCCGTCTCCAGGCGCCGGCTCCTCTCTACTATGGGAGAGACGTCATGACATCTCTCCCATAGTAGCGCCGCTCAGATACTAGGAACATGATTAAAATAAAAAATGAAGATATTTATCACATTCTCTGTGTTATAAATATCTTCTTTTTATTATTCCAATCATCATGACAAGGGAGGCACTGCCAGTACTGCCTCCCCTGCCTGCACGTCCCTGCCACACTCCCACATATGATTGTGGAACATAATTCTTGCAGCAGCACCCCCCTTCCCCCCATTAATACATAAATAATAATGGTGTTCCCCCCCCCCCCCCCCGACTGTTAATACATAAATAATAACGGTGTCACCCCCCCCCCCCCGGCTGTTAATACATATATGAAAATGGTGTCACCCCCCCCCTCCGCCCGTTAATACATAAATAATAACGGTGTCACCCCCCCACCCCGGCTGTTGATACATTAATATTAATAGTGTCACCCCCCCTCCCCCCCGGCTGTTAATACATAAATGATAATGGTGTCACCCCCCCATCCTCTTCCTCCCCCTCCCCCCC
Source organism: Pseudophryne corroboree (assembly GCF_028390025.1). Classification (NCBI taxonomy): domain Eukaryota; kingdom Metazoa; phylum Chordata; class Amphibia; order Anura; family Myobatrachidae; genus Pseudophryne; species Pseudophryne corroboree. The sequence continues at coordinate 482,500,004 of NC_086450.1, forward strand.
TGGCTGTTAATACATAAATGATAATGGTGTCACCCCCCATCCTCTTCCTTCCCCTACCCCCCCCCGCCTGTAAATACATATATGAAAATGGTGTCACCCCCCCCCCCCCTCCACCCCACATGGGTGGTCTTCAGTATACCGGCGGTCGGGCTCCCGGCGACCAGCATACCGGTGCCGGGAGCCCGACAGCCGGCATGCTGACACTTATTCTCCCTCGTGTGGGTCCACGACCCCCCTGGAGGGAGAATAAAATAGTGTGGCACGCCACCCTGCCCATAGCGTGGCGAGCGCAGCAAGGGGCTCATTTGCGCTCGCCACACTGTCGGTAAGCCGGCGGCCGGCCTCCCGGCGCCGGTATGCTGGTAGTCGGGAGGCCAGCCGCCGGCAGATCGTAGTGAACCCCCCCACACGGCTGTTAATACAGCCCACACAAGTGCCCAGTTAACATCAATAATAACGGTCTCACCCCCCCCCCCCCCCCAGCTGTTAGTACATTAATAATGACGGTGTCACCCCCCGGCTGTAAATAAATATACATGAATATGGTGAATATGGTGTCATCCCACACCCCAACCCCCCCCCCCGGCTGTTAGTACATTAATAATGATAGTTAAACCACCCCCCCTCCTCGGCTGTAAATACATATACATGAATATGGTCATCCCACACCCCAACCCACCGCACCCCCCCCCTCCACCCCACACGGCTGTTAATACAGCCGACAAAAGTGCCCGGTTGATATCGATGACAAGGGTCTAGGGTCTCAGCGCACCGCACCCCCCGCCGCCCCTCACGGCCGTTTATGCTGCCCACAGCCCACCCGTCCCCCGTTGGCACTTGCCGTTATGCTGCTGCTGCTGGCGTGCGTTGCGCTGGCTTTCTGTAGCTGGTGTGCGGAGAGGCAGGGGACGGAGGCGGGACCAGGAGAGGAAGAAGACGGAGGCGGGACCAGGAGAGGAAGAAGACGGAGGCGGGACCAGGAGTGGCAGGAGGCGGAGGCGGGACCAGGAGAGGCGGGACCAGGCAGAGGACGGAGAGGCAGAGGAGAGTGACGTACATCGCTGTAGCACGTCGCTCATTCTGTACACATGAGCGATGTGCTAAGCGACTGTACTAGATTTTGACTGCATGCAGGCCAATCTACAATCAGCGATAGCGATGCGCGGGGCTGCGCATCGCTATCGCTGTCTGTCATACACACTGAGATATGTATGCTTAATTTCTAAGCAATCTAGTCAGATTGCTTAGATTTTAAGCACGGATCTCTCCATGTGTACCCCCCTTAAGAAACTTCTCTCTAGCCATAGTCATCACAGGCACATCTCCAGTGAAGTCCTCTCATCTCCTCTTTCAACGAGTGTAGAAGTAATCAGCCTGTTGGCTTAAGAACAATAGACAGTGTGAGATAAACAATTACATTAAATCCTACTACTAATATCTCTTCTTCCTATTTTTATTTCTAAACATTTCTACAGAACAATCTTATCATAAATGTGTGTTTTTGTGAAAAAAAAAAAACCCAGAAAATATTCCCCAAAAATTCAAGCTTTTACCAGCCTCCGGTTAATAAAGCATATATACATACAGTCATAATAACAACAAAAAAGTATTTAAGTATTTGTCAACATCGGGATAGTCTCTTATCTTGCTTCTCTCTGCTTGAGACAACTTCACTCCTGGATGACGATGTTCTGTAGCTGTTACATACAGCATTCTACTTCTTGGCAGGAAATAATATATTCAAATTGCCATACTTGTGCAGTTTATATTTCAAAGTTCATGTGCCCTTTTTCAGTGTCAGGGAAGATACTCCACATTCTCAACTACTGGCAAACTTGACAGTTCTCTGTAATATCAACCATGGTCTGGATACAGGCAATACCTCTGACTTGAGCTTGCTGGAATGAAGCTTCCACTCTTCCATGGCTTGACAACAGCATCAGTATTTGAAGCCAGCATCTTAGCACCATCAGTGCTGTATCTCTGACAACTTGCACACCACGCTTTGCACTCAGTTCTTGTGTCTGCACACCCTTCAAGACATAGGCGTGTATGTCAGCATGTTCCATGTCAGCAACTGTCCGTATATATTCCATGTCATCAACCATCCACATAGGCTTGACCATTGTCCAGTTTTCAAAGCAAAGATTTACTGGATTTATTGTCTCTGCAACGGCTTCTGTCTGAAGTCTGACAGTCTGTAAAGGTTGCTGCAACACTGCATCAGCTGTCCACTCTTGGTCTTCATCTGTAAATGTGACCAAATTATACATAAACCAGTATTTCACTCCATCTTCCAATGGTTCCTCCCACCGTGGAGCTGTGCTTATGGAGAAATCCAAATTAGACAGTTCTGTTATCTCTGACAATACTAATTTAAATTAGAGATGAGCGGATTCGGTTCCTCTGAATCCGAACCCGCCCGTACTTCATGTTTTTTTTCACGGGTCCGAGCGACTCGGATCTTCCCGCCTTGCTCGGTTAACCCGAGCGCGCCCGAACGTCATCATCACGCTGTCGGATTCTCGCAAGGCTCGGATTCTATCGCGAGACTCGGATTCTATATAAGGAGCCGCGCGTCGCCGCCATTTTCACACGTGCATTGAGAGTCATAGGGAGAGGACGTGGCTGGCGTCCTCTCCGTTTAGAGAAGAGAGAGACACAGTAGAGACGAGAGAGACACAGTAGTAGTAATTTTGGGGAGCATTATTAGAAGGAGTACTACTATACTACTATACTACTTGCTGAAGTGATATAGATTAGATAGTGTGACTGTAAGTGTATTGTATTATCTGACTTGTGGGGGAGACACTGACAGTGGGGAGCAGTTAGAGTCTGAGAGCAGGACTCAGGAGTACATATAACGTACAGTGCACACTTTTGCTGCCAGAGTCAGTGCCACACTGCCATTGTTGTGACCACACTGACCACCAGTATAATAATATATTTTGTGATTGTCTGCTTAGGACTCGGAGTACTAGTTGCAAGTTGCAACGTGAGTGACCTGACCACCAGTTTAATAATCAATCACCACCAGTTTAATATATATATATATATATATATATATATAATTGTATATAATATATATATATATATATATATATATAATATTGTATACCACCTACCCGTGGTTTTTTTTTTTTCATTCTTCTTTATACATACTACTATAGTAGATTACTGTAGCAGTCTGCGGTGCTGCTGACCTGACAGTGTCCAGCAGGTCCGTCATCAGTCATTACATAATAAATATATATAGTACCTGTCCGGCTGCAGTACTAGTGATATTATATTGATTTCATCTCATTATCAATAATTTATCATCCAGTCTAGACTCTATATTAGCAGCAGACACAGTACGTTAGTCCACGGCTGTAGCTACCTCTGTGTCGGCACTCGGCAGTCCATCCATAATTGTATACCACCTACCCGTGGTTTTTTTTTTTTCTTTCTTCTTTGTACATACTACTATAGTATAGTAGCTTACTGTAGCAGTCTGCGGTGCTGCTGAGCTGACAGTGTCCAGCAGGTCCGTCATCAGTCATCATTACCTAATAAATACATTATCTACCTGTCCGGCTGCAGTACTAGTGATATTATATATACATACATATATATATTGATTTCATATCATTATCATCCAGTCTATATTAGCAGCAGACACAGTACGTTAGTCCACGGCTGTAGCTACCTCTGTGTCGGCACTCGGCAGTCCATCCATAATTGTATACCACCTACCCGTGGTTTTTTTTTTTCTTTCTTCTTTGTACATATTACTATAGTATAGTAGCTTACTGTAGCAGTCTGCGGTGCTGCTGAGCTGACAGTGTCCAGCAGGTCCGTCATCAGTCATCATTACCTAATAAATATATTATCTACCTGTCCGGCTGCAGTACTAGTGATATTATATATACATACATATATATATTGATTTCATATCATTATCATCCAGTCTATATTAGCAGCAGACACAGTACGTTAGTCCACGGCTGTAGCTACCTCTGTGTCGGCACTCGGCAGTCCATCCATAATTGTATACCACCTACCCGTGGTTTTTTTTTTTTTTTCTTCTTTGTACATACTACTATAGTATAGTAGCTTACTGTAGCAGTCTGCGGTGCTGCTGAGCTGACAGTGTCCAGCAGGTCCGTCATCAGTCATCATTACCTAATAAATATATTATCTACCTGTCCGGCTGCAGTACTAGTGATATTATATATACATACATATATATATTGATTTCATATCATTATCATCCAGTCTATATTAGCAGCAGACACAGTACGTTAGTCCACGGCTGTAGCTACCTCTGTGTCGGCACTCGGCAGTCCATCCATAATTGTATACCACCTACCCGTGTTTTTTTTTTTTCTTTCTTCTTTGTACATACTACTATAGTATAGTAGCTTACTGTAGCAGTCTGCGGTGCTGCTGAGCTGACAGTGTCCAGCAGGTCCGTCATCAGTCATCATTACCTAATAAATATATTATCTACCTGTCCGGCTGCAGTACTAGTGATATTATATATACATACATATATATATATTGATTTCATATCATTATCATCCAGTCTATATTAGCAGCAGACACAGTACGTTAGTCCACGGCTGTAGCTACCTCTGTGTCGGCACTCGGCAGTCCATCCATAATTGTATACCACCTACCCGTGGTTTTTTTCTTTTCTTTCTTCTTTGTACATACTACTATAGTATAGTAGCTTACTGTAGCAGTCTGCGGTGCTGCTGAGCTGACAGTGTCCAGCAGGTCCGTCATCAGTCATCATTACCTAATAAATATATTATCTACCTGTCCGGCTGCAGTACTAGTGATATTATATATACATACATATATATATTGATTTCATATCATTATCATCCAGTCTATATTAGCAGCAGACACAGTACGTTAGTCCACGGCTGTAGCTACCTCTGTGTCGGCACTCGGCAGTCCATCCATAATTGTATACCACCTACCCGTGGTTTTTTTTTTTCCTTTCTTCTTTGTACATACTACTATAGTATAGTAGCTTACTGTAGCAGTCTGCGGTGCTGCTGAGCTGACAGTGTCCAGCAGGTCCGTCATCAGTCATCATTACCTAATAAATATATCATCTACCTGTCCGGCTGCAGTACTAGTGATATTATATATACATACATATATATATTGATTTCATATCATTATCATCCAGTCTATATTAGCAGCAGACACAGTACGTTAGTCCACGGCTGTAGCTACCTCTGTGTCGGCACTCGGCAGTCCATCCATAATTGTATACCACCTACCCGTGGTTTTTTTTTTCTTTCTTCTTTGTACATACTACTATAGTATAGTAGCTTACTGTAGCAGTCTGCGGTGCTGCTGAGCTGACAGTGTCCAGCAGGTCCGTCATCAGTCATCATTACCTAATAAATATATTATCTACCTGTCCGGCTGCAGTACTAGTGATATTATATATACATACATATATATATTGATTTCATATCATTATCATCCAGTCTATATTAGCAGCAGACACAGTACGTTAGTCCACGGCTGTAGCTACCTCTGTGTCTGCACTCGGCAGTCCATCCATAATTGTATACCACCTACCCGTGGTTTTTTTTTTTCTTTCTTCTTTGTACATACTACTATAGTATAGTAGCTTACTGTAGCAGTCTGCGGTGCTGCTGAGCTGACAGTGTCCAGCAGGTCCGTCATCAGTCATCAATACCTAATAAATACATTATCTACCTGTCCGGCTGCAGTACTAGTGATATTATATATACATACATATATATATTGATTTCATATCATTATCATCCAGTCTATATTAGCAGCAGACACAGTACGGTAGTCCACGGCTGTAGCTACCTCTGTGTCGGCACTCGGCAGTCCATCCATAAGTATACTAGTATCCATCCATCTCCATTGTTTACCTGAGGTGCCTTTTAGTTGTGCCTATTAAAATATGGGGAACAAAAATGTTGAGGTTCCAAAATTAGGGAAAGATCAAGATCCACTTCCACCTCGTGCTGAAGCTGCTGCCACTAGTCATGGCCGAGACGATGAAATGCCAGCAACGTCGTCTGCCAAGGCCGATGCCCAATGTCATAGTACAGAGCATGTCAAATCCAAAACACCAAATATCAGTAAAAAAAGGACTCCAAAACCTAAAATAAAATTGTCGGAGGAGAAGCGTAAACTTGCCAATATGCCATTTACCACACGGAGTGGCAAGGAACGGCTGAGGCCCTGGCCTATGTTCATGGCTAGTGGTTCAGCTTCACATGAGGATGGAAGCACTCAGCCTCTCGCTAGAAAAATGAAAAGACTCAAGCTGGCAAAAGCAGTAGCACCGCAAAGAACTGTGCGTTCTTCGAAATCCCAAATCCACAAGGAGAGTCCGACTCCAATTGTGTCGGTTGCGATGCCTGACCTAACCAACACTGGACGTGAAGAGCATGCGCCTTCCACCATTTGCACGCCCCCTGCAAGTGCTGGAAGGAGCACCCGCAGTCCAGTTCCTGATAGTCAGATTGAAGATGTCAGTGTTGAAGTACACCAGGATGAGGAGGATATGGGTGTTGCTGGCGCTGGGGAGGAAATTGACCAGGAGGATTCTGATGGTGAGGTGGTTTGTTTAAGTCAGGCACCCGGGGAGACACCTGTTGTCCGTGGGAGGAATATGGCCACTGACATGCCTGGTGAAAATACCAAAAAAATCAGCTCTTCGGTGTGGAAGTATTTCAACAGAAATGCGGACAACAGGTGTCAAGCCGTGTGTTGCCTTTGTCAAGCTGTAATAAGTAGGGGTAAGGACGTTAACCACCTCGGAACATCCTCCCTTATACGTCACCTGCAGCGCATTCATAATAAGTCAGTGACAAGTTCAAAAACTTTGGGTGACAGCGGAAGCAGTCCACTGACCAGTAAATACCTTCCTCTTGAAAACAAGGTCACGCAAACCACCCCACCAACTCCCTCAGTGTCAATTTCCTCCTTCCCCAGGAATGCCAATAGTCCTGCAGGCCATGTCACTGGCAATTCTGACGATTCCTCTCCTGCCTGGGATTCCTCCGATGCATCCTTGCGTGTAACGCCTACTGCTGCTGACGCTGCTGTTGTTGCTGCTGGGAGTCGATGGTCATCCCAGAGGGGAAGTCGTAAGACCACTTTTACTACTTCCACCAAGCAATTGACTGTCCAACAGTCCTTTGCGAGGAAGATGAAATATCACAGCAGTCATCCTACTGCAAAGCGGATAACTGAGGCCTTGGCATCCTGGGTGGTGAGAAACGTGGTTCCGGTATCCATCATTACTGCAGAGCCAACTAGAGACTTGTTGGAGGTACTGTGTCCCCGGTACCAAATACCATCTAGGTTCCATTTCTCTAGGCAGGCGATACCGAAAATGTACACAGACCTCAGAAAAAGAGTAACCAGTGTCCTAAAAAATGCAGCTGTACCCAATGTCCACTTAACCACGGACATGTGGACAAGTGGAGCAGGGCAGGGTCAGGACTATATGACTGTGACAGCCCACTGGGTAGATGTATGGACTCCCGCCGCAAGAACAGCAGCGGTGGCACCAGTAGCAGCATCTCGCAAACGCCAACTCTTTCCTAGGCAGGCTACGCTTTGTATCACCGGTTTCCAGAATACGCACACAGCTGAAAACCTCTTACGATAACTGAGGAAGATCATCGCGGAATGGCTTACCCCAGTTGGACTCTCCTGTGGATTTGTGGCATCGGACAACGCCAGCAATATTGTGTGTGCATTAAATATGGGCAAATTCCAGCACGTCCCATGTTTTGCACATACCTTGAATTTGGTGGTGCAGAATTATTTAAATAACGTCAGGGGCGCGCAAGAGATGCTGTCGGTGGCCAGAAGAATTGCGGGACACTTTCGGCGTACAGGCACCACGTACAGAAGACTGGAGCACCACCAAAAACTACTGAACCTGCCCTGCCATCATCTGAAGCAAGAAGTGGTAACGAGGTGGAATTCAACCCTCTATATGCTTCAGAGGTTGGAGGAGCAGCAAAAGGCCATTCAAGCCTATACAATTGAGCACGATATCGGAGGTGGAATGCACCTGTCTCAAGCGCAGTGGAGAATGATTTCAACGTTGTGCAAGGTTCTGATGCCCTTTGAACTTGCCACACGTGAAGTCAGTTCAGACACTGCCAGCCTGAGTCAGGTCATTCCCCTCATCAGGCTTTTGCAGAAGAAGCTGGAGACATTGAAGGAGGAGCTAACACGGAGCGATTCCGCTAGGCATGTGGGACTTGTGGATGGAGCCCTTAATTCGCTTAACAAGGATTCACGGGTGGTCAATCTGTTGAAATCAGAGCACTACATTTTGGCCACCGTGCTCGATCCTAGATTTAAAGCCTACCTTGGATCTCTCTTTCCGGCAGACACAAGTCTGCTGGGGTTGAAAGACCTGCTGGTGAGAAAATTGTCAAGTCAAGCGGAACGCGACCTGTCAACATCTCCTCCTTCACATTCTCCCGCAACTGGGGGTGCGAGGAAAAGGCTCAGAATTCCGAGCCCACCCGCTGGCGGTGATGCAGGGCAGTCTGGAGTGACTGCTGATGCTGACATCTGGTCCGGACTAAAGGACCTGACAACGATTACGGACATGTCGTCTACTGTCACTGCATATGATTATCTCAACATTGAAAGAATGGTGGAGGATTATATGAGTGACCGCATCCAAGTAGGCACGTCACACAGTCCGTACTTATACTGGCAGGAAAAAGAGGCAATTTGGAGGCCCTTGCACAAACTGGCTTTATTCTACCTAAGTTGCCCTCCCACAAGTGTGTACTCCGAAAGAGTGTTTAGTGCCGCCGCTCACCTTGTCAGCAATCGGCGTACGAGGTTACATCCAGAAAATGTGGAGAAGATGATGTTCATTAAAATGAATTATAATCAATTCCTCCGTGGAGACATTGACCAGCAGCAATTGCCTCCACAAAGTACACAGGGAGCTGAGATGGTGGATTCCAGTGGGGACGAATTGATAATCTGTGAGGAGGGGGATGTACACGGTGATATATCGGAGGATGATGATGAGGTGGACATCTTGCCTCTGTAGAGCCAGTTTGTGCAAGGAGAGATTAATTGCTTCTTTTTTGGTGGGGGTCCAAACCAACCCGTCATTTCAGTCACAGTCGTGTGGCAGACCCTGTCACTGAAATGATGGGTTGGTTAAAGTGTGCATGTCCTGTTTATACAACATAAGGGTGGGTGGGAGGGCCCAAGGACAATTCCATCTTGCACCTCTTTTTTCTTTAATTTTTCTTTGCGTCATGTGCTGTTTGTGGAATGTTTTTTGGAAGGGCCATCCTGCGTGACACTGCAGTGCCACTCCTAGATGGGCCCGGTGTTTGTGTCGGCCACTAGGGTCGCTTATCTTACTCACACAGCTACCTCATTGCGCCTCTTTTTTTCTTTGCGTCATGTGCTGTTTGGGGAGGGTTTTTTGGAAGGGCCATCCTGCGTGACACTGCAGTGACACTCCTAGATGGGCCCGGTGTTTGTGTCGGCCACTAGGGTCGCTTATCTTACTCACACAGCTACCTCATTGCGCCTCTTTTTTTCTTTGCGTCATGTGCTGTTTGGGGAGGGTTTTTTTGAAAGGGCCATCCTGCGTGACACTGCAGTGACACTCCTAGATGGGCCCGGTGTTTGTGTCGGCCACTAGGGTCGCTTATCTTACTCACACAGCTACCTCATTGCGCCTCTTTTTTTCTTTGCGTCATGTGCTGTTTGGGGAGGGTTTTTTGGAAGGGCCATCCTGCGTGACACTGCAGTGCCACTCCTAGATGGGCCCGGTGTTTGTGTCGGCCACTAGGGTCGCTTATCTTACTCACACAGCTACCTCATTGCGCCTCTTTTTTTCTTTGCGTCATGTGCTGTTTGGGGAGGGTTTTTTGGAAGGGCCATCCTGCGTGACACTGCAGTGCCACTCCTAGATGGGCCCGGTGTTTGTGTCGGCCACTAGGGTCGCTTATCTTACTCACACAGCTACCTCATTGCGCCTCTTTTTTTCTTTGCGTCATGTGCTGTTTGGGGAGGGTTTTTTGGAAGGGCCATCCTGCGTGACACTGCAGTGCCACTCCTAGATGGGCCCGGTGTTTGTGTCGGCCACTAGGGTCGCTTATCTTACTCACACAGCTACCTCATTGCGCCTCTTTTTTTCTTTGCGTCATGTGCTGTTTGGGGAGGGTTTTTTGGAAGGGACATCCTGCGTGACACTGCAGTGCCACTCCTAGATGGGCCCGGTGTTTGTGTCGGCCACTAGGGTCGCTTATCTTACTCATACAGCTACCTCATTGCGCCTCTTTTTTTCTTTGCGTCATGTGCTGTTTGGGGAGGGTTTTTTGGAAGGGCCATCCTGCGTGACACTGCAGTGCCACTCCTAGATGGGCCCGGTGTTTGTGTCGGCCACTAGGGTCGCTTATCTTACTCACACAGCTACCTCATTGCGCCTCTTTTTTTCTTTGCGTCATGTGCTGTTTGGGGAGGGTTTTTTGGAAGGGACATCCTGCGTGACACTGCAGTGCCACTCCTAGATGGGCCCGGTGTTTGTGTCGGCCACTAGGGTCGCTTATCTTACTCACACAGCTACCTCATTGCGCCTCTTTTTTTCTTTGCGTCATGTGCTGTTTGGGGAGGGTTTTTTGGAAGGGACATCCTGCGTGACACTGCAGTGCCACTCCTAGATGGGCCCGGTGTTTGTGTCGGCCACTAGGGTCGCTTAGCTTAGTCATCCAGCGACCTAGGTGCAAATTTTAGGACTAAAAATAATATTGTGAGGTGTGAGGTATTCAGAATAGACTGAAAATGAGTGTAAATTATGGTTTTTGAGGTTAATAATACTTTGGGATCAAAATGACCCCCAAATTCTATGATTTAAGCTGTTTTTTAGTGTTTTTTTAAAAAAACACCCGAATCCAAAACACACCCGAATCCGACCAAAAAAATTCGGTGAGGTTTTGCCAAAACGTGGTCGAACCCAAAACACGGCCGCGGAACCGAACCCAAAACCAAAACACAAAACCCGAAAAATTTCCGGCTCTCATCTCTAGTTTTAATTTGACAAGTCCAGCAAGTAGATTTGCAGTTGCCATTGGTAACTGCGCATCTTTCAACAGTTTCAATACCATTGAGTACATTGGGGTTTGAATTTCAGTACCAAACACAAAATCTGAACTAAATCCCCAAATCAGTGTGTTTCTAATAGAGATGAGCGCCTGAAATTTTTCGGGTTTTGTGTTTTGGTTTTGGGTTCGGTTCCGCGGCCGTGTTTTGGGTTCGACCGCGTTTTGGCAAAACCTCACCGATTTTTTTTTGTTGGATTCGGGTGTGTTTTGGATTCGGGTATTTTTTTCAAAAAACACTAAAAAACAGCTTAAATCATAGAATTTGGGGGTCATTTTGATCCCAAAGTATTATTAACCTCAAAAACCATAATTTACACTCATTTTCAGTCTATTCTGAACACCTCACACCTCACAATATTATTTTTAGTCATAAAATTTGCACCGAGGTCGCTGTGTGAGTAAGATAAGCGACCCTAGTGGCCGACACAAACACCGTGCCCATCTAGGAGTGGCACTGCAGTGTCATGCAGGATGTCCCTTCCAAAAAACCCTCCCCAAACAGCACATGACGCAAAGAAAAAAAGAGGCGCAATGAGGTAGCTGACTGTGTGAGTAAGATTAGCGACCCTAGTGGCCGACACAAACACCGTGCCCATCTAGGAGTGGCACTGCAGTGTCACGCAGGATGTCCCTTCCAAAAAACCCTCCCCAAACAGCACATGACGCAAAGAAAAAAAGAGGCGCAATGAGGTAGCTGACTGTGTGAGTAAGATTAGCGACCCTAGTGGCCGACACAAACACCGTGCCCATCTAGGAGTGGCACTGCAGTGTCACGCAGGATGTCCCTTCCAAAAAACCCTCCCCAAACAGCACATGACGCAAAGAAAAAAAGAGGCGCAATGAGGTAGCTGTGTGAGTAAGATAAGCGACCCTAGTGGCCGACACAAACACCGGGCCCATCTAGGAGTGGCACTGCAGTGTCACGCAGGATGGCCCTTCCAAAAAACCCTCCCCAAACAGCACATGACGCAAAGAAAAAAAGAGGCGCAATGAGGTAGCTGACTGTGTGAGTAAGATAAGCGACCCTAGTGGCCGACACATACACCGTGCCCATCTAGGAGTGGCACTGCAGTGTCACGCAGGATGTCCCTTCCAAAAAACCCTCCCCAAACAGCACATGACGCAAAGAAAAAAAGAGGCGCAATGAGGTAGCTGACTGTGTGAGTAAGATTAGCGACCCTAGTGGCCGACACAAACACCGTGCCCATCTAGGAGTGGCACTGCAGTGTCACGCAGGATGTCCCTTCCAAAAACCCCTCCCCAAACAGCACATGACGCAAAGAAAAAAAGAGGCGCAATGAGGTAGCTGTGTGAGTAAGATAAGCGACCCTAGTGGCCGACACAAACACCGGGCCCATCTAGGAGTGGCACTGCAGTGTCACGCAGGATGTCCCTTCCAAAAAACCCTCCCCAAACAGCACATGACGCAAAGAAAAAAAGAGGCGCAATGAGGTAGCTGACTGTGTGAGTAAGATAAGCGACCCTAGTGGCCGACACATACACCGGGCCCATCTAGGAGTGGCACTGCAGTGTCACGCAGGATGTCCCTTCCAAAAAACCCTCCCCAAACAGCACATGACGCAAAGAAAAATAAAAGAAAAAAGAGGTGCAAGATGGAATTGTCCTTGGGCCCTCCCACCCACCCTTATGTTGTATAAACAGGACATGCACACTTTAACCAACCCATCATTTCAGTGACAGGGTCTGCCACACGACTGTGACTGAAATGACGGGTTGGTTTGGACCCCCACCAAAAAAGAAGCAATTAATCTCTCCTTGCACAAACTGGCTCTACAGAGGCAAGATGTCCACCTCATCATCATCCTCCGATATATCACCGTGTTGTACATCCCCCTCCTCACAGATTATCAATTCGTCCCCACTGGAATCCACCATGTCAGCTCCCTGTGTACTTTGTGGAGGCAATTGCTGCTGGTCAATGTCTCCGCGGAGGAATTGATTATAATTAATTTTAATGAACATCATCTTCTCCACATTTTCTGGATGTAACCTCGTACGCCGATTGCTGACAAGGTGAGCGGCGGCACTAAACACTCTTTCGGAGTACACACTTGTGGGAGGGCAACTTAGGTAGAATAAAGCCAGTTTGTGCAAGGGCCTCCAAATTGCCTCTTTTTCCTGCCAGTATAAGTACGGACTGTGTGACGTGCCTACTTGGATGCGGTCACTCATATAATCCTCCACCATTCTATCAATGGTGAGAGAATCATATGCAGTGACAGTAGACGACATGTCCGTAATGGTTGTCAGGTCCTTCAGTCCGGACCAGATGTCAGCATCAGCAGTCGCTCCAGACTGCCCTGCATCACCGCCAGCGGGTGGGCTCGGAATTCTGAGCCTTTTCCTCGCACCCCCAGTTGCGGGAGAATGTGAAGGAGGAGATGTTGACAGGTCGCGTTCCGCTTGACTTGACAATTTTCTCACCAGCAGGTCTTTGAAACCCAGCAGACTTGTGTGCGCCGGAAAGAGAGATCCAAGGTAGGTTTTAAATCTAGGATCGAGCACGGTGGCCAAAATGTAGTGCTCTGATTTCAACAGATTGACCACCCGTGAATCCTTGTTAAGCGAATTAAGGGCTCCATCCACAAGTCCCACATGCCTAGCGGAATCGCTCTGTCTTAGCTCCTCCTTCAATGTCTCCAGCTTCTTCTGCAAAAGCCTGATGAGGGGAATGACCTGACTCAGGCTGGCAGTGTCTGAACTGACTTCACGTGTGGCAAGTTCAAAGGGCATCAGAACCTTGCACAACGTTGAAATCATTCTCCACTGCGCTTGAGACAGGTGCATTCCACCTCCTATATCGTGCTCAGTTGTATAGGCTTGAATGGCCTTTTGCTGCTCCTCCAACCTCTGAAGCATATAGAGGGTTGAATTCCACCTCGTTACCACCTCCTGCTTCAGATGATGGCAGGGCAGGTTCAGGCGTTTTTGGTGGTGCTCCAGTCTTCTGTACGTGCTGCCTGTACGCCGAAAGTGTCCCGCAATTTTTCTGGCCACCGCCAGCATCTCTTGCACGCCCCTGTCGTTTTTTAAAAAATTCTGCACCACCAAATTCAAGGTATGTGCAAAACATGGGACGTGCTGGAATTTGCCCAGATTTAATGCACGCACAATATTGCTGGCGTTGTCCGATGCCACAAATCCACAGGAGAGTCCAATTGGGGTAAGCCATTCCGCGATGATCTTCCTCAGTTGCCGTAAGAGGTTTTCAGCTGTGTGCATATTCTGGAAACCGGTGATACAAAGCGTAGCCTGCCTAGGAAAGAGTTGGCGTTTGCGAGATGCTGCTACTGGTGCCGCCGCTGCTGTTCTTGCGGCGGGAGTCCATACATCTACCCAGTGGGCTGTCACAGTCATATAGTCCTGACCCTGCCCTGCTCCACTTGTCCACATGTCCGTGGTTAAGTGGACATTGGGTACAACTGAATTTTTTAGGACACTGGTGAGTCTTTTTCTGAGGTCCGTGTACATTTTCGGTATCGCCTGCCTAGAGAAGTGGAACCTAGATGGTATTTGGTAACGGGGGCACACTGCCTCAATAAAATGTCTAGTTCCCTGTGAACTAACGGCGGATACCGGACGCACGTCTAACACCAACATAGTTGTCAAGGCCTCAGTTATCCGCTTTGCAGCAGGATGACTGCTGTGATATTTCATCTTCCTCGCAAAGGACTGTTGAACAGTCAATTGCTTACTGGTAGTAGTACAAGCGGGCTTACGACTTCCCCTCTGGGATGACCATCGACTCCCAGCAGCAACAACAGCAGCGCCAGCAGCAGTAGGCGTTACATGCAAGGATGCATCGGAGGAATCCCAGGCAGGAGAGGAATCGTCAGAATTGCCAGTGACATGGCCTGCAGGACTATTGGCATTCCTGGGGAAGGAGGAAATTGACACTGAGGGAGTTGGTGGGGTGGTTTGCGTGAGTTTGGTTACAAGAGGAAGGTATTTACTGGTCAGTGGACTGCTTCCGCTGTCGGCCCAAGTTTTTGAACTTGTCACTGACTTATTATGAATGCGCTGCAGGTGACGTATAAGGGAGGATGTTCCGAGGTGGTTAACGTCCTTACCCCTACTTATTACAGCTTGACAAAGGGAACACACGGCTTGACACCTGTTGTCCGCATTTCTGGTGAAATACCTCCACACCGAAGAGCTGATTTTTTTGGTATTTTCACCAGGCATGTCAACGGCCATATTCCTCCCACGGACAACAGGTGTCTCCCCGGGTGCCTGACTTAAACAAACCACCTCACCATCAGAATCCTCCTTGTCAATTTCGTCCCCAGCGCCAGCAACACCCATATCCTCCTCATCCTGGTGTACTTCAACACTGACATCTTCAATCTGACTATCAGGAACTGGACTGCGGGTGCTCCTTCCAGCACTTGCGGGGGGCGTGCAAATGGTGGAAGGCGCATGCTCTTCACGTCCAGTGTTGGGAAGGTCAGGCATCGCAACCGACACAATTGGACTCTCCTTGTGGATTTGGGATTTCGAAGACTGCACAGTTCTTTGCGGTGCTACTGCTTTTGCCAGCTTGAGTCTTTTCATTTTTCTAGCGAGAGGCTGAGTGCTTCCATCCTCATGTGAAGCTGAACCACTAGCCATGAACATAGGCCAGGGCCTCAGCCGTTCCTTGCCACTCCGTGTGGTAAATGGCATATTGGCAAGTTTACACTTCTCCTCCGACAATTTAATTTTAGGTTTTGGAGTCCTTTTTTTTCTGATATTTGGTGTTTTGGATTTGACATGCTCTGTACTATGACATTGGGCATCGGCCTTGGCAGACGACGTTGCTGGCATTTCATCGTCTCGGCCATGACTAGTGGCAGCAGCTTCAGCACGAGGTGGAAGTGGATCTTGATCTTTCCCTAATTTTGGAACCTCAACATTTTTGTTCTCCATATTTTATAGGCAGAACTAAAAGGCACCTCAGGTAAACAATGGAGATGGATGGATTGGATACTAGTATACAATTATGGACGGACTGCCACGGTTAGGTGGTATAAAAAAACCACGGTTAGGTGGTATATAATACAATTATGGATGGACGGACTGCCTGGCGAGTGCCGACACAGAGGTAGCCACAGCCGTGAACTACCGCACTGTACACTGGTTGATAAAGAGATAGTAGTATACTCGTAACAACTAGTATGACGACGGTATAAAGAAAGAAAAAAAAACCACGGTTAGGTGGTATATAATACAATTATGGATGGACGGACTGCCTGGCGAGTGCCGACACAGAGGTAGCCACAGCCGTGAACTACCGCACTGTACACTGGTTGATAAAGAGATAGCAGTATACTCGTAACAACTAGTATGACGACGGTATAAAGAAAGAAAAAAAAAACACGGTTAGGTGGTATATAATACAATTATGGATGGACGGACTGCCTGGCGAGTGCCGACACAGAGGTAGCCACAGCCGTGAACTACCGCACTGTACACTGGTTGATAAAGAGATAGTAGTATACTCGTAACAACTAGTATGACGACGGTATAAAGAAAGAAAAAAAAACCACGGTTAGGTGGTATATAATACAATTATGGATGGACGGACTGCCTGGCGAGTGCCGACACAGAGGTAGCCACAGCCGTGAACTACCGCACTGTACACTGGTTGATAAAGAGATAGTAGTATACTCGTAACAACTAGTATGACGACGGTATAAAGAAAGAAAAAAAAACCACGGTTAGGTGGTATATAATACAATTATGGATGGACGGACTGCCTGGCGAGTGCCGACACAGAGGTAGCCACAGCCGTGAACTACCGCACTGTACACTGGTTGATAAAGAGATAGTAGTATACTCGTAACAACTAGTATGACGACGGTATAAAGAAAGAAAAAAAAACCACGGTTAGGTGGTATATAATACAATTATGGATGGACGGACTGCCTGGCGAGTGCCGACACAGAGGTAGCCACAGCCGTGAACTACCGCACTGTACACTGGTTGATAAAGAGATAGTAGTATACTCGTAACAACTAGTATGACGACGGTATAAAGAAAGAAAAAAAAACCACGGTTAGGTGGTATATAATACAATTATGGATGGACGGACTGCCTGGCGAGTGCCGACACAGAGGTAGCCACAGCCGTGAACTACCGCACTGTACACTGGTTGATAAAGAGATAGTAGTATACTCGTAACAACTAGTATGACGACGGTATAAAGAAAGAAAAAAAAACCACGGTTAGGTGGTATATAATACAATTATGGATGGACGGACTGCCTGGCGAGTGCCGACACAGAGGTAGCCACAGCCGTGAACTACCGCACTGTACACTGGTTGATAAAGAGATAGTAGTATACTCGTAACAACTAGTATGACGACGGTATAAAGAAAGAAAAAAAAAACACGGTTAGGTGGTATATAATACAATTATGGATGGACGGACTGCCTGGCGAGTGCCGACACAGAGGTAGCCACAGCCGTGAACTACCGCACTGTACACTGGTTGATAAAGAGATAGTAGTATACTCGTAACAACTAGTATGACGACGGTATAAAGAAAGAAAAAAAAACCACGGTTAGGTGGTATATAATACAATTATGGATGGACGGACTGCCTGGCGAGTGCCGACACAGAGGTAGCCACAGCCGTGAACTACCGCACTGTACACTGGTTGATAAAGAGATAGTAGTATACTCGTAACAACTAGTATGACGACGGTATAAAGAAAGAAAAAAAAACCACGGTTAGGTGGTATATAATACAATTATGGATGGACGGACTGCCTGGCGAGTGCCGACACAGAGGTAGCCACAGCCGTGAACTACCGCACTGTACACTGGTTGATGAAGAGATAGTAGTATACTCGTAACAACTAGTATGACGACGGTATAAAGAAAGAAAAAAAAACCACGGTTAGGTGGTATATAATACAATTATGGATGGACGGACTGCCTGGCGAGTGCCGACACAGAGGTAGCCACAGCCGTGAACTACCGCACTGTACACTGGTTGATAAAGAGATAGTAGTATACTCGTAACAACTAGTATGACGACGGTATAAAGAAAGAAAAAAAAACCACGGTTAGGTGGTATATAATACAATTATGGATGGACGGACTGCCTGGCGAGTGCCGACACAGAGGTAGCCACAGCCGTGAACTACCGCACTGTACACTGGTTGATAAAGAGATAGTAGTATACTCGTAACAACTAGTATGACGACGGTATAAAGAAAGAAAAAAAAACCACGGTTAGGTGGTATATAATACAATTATGGATGGACGGACTGCCTGGCGAGTGCCGACACAGAGGTAGCCACAGCCGTGAACTACCGCACTGTACTGTGTCTGCTGCTAATATAGACTGGTTGATAAAGAGATAGTATACAATACTACTAATATTATATATACTGGTGTTCAGGTCACTGGTCACTAGTCACACTGGCAGTGGCACTCCTGCAGCAAAAGTGTGCACTGTTTAATTTTAATATAATATTATCATGTACTCCTGGCTCCTGCTATAACAACCTGCAGTGCTCCCCAGTCTCCCCCACAATTATAAGCTTTATATACATTGATGTGCAGCACACTGGGCTGAGCAGTGCACACAGACTGAGTCACTGTGTGTATCGTTTTTTTCAGGCAGAGAACGGATATATTAAATAAAACAAACAACTGCACTGTCTCTGGTGGTCACTGTGGTCGTCAGTCACTAAACTCTGTCTGCACTCTCTTCTACAGTATCACAGCAATCTCTCTCTCTCTCTCTCAACCCTAATCTAAATGGAGAGGACGCCAGCCACGTCCTCTCCCTATCAATCTCAATGCACGTGTGAAAATGGCGGCGACGCGCGGCTCCTTATATAGAATCAGAGTCTCGCGAGAATCCGACAGCGTCATGATGACGTTCGGGCGCGCTCGGGTTAACCGAGCAAGGCGGGAAGATCCGAGTCGCTCGGACCCGTGAAAAAAAAGGTGAAGTTCGTGCGGGTTCGGATTCAAAGAAACCGAACCCGCTCATCTCTAGTTTCTAACTCTCTGTTGCTCTCTGTTATCAGACAGTTTGTCTGTAGTGGGTTGCACATCGTAAATCTTTATCAGTGTGTTACCAACCCCCTTGTTGAATGAGTATATCCCAGTCCGTGTGTCATCAGCTGGTGTACAATTATCAGGTATCCAGTTTACTTTGCATGTTTGCTCATGAAACACATCTTGTTCACTTTTTTCAGCAAGAAACTTGAAATCATTCAGTATGTTTTCCCATGTAACTTTCTTAAAAGAATCTTCTACCACCCCACATTCACATTTCTGCTCAGAATCATTGTTGCCCTTATCTGTAGTGTCAATGTGCATTGTCATTTCTGTCTGGCAATTTGTTATCACAGTTTGGGCTGTGTCTGTGATATTCTGTATGGAGCAGCAATTATTTCCCCTCTCTGTGTTGTGTAAATCAAAAGCACATGCAGTTTGTGAAATCTTGTGGGTATCAACATCAGACCCTCCTAAATCTGAACAGCCCCCCTTGATTTCATCACTATCTGGGCTGAAACTATGGGGTAAATTTACTAAGGTCCCGATTTTGACCGAGATGCCGTTTTTTCATCAAAGTGTCGTCTCGGTAATTTACTAAACTCAAATCACGGCAGTGATGAGGGCATTCGTAATATTTTGGAAGTCCTAGGAAAAAATCACGAATGAATACACCATCGGTCAAAACGAGGCTGTTTAAGTATGAATCACGGTCATTTACTAAGAAGTGCAAAGCAAAAAAAAACAAAACACTGCCGTGAAAAATTACAACTCGTAAAAAAGTGCTAAAAAAAACCAGACCTTTTTTTTTTATCCGTGATTGGATAGGCATGCACGGATCCATGAGATCCGTGCATGTATATCAGTGGGAAGGGGTGGGAAAGTGATTATTTTCTCAAAAAAAATTGCGTGGGGTCCCCCCTCCTAAGCATAACCAGCCTCGGGCTCTTTGAGCCGATCCTGGTTGCAGAAATATGGGGAAAAAATTGACAGGGGTTCCCCCATATTTAAGCAACCAGCATCGGGCTCTGCGCCTGGTCCTGGTTCCAAAAATACGGGGGACAAAAAGAGTAGGGGTCCCCCGTATTTTTAAAACCAGCACCGGGCTCCACTAGCTGGACAGATAATGCCACAGCCGGGGGTCACTTTTATATAGTGCCCTGCGGCCGTGGCATCAAATATCCAACTAGTCACCCCTGGCCGGGGTACCCTGGGGGAGTGGGGACCCCTTCAATCAAGGGGTCCCCCCCCCAGCCACCCAAGGGCCAGGGGTGAAGCCCGAGGCTGTCCCCCCCATCCAATTGGCTGCGGATGGGGGGCTAATAGCTTTTTGTGAAAATGAAAAGATATTGTTTTTAGTAGCAGTACTACAAGGCCCAGCAAGCCTCCCCGCATACTGGTACTTGGAGAACCACAAGTACCAGCATGCGGCAGAAAAACGGGCCCGCTGGTACCTGTAGTACTATTACTAAAAAAATACCCAAAAAAAGACAAGACACACACACCTTGAAAGTAAAGATTTATTACATACATGCACACAAACATACATACATACTTACCTTATGTTCATACGCAGGTCGGTCCTCTTCTCCAGTAGAATCCAAGGGGTACCTGTTGAATAAATTCTACTCACCAGATCCAGGGTCCCAGGGTCCTCGGGGCAACCATTTGTAATCCAGGTACTTGAATAAAATAACAAAACGGATACCCGAGCCACGAACTGAAAGGGGCCCCATGTTTTCACATGGGACTCCTTTCCCCGAATGCCAGAAACCCACTCTGACTTCTGTCTAAGTGGGTTTCTTCAGCCAATCAGGGAGCGCCACGTTGTAGCACTCTCCTGATCGGCTGTGTGCTCCTGTACTGAGTGACAGGCGGCACACGGCAGTGTTACAATGTAGCGCCTATGCGCTCCATTGTAACCAATGGTGGGAACTTTCTGCCCTGCGGTTGACCTAAATTGACGTCACCGCTGAGCAGAAAGTTCCCACCATTGGTTACAATGGAGCGCATAGGCGCTACATTGTAACACTGCCGTGTGCCGCCTGTCACTCAGTACAGGAGCACACAGCCGATCAGGAGAGTGCTACAACGTGGCGCTCCCTGATTGGCTGAAGAAACCCACTTAGACAGAAGTCAGAGTGGGTTTCTGGCATTCAGGGAAAGGAGTCCCATGTGAAAACATGGGGTCCCTTTCAGTTCGTGGCTCGGGTATCCGTTTTGTTATTTTATTCAAGTACCTGGATTACAAATGGTTGCCCCGAGGACCCTGGATCTGGTGAGTAGAATTTATTCAACAGGTACCCCTTGGATTCTACTGGAGAAGAGGACCGACCTGCGTGTGAACATAAGGTAAGTATGTTTGTATGTTTGTGTGCATGTATGTAATAAATCTTTACTTTCAAGGTGTGTGTGTCTTGTCTTTTTTTGGGTATTTTTTTAGTAATAGTACTACAGGTACCAGCGGGCCCGTTTTTCCGCCGCATGCTGGTACTTGTGGTTCTCCAAGTACCAGCATACGGGGAGGCTTGCTGGGCCTTGTAGTACTGCTACTAAAAACAATATCTTTTCATTTTGACAAAAGGCTATCAGCCCCCCATCCGCAGCCAATTGGATGGGGGGGACAGCCTCGGGCTTCACCCCTGGCCCTTTGGTGGCTGGGGGGGGGACCCCTTGATTGAAGGGGTCCCCACTCCCCCAGGGTACCCCGGCCAGGGGTGACTAGTTGGATATTTGATGCCACGGCCGCAGGGCACTATATAAAAGTGACCCCCGGCTGTGGCATTATCTGTCCAGCTAGTGGAGCCCGGTGCTGGTTTTAAAAATACGGGGGACCCCTACTCTTTTTGTCCCCCGTATTTTTGGAACCAGGACCAGGCGCAGAGCCCGATGCTGGTTGCTTAAATATGGGGGAACCCCTGTCATTTTTTCCCCAATATTTTTGCAACCAGGATCGGCTCAAAGAGCCCGAGGCTGGTTATGCTTAGGAGGGGGGACCCCACGCAATTTTTTTTTTATTTTACACTGTTTAATTTTAAAAAAAAAAATGAACCCCAGCACGGATCACACAGATCCGGCCGAGATTCATTTTTACAAAGTCGGCGGTGTTTTGCTAATCACTGCCGTAAAAAAAAAAAAAAAACACGAATGACATCGACATCGGAACAAAAGAAAAACCCGAATACGACAGCTTAGTAAATTAGTCGTAATAAATTCAAAAAGTTTCAGTTTTACACTTTCGATGTCATTCGTGATTGAACTTTGACCTGAAACGGGAAAATACGAATCTTAGTAAATTTACCCCTATGTGAGAGGGCTAAAACTTCACACTGTTGTCTGAGAATGTCAACATCCTTTGTTACATCTGCAGTTTTAACTACATTCTTATTATCTACTGTGGTTTGTATACAGTTAGTGCAAACAAACTGATTAGGCGTCCCATCTTCAATTTGTCTATTCTCTTGTGAGGAAGTGCAAGTAGTATGTCTGTCAGAGTGCAGCTGCCCTGTTACATCTTCCTCATATTCTACCTCAGAATCACTGTCTAACTGTTCCCACTTTTGTGAGGTAATCAATGTGCGTATCTGCACAGAATCATGTTTGGGCATTTTACCCAGCTGTTTCTTACAGTTTACTCTTTTTACAACATAATTTTCAAACTGTGTCTGCAATTCACTGGTACACTGTTCCTGGGACCATACACAAGTTCGCAGGACAGTATTTTGTTCCCTTAGTGCATCTCGCTCTATCAGCACTTCCTGTACCTGTAAAAGAAGTTTACAGACATCCTGTGCATTGAGCTTCTGAATTGCAGTCACGGCTCGATGCTCATTTTCCAAAAAAATACTTAAATCAACATTCTGTAAATCTTCTAAAGGACTTACAGTCCTGATTGGTTGCATGCATTTAGCATCACTTTCCAAAATATCATAAGTGTCCGGATCTATTTAGATATGATGGAACTCTTGCCCGCTTCATACTGAATAACCGTTTAAACATTTTTCTTACACAAAATATATAGCACTTTCTGGGGGTCCAAATGGGGTCTCCTGGCTGGCTCGCCAAATGTTACAGGTGAGTTAAGTTCAAGGAGACCCAGATGGGTGGATTCCCAGAAAAGTACTTCAACAAATAACCTGAAGATATATAAATATAAATGTATTGTATACTTAGCTAAGGTTATTGATTAATTCAGTAGATCCAGTTCGATACAGCAATCACATCATCATACTCAGGAGCCTCGCCCTCTTTGTCTAGAGGCTGAGTTATTTTCAGATCATCCTGGTTCATCCAGGCTATCTAGGCTGCTTTAACATTGAAAATGCCTATCTTATATAGGCTGAAGAACTCCTGAGTAAGGCTATTTCATATGTACAATGTTCATTTAACGACATATACATAAATGCTAAGAAACAGTAGGGGGCACTGTTGCCTCAATTATGAGTGTTAGAAATAACATAAAATATCAATGTGTAACATGGATTATATAGATTAACACACAAGGTAAAAACACCATTGTCTTAATATGAAGACGCAAACATTACAATGTTGACATATGTCCAACTCCAAACATTTGTCTTGTTTTTGTCTGTCTCATATAACCAAACAATGGACATTGCCCTTGCTTGTAAATTATACCTGTGTCAGGAATACTGACACACACAGAACATAGTTTGTAATAAATATATATATATATATATATATTTCCCTTGTATTAAATATATATATATATTTCCCCTTCTTGTCCTATTAAAAACACCATATTATATTCATAACAAACACCAACCACCATTCTAAAGATATAACATAAAGCACTCCTATAATAATCCAATGAAGTTAAATACATGAATTGTATATAGTCAGTATGCAACCTGGCATGTAATGGGTAACAAGTACTATCTTCAGAATGTTTACTCATTCTGTTCTTTGTATTTGGTGCTAAAAACACATGAGAGCGTGATCATGATGAGATTGATAATAGTGAAACTTATATGTTTGTATCACTCCTTACATCATCGATTTGAAATGTATTTATTTCAGGTCCCATTAAGGCTGACCCAAGTCAGACACACCCAATCACACATAAGGTGAACAACAGAGTTTTGCATAGATCAAATTGCAGTGACTAATTTTTCATTAATTACATGCAGCAGCAGACAACATCAACTGTCCCTGGGTTACTTTTAGCAATCATCTATATCTTCTCTCCAACCAAATCCTCACACAATAAAACAAAATGAAACAACTCATAGTACAGAAATTTTATGTAAATACACAACACTCCATACTCACCGATCATTTGTAACAGCCTTGTGCTACTCGTAATGACCTCAGCCGCTCCAACAATTTATAGATATTATAGGGAGAAGGACAGATGGTAAAAATTGGACTAGAGCCCAAAACTGCGAATGGACCCGGGTTCATATCCCGAATGAGCTACCAAACTCTTGGATACTCGGATTCAATTAGATGTTAACGTGTCGATGCAAGTAATAGTCCTTATTCCAACTCTTAAAGAAGTTATTATTTATTAAATAACAGATCACCCATGCTGAGAG
This sequence comes from Pseudophryne corroboree, assembly GCF_028390025.1. Classification (NCBI taxonomy): domain Eukaryota; kingdom Metazoa; phylum Chordata; class Amphibia; order Anura; family Myobatrachidae; genus Pseudophryne; species Pseudophryne corroboree. Next base: position 482,524,736 of record NC_086450.1, read on the forward strand.
TAACTTGCTCTCAGGGATATATATCAGAATAATAACAGCATAAGATGGTGTCTTTCATTCTGTAACATCTTCTTCACATTTCTTTCAACACTTCCACTGATGCAATGCCTTCTTCCAACTTTACACACATATTAGGAAAGGTGAGATAGAGTATCCATAAACAATTATCAAGCTACAGATGTTTCCACATACAACTTTCCAATATCCTGCCATGTATGGCCGGGCTTGGCATGCCATAAACTCCAACATATAGCCCTGATTTGTGATTTTTCTTAACTTGCTTCTTTAATATGTTACTTTATACATATTCTCTTATGGCAAACAAAAATTTTAAAATCATCAACTCGCTACTCGTAGAAAAAAAGCGTAGCCGTGCTATGCATCAGGGGCAAATTAAGGACACATCTGTATGATAAGATTTATTATTGCTTTGTTATTGTGGCCTTGGTAATACAAGAGAAACACGATAGAGTTCCTTTTCACTGTGTAGGGGGTTACCGTATTAGGAGCTAATTCCCAGTGTGATTAGCGCATAGGATGCACTGTGGACATGTTCTCAAAATTATTATTTTTTTTTACCAAAAATGTGTTAAAGGTGATTCTGCTTTGTAATGACTGTATAAAGGTCACATATCCTACTGCATGGTTATAGTTCCATATAATGTGTTGAAAATAGAATTTATTATATTATTGGATATAATATTGATTGAATATAAAATATATAATGTCCTGCATTATACTGTATATTTGACAATGGATAGTAGGATTCCAAAAATTTGAAGTTCTTTCCTTTTGGCATTTCCACCCAAGTTGTGTCACCTCTATGTTGTGCAGAAAGTATGGGAGCATTGTCTGTCTTGCTGTAGCTTTTGAGGGCCTCTGCCCAACAATACATGGATTAGGCTGATTCAACCCTACTGTCCACATTCCAAACGTGTCTGCATACTGACCTGTGTGCTACTCCGAATCAGGCACATAATCTCTTCTTGAACCTGGGGTTTCCATGGATTATAATGAGAGTCTGAGCAGTGGGATAAAGTCGGATAATTAAACTGGAGGTAAACAACAAAAAGGTATCATAATGGTACAATGGGTATAAAACAAAAACTATTGTTGTTGCCAAAAAGAAAAGGATGTCCAACATGAAACGTACAACCAGTGACCTGACAGCTCGGACATGACCCTGGAGCTGGGCAGATGATAGGTGAGAGTCTCCCTGCTTCATTCTCCAAATGTGTCTCAGTATAGCTCTGACACTGACCCCGATACACAGACACGTCACAGAAAATGGAATAAAGAATCTGATCAGTGATCCAATGATAAGGTGATTGTAATCCCACATAATTACATAACCAGACTGAAGTGGACTGCCAGTGTTATTTCTGAAATATTCAACAGTTGCTGTGAAGAAGATTGGTATATTAGTAAGAATAGAACATAGCAGTGATCCCATTATGAGCTGAGGGACAGAAGAAATGAACCTTGATTTGACACGATGGAAAAACTGGTGGGAAACGTTGACCAAACTAACAGAGTAGAAGATGGAGAGCCAGGCGGTGTTCCAGAAACTGACAACAATAAGTACATTTTGTGCCGTATACATGAATAATAATAACAAGTAATTTTCCAACATAGGATATACCCCAATGTACTGAAAACTGCCGTGTACAGTTATTACGCCCTGTAAGAGGAGATTTGTCATCACTGTAACAAGCTGGATTTTATCACAGACACCCAGATTCCCGTTCTCTCTCCTGTGTATGATGTACACATGGAATACTAAGCAGCCTGCAATGGTCCCAGATATCCCAGTGATCAGCGTAATAATGAATTTAGTAAGAATCACAGCTGATATCATTGTGTCTCAGTGTATGGTCCTGGTCTGACGTCTCTGTAGTAATGATTAGTCTATGCTGGGAGAGTCTGCAGCAGAATGATTACACTGATACATGACATTCAGATATATGAGCATCAAATGCAAATATGTTCCGTATCTATTTCCCAGGTGCCGGCGGAGTGATGCTGTGGTGTAACCGGATACTGGGATATTATAAATCATTTCTATATTATCTGATGGGACTTTCCACAACAGTCAAATATATAATTTTATTTCAATGCACATTAAAAAGATAGTTATTCTTACCTGCAACAAATCAGTATATTCAGTCAGAGGATCTCTCAAATTCTCCTGTGTCCACTTTTCTTATATAAAACAGTGAGCTTAAACATATAACAGTAATTGGAATAAAACTGCTTTACCACTCATTTATAATCTATTTTATTCTGATTTAATAGGCAGGATCAGAAATGGACGCAGCATTTGTGTAACAATATGCCACTGCTGCAGGAGGCGCGTTGTGTGCGCCCTTCTCTGAGCTGTTGCTGCGTCTGGAGTTGCAGCATTGGATCATCTGCGAGAACATCGGACATCTGAATAATGGCCGCCATGCATCTGCAGCGAGTTCCCTGCACCTCCGGCACCGGCGATCCACGATGATAAGTGTACAGAATTAGGAGCTCTCGTAAATAAATCACTGTAGTGTATACTAGAGAGTTAACCAATATTAGTAAAAGCATGATCTAATAAATTATTTATTACCAGTTAGTTATATAGCGCACACATATTCCGCAGCGCTTTACAGAGAATATTTGCCAGTTCACATCAGTCCCTGCCCCAGTGGAGCTTACAATCTATATTCCACACCACATGTACACGCACACACATTGACACGGGGGTTAATTTTTATTTGGACCCAATAACCCTAGCAGTATATTTTTAGATTGCTGGAGCAAACCGGAGTACCCAGAGGTAACCCACGCAAGGATGGGGAGACTATACAAACTCCATATAGTTAGAGCCATGGTGGAAATTGAACCCATGACCTCAGTGCTGTGAGGCTCCTACAGAGTCACACTATGAAAGTGTCCTGATTGTGTCCTTACAGAGTCACACGGTGCAAGTGTCCTAATTGTGTCCTTATAGAGTCACACTGTGCAAATGTCCTGATTGTGTCCTTACAGAGTCACACGGTGCAAGTGTCCTAATTGTGTCCTTATAGAGTCACACTGTGCTAGTGTCCTAATTGTGTCCTTACAGAGTAACACTGTGAAAGTGTCCTGATTGTGTCCTTACAGAGTCACACTGTGAAAGTGTCCTGATTGTGTCCTTACAGAGTCACACGGTGCTAGTGTCCTGATTGTGTCCTTACAGAGTCACACGGTGCTAGTGTCCTGATTGTGTCCTTATAGAGTCACACTGTGCAATTTTCTTGATTGTGTCCTTGCAGAGTCATGCTGTGCAATTTTCTTGATTGTGTCCTTTTAGAGTTACACTGTGCAAGTGTCCTGGTTGTGTTCTTACAGAGTCACACAGTGCAAGTGTCCTGATTGTTTCCTTACAGACTCAGATTGTGCAGGTGTCCTGATTGTGTCCTTACAGAGTCACACTGAGCAAGTGTACAAATTGCGTTCTTACAGAGTCACATTGTGCAAGTGTTCTGATTGTGTCCTTACAGAGTCACACTGTGCAAGTGTCATGATTTTGTTCTTACAGAGTCACACTGTGCATGTGTCCTGATTGTGTTCTTACAGAGTCACACAGAGCAAGTGTACAAATTGCGTTCTTACAGAGTCACATTGTGCAAGTGTTCTGATTGTGTCCTTACAGAGTCACACTGTGCAAGTGTCATGATTTTGTTCTTACAGAGTCACAATGTGCAAGTGTCCTGATTGTTTCCTTACAGACTCAGATTGTGCAGGTGTCCTGATTGTGTCCTTACAGAGTCACACTGTGCAAGTGTCATGATTTTGTTCTTACAGAGTCACACTGTGCTAGTGTCCTGATTGTGTCCTTACAGAGTCACACTGTGCAAGTGTCATGATTTTGTTCTTACAGAGTCACAATGTGCAAGTGTCCTGATTGTTTCCTTACAGACTCAGATTGTGCAAGTGTCCTGATTGCGTTCTTACAGAGTCACACTGTGCAAGTGTCCTGATTGTGTCCTTACAGAGTCACATTGTGCAAGTGTCATGATTGTGTTCTTACAGAGTCACAATGTGCAAGTGTCCTGATTGTTTCCTTACAGACTCAGATTGTGCTAGTGTCCTGATTGTGTTCTTACAGAGTCACATTGTGCAAGTGTCATGATTGTGTTCTTACAGAGTCACAATGTGCAAGTGTCCTGATTGTTTCCTTACAGACTCAGATTGTGCAGGTGTCCTGATTGTGTCCTTACAGAGTCACACTGTGCAAGTGTCCTGATTGTGTTCTTACAGAGTCACACTGAGCAAGTGTACAAATTGCGTTCTTACAGAGTCACATTGTGCAAGTGTTCTGATTGTGTCCTTACAGAGTCACACTGTGCAAGTGTCATGATTTTGTTCTTACAGAGTCACAATGTGCAAGTGTCCTGATTGTTTCCTTACAGACTCAGATTGTGCAGGTGTCCTGATTGTGTCCTTACAGAGTCACACTGTGCAAGTGTCATGATTTTGTTCTTACAGAGTCACACTGTGCAAGTGTCCTGATTGTGTCCTTACAGAGTCACACTGTGCAAGTGTCATGATTTTGTTCTTACATATTCACACTGTGCAAGTGTCCTGATTGTGTTCTTACAGACTCAGATTGTGCAGGTGTCCTGATAGTGTTTGTACTGAGTCACGGTTGCGATTTCATAAAAGTTATTGAGCAGTGACTGAGAGGAAGCTCTTCATATGCACGGAAGCGGTCCATATTGTGCAGGCGCAATTGGAGTGTCACAGGCATATTGTTAATGTTCTTGCATACATAAGCATTCTCTCACATGGGAGGCAGTACAAATGGAGTAATGGTTAGCATTGCTGCCTCACATGAGGTCATGGGTTCAAGTAAATTCCAGTATCGTCCACATACAGTAACCTTCATAAACTGTCCTATCCAATGACATACCTTCTGTACAGTCCATACATATCCTCACATGGCTTCTCTTTCTTCACTTGTCCTTCCTCTTGACCCCAGACCAACATTGCTGTGTTTTCATATCATACAGCCCATCAAGAACCTCTAGAATCTGCTGGACCATTATGTAATAGATATCACCTACAGTATCCTTGTGTAACAATGCCTATTTCCCTACAGAGTGTAAGTTTGTGAGCAGGGCCTTCCAACCTCTATGTGTGTCTGTTATTACCCAGTTTTATTCTATTACTGTTCTTCCCAATTGTAAAGTGCAAAAGTAGTTGCTGTGCTATAAGAAACTAATAATAATAATAATAACCACAACAGCAACATAGCAACAAATGTATCTAATTACTGGCACAGTATCCAGATAACTCCCAGTGACTAAAGTGCTGGCTAATCCCAAACTCAGCATCTTATCTACACAATGAGATGCATTGTTATAAGTTACACTCAGTGAGATTCCTTAATTTATGTACTAGAAATGTATAGAGAGATTGTGTTACCAACAACTCTATATATTTTAAATTCATTGTTTTGTTTGTGATTCATTTCCCGTGGTTTTATGTAATATTAAACATTACAGCATATGTGGGCTACATGCAAAAGCAGCCAATATTTACCCTGCATGGAAATGTAATACCTGTATTTGCACCCTAGCAGTGCAGCATGGTGCGTACAGGTGCACGGTTATTGCTCTTTTTTGCTTAACTCCCAACTCTGAATCAGAAGCAGTGAATTGACTGTATGCACAGTACTGTCTCTATTAGTCTGTACTTACAGTACGTATCCTGCTGTCTGTCTTATCTGCTTGTACTGTAGGTGATACAGGACAGGGGTATAAATCTATACTAGCAACCTGGAGGTGAGATAGTTGTTGGTGTCACCCCAAAGATCGCAGTCACTACCAACACCCCATCCCAGCAGCACCCAGACACAGACTCTCTCCATGGGTGCCGAGAGGGGGAGACTAATTACTTGGGCCCAGACTTTTTAGAGTGTCCCAGCCTGGGTCATCTGCTAAGAGTGATCATCTGTGCGGCTGCCTGTACCCCCTGTACAGCTGTGAGAAGGAATAGATGTTAGAGTGGAGGGAGTGTGCACTCCAGTGGAAGTCTATCCCAATAGGTGCCGGCCACTCAGGGGTATATTAAGAGACTAGTGGGCCCATGTGCTGTCTATTCAAGGCCCCCTCCTCTCTAGCCATCAGTGGCAGTAACAGTGACTCTGAGGTCTAGATGGAGTGCAGGTTTCTGGGAAAATGGCATTGCAGTTATTTTCCTGGTAATTTTCCCTACTGCGCAAGTGCAAAACATCAGAAAAATGGCCACTGCACTATTGTTCAGCGTGGTCAAGAGGCAAGGGGGGGGTGCGATTAGTATGCTCGGTGGCCTTGCTCTGCAATGGGCGGCCCCCAGCATGAGGTCAAAAGGATTGCAAATTGTGCTGCTTAGCAGAATGTGCAATCCTTACTGAATCAGGTCTAATGTTGCAATATTAAGAGTTGGATACAACAGTGGCCTGCTCCTGAATTACCTAATGCAGTGATTATACAACACAGATACACGTTGCTATCTAGTCCTCTGTTCTCAGTCTAACAAGCTGTACAGAGACCCCTATATAGAGTGTAAGGTAATATAATTAGGACTTTCACAGGTGGCATACATCCTTAAAACATAGGTTTATGGTTAATTATAAATAATGCCAATCATCAATGTATATAAATCACGGAAAGTTTGTTTGACAAAGTAATTTAAATATGTAGATGTGGGCAGTGCTGGCGTCCCAGCAAAGATGGTACGTGGCCAATAGCTATCCTCTGTCTGTGGGATCAGCTGTAGATCCAGTGGTAGAGGGGCCTGCATCCCAGCAAAGATGGTATGTGGCCAATAGCTGTCCTCTGTCTGTGGGATCAGCCGTAGATCCAGTGGTAGAGGGGCCTGCATCCCAGCAAAGATGGTATGTGGCCAATAGCTGTCCTCTGTCTGTGGGATCAGCCGTAGATCCAGTGGTAGAGGGGCCTGCATCCCAGCAAAGATGGTATGTGGCCAATAGCTGTCCTCTGCCTGTGGGATCAGCTGTAGATCCAGTGGTAGAGGGGCCTGCATCCCAGCAAAGATGGTATGTGGCCAATAGCTGTCCTCTGCCTGTGGGATCAGCTGTAGATCCAGTGGTAGAGGGGCCTGCATCCCAGCAAAGATGGTAAGTGGCCAATAGCTATCCTCTGCCTGTGGGATCAGCTGTAGATCCAGTGGTAGAGGGGCCTGCATCCCAGCAAAGATGGTATGTGGCCAATAGCTATCCTCTGTCTGTGGGATCAGCTGTAGATCCAGTGGTAGAGGGGCCTGCATCCCAGCAAAGATGGTATGTGGCCAATAGCTGTCCTCTGCCTGTGGGATCAGCCGTAGATCCAGTGGTAGAGGGGCCTGCATCCCAGCAAAGATGGTAAGTGGCCAATAGCTGTCCTCTGTCTGTGGGATCAGCTGTAGATCCAGTGGTAGAGGGGCCTGCATCCCAGCAAAGATGGTACGTGGCCAATAGCTATCCTCTGTCTGTGGGATCAGCCGTAGATCCAGTGGTAGAGGGGCCTGCATCCCAGCAAAGATGGTAAGTGGCCAATAGCTGTCCTCTGTCTGTGGGATCAGCTGTAGATCCAGTGGTAGAGGGGCCTGCATCCCAGCAAAGATGGTATGTGGCCAATAGCTATCCTCTGTCTGTGGGATCAGCTGTAGATCCAGTGGTAGAGGGGCCTGCATCCCAGCAAAGATGGTATGTGGCCAATAGCTGTCCTCTGCCTGTGGGATCAGCCGTAGATCCAGTGGTAGAGGGGCCTGCATCCCAGCAAAGATGGTAAGTGGCCAATAGCTGTCCTCTGTCTGTGGGATCAGCTGTAGATCCAGTGGTAGAGGGGCCTGCATCCCAGCAAAGATGGTACGTGGCCAATAGCTATCCTCTGTCTGTGGGATCAGCCGTAGATCCAGTGGTAGAGGGGCCTGCATCCCAGCAAAGATGGTAAGTGGCCAATAGCTGTCCTCTGTCTGTGGGATCAGCCGTAGATCCAGTGGTAGAGGGGCCTGCATCCCAGCAAAGATGGTAAGTGGCCAATTGCTGTCCTCTGCCTGTGGGATCAGCCGTAGATCCAGTGATAGAGGGGCCTGCATCCCAGCAAAGATGGTATGTGGCCAATAGCTGTCCTCTGTCTGTGGGATCAGCCGTAGATCCAGTGGTAGAGGGGCCTCTGTAGAAGAGGGATGGTAACTGCTTAATAGATGTGAGTGAGAGTGATACGCTGTTGGAGAGGGTCCTGGCAACAATTCATTTCTTCAATTCGTAGTCTGGATTTTGCCAATTTTGCCCAACACTTTGTGGTCAGAGGCAATGGCACATAGTGGGAAATGGAGTACTATGTTCCTTTACATTAGCAGTAATGTGTAACAATGCATACTGTGTAACTAAGCATTATATTGTTAGCATTGACCTCAGGAGAAGCAGAATATACTGTAACACAGGAGCCAGCATCTCTGCATGGAGGGATACAGTAACAATGTTCAGTGGCGTAAGTTTGTCCCAGTCGCCCGGAGGCATGATAAATGTTGGTGCCCCCATACATATACACAAACATACCATATGTAACTATCCGGCACTCAGGGTGAACAGTAGTAGCGTGCTCAGGTACCTTTCCCAATAGTAATATACATACACATACAAAGTGGACGGCACTCCAAGTCAGTCATTACAATAAAACAGACACCAGCATACCTTTATAGTACACCTACAGTGCTCCCTCACCCGCCAGCGGGTCTCGATGGAGATGCTTTGGCGCAGCGGTGTGCCGATATATCTAAAAAAAAAAACACACAAACACCTCATTCACTTAAAAACACACAAACGCCTCTTTCACTTAAACACACACACGCCGCTTTCACTTAAACACACACATGCCTTTCACTTAAACACACACATGCCTTTCACTTAAAAACACACACATGTCTCTCGCTTCCACATGGCTCTTTCACTCACACATACACACCTCCTAGACTTAAAAACACACACACATACATACACACACACCGCTTTCACTTAAACACACACATGCCTCTCACTTACAGACACATGCCTCTCACTTACACACACACGCCTCTCACACACACATTCAGAAACTGACACCCCTCCATATATTTGTACGGTAGCGTGTACCCAGACCAGGTGTGTGCTCTGTACATAGTCCTGTAGAAATGCTCAAATGCCCCTTTAATCCTTGCCTCTCACACACATGCCTCTCACTTACACACACACACACACACACACACACACACACACACACGCGCCTCTCACACACACGCCTCTTACTTGAACACACAACTTTATTTAAAAACACACACACACACACACACCTCACTTAAAAACATGCACACACAAAACACAGTGCTTCCAACATTTATTAAAGCTTGAGGCAAGTGCTGCCAGTGCCTACCTTTTGGCTTATCATCAGCCTGAGCTTCACTCGGCTGGCTTGCTTAACTGGAAGGGCCGGGGAGGAGCTGCGCTCTGGTGCTACCCCTAGCTGCAGCCAGTGCCAGCTCTCTGTATATACAGAAGGCAGCTTCCGTGTCACTGACACAGCTCCTCCGTCTGTAAGAATCATAAAACAAAAAAAATTAGCAATGGCAGTGGCGGAACTAGAGAATGGTGGGTCCAGGTGCAACAATATGCATTGGGCCCCCCTCCCATATTATAAATAGGTGAAGCGCATCACCCAGAAAATTGAGTTTTGTCTCACAGAGAATGGTGTCACCATACAATAGTACTCTAATGTCACATTGCGCCACACAGTAGAGATCCTTATACATGGTACATCACACAGTAGTGATCCTTGTATACGGTACATCACATAGTAGAAGCCTTATACATGTTATGTCACACAGTAGAGAGCATTATACACGTTACGTCACACAGTAGAGAGGCTTATACACGTTACGTCACACAGTAGAGAGCATTATACACGTTACGTCACACAGTAGAGAGGCTTATACACAGTACGCCACACAGTAGAGAGCATTATACACGTTACGTCACACAGTAGAGAGGCTTATACACGGTACGTCACACAGTAGAGAGCCTTATACATGTTACGTCACACAGTAGAGATCCTTATACACGTTACGTCACATTGTAGAGAGGCTTATACACGTTACGTCACACAGTAGAGAGGCTTATACGCGTTACGTCACACAGTAGAGAGCATTATACACGTTACGCCAGTGTCTACCTGATGTGCACACCAAGATTAACTAAGAGGAATGTGAGCTAGATAGAAACAGATGTAGCCAGCCTCATTTTTGCCGTGATGCGTTGGTATGGGAGTACGCATTGCGACAAGCTTCAATGAACGCTGTGCTGCGCTAAGTCACAGCCGACGTTCTCTCTATAGTGCACGCACATTTCATAGACATGGGAACACTAGTCGTGAGTGTGGCTACATCTGTAGATATGGATATACAGATTACTCTATATACACACATAGTAAACACACACGCACGGCAAAATACATATACACACACACATCCATAGCAAAAACGTACAAACACACACACTACTAAACACACATAGCAAAACACATATATACCATACCCTCCAACTGTACCTTTTTAATAGGTACAGTACCTTTTTTTCATGGTCTGTACCGATTTTTGGCTCTCCAAACTTCCATTGAAAGTATAGGAAAAGGGGCATGGCCACGCCCCCTTTACCCGCGACCACGCCCCTTTTTCGGATTTGTCCCGATTTTTCAGTGTAAAATGTTGGAGGGTATGATATACATACACAAACACACACCCATAGCAAAAAAATACAGTATATATACACCAATAGCAAAATACATACACACCCCCATAGCAAAACCACACACATACATCCCTAGCAAAACACATACACCCATAGCAAAACACACACACAGCTAAATACACACAGCCAGCATTTGCATGTGTGTACAACATACTTTGCACCTCCTGGCTCCTGTAAGGCTCCTCACTGCAGCTGAGCCGATGTCTCCCAGTCCTCACTCTCCACACACATTGCTGCCGTGACTGTCCCTCCTCCCTCCCCCTTCTCCCAGCATGCAGCGGTGGCAGAGACCAGGATTCTGGAGGAAGATGCAGCCGAGATGAAGGGTGATGAGCTCACCCTTCTCACTTGCTGGCGCTGTACGCTCACGTCCGGCGGCTTCCTCCTGTGCAGCGCAGCGGCGGCAGCGTGTAATGAGTCAGTGTGACTCATTACACTGCTCCGGCTGTGGGCCCCTTCTTAGCGCTGAGCCTCGGTGCATTGCACCGCTTGCACAGGCGCAAGTTCTGCCGCTGAGCAGCGGCGATCAGGCAGTGGGAGACAGTGGAGGAGATGTGCCCCCTGCAGGTCAGGAGCCCGGCGGCAGCCGACTCCACTGCCTCCCACAGTTCCGCCCCTGACAATGTTACCTCCAGAATTAGCTAGTAATAATTGCTAAATCTTACTGTATTCCTGCCTACATATTGGATTGCTTTTACCAAATCATAGTGGAGTTACACCCAGTAATGTATAGTATATTATCAGACTCTGTATCAAAATATAAGCACACCAACAGTACATACTGTATACAGATGTATACTCATACACCTACTGAATACGCCGTATTGCACAAAACGCCTGGTACAGCTGTGACCCTGAGATGTGCAGCATACCGTCTTTTTATTTACATTCTGCTTCTTATTGGCATCACAGATGCAGCAAAACACTGCTCACACACAGTGCACTACAGACGCTGGGCTGAGACTTTAGTAGCACAGGAATCAGTTTTATATACATTACTAAAGCACAGATGAGGCACAAACAGAACTAATCATGAGAGAAAAGCCGATTCCTTTGCATTGTATACAGTCAGACTCAGCTGCACACAGATGTACAAATGTTGCACATCAAAATGATCAGTGTAAGTTTGCAATCGGGACTTGTCACTTCCAGTTGTTTTATTTGGCAAATAAGATGCACATTTTGAGCAAGAACAAGAAGATCTCTTTGGCTGAGTCAATGTGTTCCTGTTTTGTGTGACTGAAGCTGAGTACTCAGTCTCAGAACTACTCGGGTTCGGAAGTACTCAGGCTCATAAGTACTTATGCTTGGAAGTACTTGAATATGAAACATTTGTCTCGGTTTGTTTTTTAGAAAATCAAACCCGCACATCTCTACATATACAGAAGGAGACAAGTAGGGCTATAGGAATAGGAGGGCAATTGAAGTGTCCAATCTACCCTATCATGGAACTTATCTGTACACCAGTGATGTGCGGTGGGGTGAGGCAGGTGAGGCAGAGCCTTTCCTGTCTACTAACATTTATGCCAGAGTGTTGACTGTATAAAGTATATGAAAAATACAAAGAATATGTTTTGAAATATCTTCTTCGCACGTCCCTGCTGTACACACTTAAAGGAATCCTTATTTTAAAGGGAGGGGTTTCTTTTTTTTAAAAACTGCCCCATGAGAAGTTCTACTATGGTGATGATCAGACAATGACATTCTACTCTACAGAAAGTGCCAAGAAGACCTGAGATGAGGGCAGTTTTAGTGCCCAGGTCTTCCCTGTACTGGATTCCATAAACTCATTGGTGTCTTCATTTGAGGTTTTCCACTTTTCAAAATAATATGCACTATTGGGCTACTGTGATATTCCTTCTCATTGTATGTGGTGGTTAATATTAGACCCAGATTGGGGTAATGGAGGTGTGAGGTGTGGTGCCTCTGGACTGGCTGAGCTGGATGGCTTTAGTGTGGCATACCTTTACATTCTATTAACACTTTTCACTTATTAATTTTTTAACACTATTTCTCTATTTTAATTACTTTCACGTCTGTATCACCCGATCTATAGCTTCGGCTTCCTAAATACTAATTAATTAACACTATAGTTTTTTCACTGGTATGCTGCGCTGTGCTTTCTGGCTTATGCTGGTGTTTTGGGGTGCCACACCCTGCACCTAGATATAGCGCTAGGGACCCCAAATATACAGAGATGCCTTGATGCGGCTTTGGGGCTTAACCACACATTTGCGCAAATATGTGTAACGAAGATCTCTGAATTCTATTATTGTGGGATTTATATCTGGTTACTGTTATCATTCAGGGTGCTGGGGGAAACCAAATGCCTTTTTTTCTTGCTCAGAAATACCCCTTCCTTTCGAGCACCTGAATGATATCACTAAGCTAATTGAGCATCTACCAATATATATGTCCATTATAGTATAGAGCATCTATTTATCAAGTTAATTGATTTTGACAGGTCAACACGCCTACCACCACAACCCTTCTATACCCTTTGATAAGTACTTTATATAAAGTTTATAGAACTTGGTATCAAACTGTATCAAAAGATAATTGCATTGAAATTGTAACATAGCACCAGTCACAGAAATTCTGACAGATAATCAGTGAGTTATTATGTTAAATACATCACTGTTAATTTTAACATCAGCACTGTTACATATTATGAAGTGATTAAAGATATCTTTGAAAATAAACAGATGTGGTTAGTTTGACATTCCTCTGTTTAATATTTCATACCAGCCATACATATGGAACACTTTAAGGACATACTATATACTGCAAAAAGAGTGTTGATTTTAATTACCAGGCCCATGCGTGATTTGTGATGACAGAGCAAATTAAAGTTTACCTGCCTCGTGCGCTTTTCTTTCCGGTTTTGCCGGGTAAAATGGGTGGCAAGTTAGTCTTTCCATTAAGTTACACATGCGCCGAGTCTGTACAGATTGAGCTGTGTGTTCATGATTCAGAAAATCGGGCACTCATCGGTACTATGTGTACTGTGGAACTAAATTTGACTCTAGAAATGGGGTACAGAGTATGGAAAATATATGAGGTGTGGCATTTTGATGAAAGATCTGACAATTTTTTTTAGGTTACATTAAAACGCACCTCAGGGATAAACAAGAGGCATTTTGTTACCCCAATTGGTGTACAGACTCTGTGAAACGTCAAGAGTATATAGACGCCTATCAAAATAATGTAGGTGTGTCTTTACGGCCCGATAACATAGAAATCAATCCCGCCAAAAGAAAAATTTCAAAATTGTTTTTAAATTGCTTATGGAGTAAATTTGGCCAATGTAGCAACATGCCCAATACGTGTCTAGTGACTGACCCTGACAAGCTTTTTGAATAGGCGTTTTTACCGTACTATGAGGTGTCTGCTTTGGACTTCATTGACAATTATATGGCTATGGTGAATAGGAGATATGCCAAAGACCTTTATGCCAGGGGAGCAAATTCGAATGTACATATCGCTGTTTTTACAACTGCGCATGCTTGTGTTGAATTGTACAAACTATTGGATAGATTACAAAATAGATGCCTGTATTACGACACAGATTCTGTAAATTTTGTTAGCAGACCTGGTGACTGGAATCCGCCATTGGGTAATTATTTAGGCGAGTTGACTAGCGAACTACCCACAGGTATGCATATAACAGAATTTGTCTCACCTGGACCCAAGTCATATGTCTATTGACTAAACAATGGGAAGACCTGTTTAAAAGTTAAAGGTATATCGCTCAATGTTGATAATGCACAGCACATTAATTTTGACAGTATGAAAGAACTAATCTTAGATTATCCTTTAAAACCCCGAAGGCGACAATCAGAAAAAGGTTGTGATCCGTCAACCCGGTATAGTATGTGTGAAAAAGTACTGGCAGATTGAGACGCAGACTTTGCAAAAGACGCAAAGGTGAATTTATACTAGATGGGCACTTACGGACAACTTTCAGCATCCCTTCTCCTGTATTTTTGCAGGCCCATTCAATTCATGTAAAAGTTATTTTGTGAAAACGCTGTTGCAGCACGTTGCTACGCATATGACACATTTACCTGTTAATGTTGTTTGGTTTTACATCTATTGGCAACCTATATATGACCAACTTCTGCGTGATTTCCCCGGTATGCATTTTATAGAGGGTTTACACGAGTCTTTTGGCGATGTCAAACTTTTTCCTTCTGATAAGATTCATTTATCAGTGATGGCTAGTAATAATTCTGTGGTTGAGAAAGCTTTCACAAAGTATGTAAATCATCATAATCTCAGTATCATGTAACTTGTCCAAAACATATTTTGTCAAGGTAAAAAGAGCAGGACTATACATTTAAACACAATATATTTGGTCCTGTGCAAAAATACCAGGGATAAAATGCAGGTGGGCATTCTGGCTAGACAAATGTACCCATCAAAATATTACTTTTTTTCTCGAATCCTATGAATCCGCAACGGAGGTCCCTTATGGGTATTTACTGGTTGATTTAAGAAACAATGCTCTTGACGATTTGGTTTAATCCCTCCCGACACACTGGTCGCTTTTGTCATTAAGAAGTGCGGTTCTATAAAGCTATAACTGTACAACCTTTATTAATTCGTTGGCATTCTAACAATAGTGAACATGTCTGTCCATACAAGGCGGAATTTTAAATATGTTAATTAAAGCCAACCCGTCCCAAAGAAACTGTATTTTATCCAATGCTTCAAACGATTTAGTCACGGCTATTTGTGAGATAGCACTCAACACGCTTAAAGGTAAAATATCGTTGTCACAACGACAGTTGAACTAACTTAAAAAGAAGCAAGAGCTTATAAAATCGCTTTGTAATAAGAAATGTGCCTTTGGAAAAAAGAAGAGGTTGGTGAAACAGTCGGGTGGCTTTATCTGATTGCTGCTTGGTTTTGCTATACTGTTAATTACAGGCCTATTGTCTAATCGCTGATGGAGTATGTAAAAAGAAAAACGTACAATCTCACTGTTTGCGTTCCAAAAGTGTCTTCACTTGGATAATCCTCACATCGATGATAAATACATGAAACAGAAAATGAAACACAATATAGTGTAATACTGTTTGTAAATAAAGTTCTTTTCCCCTGTGCAGCGGAGACTATAAGTGATGGAAAAAAAGTCCCAGTAGAGATCAGACGTCCACCTTCTTATGGGATCACCCGAAATGATGTGATGATAACTTGACAATGGGTTCTTACTTGTATGCTTACTTGTAAAAATGTGGTAGAACACACGTAAAGGTTTCTTTAGAGGAGATATTTCTTCCTTTCTCTTTAAACCATATAATGTGGATGGATACCACTCGTGGAAATGTTATGTGGAATTAAAAAAGAGGGGAAGCCAAATTAGTGCAAAGAAAACCCCTTTTATTTTTTAAAAAGTACAAACAAACAACCAATCGTACCCAAAGTGGGAAACAGAGATGGATTTCAGCTGACAAAGTTACATCCGGATATAACAAGGTCATATGCTCCCCTCAATGAATACACTGGTATAGGACTTCAAAGTAATGGTGGAAGGAGCCACCTCTTCCCGTCTAGTGTTGGGTAGGTCAGGCATCGCAACCGACACAATTAAACTCTTCTTGGGAATTTGTGATTTAGAAGAACGCACAGTTCTTTGCGGTGCTTTTGCCAGCTTAAGTCTTTTCATTTTTCTAGCGGGAGGATGAGTGCTTCCATCCTCATGTGAAGCTGAACCACTAGCCATGAACATAGGCCAGGGCCTCAGCCGTTCCTTGCCACTCCGTGTCGTAAATGGCATATTGGCAAGTTTCTCCTCAGACGCTTTAAATTTAGATTTTTGGGTCATTTTACTGAACTTTTGTTTTTTGTAATTTACATGCTCTCTACTATGGCCTTGGGCATCGGCCTTGGCAGATGACGTTGATGGCATTTTATCGTCTCGGCCATGAGTAGTGGCAGCAGCTTCAGCACAAGGTGGAAGTGGATCTTGATCTTTCCCTATTTCTCTGACGTCCTAGTGGATGCTGGGACTCCGTAAGGACCATGGGGAATAGCGGCTCCGCAGGAGACAGGGCACAATAATACAAGCTTTAGGATCAGGTGGTGTGCACTGGCTCCTCCCCCTATGACCCTCCTCCAAGCCTCAGTTAGATTTTTGTGCCCGGCCGAGAAGAGTGCAATCTAGGTGGCTCTCCTGAGCTGCTTAGAATAAAAGTTTATTTAGGTTTTGTTATTTTCAGTGAGTCCTGCTGGCAACAGGCTCACTGCATCGTGGGACTAAGGGGAGAAGAAGCGAACTCACCTGCGTGCAGAGTGGATTGGGCTTCTTAGGCTACTGGACATTAGCTCCAGAGGGACGATCACAGGTACAGCCTGGATGGGTCACCGGAGCCGCGCCGCCGTCCCCCTTACAGAGCCAGAAGAGACAAAGAGGTCCGGTGAAATCGGCGGCAGAAGACGATCCTGTCTTCAGACTAAGGTAGCGCACAGCACCGCAGCTGTGCGCCATTGCTCTCAGCACACTTCACACTCCGGTCACTGAGGGTGCAGGGCGCTGGGGGGGGGAGCGCCCTGAGACGCAATATAACAGATAATACCTTAGGTGGCAAAAGAGTACATCACATATAGCTCCTGGGCTATATGGATGTATTTTAACCCCTGCCATTTTTACACAAAAGAGCGGGAGATAAGGACATCGTGAAGGGGCGGAGCCTATCTCCTCAGCACACAAGCGCCATTTTCCCTCACAGCTCCGCTGGAAGGACGGCTCCCTGACTCTCCCCTGCAGACCTGCTACAGAATCAGGGTAAAAAAGAGAAGGGGGGGCACGTTTTGGCAGCAAATAACAATATAAAACAGCAGCTATAAGGGAATAACACTTATATAAGGTTATCCCTGTATATATATATATATAGCGCTGGGTGTGTGCTGGCAGACTCTCCCTCTGTCTCTCCAAAGGGCTAAGTGGGGTCCTGTCCTCTATCAGAGCATTCCCGGTGTGTGTGCTGTGTGTCGGTACGCGTGTGTCGACATGTATGAGGAGGAAAATGATGTGGAGGCGGAGCAATTGCCTGCGTTAGTGATGTCACCCCCTAGGGAGTCGACTCCTGACTGGATGATTGTATTTAAACAATTAAGTGATAATGTCAGCACTTTGCAAAAAACTGTTGACGACATGAGACAGCCGGCAAATCAATTAGTGCCTGTCCAGGCATCTCAGACACCGTCAGGGGCCCTAAAACGCCCGTTACCTCAGTGGGTCGACACAGACCCAGACACAGATACTGAGTCTAGGGTCGACGGTGACGAGACAAACGTAATGTCCAGTAGGGCCACACGTTACATGATCACGGCAATGAAGGAGGCATTGAACATTTCTGACACTACAAGTACCACAAAGAAGGGTATTATGTGGGGTGTGAAAAAACTACCAATAGTTTTTCCTGAGTCAGATGAATTAAATGAGGTGTGTGATAAAGCGTGGGTTTCCCCCGATAAAAAACTGCTAATTTCTAATAAATTATTAGCACTATATCCTTTCCCGCCAGAGGTTAGGGCGCGTTGGGAAACACCCCCTAGGGTAGATAAGGCGCTCACACGTTTATCTAAACAAGTAGCGTTACCGTCTCCTGATATGGCCACCCTCAAAGAACCAGCTGATAGAAGGCTGGAAAATATCCTAAAAAGTATATACACACATACTGGTGTTATACTGCGACCAGCAATCGCCTCAGCCTGGATGTGCAGTGCTGGAGTCGCATGGTCGGATTCCCTGACTGAAAATATTGATACCCTGGATAGGGACAATATTTTGTTAACTATAGAGCATTTGAAGGATGCATTGCTATATATGCGTGATGCACAGAGGGATATTTGCACCCTGGCATCAAGAGTAAGTGCTATGTCTATCTCTGCCAGAAGAGCGTTATGGACGCGACAGTGGTCAGGGGATGCGGATTCCAAACGACATATGGAAGTATTGCCGTATAAAGGGGAGGAGTTATTTGGGGCTGGTCTATCGGACCTGGTGGCCACGGCAACGGCTGGAAAGTCCACCTTTTTACCCCAGGTCACTTCACATCAGCAGAAAAAGTCACCGTCTTTTCAAACCCAGTCCTTTCGTTCCCATAAGTACAAGCGAGCAAAAGGCCACTCCTTTCTGCCCCGGGGCAGAGGAAGAGGAAAAAGACTGCACCATGCAGCCGCTTCCCAGGAGCAGAAGCCCTCCCCTGCTTCTGCCAAGTCTTCAGCATGATGCTGGGGCTTTACAAGCAGACTCATACATGGTGGGGGCCCGTCTCAAGAATTGCAACGCGCAGTGGGCTCACTCGCAAGTGGACCCCTGGATTCTACAGGTAGTATCGCAGGGTTACAAACTGGAATTCGAGGCGTTTCCCCCTCGCCGGTTCCTGAAGTCTGCTTTACCAAAGTCTCCCTCCGACAGGGAGGCAGTTTTGGAAGCCATTCACAAGCTGTATTCCCAGCAGGTGATAATCAAAGTACCCCTCCTACAACAGGGAAAGGGGTATTATTCCACGCTGTTTGTGGTACCGAAGCCGGACGGCTCGGTGAGACCAATTTTAAATCTGAAATCCTTGAACACTTACATAAAAAGGTTCAAATTCAAGATGGAGTCACTCAGAGCGGTGATAGCGAACCTGGAAGAAGGGGACTATATGGTGTCTCTGGACATCAAAGATGCTTATCTCCACGTCCCAATCTACCCTTCTCACCAAGGGTACCTCAGGTTTGTAGTACAAAACTGTCATTATCAGTTTCAGACGCTGCCGTTTGGATTGTCCACGGCACCTCGGGTCTTTACCAAGGTAATGGCCGAAATGATGATTCTTCTGCGAAGAAAAGGCATCTTAATTATCCCTTACTTGGACGATCTCCTGATAAGGGCAAGGTCCAGGGAACAGTTAGAAGTCGGAGTGGCACTATCTCAGGTAGTGTCACGTCAGCACGGGTGGATTTTAAATATTCCAAAATCGCAGCTGATTCCAACGACACGTCTACTGTTCCTAGGAATGATTCTGGACACAGTCCAGAAGAAGGTGTTTCTCCCAGAGGAGAAGGCCAGGGAGTTATCCGAGCTAGTCAGGAACCTCCTAAAACCAGGCCAGGTGTCAGTGCATCAGTGCACGAGGGTCCTGGGAAAAATGGTGGCTTCTTACGAAGCGATTCCATTCGGAAGATTCCATGCAAGAACGTTTCAGTGGGATCTACTGGACAAATGGTCCGGATCGCATCTTCAGATGCATCAGCGGATAACCCTGTCGCCAAGGACAAGGGTGTCTCTTCTGTGGTGGCTGCAGAGTGCTCATCTACTAGAGGGCTGCAGATTTGGCATTCAGGATTGGATCCTGGTGACCACGGATGCCAGCCTGAGAGGCTGGGGAGCAGTCACACAGGGAAGGAATTTCCAGGGCTTGTGGTCAAGCATGGAAACATGTCTTCATATAAACATTCTGGAACTAAGGGCCATTTACAATGCCCTAAGTCAAGCAAAACCTCTGCTTCAGGGTCAGGCGGTGTTGATCCAATCGGACAACATCACGTCAGTCGCCCACGTAAACAGACAGGGCGGCACGAGAAGCAGGAGGGCAATGGCAGAAGCTGCAAGGATTCTTCGCTGGGCGGAAAATCATGTGATAGCACTGTCAGCAGTGTTCATTCCGGGAGTGGACAACTGGGAAGCAGACTTCCTCAGCAGACACGACCTTCACCCGGGAGAGTGGGGACTTCACCCAGAAGTCTTCCACCTTATTGTAAACCGTTGGGAAAAACCAAAGGTGGACATGATGGCGTCCCGTCTAAACAAAAAACTGGACAGATATTGCGCTAGGTCAAGGGACCCTCAGGCAATAGCGGTGGACGCTCTGGTAACGCCTTGGGTGTACCAGTCAGTGTATGTGTTCCCTCCTCTGCCTCTCATACCAAAAGTACTGAGAATCATAAGAAGGAGAGGAGTAAGAACTATACTCGTGGTTCCGGATTGGCCAAGAAGGACTTGGTACCCGGAACTTCAAGAGATGCTCACGGACGAACCGTGGCCTCTACCTCTAAGAAAGGACCTGCTACAGCAGGGGCCTTGTCTGTTCCAAGACTTACCGCGGCTGCGTTTGACGGCATGGCGGTTGAACGCCGGATCCTGAAGGAAAAAGGCATTCCAGAAGAAGGCATCCCTACCCTGGTCAAAGCCAGGAAGGACGTAACCGCAAAACATTATCACCGCATTTGGCGTAAATATGTTGCGTGGTGTGAGGCCAAGAAGGCCCCTACAGAGGAATTTCAACTGGGTCGTTTCCTTCATTTCCTGCAAACAGGACTGTCTATGGGCCTAAAATTAGGGTCCATTAAGGTTCAAATTTCGGCCCTGTCGATTTTCTTCCAGAAAGAACTGGCTTCAGTACCTGAAGTTCAGACATTTGTAAAAGGGGTGCTGCATATACAGCCTCCTTTTGTGCCTCCAGTGGCACCTTGGGATCTCAATGTTGTGTTGAGTTTTCTAAAGTCACATTGGTTTGAACCACTTACCACTGTGGACTTAAAATATCTCACATGGAAGGTGACGATGCTGTTAGCCTTGGCTTCAGCCAGGCGTGTGTCAGAATTGGCGGCTTTATCATATAAAAGCCCTTACTTAATTTTTCATTCTGACAGGGCAGAATTGAGGACTCGTCCTCAATTTCTACCTAAGGTGGTTTCTGCATTTCACATGAACCAACCTATTGTGGTACCTGCGGCTACTAGGGACTTAGAGGACTCTAAGTTGCTTGACGTTGTCAGGGCCTTGAAAATATATGTTTCCAGGACGGCTGGAGTCAGAAAATCTGACTCGCTGTTTATCCTGTATGCACCCAACAAACTGGGTGCTCCTGCTTCAAAGCAGACGATTGCTCGTTGGATTTGTAGTACAATTCAGCTTGCACATTCTGTGGCAGGCTTGCCACAGCCAAAATCAGTAAAAGCCCATTCCACAAGGAAAGTGGGCTCATCTTGGGCGGCTGCCCGAGGGGTCTCGGCTTTACAACTTTGCCGAGCAGCTACTTGGTCAGGGGCAAACACGTTTGCTAAATTCTACAAATTTGATACCCTGGCTGAGGAGGACCTGGAGTTCTCTCATTCGGTGCTGCAGAGTCATCCGCACTCTCCCGCCCGTTTGGGAGCTTTGGTATAATCCCCATGGTCCTTACGGAGTCCCAGCATCCACTAGGACGTCAGAGAAAATAAGATTTTACTTACCAATAAATCTATTTCTCGTAGTCCGTAGTGGATGCTGGGCGCCCATCCCAAGTGCGGATTGTCTGCAATACTTGTATATAGTTATTGTTACAAAAATTCGGGTTATTATTGTTGTGAGCCATCTTTTCAGAGGCTCCTTTGCGTTTATCATACTGTTAACTGGGTTCAGATCACGAGTTGTACGGTGTGATTGGTGTGGCTGGTATGAGTCTTACCTGGGATTCAATATCCTTCCTTATTATGTACGCTCGTCCAGGCACAGTATCCTAACTGAGGCTTGGAGGAGGGTCATAGGGGGAGGAGCCAGTGCACACCACCTGATCCTAAAGCTTTTATTATTGTGCCCTGTCTCCTGCGGAGCCGCTATTCCCCATGGTCCTTACGGAGTCCCAGCATCCACTACGGACTACGAGAAATAGATTTATCGGTAAGTAAAATCTTATTTTTACCCTCCACATTTTTGTTCTCCATTTTTTAATGTGTGGAATTATATTCCAGTAATATATCAATAGTAATGGCCTACTGTACTGTACTAGGGGGGTCATTCCGAGTTGTTCGCTCGGTAAAAATCTTCGCATCGCAGCGATTTTCCGCTTAATGCGCATGCGCAATGTCCGTACTGCGACTGCGCCAAGTAAATTTGCTATGCACTTAGGAATTTTACTCACGGCATTTTCATCGTTCTGGCGATCGTAATGTGATTGACAGGAAATGGGTGTTACTGGGCGGAAACAGGCCGTTTTATGGGCGTGTGGGAAAAAACGCTACCGTTTCCGGAAAAAACGCAGGAGTGGCTGGAGAAACGGGGGAGTGTCTGGGCGAACGCTGGGTGTGTTTGTGACGTCAAACCAGGAACGACAAGCAGTGAAATGATCGCAGATGCCGAGTAAGTCTGAAGCTACTCAGAAACTGCTACGAGGTGTGTAATCGCAATATTGCGAATACATCGTTCGCAATTTTAAGATGCTAAGATTCACTCCCAGTAGGCGGCGGCTTAGCATGAGCAAATCTGCTAAAATTCACTTGCGAGCGAACAACTCGGAATGACCCCCTATATATGTATACTGTTGGTCACCAAAATGCTGCACTGTAATACTATATATACTGCTCACAAAATGCCGCACAGATATGGAATGGATACTTGCTGTGACACAGAGCTGCAAGATACAGCAATGGCCTACTGTACTGTACTACTATAAGTATAATTATATACTGGTGGTCCCCACAATGCAGCACACTGAGCACAGAGATTTGCAGCACACTGAGCACAGATATGGAGTGTTTTCAGGCAGAGAACGTAGATATTTGCAGCACACTGAGCATAGATATTTGCAGCACACTGAGCACAGATATTTGCAGCACTCTGAGCACAGATTTTGGAGCTTTTCAGGGGTAGAACGCTGCCACGTCCTCTCCGTTCAATCTCCAATGCACGAGTGAAAATGGCGGTGACGCGCGGCACCTTATATAGAATACGAATCTCGCGAGAATCCGACAGCGGGATGATGACGTTCGGGCGCGTTCTGGTTAACCGAGCAAGGCGGGAAGATCCGAGGCTACCTCGGAACCGTGTAAAATGGGTGAAGTTCTGGGGGGGTTCGGATCTCGAGGAACCGAACCCGCTCATCTCTAACGATTACAACACAGAAATTGTCCATAAAAGCAAACAGGTTCAGCGGTTGTGGCCAATGTTGGCACCTGATGCAGAGTTACCACTAGTAACAAACACCAGGGTTATGTCAAGCTGCTAACGTAGCAGTAGTCTCAAAGACCTGGTTATTAGGAATGACATAACAGAGTTACAAAAATGAGTCTACGGGACTCAATAGTTTCTTGTAAATGAAAGGATTTAATTTAACCTTAGGAACTTGATAGCCTCCTAAGTACTTAGTAAATCAATATAAATCATCTATGATCCATAAGGCCATCTAGTGGTGGATCTAATTAATGTTTTATGCATGCACCTTGCAGTGACTATGGGAGATACACATTTTAAACACTTTTTGTAATACTTTTATTATATGGTAAAGGGTATTTTAATGATGTGTTTTGTACACAGTTAGATGCACAGTTGATTTACAGGTTCATCTTATGTAGTTTTGCAGATATTCATTGTACCTAGTGTGCGATGTGCACTCAATGATTATAATTCTGATTGACAGCTTCCAAGGAGCCGCCAGCCGGGGCTGTGTGACATCACTTTCGGAAGTGAGCGGTCTGGAGACCAGCATGGCATGCCCTGGGGGGGGACAGCTGATGGGGGCCAAAGGGTTAAGCAGAAAAATCGGATTTTAATTACCTACCGGTAAATCCTTTTCTCGTAGTCCGTAGAGGATGCTGGGGTCTATTTTAGTACCATGGGGTATAGACATTTCCGCAGGATCCTTCGGCACTTTAAGACTTTTCAACAGTGTGAACTGGCTCCTCCCTCTATGCCCCTCCTCCAGACCTCAGTATAGGAACTGTGCCCGAGGAGACGGACGACTTTGAGAGAAGAATTTACATTAAACTAGTGGCGAGATTCACACCAGCTCACACCATACAAAACATGCCGCCTAACATGGCTTTCAGCATAACCCATGCTAACGTGCATGCATAACGCAACAGCTGTGAACATATTAACACCTGAGAACCTGTGTAAAAAGATAAAACGTATTTCTGCAGGAAAAATGAGCACTGGGCGGGAGCCCAGCATCCTCTACGGACTATGAGAAAAGGATTTACCTGTAGGTAATTAAAATCCTATTTTCTCATACATTCTAGAGGATGCTGGGGTTTATTTTAGCACCATGGGGATGTACCAAAGCTCCCAGTACGGGGGAGGGGGGGGGAGTGCTAATGTTCCGGTAGAACTGACTGAGCAAACTGAAGGTTGTCAGTAGAGATGAGCGGGTTCGGTTTCTCTGAATCCGAACCCGCTCGAACTTCATGTTTTTTTACACGGGTCCGAGCGACTCGGATCTTCCCGCCTTGCTCGATTAACCCGAGCGCGCCCGAACGTCATCATCACACTGTCGGATTCTCGCGAGGCTCGGATTCTATCGCGAGACTCGGATTCTATATAAGGAGCCGCGCGTCGCCGCCATTTTCACACGTGCATTGAGATTGATAGGGAGAGGACGTGGCTGGCGTCCTCTCCGTTTAGAAATTAAAATAGATAGGAGAGTGAGAGTGAGACACGTTCATTTACTTACTGGAGCTTAGGAGGAGTTATACTAGTGACTGATGACCAGTGACCTGACCACCAGTGCAGTTTTATAATTTATTATTATTTAATAATCCGTTCTGTTCTTGTTCTCTGCCTGAAAAAAACGATACACAGTGACTCAGTCACACTCACATACCATATCTGTGCTCAGCCCAGTGTGCTGCATCATCTATTGTATAATATCTGACTGTGCTCACACAGCTTAATTGTGGGGGAGACTGGGGAGCAGTTATAGGTTATAGCAGGAGCCAGGAGTACATATTAAACAGTGCACACTTTTGCTGCCAGAGTGCCACTGCCAGTGTGACTGACCACTGACCACTGTGACCAGTGACCTGACCACACTGACCACCAGTATAGTATATTGTGATTGTCTGCCTGAAAAAGTACACTCGTCGTGTGACTTGTGTGGTGTTTTTTTATTCTATAAAAAACTCATTCTGCTGACAGACAGTGTCCAGCAGGTCCGTCATTATATAATATATACCTGTCCGGCTGCAGTAGTGATATATATATATTTTTTATATCATTATTTATCATCCAGTCTATACTAGCAACAGACACAGTACGGTAGTTCACGGCTGTAGCTACCTCTGTGTCGGCACTCGGCAGTCCATCCATAATTGTATACCACCTACCCGTGTTTTTTTTTTTCTTTCTTCTTTATACATACTACATCTCATTATCATTCAGTCTATATTAGCAGCAGACACAGTACAGTACGGTAGTCCATGGCTGTAGCTACCTCTGTGTCGGCACTCGGCAGTCCATCCATAATTGTATACCACCACCTACCCGTGGTTTTTTTTCTTCTTTCTTCTTTATACATACTACATCTCATTATCATCCAGTCTATATTAGCAGCAGACACAGTACAGTACGGTAGTCCACGGCTGTAGCTACCTCTGTGTCGGCACTTGGCAGTCCATCCATAATTGTATACCACCACCTACCCGTGGTTTTTTTTTTCTTTCTTCTTTATACATACTACATCTCATTATCATCCAGTCTATATTAGCAGCAGACAAAGTACGGTAGTCCACGGCTGTAGCTACCTCTGTGTCGGCACTCGGCAGTCCATCCATAATTGTATACTAGTATCCATCCATCTCCATTGTTTACCTGAGGTGCCTTTTAGTTGTGCCTATTAAAATATGGAGAACAAAAATGTTGAGGTTCCAAAATTAGGGAAAGATCAAGATCCACTTCCACCTCGTGCTGAAGCTGCTGCCACTAGTCATGGCCGAGACGATGAAATGCCAGCAACGTCGTCTGCCAAGGCCGATGCCCAATGGCATAGTACAAAGCATGTCAAATCCAAAACACCAAATATCAGTAAAAAAAAGGACTCCAAAACCTAAAATAAAATTGTCGGAGGAGAAGCGTAAACTTGCCAATATGCCATTTACCACACGGAGTGGCAAGGAACGGCTGAGGCCCTGGCCTATGTTCATGGCTAGTGGTTCAGCTTCACATGAGGATGGAAGCACTCAGCCTCTCGCTAGAAAAATAAAAAGACTCAAGCTGGCAAAAGCAGTAGCACCGCAAAGAACTGTGCATTCTTCTAAATCCCAAATCCACAAGGAGAGTCCAATTGTGTCGGTTGCGATGCCTGACCTTCCCAAAACTGGACGTGAAGAGCATGCGCCTTCCACCATTTGCACGCCCCCTACAAGTGCTGGAAGGAGCACCCGCAGTCCAGTTCCTGATAGTCAGATTGAAGATGTCAGTGTTGAAGTACACCAGGATGAGGAGGATATGGGTGTTGCTGGCGCTGGGGAGGAAATTGACCAGGAGGATTCTGATGGTGAGGTGGTTTGTTTAAGTCAGGCACCCGGGGAGACACCTGTTGTCCGTGGGAGGAATATGGCCACTGACATGCCTGGTGAAAATACCAAAAAAATCAGCTCTTCGGTGTGGAACTATTTCAACAGAAATGCGGACAACAGGTGTCAAGCCGTGTGTTGCCTTTGTCAAGCTGTAATAAGTAGGGGTAAGGACGTTAACCACCTCGGAACATCCTCCCTTATACGGCACCTGCAGCGCATTCATAATAAGTCAGTGACAAGTTCAAAAACTTTGGGCGACAGCGGAAGCAGTCCACTGACCAGGAAATCCCTTCCTCTTGTAACCAAGCTCACGCAAACCACCCCACCAACTCCCTCAGTGTCAATTTCCTCCTTCCCCAGGAATGCCAATAGTCCTGCAGGCCATGTCAATGGCAATTCTGATGATTGCTCTCCTGCCTGGGATTCCTCCGATGCATCCTTGCGTGTAACGCCTACTGCTGCTGGCGCTGCTGTTGTTGCTGCTGGGAGTCGATGGTCATCCCAAAGGGGAAGTCGTAAGCCCACTTGTACTACTTCCAGTAAGCAATTGACTGTTCAACAGTCCTTTGCGAGGAAGATGAAATATCACAGCAGTCATCCTGCTGCAAAGCGGATAACTGAGGCCTTGACAACTATGTTGGTGTTAGACGTGCGTCCGGTATCCGTCGATAGTTCACAGGGAACTAGACAATTTATTGAGGCAGTGTGCCTCCGTTACCAAATACCATCTAGGTTCCACTTCTCTAGGCAGGCGATACCGAGAATGTACACGGACGTCAGAAAAAGACTCACCAGTGTCCTAAAAAATGCAGTTGTACCCAATGTCCACTTAACCACGGACATGTGGACAAGTGGAGCAGGGCAGGTTCAGGACTATATGACTGTGACAGCCCACTGGGTAGATGTATGGACTCCCGCCGCAAGAACAGCAGCGGCGGCACCAGTAGCAGCATCTCGCAAACGCCAACTCTTTCCTAGGCAGGCTACGCTTTGTATCACCGGTTTCCAGAATACGCACACAGCTGAAAACCTCTTACGGCAACTGAGGAAGATCATCGCGGAATGGCTTACCCCAATTGGACTCTCCTGTGGATTTGTGGCATCGGACAACGCCAGCAATATTGTGTGTGCATTAAATATGGGCAAATTCCAGCACGTCCCATGTTTTGCACATACCTTGAATTTGGTGGTGCAGAATTTTTTTTAAAATGACAGGGGCATGCAAGAGATGCTGTCGGTGGCCAGAAGAATTGCGGGACACTTTCGGCGTACAGGCACCACGTACAGAAGACTGGAGCAACACCAAAAACTACTGAACCTGCCCTGCCATCATCTGAAGCAAGAAGTGGTAACGAGGTGGAATGCAACCCTCTATATGCTTCAGAGGTTGGAGGAGCAGCAAAAGGCCATTCAAGCCTATACAATTGAGCACGATATAGGAGGTGGAATGCACCTGTCTCAAGCGCAGTGGAGAATGATTTCAACGTTGTGCAAGGTTCTGATGCCCTTTGAACTTGCCACACGTGAAGTCAGTTCAGACACTGCCAGCCTGAGTCAGGTAATTCCCCTCATCAGGCTTTTGCAGAAGAAGCTGGAGACATTGAAGGAGGACGTAACACGGAGCGATTCCGCTAGGCATGTGGGACTTGTGGATGGAGCCCTTAATTCGCTTAACAAGGATTCACGGGAGGTCAATCTGTTGAAATCAGAGCACTACATTTTGGCCACCGTGCTCGATCCTAGATTTAAAGCCTACCTTGGATCTCTCTTTCCGGCAGACACAAGTCTGCTGGTGTTGAAAGACCTGCTGGTGAGAAAATTGTCAAGTCAAGCGGAACGCGACCTGTCAACATCTCCTCCTTCACATTCTCCCGCAACTGGGGGTGCGAGGAAAAGGCTCAGAATTCCGAGCCCACCCGCTGGCGGTGATGCAGGGCAGTCTGGAGCGACTGCTGATGCTGACATCTGGTCCGGACTGAAGGACCTGACAACGATTACGGACATGTCGTCTACTGTCACTGCATATGATTCTCTCAACATTGAAAGAATGGTGGAGGATTATATGAGTGACCGCATCCAAGTATGCACGTCAGACAGTCCGTACGTATACTGGCAGGAAAAAGAGGCAATTTGGAGGCCCTTGCACAAACTGGCTTTATTCTACCTAAGTTGCCCTGCCACAAGTGTGTACTCCGAAAGAGTGTTTAGTGCCGCCGCTCACCTTGTCAGCAATCGGCGTACGAGGTTACATCCAGAAAATGTAGAGAAGATGATGTTCATTAAAATTAATTATAATCAATTCCTCCGCGGAGACATTGACCAGCAGCAATTGCCTCCACAAAGTACACAGGGAGCTAAGATGGTGGATTCCAGTGGGAACGAATTGATAATCTGTGAGGAGGGGGATGTACACGGTGATATATCGGAGGATGATGATGAGGTGGACATCTTGCCTCTGTAGAGCCAGTTTGTGCAAGGAGAGATTAATTGCTTCTTTTTTGGTGGGGGTCCAAACCAACCCGTCATATCAGTCACAGTCGTGTGGCAGACCCTGTCACTGAAATGATGGGTTGGTTAAAGTGTGCATGTCCTGTTTATACAACATAAGGGTGGGTGGGAGGGCCCAAGGACAATTCCATCTTGCACCTCTTTTTTCTTTCATTTTTCTTTGCGTCATGTGCTGTTTGGGGAGTGTTTTTTGGAAGGGCCATCCTGTGTGACACTGCAGTGCCACTCCTAGATGGGCCCGGTGTTTGTGTCGGCCACTAGGGTCGCTTATCTTACTCACACCGCTACCTCATTGCGCCTCTTTTTTTCTTTGCGTCATGTGCTGTTTGGGGAGTGTTTTTTGGAAGGGCCATCCTGCGTGACACTGCAGTGCCACTCCTAGATGGGCCCGGTGTTTGTGTCGGCCACTAGGGTCGCTTATCTTACTCACACAGCTACCTCATTGCGCCTCTTTTTTTCTTTGCGTCATGTGCTGTTTGGGGAGGGTTTTTTGGAAGGGCCATCCTGCGTGACACTGCAGTGCCACTCCTAGATGGGCCCGGTGTTTGTGTCGGCCACTAGGGTCGCTTATCTTACTCACACAGCTACCTCATTGTGCCTCTTTTTTTCTTTGCGTCATGTGCTGTTTGGGGAGGGTTTTTTGGAAGGGACATCCTGCGTGACACTGCAGTGCCACTCCTAGATGGGCCCGGTGTTTGTGTCGGCCACTAGGGTCGCTTATCTTACTCACACAGCTACCTCATTGCGCCTCTTTTTTTCTTTGCGTCATGTGCTGTTTGGGGAGGGTTTTTTGGAAGGGACATCCTGCGTGACACTGCAGTGACACTCCTAGATGGGCCAGGTGTTTGTGTCGGCCACTAGGGTCGCTTATCTTACTCACACAGCTACCTCATTGCGCCTCTTTTTTTCTTTGCGTCATGTGCTGTTTGGGGAGGGTTTTTTGGAAGGGACATCCTGCGTGACACTGCAGTGCCACTCCTAGATGGGCCCGGTGTTTGTGTCGGCCACTAGGGTCGCTTATCTTACTCACACAGCTACCTCATTGCGCCTCTTTTTTTCTTTGCGTCATGTGCTGTTTGGGGAGGGTTTTTTGGAAGGGACATCCTGCGTGACACTGCAGTGCCACTCCTAGATGGGCCCGGTGTTTGTGTCGGCCACTAGGGTCGCTTATCTTACTCACACAGCTACCTCATTGCGCCTCTTTTTTTCTTTGCGTCATGTGCTGTTTGGGGAGTGTTTTTTGGAAGGGCCATCCTGCGTGACACTGCAGTGCCACTCCTAGATGGGACCGGTGTTTGTGTCGGCCACTAGGGTCGCTTATCTTACTCACACAGCTACCTCATTGCGCCTCTTTTTTTCTTTGCGTCATGTGCTGTTTGGGGAGTGTTTTTTGGAAGGGCCATCCTGCGTGACACTGCAGTGCCACTCCTAGATGGGACCGGTGTTTGTGTCGGCCACTAGGGTCGCTTATCTTACTCACACAGCTACCTCATTGCGCCTCTTTTTTTCTTTGCGTCATGTGCTGTTTGGGGAGGGTTTTTTGGAAGGGCCATCCTGCGTGACACTGCAGTGCCACTCCTAGATGGGCCCGGTGTTTATGTCGGCCACTAGGGTCGCTTATCTTACTCACACAGCTACCTCATTGTGCCTCTTTTTTTCTTTGCGTCATGTGCTGTTTGGGGAGGGTTTTTTGGAAGGGACATCCTGCGTGACACTGCAGTGCCACTCCTAGATGGGCCCGGTGTTTGTGTCGGCCACTAGGGTCGCTTATCTTACTCACACAGCTACCTCATTGCGCCTCTTTTTTTCTTTGCGTCATGTGCTGTTTGGGGAGGGTTTTTTGGAAGGGACATCCTGCGTGACACTGCAGTGACACTCCTAGATGGGCCAGGTGTTTGTGTCGGCCACTAGGGTCGCTTATCTTACTCACATAGCTACCTCATTGCGCCTCTTTTTTTCTTTGCGTCATGTGCTGTTTGGGGAGGGTTTTTTGGAAGGGACATCCTGC
Organism: Pseudophryne corroboree; assembly: GCF_028390025.1. NCBI lineage: Eukaryota > Metazoa > Chordata > Amphibia > Anura > Myobatrachidae > Pseudophryne > Pseudophryne corroboree. The sequence goes on from NC_086450.1 coordinate 482,556,301, forward strand.
GTGACACTGCAGTGCCACTCCTAGATGGGCCCGGTGTTTGTGTCGGCCACTAGGGCCGCTTATCTTACTCACACAGCTACCTCATTGCGCCTCTTTTTTTCTTTGCGTCATGTGCTGTTTGGGGAGGTTTTTTTGGAAGGCACATCCTGCGTGACACTGCAGTGCCACTCCTAGATGGGCCCGGTGTTTGTGTCGGCCACTAGGGTCGCTTATCTTACTCACACAGCTACCTCATTGCGCCTCTTTTTTTCTTTGCGTCATGTGCTGTTTGGGGAGTGTTTTTTGGAAGGGCCATCCTGCGTGACACTGCAGTGTCACTCCTAGATGGGCCCGGTGTTTGTGTCGGCCACTAGGGTCGCTTATCTTACTCACACAGCTACCTCATTGCGCCTCTTTTTTTCTTTGCGTCATGTGCTGTTTGGGGAGGGTTTTTTGGAAGGGCCATCCTGCGTGACACTGCAGTGCCACTCCTAGATGGGCCCGGTGTTTGTGTCGGCCACTAGGGTCGCTTATCTTACTCACACAGCTACCTCATTGTGCCTCTTTTTTTCTTTGCGTCATGTGCTGTTTGGGGAGGGTTTTTTGGAAGGGACATCCTGCGTGACACTGCAGTGCCACTCCTAGATGGGCCCGGTGTTTGTGTCGGCCACTAGGGTCGCTTATCTTACTCACACAGCTACCTCATTGCGCCTCTTTTTTTCTTTGCGTCATGTGCTGTTTGGGGAGGGTTTTTTGGAAGGGACATCCTGCGTGACACTGCAGTGACACTCCTAGATGGGCCAGGTGTTTGTGTCGGCCACTAGGGTCGCTTATCTTACTCACACAGCTACCTCATTGCGCCTCTTTTTTTCTTTGCGTCATGTGCTGTTTGGGGAGGGTTTTTTGGAAGGGACATCCTGCGTGACACTGCAGTGCCACTCCTAGATGGGCCCGGTGTTTGTGTCGGCCACTAGGGTCGCTTATCTTACTCACACAGCTACCTCATTGCGCCTCTTTTTTTCTTTGCGTCATGTGCTGTTTGGGGAGGGTTTTTTGGAAGGGACATCCTGCGTGACACTGCAGTGCCACTCCTAGATGGGCCCGGTGTTTGTGTCGGCCACTAGGGTCGCTTATCTTACTCACTCAGCTACCTCATTGTGCCTCTTTTTTTCTTTGCGTCATGTGCTGTTTGGGGAGGGTTTTTTGGAAGGGACATCCTGCGTGACACTGCAGTGACACTCCTAGATGGGCCAGGTGTTTGTGTCGGCCACTAGGGTCGCTTATCTTACTCACACAGCTACCTCATTGCGCCTCTTTTTTTCTTTGCGTCATGTGCTGTTTGGGGAGGGTTTTTTGGAAGGGACATCCTGCGTGACACTGCAGTGCCACTCCTAGATGGGCCCGGTGTTTGTGTCGGCCACTAGGGTCGCTTATCTTACTCACACAGCTACCTCATTGCGCCTCTTTTTTTCTTTGCGTCATGTGCTGTTTGGGGAGGGTTTTTTGGAAGGGACATCCTGCTTGACACTGCAGTGACACTCCTAGATGGGCCAGGTGTTTGTGTCGGCCACTAGGGTCGCTTATCTTACTCACACAGCTACCTCATTGCGCCTCTCTTTTTCTTTGCGTCATGTGCTGTTTGGGGAGGGTTTTTTGGAAGGGACATCCTGCATGACACTGCAGTGCCACTCCTAGATGGGCCCGGTGTTTTTGTCGGCCACTAGGGTCGCTTATCTTACTCACACAGCTACCTCATTGCGCCTCTTTTTTTCTTTGCGTCATGTGCTGTTTGGGGAGGGTTTTTTGGAAGGGACATCCTGCGTGACACTGCAGTGCCACTCCTAGATGGGCCCGGTGTTTGTGTCGGCCACTAGGGTCGCTTATCTTACTCACACAGCTACCTCATTGCGCATCTTTTTTTCTTTGCGTCATGTGCTGTTTGGGGAGGGTTTTTTGGAAGGGACATCCTGCGTGACACTGCAGTGCCACTCCTAGATGGGCCAGGTGTTTGTATCGGCCACTAGGGTCGCTTAGCTTAGTCATCCAGCGACCTCGGTGCAAATTTTAGGACTAAAAATAATATTGTGAGGTGTGAGGTATTCAGAATAGACTGAAAATTAGTGGAAATGATGGTTTTTGAGGTTAATAATACTTTGGGATGACCCCCAAATTCTATGATTTAAGCTGTTTTTTAGGTTTTTTGGAAAAAAACACCCGAATCCAAAACACACCCGAATCCGACAAAAAAAATTCGGTTAGGTTTTGCCAAAACGCGGTCGAACCCAAAACACGGCCGCGGAACCGAACCCAAAACCAAAACACAAAACCCGAAAAATTTCCGGCGCTCATCTCTAGTTGTCAGCAGCCAAGGTGTCAAACCTGTAAAACTTAACAAACGTGTTTGCCCCTGATCAAGTAGATGCTAGGCAAATTTGCAACGCTGAGACACCCCGGGCAGCCGCCCAGGAAGTTCCCACTTTCCTTGTGGATTGGGCCTTTACTGAACTCGGTATTGGCAATCCTGCTGTGGAATAAGCGTGCTGAATGGTACCTCTGATCCAGCGCGCAATAGTCTGCTTAAAATCAGGACCCCCAATCTTGTTGGTGTCATAGAGGACAAACAAAGATTCTGTTTTCCTTATTCGAGCCGTTCTTGCAACATAAGTCCTCAACGCTCTGATGACATTTAAGGACTTTTGAAATGGCTGAGGTGTCAGAAGCCACTGGCACCACCACAGGTTGGTTGATATGGAAATAAGACAAAACCTTTGGAAGAAAATACTGACGTATCCGCAGTTCAGCTCTATCTTCCTGAAAAATCAAATAAGGACTCTTGTGTGACAGAGCCCCTAATTTAGACACTCATCTGCCTGAGGCCAAGGCCAACAACATGACCACTTTCCAAGTTGGAAACTTCAACTCTATCTCTTGTAGAGGCTCAAATCAGTCTGATTTAAGGAACTGCAACACCATTAAGATACCATGGCGCTGCAGGAGGCACAAAGGGAGGTTGGATGCGCAGAACCCCCTTCACGAGTATCTGGACCTCAGGAAGGGAAGCCAACTTTATCTGAAAGAAAATGGACAAGGCCGAAATATGGAGCTTGATAGACCCAGCATCCACACCCGCCTGTAGAAATAGGAGTAGACGTCCTAATTTAAACTCCACCACAGGAGACTTCTTGGATTTACACCAAGATACATATTTTCTCCAAATACGATGGTAATGTTTGGACGTTACCCCTTTCCTGGCCAGAATAAGTGTGGGAATGACTTCATTGGGAATACCCTTATGGGCAAGGATCTGGCACTCAACAGCCATGCCGTCAAACGCAGCTGCAGTAAGTCTTGATAAACAAACGGCCCCTACTGAAGCAGGTCCTCGTAAAGAGGAAGAGGCTGAGGATCTTCCAGTAATAACTCCTGAAGATCTGGATACCAAGACCTTCTTGGCCAGTCTAGAGCAATGAGAATTGCTTGAACCCTTGTTCTTCTGATGATCTTGAGAACTTTTGGTATTAGTGGAAGTGGAGCAGACAGATACACCGACTGAAACACCCACTGGGTCACCATTGCATCCACTGCTATTGCTTGTGGGTCTCTTGATCTGGATCAATATTTATGAAGCTTCTTGTTGAGACATCATGCCATCAAATCTACTTGAGGAACGCCCCAACGATCTGCTACCTCTGCAAAGACTTCTGGGTGGAGGCCGCATTCTCCTGGATGGAGATCGTGTCTGCTGAGGAAGTCTGCTTCCCAGTTGTCCACTCCCGGAATGAAAATTGCCGACAGAGCTTTTGCATGTCTTTCTGCCCAGAGGAGTATCTTTGTCACCTCTGCCATTGCCACTCTGATTTTTTTTCCACCCTGGCGGTTTATGTAAGCTACTGCCGTTACATTGTCTGACTGGATCTGTATGGGCCGACCTTGAAGAAGGTGTGCCGCTTGATGAAGGCTGTTGTACACAGCTCTTAATTCCAGAATGTCTATGTGAAGGAGTACTTCTTGACTTGACCATCGTCCTTGGTAGCTTTCCCCTTGCGTGACTGCTCCCCAACCTTGGAGGCTTGCATCTGTGGTCACCAGGATCCAAGTCTGAATACCGAACCTGCATCTCTCCAGGAGGTGAGAACTTTGAAGCCACCACAAGAATGAAATTCTGGCTTTTGTTGACAGGATTATCCTCTGGTACATGTGTAGGTGCAATCTGGACCACTTGTCCAGTAGGTCCCATTGGAACACCCTGGCGTGGAATCGGCCAAATTGTAGAGCCTCGTAGGCCGCTACCATCTTCTGTAGCAGGTGGATGCACTGATGAATCGAAATGTGTGCTGGTTTTAAAACTTGTTTGACCATCCTCTGGATCTCCAGAGCCTTTTCCACCAGTATGAATACTTTCTGTGCTTCCGTGTCCAATATCATTGCCAGAAATGATAACCTCATTGTGGGTTCCAATTGTGATTTTGGAAGGTTTATGATCCAACTGTGCTGTTGAAGCACCATCAGGGAAAGTGCAATGTTCTGCACTAGTTTCTCCCTGGATCTCGCTTTTATGAGGAGATCGTCCAAGTATGGGATGACTTTGACTTCTTTCTTGCGAAGAAGAACCATCATCTCCGCCATCACCTTGGAATATTCTCGGAGCCGTGGAGAGCCCAAAAGGCAATGTATGGAACTGGTAGTGGCAGTTGTATGCACACCAGTGCCTGCAGGAAAGTACTGGTGTCAGAACTGTTATGCACTCCAGTGTCTGCAGGAATGTACTGGTGTTTGAACTGTTATGCAAAACAAATGGACTCACAGACAAACTGGGGAATATGACATAACGTACACAGAAGGTGATAGGGTAACAAAATACACACAAAGTGAACAGAGAAGCCCAGAGGCTAAGGAACTGGGTATCTCCCTTGTATTAGAACTGCTCAGATGGAAAAAAGCAAGATGTTGTGTTTTAATACGTAGAGAACCCGAAATGCTGTTGCTAAGGGCAACAGCAAAACCCTAAAGGGTTACCAACGGGTGTGGCAGTAAACTCCTTGGTCAGAGATGGAATGATAGACACAAGGAGATTCTCCACAATCCTAATTCTCACTTGCAGTGCACAGGTTTTAGCTTACTGCCACTAAACTGACCCCTGACACCTAGCACAGTGAGACAGGATTAGACAGGCAAGTCTTAGAATACAGCCGCAAACTTGCTAAGTTCACAGAGTAGTAACAGAACCCCAGCAAGCTAAATGACTGACTCCAGTCTTACTGCTAGGTCTGGATTGGCAGAGTGTAATACCAAATCCCCAGGCCTATTTGCAGTAATCAACAAACAAATACAAAGCTACACAGTACTGGCTAACTTTCATGAACTGACTAACCAACAAAGATTCAGCAGCATCTGCTTACCCTGAAAAGAGGTCTTATAAAGCAGGTGCTGTCCACGCCCCACTCAGACCTCACAGACTGTGAGCACAAAAACCAGCACCGGATCCCCTGCCGTGCACAGAGCCTATAACCACTGCACAGCAAAAGACCCGAACCGGAGTATCAGCTGCGCTCAGGTTACTCCACTAGCACTTGTCTCCTGGTTGCCATGACGACGTGGCAGCACAGGGCAGGAGACCCTAACAGTACCCCCCCTCTGACGAGGGGTCAAAGAACCCCTACCACCGGGTTTATCGGGGAACTGCGAGAAGAAAGAGCGTATCAGTCTGGGGGCATGAAGATCACAACTGCGCACCCACGACCGCTCCTCCGGGCCATACCCCTTCCAGTGCACCAAAAATGACAGCCGACCCGAACCACCTTGGAGTCAAGAATCCTTTCAACAACAAACTCCCTCTGGCCACGTATCAGAAGAGGGGAAGGTCTTCCACTGGAAGAAGGATTACTAATCGCCCGTTTTAAAAGGGAACAATGAAATGTTTTATTGATACCCAAAGAACGGGGCAGATCTAACTGAAATGCCACCGGATTGATAACCCTGGTGATCTTATAAGGGCCGATGAACCGGGGCCCTAACTTATGAGAAGGCTGTCTCAACTTCAAATTCTTGGTAGACAACCAGACGAAGTCTCCTAATTTGAAGCTGCAGGGTCTTTTCCGCTTATCAAAAACCCTTTTGGTCACTAATGACACAGACACAAGGGCTTTCTTCACTTTCCGCCAAATACCTCTAAGGACCGAAACCACAGAGGAACCACCAGGCGTGGAGTCCAGGGGGTCAAAAGAATTGGCCTTAGGATGATGCCCATACACACAAAGGAAGGGAGAGATCCCTGTATCAGAGTGAGCCGCGTTGTTATAGGCAAACTCCGCCATGGACAGATGAGCAACCCAGTCAGTCTGACACTTGGAGACATAACACCTGAGGAACTGCTCCAAGGACTGGTTCACCCTTTCAGTCTGCCCATTAGACTATGGATGGTAGCCTGATGACAAGCTGACAGAAATCTGGAGATCGGAACAAAATGCCCTCCAGAATTTGGCCACAAACTGGGATCCGCGGTCAGAGACCACATCAAGTGGCAACCCGTGGAGACGCACAACATGCAGCATAAATAATTCAGACAGGCGTTTGGCTGATGGCAGCCCAACCAGTGGAACGAAGTGTGCCATCTTCGAAAACCTGTCAACGACAACCCAGATGGCTGTCATCCCCGAGGATTTGGGCAAGTCCACCACAAAATCCATTGAAATGTGGGTCCATGGCTTAGATGGGATAGAGAGTGGATGTAATGGGCCAACAGGAACCCCTCTAGGAGTCTTATTTTGGGCACAGATGTCACATGCCCGAACCCACTGATCCACATCCTTAGCCACCGAGGGCCACCACACCGCCCTAGACAGCAACTCCCGAGTTCTGGCAATACCCGGGTGACCTGCCGACTTCTTGGCATGGAATTCCAGGAACACTCGCTGTCTTAACCTAGGAGGTACAAACAAAAGACCTACCGGAAGGTCTGGAGGAGCCTGCTCCTGTGCTCTAAGGACTAATGATAAGAGGTCCTGGGTAATGCCCACTTTAATACATGATGGGGAAACAATGGGCAACGGCTCCTCGGTGGTCTCCTGGATTGGAGCAAAACTCCGCGAGAGCGCATCAGCCTTGATGTTTTTTGACCCAGGGCGATATGTTATCAAAAAATTAAAGCGAGCAAAAAACAAAGCCCATCGTGCCTGCCTGGCATTGAGACGCTTCGCTGACTCTAAATATGCCAGATTCTTATGGTCAGTGAGAATTGAGACCACAAACTTAGCCCCCTCAAGCCAGTGTCTCCACTCCTCGAGTGTGTCCTTAATAGCCAACAATTCCCGGTTACCCACGTCATAATTCATCTCGGCAGGCGAAAATTTACGGGAAAAGTAAGCACAGGGATGAAGGCGATTATCAGACACTCCCATCTGAGAAAGCACTGCCCCAATACCCATCTCAGAGGCATCCACCTCCACCACAAAAGGACGCTCTGGATCTTGGTGTCGCAGCACCTTGGCCAAAACAAATGCCCTTTTGAGACGGGCAAAAGCCGCTTTAGCCTCACAAGACCAGTGAGCAACATCCGCCCCTTTCTTAGTGAGTGCCACCAAGGGCGCCACTATAGACGAAAATCCAGCGATAAATCGTCTATAAAAATTCGCAAAGCCCAGGAAACGCTGAAGCGCCTTCAAACTAGTGGGCTGCACCCAATCCAGGACTGCCTGTACCTTGGAACCCTCCATTTGGAAACCTTCTGGGGAGATAATATATCCTAGAAATGCGATTTGCTGAACTTCAAATTAGCACTTCTCCAGCTTCGCCCCAAGCCGGTGGTCTCTGAGTTTCTGGAGGACTAAGCGTACATGCTTCCGATGTTCCTCCAGGGAATGGGAGAAGATTAGGATGTCATCTAAGTATACAACTAAGAATCTATCCAAATATTCCCTGGGCACATCATTCATGAAATCCTGGAAGACTGCCGGGGCATTACAGAGCCCAAAAGGCATCACCAAATATTCATAATGCCCTGAGTGGGTATTAAAGGCAGTCTTCCATTCATCCCCCTCTCTTATTCGGATT